>NC_064258.1:54244678-54844678 GCF_003254725.2 Canis lupus dingo | reverse complement strand
TACCTAAATTAAGAGAAAATATGATGAGCACTGGGGGTGATGTATGGAATGGTTAAATCACTCTACTGTCCACCTGAAACTTATATATCACTCTACATTAATCTACTGGAATTAAAATAAAAACTTAAAAAGAGAGAGAGAAAAAATGGACAGTTCATCTAATAGTTGGGTTGCTTTTGAAATGTAAACTAGCAAGACGGAGGTATTCTTGTCATTTACAAAGATTCATGAAGTTACTAAATGTTAAATATTACTGGGCAAATAACAGTCACACATGTAGTACCTCTTAAAAAGAATAAACTAACAATATCTATGAGTCTAGACATTAACAGCAATAATTTGGAATTCTAATACTTAAAAAATCA
Organism: Canis lupus dingo; assembly: GCF_003254725.2. Taxonomy (NCBI): domain Eukaryota; kingdom Metazoa; phylum Chordata; class Mammalia; order Carnivora; family Canidae; genus Canis; species Canis lupus. Next base: position 54,844,313 of record NC_064258.1, on the reverse strand, counting down.
TATTAAAAATGTACTATGCATTATATATGCCATTTTAATAAAACACATGTATTGACAATAGAATTAAGCTAGCTTGAGGGCCAGATGGGAACAGGGACAGACAAGCCCTTAGGGTGGGGGCTTTGCTCAAAACTTGTGATAATTCTTCATTTCCTTTGGAGTAAAGCCAAAATCCTTACAGTGGTTTTCAAAATCCCGCCCAATGTTCCCTTCATCATCCCTCTGACCCCACCTCCTTTGCTCCTCCCTCCTCTGACACCTTCTCTTCGCTGTAGAACTAAGATCTCATCTACTGTGAGCCTTGGGCATTTTGAGTGGCTACGCTCTGCTGCAAACATTCTTCCCTCAGTTATCACCTGAACTAACTTCTTCATGTCCTTCAAGGTTGGGCTCACATTGTATCCTATCCACTTTACAAATCATATCCTGCTTCCCCTTATTTATAAATGTTGACTTTAGATCTCCTTTACCCTGCTCTGCTTTTTCTTGTTTCCATATCGCATATGAACTTCTAACATCGAATGCGATTTACTTGTCTGTATTATCTACCTGTTTTTACGTCTGCTTCACTGGAGTGTAAATTCGTACACAGCTGGTGCTCATTAAGTTTTTAAATGAATACTATCTTTTATACACATAAAAACCTGTGCTTACCATTACAAAGTAAAAACCCAGAATTCAGTCAACAGGGACGATAACAAAACTAGTTACTTAAGATATACAGAGTTTACATTCAATAGCCCACATTCCAGTGTATTTGGAAGTGATACACTTCTATTTAGTAATAAAAAACTATATTCCATATATGTTCTTAGTCAGAATGTAAATTTAAATTCAATAACTCAAAATCAAACCCATAGCCATAAAGATAAATAGCCTCATGCTAAAAACTGCATGATGCAGTACACAACCACAAAGAAAAGAATGCACAGCCGTTTGCCTGGATCCTGGCTTTCCACAGTAAGGGAAGAATTCTTATGAAACTCCCAGAAAGTAAAAGTATAATATTATTTAGAGATTTTAACAAATTTATTTTTTTAATATTTTATTTATTTATTCATGATAGATAGATAGAGACAGAAAGACAGAGAGAGAGAGAGAGAGAAAGAGAGAGAGGCAGAGGGAGAAACAGGCTCCATGCAGGGAGCCCAATGTAGGACTTGATCCTGAGACTCCAGGATCATGCCCTGGGCCGAAGGCAGGTGCTAAACTGCTGAGCCACCCAGGGATCCCTGATTTTAACAAATTTAGCAATAAAGTCCACACATAGCAAATCCATTCTCCAATTACTTCAGCCACCAATATAACCAACATGGCAGGTATTTCTACAAACAGAAGTAAGCATAACACCTAGATATTCAGCCCAATGTTACAGAATATTTCTCCTGATGATTTAGGGGAAAAAAAGAAACAAAATAAGAAGTCTACTTGTGGCCATAAACACTGTATTTGTCCATAGAAAATGGTGCAGATATATTTACTGTCCAGAACAATGAATTTCACATACCGTCTAAATTACTGTATGGTATGCAAGACCAGTACCACTACTTAAGATTCAACAACAAAGAGCTCCAAGCAGGGAAGCAGAGACCTGGCTGCTAAGCAAGCTCTGGTGCAGGTCACAGGTCAAGCTTCTTACCCTTCCCACATTGTGAAAGGATCCAGTAGACTGAATGGGTCTCCAAGTTCCTTTTCTGTTTAGAAAACATTATAAAATGTTTTCTATAAATCTTTTTAAAAATTCAGTAGGTTTGATTCTGTTTCTCTAATACTTAGTAAGTCATTAAAATGTCCATATGTTTTGAACATGGGAAGAAAAGGAGTATTTTTATTACTCTTTCCAGAGCTTTAACCCAGTTATGACCAGGTATCAAGTGACATGAAGGGTTTTGGCAGGCCCATAGTCACATGCAGGGTGACACAGGGAGAAAATGCCTCTGGAGCACAGAGTATCGGCCTGCCCTTCACGTCTACTCATGACTTCTCTTCAAGAAGATTCAGGGCTCTATGAACTGTCTTTTCCCAGGAAGCTTTTGAGAGGATGAAGGGGTTTGATGAGGCTACCATGGTCCATTTTTGCCACTTGTTCACCTACCAGATTCTATATAGGCAATGTGTAACATTTTAGTAGAGCATAAAGTTTTGAATTTTAGAGGTCTTCAAAGAGCAGAGTTTGAAATTATATTATAGTAGTAAATTTTCTTAGTTTTCAAGTATTTGATATTACATTTAAAAGTACAATAAATAATTAAGTGTATTATTTGGTTTAAAAGTATCATAAAATGTAACAATATTTTATAATGGGAGAGTAAACACCAATACAGATTTTACAAATACCTGTTATTTAAACGTTGTAACTGTACACCTTCTGCCACTATATAAGATCCACTCAGATTATTATAATGAATACTGGTATTTATAGATGATGCAATCAATGATTCTGACAAACAAATCCTATACATTAGCAAAAACTGGAAGAAATGATTGTTTTTTAAGTTATTAATAAAGGGGCACCTGGGTGGCTCAGTTGGTTAAGCACCCAACTTTTTATTTTAATTCAGGTCATGATCTCAGGGTTGTGGGGTTGAGGCCGAAGTCAGGCTCCACGCTCAGCATGGAGTCTGCTTCAGATTCTCCCTCTCCATCTGCCCCTTCCCTGCTCCAAGTGTGCTCCCACCTGTGCATGCCCTCTCCCCCTCTCAAATAAATAAATAAATAAATATTTTAAAAGTGTTTATTTAAAAGGTTTATTAATAAACACTTTCATTCAAATAGTTAAATCTTGGTTTCATTAGATTTTTAGTAATTTCTTCAAACTATGGAAATTACTCTAAAGCAAAACTGAAATTGAAAATCATGAAACACGTCAAGCCTGAAATTGCAAGTGCCACCTGCCTGGTAAGACCTTTATTGCTTACTTGCTTCCTTTCCAAGAAAGGAAAAAGCCTGGCTCCTTCCTTAATTTCCAAATTTGACAAGAATGAAAAAATATTTACAAGAACAAAACATACTACTCTAATAATTCCATCTGATAATAATGTACACACAACAATAGCACTTGTCTGTAATGTGTATTTTCAAGTCTAATCATACTCAAAATGAATGCTTTCTTCTATGATGGCCTGTGGAGTTCCCCAGTGGTATGTAGGTTCTACACAAATTCTCACACTTCTCTCAGTGTGGCCACGGTGGAAATAGGTTTTCAGGAACAACACCATTGAATTCAAGGGTTTAAAAGTGAAGTAAAATATTAAATGTGACTGGAAAAAGTATACTTTGTAATGCTATATGAGGCAAGTCCATAATAAAGATGTAACAGGAACATGCTTCAAAAAAATTACTAGCATTAGTAAAGTTAGCATGATAAAAATATGAAATATAGAAAAAAGACATTAATAGTGGAAGACTTTAACTCATCTCTCCCTATCCATGGTAGATTATATGATTTTGGTAGAATGAATAGATGAAAACATAGATACGTGTACAGAGTACCTAACTCATAAAATGGGTAAAATTACACACATACACAGACACACACGACCCCTGACAAAGATGATACACCTTCTTCTCAAGAACCTATGTCATAATTGCAAGATATGCTATATGTTTCTAATATATAAATATCGGAAAATGTAAGTAGGAGTTAGGATTGGATATGGGTTTGAGGGATGAGTGGAAATTGAGTCAAGGAAGAAAATGACCTCAGGGATATTCTGGGCAAAGATAACATGACAAACAACGCAAGCAGATGGTGCTGGATAAAGAGTGGGAGGCAGTGGGTGAGGAAGATGGGAGACAAGCATGTACTTGTTAACACCGCAAGGGAACAGAGATGTGACCACAAACGGAGCACACATGCTGTGCATCAAGAGCTATCCAATGGGCACCTGGGAGTCCTTGCAGGTTATCAGATTGGCACCAAAGCAGGCTGGTCATTTAGTTTGTTGGTGCAAAATGTATTGGGCAGAAAAGAACTGGGAGTAAAGATGAAAGTATTAGAATATCATTACTAAGCATATAAATGGTAAAACGCATACTGCCAAGGAACAAAGACTTCTTGTGGAGTGGTAGCCACAGAAGACAAGCAGACAAGCAAGGATGTGTGTAAGGCGGGTAACCAAAGGAAAAAACTGCAAGACACAGAAGTCAGGCTGAATAATGAAGGATTCATAGCTGACTCCCAGATTTCAGTTGTAGAAAAATGGTAGTAAAATGGAAAGACATACAAAAATGTATGACAACAAGGGAAGTATGTGATTGTATGACAGATACTGAGCTTTGATCGATCCTGTTTTTGCAGTATTACTTCCTTTCCTCTAACTTCATAATGTAGTTTCATATGCAGAATTTAAAAACTGAACCATTGCAATTAAATTTAGAGCAACAATCATTCCTAAGTGTTTTGTTGGCCAGCCTTAGACTGATGTGTTTAGGCAGACTGTGAAACCCTTGGACATGGTCTGTTCTCATCGTTTGCCTGGACTTCTACACCCTTCACCCCCTTACAGCCAGTTCTTCTGGGGGTCTGTGTTTTCTGTGACTCCAGAAAAAATTTCTACTGATGGAAGCTTCTGGAAAATATAAATGTCCTCTCAAAAAGGCATATATAAAAATAAAATAGTTTACATTAAGATGAATAATGAATAATTTACATTAAGATGACACCCTGCTCAGCATGCTTTTTGGGCATTGCTTGGTTTACAGAACATTTCTCTGATGTAGGATGGAATTACCTAAATTTACAGAAGAATGAAACACATGATGATTTATAAATAAAGTGAATAACCTGCCTAAATATTAAATCTTATTTTACAATGCACGTAATTGTACCTTAACAAGGTTTATTTTATGGAAAAGCCTTTGAAAATATTTTTAATTTTGCTTTTAATTTAGCATTTGGTGATAAAATACAAGTGCAGTATTTAGAGGAGGGCCTGGCACATAATGAGAACTTAAGAAATATAAACTATCTTTTAAAAACATTTATTTATTTGAGAGAGAGAGAGAGCCCTTGTGAGATGGGGGGAGCAGCAGTGGGAGAGAATCTTCAAGCAGAGTCCCCACTGAGCACAGAGTCCGATGCGGGGCTCAATCTCACAACCCATGAGATCATGACTTGAACCAAAACGAAGATCAGAAGCTTAATCAACTGAGCCACCCAGGTGCCCCAATATAAGCTATTTTTATTAGTATTAGCCTGAAAACACTGGTGCTCTACTGTTTTTAATTTTTTTTAAATATTTATTTATTTATTTATTTATTTATTTATTTATTTATTTATAGAAAGCATGAGGATGGGGAAAGGGCAGAGGGAGAAGCAGACTCCTGCTGAGCAGAGTGCCCCACATAGGGCTTGATTCCAGGACCCCGAGATCATGACTTAAGCCAAAGGCAGATACTTAACCAAATGAGCCACCCAGGCACCCTGCTACATACACTGTGTTTTAATGTACCACTGCCAGTGTTATATTATCCAAACGAGGAATATTCTATTCCCTATCACACTGACCTTTAATCCAATTTAAATGATACAGTCAATAATTCAAAAACATAATAAAAGCCGTACAGAAGAGTACAGTATCATAAAATGTACATTTGCTATCGTAGAGGACAGTCCACAAAATAGATAGCTCCTTCCCATCTTTATAACTTAATGAAATGAATGCTTAACAGCTCATTAGAGTAGATGTAAACCTCAAAATCATAATTCAGTTTGTCAATATGAAAGATGTAATTAAAAACAATTAACTTTTATAGGAAAATATTTCATAGGGATATTGCCCATTTTATCTTCATGTGTCATATCATGATTTCCAAATAATCTGGTTTTCTCTCCTCATGTACCAGAACCCCTTTTTATTCCAAAGCACATTTGAGTGTGTGCTTAGTTGAATCATTTTATATATCTGCCCCTACAGAAAAATGCTGCTGAAAGTCTCTTCAAAAACTCCTAAAGAACTGTCTTTTTCCCAGAAGTGTTGTTCCCATATCGTAGAAGACATAATCTAAATGTATCCTAATAAATATATTTTGTCTGTGGCTTGAGGCAGATTTTTAAAAGCAGGTCATGTTACTAAAGAGCTAATTTACTATGGTAACTATCCTAGAATTTTATATTTTTAAATCTTCATTCTCTGTTGGTTACCCGTATTCTAGAACTGGCTTTAGAATTTTATTCCTATATATAAGACCCAAAGAATTGGAGTGGCTGGGTGGATCATTCAGTTAAGCCTCTGCTTGTGGCTCAGGTCATAATCCCAGGGTCGTGGGACCCAGCCCCATGTTGGGCTCCTCGCTCAGCAGGGAGTCTGCTTCCTCCCTCTGCCCTTCCCACTGCCTATGTGCTCTCTCTCTAATAAATAGAAATAAAATAAAATCTTTAATAAAAAAAATCCAAAGAATTAATATAATTTACAACACAGGGGAGCAAGAAGACACAAAAATGCAAAAATGTTCCCTTAATATTCTATAAGAAAAAATAATCTCCCCATTGCCTCCCAACTTTTAGCATCCCCCCCCCACACACAAAATGCTCAAATAAAAAAAGGACAAATTGCAGAAATTCTAAACTACATTTTACTGAAGGAAATGAAAACAGTACTGAATGACATTACACCATCAATATCATTGACAGATAACTTGCTTGAAACCTGTGACATGTACTTTCAAAGAATGATTTATTTACAAAACTGGAATCAATACTAGACTTCAAATAAGCAATTTGGCAGATATAAAAATAAGCTGCTACCAAAGCATTTCCTTATACTGAGATGTCTCATATATACGACATGAAGAACAGTCAATAATCTTCTAAAGCTGCAAATGAAAAAAAAATCATTAAATTTAATGGAGAAAGAAATACAAGGAAAAACACAGTTGTTTTGTCTGTTACTTGTCCAATATCATAAACTTTTGGTCACAAATCTATGAGAGAGGTAAGAAATAGGACAATTTCTGGTCTTTTAAGTTAAAGAACTCATTTCCCAGAGTTTTCTTTGGGGAAAACGCTAAACTAATGTGGACTAGTTTGCTATAGATTCGTGTCTAATAATTAACTGATTAGAAAACCTTCATCTGGTGATCTACCAATTATCCATTCATTTCTTCTGTTAATGTCATTATACAATTATGAAAACTTCTAATAGGGTGCATCTAGAAAGTATTTAAAACAATTTCAGGGTAATCTCACGTCTTACATACTTCCCATAGTAATGGAGGAACTAATGCATTTACTGATCGATTTACTATTATTAGTCCTCATAAATAAGGGTACGATGTTAACATATGATATATAGGTAGGTACTTAGAAATACTATGGGTAGAGTTAAAGCATAAAACCTGTAAAACCCATGCCAATGGACTACAATTATTTTTCTGTGAGAATCTAAGAGAACAATGAAGTCTTTCCCATTCAAAACACAAATTGAAAGCAATCCACAGAGATTGCTTAAACCAAACCAAACAAGAATTTTTCAAAGACTTCACTGAAAAACTCTTTGGCAGGTGTTGTTTTGAAAAGAACATAGAGCATCTGAAGCCAGAGTCCCTGTTTTGTTTTCCAGCCTTTTTATTTGCTGTTCTTGCGACTTAATCTATTTACTTTGCCGTGGCATCAGTTCCTACTTGTCAAATGCAAGTAAAAATGAAAATAGCCACCACCACCATCTCAATCACCACTAGAATTTTGCTAGTTGTTGAGTAGGGACTTTCAATACCCACAAATGATTATGTTTCTGCATACCATTGTTTCTATGTTCTCTGTGCTTTAGTTCCTTCCCACCTCCCATCCATCTCCTAGCCCTCAGGAGCTTGCCTTGACATGCACCTGACTTGGGTTGTGTCATGGAAGCAGGTGGTGCTCTCTCCACATTGCAATTCCTTTGGTAGACCACTGACTACTCCTCCCGCCCCTTCTTGTTGACACTTATTTTACTTGGGCCATGAGATCCAACATGTCTGGTTTCTTGGTTTGCTCCCTGCCTCTCTGATGTCTCTTCATCTACACCTTCGCCTCTACTTCTGCAGACTCTAAATTCTGACAGTCCCTTCTGCTATCCTCTGCCTTTCAGAATGAAAGTACCTTTAATGGGACTTGCTGCATCCCCATTGGTGCATCTCCATCAAAATATTTTTGAAGGCTGCTCAGATCAATATATTTGGTAGGAAATTAGGGAGAGAAGAAAAAAAAAAATGATGTGTCAGAAATAGGATTCAAACTCATGACTCCATTTGGACTCCAGAACCCCTGGCACAGTGAAGTAGAGCTTAAGTCTGAGTCTTATACCGTTCAGCCATCCTGACATCCTTCAATCAAAATTATTTGTTTGAATAGTTATGCCCCTTCTCAGCTTAATTACATATTAAAGATTTTTATCTTAGAATAATTTATAATGTTCTTGAACTTTGGATGAAGATATATCCTTAGCCTGACTTTCAAAAGTCTTCACTCTCTGATTCCTATTTAGCTGGATTTTGTCTCTTGTTGCATTGGACAACATTGGACACTGTTCAACATTGTCTCTTGTTCAACATTGGACTCTGAGTTCATCTCTGACACAGAGCTGGTCTGTATACTGACTGCCCTGTGTCTGGAATGTATTCACACACACCTTCATTTTGCACCTACTTCACTTCTATGCCCCTATGAATCTCTCCACTGAATAGTTAACTACTTCTTGAGACAACTTCCCCTTATCTTCCTGACAAGGTCATCTCCTCTTGCTCTAGAATGCGGTCCCAAGCATATGTTTGACCCTGTAGTCATGTCACTTTGCACAAAGGTAACAAACAACAGGCTTTTGCTCGTGTTGCATATATGTTGCCCGGCACCAGGCCTGGCACCAATCAAATGCTCAATAAATATTTGTTGAGTGAACAACTGAAGAATATTAAAAGCACTCTATGGATGGCTAATATTACTTATTATAACTTATTTCTGTTCTCAAGAGAGCAGCCTGAAGGATTCTGTCGAGGAGTGAGACCACATGATCCCTCTTCTTAAAGCCCTTCACAGTTCTCCTGTAGACTCAGAGTAAGCATCTAAGTGCTAATGAAGGTCCAAAGCCCACATAATTTCAACACCTGTTACCTCTCTGACCTTATCTTTGACTTAGGTAATGCTCTCTCACTCAGCTCCAGCCCTACAGGCCTTGCTGCTTGGTTCTCAAACATGACAGGCATGTTTATATCTCAGAAAGTCTGCACTGACTGTTCTTCATGCTATACTGCTCTTCCCTGAGAGGCCTACATGGATTGTTCCTTCCCTCTTTAAGGGTCTGCTCTAGTGTTATTTTTCTAGTAGGGCCCATCTTTTTAAATCTCATCCAAACTCTGATATTCCCCATTGCTCAGTCTCTTTTTTTCCTGCAGTAATTGTTGCCCTCTAGTATACCTCTAGTATACTGAATTCTCTATTTGTAAGATCCATAAGGACTTCTTGTCTGCTATCTATCTCCAGCACCTGGGACAGTGCCTGGCATGTAGTACATGCTCAACACATTAATCAAATCACAATAATCTCTCTTCTCCTAGTTACGAAAGTGAGAACAGAAGTCTTACCAATAAATGTCATGTAAATGAAATACATATTTTTTTACAAACAATAACATCAATTCATTTTTACTAATTGTCATTGTAAGCTTGTCATTATGCTAGGGTCAAAAAAAATCAAATGTTTATTTGTTCTTCATAACAGTAAGAACCAAAAATAAGAACCCACAGAAAAATAACCAAGACTTAACTTGCCCTTTCTGTGACTGTTATTTTTCTTTTTATATGAAATACCCATGTCCAATTTTTTGTATTAGAATGAAATGTAAGAGACAATAAAATATATCTCCCAATTCAGGATACTTTTAAGAACAAAGGGAAGGTGCTCTCGATAATTATTTCTGGACAACAAGCAGTAGTTGAAACTGCATGGAGTAAACTGAGACTGTGCCTAGAAGCTGAGGTATATGGTCACCCCAATTAAATGAGACTATGCATCTGGAAAACCTGGTATTGATCATGTGTTGAACAAATATTTGCTTTTAGAAAGACTCAAATTTCCTGCCATCATCGATATAAATTAACCATCTAAATTTGAGTTAGTCACTTAATTTTCAAATGCTATAATGCCCATACCTTTTACAAGAGGGGAACAGATTCTTCCCTGAGCATGTGTGTGCACATGCATGCATGTGTGTGTGTACCTGTGTATTTGTTCATTAAGCTTATCTACATAACCTGAAATAGCAAGGGATTCTGGAGAAATTTTAGTTTCAGTGAACTATGCATTTCTATTACAGCAGTTAAAAAATATCCCATCCTGTGTTTTAAAAACATACACAAATGAAGAGAATCCTTTGACAGGAAAATACTACCCTTCATTAACTCGAATCCTTAATGCTGCAATTTAATGTTCCCTTGCCGGAGCAGATACAAGGAGCACTTATCGCAGTTTCTGTAAAATATTCCTTTGTGTAACTGAAAGTGACATGAAGTCACTTTCTCAGAGATATATTATGAAATAATATTTTTATATAGGCGATTTACATTTACATAGGGCCTTGGATTTTGAAGAGATTTCCCATATATGAAGCTAGCTGCTACACAAGAATGTCCTTAGCTGTATTTTATAACCTGAGGAGACTGGGCCACAGAGGTTGCACTAACAAAGCCAAAACACAAACCAGATCCACTAAGCATCAGACCCATGTGGGGTCAGGCAATAGGCTGATGAGGGAGACGGACACGCTGCTTCCCTCCTGAAACTACAGCCCAGCAGCAAAATGGTTTTACTGGATGACGTCACCTCTTCATGAGAAAGATGCTGCTTATAAAAGACTCACAAACACTGAGAAGTCAAGCTATTTATACACTTCAGGCTATTTTTAAAAGTAACCATGAACGAAATAGGATGCAGAGATCCAGGTTAAAGACTAAGTCTTGGATCTGCACAGTTTTTTTTTAAGCTTGATTGCAATGTTTAAGATCTTAGTGGGAACGCTGCACAAGGACTTATTTTTGCCTAAAAAGTAACCTTAAACTATCTCTAGAATGGTATTTTAATTCCAGTTTGAGAATTAGTTAAATTTAGAAGATTACAATGTTGTCATTCATCATAATACTATTAATGGAAATCCTAGTTAATCCTTCATCCCAAATATCTAAATTCCCATAGAACATGCCAGGTTTGATGTTTTGTCACACTCACATTTCTAGGGCTAAACTTTTAGCATCTCCTTCAAACTGACTTCCATTATCTCAAGCAAGAAATATTGAAGTATATTTGGATTAAATCCCTCTCTTTTGTTGTCCGTATTCAATCTGAAGCCAGGTTGCTTTATTATTTCCTGCCAAATCTTTTTTAACTCAACATTTCCTTGCCATTTCCATTTTAACTTTGTAACTCTTGAATTCTTACTTGGATTTGCAGCTCAGAATCAAATTCTGTTCCCTTGCTTCTAGCTGTTCTCTTTTCTGATACACATCAAATAGTCATCGATTAATATGCATGCCCTTTCTATCAGTCATTTCCCTATGCAAGAATGTATAGTGGTCCTTCGTTTTATGATTGTCAACCTTCTTTGCTAGTTTTCAAGGTTCCTCAACTTATGTTAAATTATTTCAAATGTAGTTGTCCTTTGCTTTAAAAAATGTGGTAAAGTATACAGGGGATAAACTATTCCTTACTTTATAACTTCTATCTTTCAAAAAATATTTTATTTGTTTATTTGAGGGAGAGAGAGAGAGAGAGAGAGAGAGAGAGAGCAGGAGCCAACAGGGAATGGCAGAAGCAGCCTCCCCACTGAGCAGGGAGCCACAGACTTGGGGCTCGATCTCAGGACCCTGAGATCATGACCTGAGCCGAAGGCAGATGCTTAAGCAACTGAGTCACCCAGGAGCCCCTATAACCTCTATCTTTGAGAATGATTTATTTATAAGGACTTTTTCATACTAGATATGCTTTCTGATAAGACAACAAGCAATTATTGAATACTTACTTTATAAATGTCACAAAACAATATTTATCTTTGTTCAGAACAATGTTTCTATTTTATATTTTATATGAGCCACTTGGCATAATTTGTAATTAATTGGTTTTCAAAGTACAACCCTTTGGATTTTTCCATTACTTCAGCCTATTTTGAATTTCTAGAATAAACACCAATACTTATTCTTTCTGGAAGAAAATATCTTCCAACCATTTACAGTATGAAAAGTGAATGTGGGGCTAAACAGGAAAACAGATGAGCCTAGATCTTAAGAGTTGAAAATCTTAGAGGTTGTATGAAGAAAAAATTGACTGTTGCTATATTCAGATTCAGTCCTAAATTCTAATTTGGGAAGCAAGAAGAAGGCGTTGTTATTCCTAATTATTGTTATTACACGGTCCATTCTTAGTCCTCAAGAAGGACAAATACACAAATCAAGCTGCGAATCTAATGAATGCATATATGATACCAACTGTAAGCCTTTTCACAAATAAAAATCATTAACTAAAAGTGGAATACAAATTAGGAGCCTGTATTTCAAACAGCCATCAGAACTATTTATGAGTCTGAGCACACAAATGGGTCTGAAAGATAAACAAGTGTACATAGAGTCATTTAAAAATAGATCTGCATAAAAACATAAAGGGAGTCACATCTCTTTTTAGCCTCAATCTGGTGGATTTCACCCACAAATTCCTTGAGACTAAAAGAATGTTGTCTCCAGAAAAGTCTCGAGAAGAAAACAATTTATGAAGTGTGAATAAACTAGAGTCTTGACACATGAGGCTCCATCTTGCTTATTTTCTTAGAATGAACATCATTCTACCAAACGATTATCTCCTGGTGCACCAAGTAGGAAAAACAATACTCTAATAGAGGCTATTTCTTTCTTTATAAAATTGGTTTTCTGCTATTGAAATAAAAACAAATCTTAAATATCCTTTAAACAGCTAAATTTACCAAGTGAAAGTTTCCAGCAAAACACAGTCTTCAGATTTATTTTAACAACTAAGCTTTACTGGCATCAACTAAGCTTTACTGGCATTTTTTTTTTTAAAGACAGAATCATCAACCAGTAGTAACAACATAAAAACAGGAATAAATATGCAACTTATATTAATAACACGATAAATATGCACATCATTTTTGTTAGGAGAGAGTTCTGACATTTGTGGGTTTTTAGAGTCAAACAATGTTATAGGTGGAATTCTTATAAAATGAAAATGAATTTTCCTTAATGAAAATTATCAAGTGCCTGGCTCTATGAAAAAAAATGCTTATAAATATTCATCAAAATGATATTACCTAGAAACAGACCTCAGCAAAAATGAAATGTTCACTGCTGTTTGTATTTACATGAAGCCATGTCAATTCCTTTTGCTTTTTTTTTTTTTTTTTTGGTATGAGTGTACAATGAGAAAAAGTATGGTCTTAAGGAGAATATTTTACAACTGATGAAATGTGTGCCTGTTACATCTATTGCAACTGCTGTCTTGACTTTTAAATGTTCAGACATGAAAAGTAAAGCATGAAAGAAAAGTTTTAGTCAAACTGAACAGCATTTACTGAGTACCTAGTACCTACCGAGTACCTAGGAGTAGTACTCAGCTTTGTAACACGTTATCCTATCTTCAAGGTGTTCGTGTTCGTAATTCAGCAAGACACACATATTTACACAACAAATCATAATTACGTCTGCTCCCGTCCCGCAGACCTGCTCCCTACCTCCCTCAGCTCGAGCCAACCCGACCCCACTGCACCTGATCCCACCGGGCCTTCTGCCTTTCCGCTTGTTGCCCTCCACCCAGACTCCAACACCCCAATTTCTGCCTGTTCCAGTGCCTGGCATCTCCCAGTCCCATCCAACTGTGACTTCCCAGAGGGAGCCTCCCTGACACCTCCCCCAGTTAAAGCTGAACCCTGATTCCCACCCCTGGGGACAACCTCCCCTCCTTCCAATCTTATTTATTTCTTAACTTGACGGAGGCCTTTGTTTGATCGTCTGTCTCCTACTTCCACCATGTGCGTTGAGCGAAACAGAGATTTCTGTCCCTTTTGTTCACTGCTACCCCCCAGTGGGAGCTGGTGCACAGAACAGAACAGTGAGGGCTTACAGATGAGGGGAGCAAAGGAGACCTCTTCAGAGAAGGTGACATTTTAAAGGAGCCTCTGAGGAAATGATGCTGGCAGGTAGCCTGAGATAATGTTTTCTAGGGAGGAAACAATGTGGGATTTAGCCTACTTTGCCACCCCTGAGACTGCCTAAAGCAACCTAGAAAACCCTTCCATTGACTATTTTTAACCACATCAACTAAATATTCTCAAATTATTACTGACACTGCTTCCTGAAAAATTTGAGTGTGGGATTCTTTCTGCAAAAGCCAAAACAAACAAAACAAAACAGACCCCCCCTCAAAACACACACACACACACACACACACACAAATTCTAACATTCTTGTATTGCTTTAACAAATGTTCATCAAGAGGCTTTGTCTTAATCATTTGGGTCACATGGCTGAATATCACCAAGACCCCTGCCCCCATAGATCTTCTCCTGGAGTGTAGCAAAGACAGGATAAACAATAACCAAGAAAACATAGTTGAACAACAACAAAAAAACCCTCAAAACAGTAAGTGGGTTAACATGTGACAAGAGTAATGACACCAATTAAAAGCTGAGTGGCACAAGGGTGGGGTCCATAGAGCGAGACAGGAGCAGGACTCAGGACAAAACAGGGCGGTGACAGCAGCAGTGCAGTTGTCATCCCCAGGGTGAGAGGTGAGCAGACCTCGCCAGGGTGAGTAGGCCCCGGGCAGACGTGGGGAGAACACCCCGGGCAGAAGGAGCAGCTCCAGCAAGCCCTAAGTAGTTTGTTCAAAGAAGAGCAAGACGGCCCCTGAAGCTGGAGGAAGAGCAGGGCAAGCTGAGCAGCAGGAGATGAGGCCCGGGAGTTCAGAGTGCAGGTCATAAGTGGCCCCGAAGCCACTGCAGGAACACTGGCATTTACTTTGCATGAAGGTACAGAGCCAGAGGGTGACATCATGTGACTGAATTCTGAAAAGATTTGCTCAGGCTGTGCTGTTGAAAATGAAGGTGGACCAACCAGGGTGGGAGCAATGGGTGGTGGCATGACAAGGTCAGATCTGGATGCATTTTGAAGGCAGACATGCGGGTTTCACCATGGAATGGATGCAAGGAGGCAAGAAGAAAAGGAAATTCCAAGGTGACCCCTGAAAGTTTTAACCTGGGCAAACAGAAGGGCACATTGGCCATAGCTGAGATAGAAAATCCATGCATGGGATGGGGCAGGTTTCAGAAAACAATGAATGCCTCTTTGGACATGTCTGATCTTGTATTATTTATTAGATAACTATGTGAGACGTCAGGTAGGCCGTTGTAGCAATGATTCTGGAGTTGGGGAGAGAGAATTCATTGGGAAAAACGTGGGAGGCTACATAATGCTGGAGATACAGAAATCCAACCTGCTGCTCTCGTCAGGAATCTTACAACTGCACAAGAAGGCAATGTTTTTACCATCACTTTCTTCACTATGCCAATCTCTTAGATCTAACCAGTTTATAAGCCTCTGCATTTGTCGCTGGCACTAAACTCTACAATAACAGATGAGGCTGGCTAGACACAGGTAATCACTGATGACCACAAAGAGAGGAGCACTCTTTTCCTCTGAAACTTCCCTATCAAAAATTTTGTTGGCAGAAACATCCTAACTTTGATAGGCTTCGAAAATAATTTGAAAATTTGTCGCTACAAAGTCAACGATGACATTTTAGCCTGGCTATATTACAATGAAAAGATCCCTTCTGCCCCCTTGCAAGTGGTGGAGGAATAGAACCATAGAACCATAGAACCATAGATAGAACCCTCAACCTTTTGACCTATGCTAGGTTAGCAGGTCTTTCAAATATTGGGTATATGATGAAAGGCTGCACAATTTAGGAGTTGTTACATGAGGGAATAACTTGATAAAGGAAGTCCTTATCACTGAATTTGGCATATAGGAAACATTCAACAAATGTGAACATTATTTATGTTTTATTAGAGTTCAGATGAGACCTACGGAAGTCCCTAGCACTTGGGAATGTTGTAAAGACTCTATGATGCTTGACTGAGAGCTTGAAAACTATGTCTAAAGTTGAAATAAGAGGCCTCTGGGTGGCTCAGTGGTTGAGCGTCTGCCTTCAATTCAGGTCATGATCTCAGGGTCCTGGGATTGAGTCCCTCATGGGGCTCCCCACAGGGAGCCTGCTTCTCCCTCTGCCTGTGTCTCTGCCTTTCTCTCTGTGTCTCTCATGGCTAAATAAATATTTTTTTAAATTTATTTATTCATCCATGAGACACACAGGGAGAGAGAGAGAGAGAGGCAGAGACACAGGCAGAGGGAGAAGCAGGCTCCATGCAGGGAGCCTGATGTGGGACTTGATCTCGGGTCTCCAGGACCAGGCCCTGGTCTGAAGGCGAGCACTAAACTGCTGAGCCACCCAGGCTGCCCAATAATATCTTTTTTAAAAATGGACGTAAAACTTTGTTTGCAAAAACTTTTCCAGGTCTTATTATAATGTGAACTTTTTTTATAATATAGACTACCAATTTCAGTTTTACAAAAGCATTTCAATACTTGGTATTGACCAGCATCATTTTAACCAAAAGTAATGTAAACAAAGAAAGCAACATCATTTATTAGAGGAATCAGCTACTTTAACAATTAGTGTGAATAATTAGCTTCTGGAAAATCTAATACAGGAAAACAGTAAAAAAAAAAAAAAAATTGTGAACACCAGAATATTTATTTCTAATTGGCAAGTAAAATGTTAATTTTTAATACACTTGAATCTGTTTATCCTATCATTTAAAATTATACTGGATTTCTATTATATCATGAAGTAATCAACTCTGATTTCTACATCTTCAGCCATCAAGTTAATAAGTTATACTACTTCTATGTATCACCTTTGTGTTGTCTTATCTTTATTGATATTTTTGTATCTTCATGTATACTGTATATTCTGCATTTATAAAAAATTTATTTGTTTATGGTGAATATATTATATTAGCAGTTGCTATCTTAAAAAAAAAACAAAATAAGGATAAAATATTACAACTCAATAAAATAAGCAACCAGTTTTCCAAAAGCTATACCAGTAGGAAGAACTGACAACTGTCACTCATTAAGAAAATACTGTATTCTTCTCTTTTGGCATTAATATTAATTTCCCCAATTTGTACACTTGTATTATTAATATGCATTACCTGAAATTTGCATCAGGCCAAATGCAAACAAGGAATAGTCATTATCCCATCACATTTTCCCTCACAACTGTAAAATGACTGCTCAAAAAACAACTTTGGTTCCAAAGGACAAGATTCAAGAACTGTTCCACGGAAAACACACCAAAGCTATTTTCAACTCAATCTTCAGATAATTCAGTTGTGATTTCTAAGAGCCATTTGATCTTGAAAGTAGCATATAAGCACAGAGTTCCACAGACACCACTACCCATTTATATGTACAATTACCTATTTTAAAGTTAGGAGAGGTCATTGAACAGGGCTTACAAAAACTGAACTCCCAATGTCAGAAACACAGGTACAGATGATCAAGTTAACTCCTGCGCCATCTACCTCCCTCTCACTTTTTTTCAGAGGAATAGCTTGAAAATGACTGAAAGGCACTTAATTAGCTCTTCTGTGGTCTCAGAGCTTCAGCCCTAAGCCCTGGTCTTAGCAGAGCAGAGCCTGAACTCATCCTCCTGCTGGTCCCTCATATTCATGGATCCTAAACTGCTTGAGGGCAAACATCAGTCCTTCTTAAATATTTTTAAGTATTTACATTTTTAGCTCAGATGTTTAATGAATGGATGAATGAATGAATGAATGAAAATTTAATCTTAGCAAATTCTCAATATTTAAGTTCAAGTATCATCCCATACTGGGTGCTATATACAACTGATGAAAAAAAAAAAAAAACAACTGATGAATAACGGAACTCTACCTCTGAAACTAAAAATACACTATATGTTAATTAATTGAATTTAAATAAAGTAACATAAAATTTTAAAATAAATCAGTACCATATCTCTTTGAGAAATGAGGCATTGATGATTTAAGACAAATTACAGTCTCATGACCTTCCATAATCAAGTGCAAAATAATAGGACATGGTCTTTTATTCAGCTATTATGCAAATAAAATATATGTAAGCAAACTAGAATTTATCCATGGGAGGATGAGCACTGAAATCCAAATTCCCCATATAATATTATTTAGGAAAAAAATAAACCCAAACTGCTTCCTTGTTTTTTTTTCTTGGGTGGGGGAAAGCAGTAGAAAATACAAAATAAATTCAACTTTAGCATCTAAGAAAATGCTGCTTCTAGAAAAATATTAAAAATAGATGTCATCAATTTCTGTTTCTTAATAACTAGTTCTATAAAGCGGTTGTCAAGCACTGCGGCTAAAGGGGATGATATGATGTATTCACAGTTCAGTTACTATTCTAATTATTTTAACCACAAATTTGCAAACCTTTTATTTTAAAGTCTTCACAACAAGTAACACGCTTTGTTTCTTTAGTGCCAGGTTTCCTGTTCTGTGAAAATTCTACCATATAAAGGAAAAATTAGTTTTCAAATATGATTAAGAAGTCAATCCATAGAGAATTCTGAAAAAGGAGACATTTAATGCAAGGCATTTTCAATTATATATTAAGGCCAATTAAATATAATAAAAGAATCTTAATAGTAGTGCAAATTCAAATACAAGATCTGATTGTGATGAACTCTCAGGGCTAGCATTTCTGTTTCTATTTAAATGAGACAAGCTCACTAATCAAAAGGTCTGAAACCATCCTTTGGATTTTTAAAGGACTGTAGGCCAGGAGTATGAGCAGTGGGGCTCACTTGGGCACCCACCACTTCTGGAACAGGGCATGAGGTAGGAGGTGCTCAGTGGTGTGGGGTGGTGCTTTCAAATCCCGAAGTGTCTCTTGGCCACCCAACCTCAAAATAAAGCTACTTTGTTCACTGCTCATTATTGGTAACCACTGAAAGCTCTTCTGAAAATGTCACTATGTCTTATTGTTCGTTATTACCATCTTGCTTTTGTTGGTGACACTAACTTGAAAAAATCTCCTCCTTCTCTTTCTTGAAACATCCCAAACAAGCCAACCACAGACACGGATTCAGCAATAAAAAGCTCCCCACCCCCACTCTCCCATATTCTGCAGGGTCTCTGAAGGTGTTGGGGAAGGAGACAGTGAAGACAGCAAGATGGAGCCAAAAGGGTTGGGAAGACAGAGGACTCAGAATAATCTGAGAATTCTTAAAAGCTTTTTCTGTGCTAGACAAGTAGCCTTTGGTAAACAAATGAAATGCAAAGATAATTTGTTTAAAATGCAATTCTCAATTTAAAATGGGGCAATGTGTTCATACTGTAAATAATTTAATGTGCAGATAATTTGATTAAGTCAAAGAAATTCTACGAATTTTCATTTCAGATGTGTTCTACCCTCCTACCCTCCCCACACACCATCTGCTATTTGTTTCAGATATATAACATTATAGGTGGAGTGGATATCGGACTGATTTTGAAAATCTTAGTTTTAAAAACTCACGGCTTATTTTTGAAGCCTAGTAGCCTTGGCTTTCGCGAAAAAAAATTTAACTACAAAACTGACATAATTTGTGGAGGTGGTCATATCTTGTTCTAAGAAACTAAAGAGCATTTGGTATAAGTCTAAAGCAAGCGTTCCAGAAAACTACAGCTGTGGCTGACAAGGTGCTGAATGGAAGATATTTTAGTTTAGTTTTCATTTGACAGCATGCGTCCCTAATTATTCTCACTAAGTTCTTTGCCTGGATTTAAAAATTGGTATATCTGTTTTTCTCATTTACCTCATTTTTTCTTCCAAATTTCATGTCATGTCATTTAGTCATCTGGAGTATATATTTCTGCCAAGGAAATATATATTTAATTATAAATAATAACAAATTAGATGTATTTCATCAAATATCTACAGGTAGATAGAAGGACTTAGGAATAAAAACTTGCCATATTTTCTACAAACACACACAAAAGTACAGTATATTCCTAAAAACAAATGTTCTCTCTAAGCCTCCATCCCTAATGACTGAAGTTTCACTCCAGCAACTTCCAACTTGAGAACTAATAATAATTAAGAATCAAGTGCTGTTGAAAGGTATTAACTACATGCACTGGGGAAATTTTTTGTATACGAAAAACAAAGACTGATAGAATGGCTCAACTATCCTGAAAACACAAAGAAACCTTTTTCTCAATACAATCGGGGAGTCATATTCTTATAACCCTCTAATATCACACTTTTAATTCTTAAGGTAGTAAAGAAGATTTAAACTAATAATATATATTCCTATTTTAAAAATACTCATATGCACCATTGGAAGACTAAGTTATTTGGCTTCTTCCAGTATGAGAAGCCACCTTGATTTCTGAAGACTTTCCTTTCAATGTGTTAATCTGGCTTTATACATGAAGAGGTGAACTTTTAGAAGCACTGAATTATTTGTATTTTCCTTTAATAAAAATAAAAGCTTTGTTCCTGACTCTTTTGTTCC
Source organism: Canis lupus dingo (assembly GCF_003254725.2). Taxonomy (NCBI): domain Eukaryota; kingdom Metazoa; phylum Chordata; class Mammalia; order Carnivora; family Canidae; genus Canis; species Canis lupus. The sequence goes on along the minus strand of NC_064258.1, from coordinate 54,823,720 downwards.
TTAAAAGAATCTGAGAATTATCTAAAAATATGCTAGAAAGTAGATGATATAAAACAAAGAACTTCAAAAACAGCTTAATAAATAGTAAATAGCATTTGACCAATAGTTTGCTAAGATAAATATATAGAACACGTTGACTCTAGAACACAAGGTTTTTTGTTTTTTGTTTTTTTTTTTTAGTGTTAAGTTTCAGAGAGGTAAGAAGAAGCAGTTTAATAATTTTTTATAGGTTACCATATCAAATATATTTTGATGCACCTGATGTAACCAAACACTCAACTATTACAAAATGGCCACTGGAACCATATTCTGTTAAGTAATGCATTTAACTTAAGATAGAAAAACTAAAATAGCTAGTTGTATAATAAAAGTAATGTACATGAGGAGGTGAATCTAAAGATACCATGCCACTAAGCTATGATATTTTGTATCTATTTCAATTTGTGAAGAATCTGCATTGCATGAAAATCATAGACAGAATTTGAATAACTTGGCATTTTTAGTTCAATCATTAAAAGAGATTCCTTTGTGGAACTTGGCATTGAAGATCAGCAAGTGTCATTTTGAACATCTCTAGGAGGAAAAAAAAAAATCTCTCATTCTCTGTTTACTTGGAATATTTTTCCCATGAGTGCCTCTAAATAGAAAGTGAAAACTACATTAATATATCCCTCGAGAGTGATATATTTGGAGCCCTAGCACATTCTGGGGGTGAATGAATTTTGCTTCATGTATATATCAATGCAGAGAGACAGCAGCTATTAGAGGGAAAAGATTTTTGTTTTGTTGTTATTTTACATAATTGATTTTACTGTTTTAGCTTTTAGAAGAGTTTATTTCATGTGTCTGTTTCTTTCAAACTGTGTCAAATGTAAAGGGCTTCCAAAATAAGCAGAAAGGGTAGCATTTTAAGTAGCTCTGAAGAAACGATGAAAGGCACTTTAGAAGCAGGCCGCTAAATGTCACCAGCAAATGTGACAGTACAGAAAGTATAAGAGCATGGGCAAATTCATGCATGGAGACCCAGACTCTGTGTTTATCGTCGTTGCAGTGGTCAGGAATGCAACTGCTTAATAAATGCCACTGAAATATCACTTATTGCTTCTATTCCCGCTCTTGTCGCAATCCTCAAATCTGATGCTGCGAGATCTATAGTCACCTAGTCATTCTGTGGAAATGGCTCTCAACGAGGCCACTCATAGTCACTTACATTCCAGATGTAAATAAAGCTTCCCAGTTCTCTTATTTGACATCCCTTATCACATCGGACATCACCAACTATGCTTCCTTCAGGGTCTCTCTTCATCTTTCCTCCTTGGCACCATTCTTTCCCAATTCTCCATTGCCCCCTACTTCCTCAGATCCCTCTCCACTCCCATATTACAAAGGCTGCTGGTTCTCATGCTTAGGCATAGTCCCAGATGGCAGCCTTTACCTCTGCTACCTCATCCACTGTCACAATATTGTAAATTACTTGCTCCTACTTCCCAAATTTCTCCCTGTGGTATAATTGGTCTCCTAACAATTATGACTGTGTAACTACTTCTCCAACAGATTCACAGGCACCTTAAATTCAACATAATCAAAACCAAATTATATTTGCATTACTTTGTAAGAGCTGATGGAGCTCAAGTCACTCAATTTAGAAACACAAAACAACAAGTTAGAACGATAAGAACTTTCCCATTTGTCCCCTTGTATCTCCTATCCCTATAGTCATGACTCTATTTGAATTTCCTAAATCACTTTTAAAGCCATGCCTATTTTTATCTCTTCATCATTCTCACCTTATTTCAGAATACTGGGAATCTTCTGCATGACTTTTAAAGATTTATTTATTTGAGAGAGAGAGAGAGAAAGAGAGAGAGAGAGAATATGCATGTGAGCTGGAGGGGGTATGTAGAGAGGTAGAGGGAGAGGAAGAGAATCTCAACTAGACTCCCCGCTGAGCATGGAGCATGATGTGGGGCTTGATCTCAGGACCCCATGATCATGATGTGAGCCAAAATCAACTCACCTAACTGAGTGACCCAGGCACCTCTACATGATTTTTAAACATACAACTAATGGCCTCCTTCCAATCCATTTTCTACAATGCCACCATACTTCACTTTTAAAGTATGCATCTGAGGATATAATTGCTAGTTGAAGACATCCCTAACTTTCTTCATATGGACTGCATGACCTTTCATTATCAGAATATGACAATAGCCTCAACTTCTACCAAGCTCCCATGGAACTTCACACATACCAAACCAATGCACTTACCGTATTGCTATATTTATGGGCTTGCCCTGCTAATGCCTAACATAGGTTATTGACTCTTCCAGGCTAGGATGTATATCTCATCCATCTGCTGGTCTTCACTGCTTAACATGCTAACCAGCATTTAGTTGGCACTCTAACACATTCCATAATTTTTCAATTTTATAATGTAGAGTTTGTCACACATTTTAATGTTTCTGGTATTTGTCATACAATTATTGTATAATACAAAGCAAGAAGTCTTCATTTTTTTCTTTAAAAGTTGTTAGTGAATTAGTGATAAGTCTTGGTGAACAATGATAACTGAGAATCAAGGTTACATCATTTATGGAAGGAAGAGTAAAAATAAGAGGGAGGGGGAAGAAGGAGACAATTTCAGTTATAGTCATCATGTGTTCATGAAACTGACTTTACATACTCATCATTTATTAAAAATATTCTGGAAAGTTTTTGATAACAAAATATGTGAGGGCAACACATGTACACAACTTTTTCCTCTGAGGTAAACTTAATTGAAAGAATATTTATCTAAAGAAGTACTCAAATACCCATAATATCCTAGTGTTTCACTTTCCTTATTCTATGAAGTGGGATAGGAAATCTTTTTTGATGTCCAAGCTGTGTATATCCACAATATAAAATAGCTAAATTCAACATAATCAAAACCAAATTATTAACCAACTTCCCTCTATTTCAAGGGAAGTTATCTATTACAGGGTGTTTGTAAATGTTCTGTTGCATCATGGATTAGCTATATTTGCACCACGACTCACTTTATTAAGATGTAAATTAGATACTCAGAAGCATTAATGAAACTAAGATACAGATATACAAAATACATTGATAATACATTGATTTATCAGTGACTTTTAAAAAAATTCACTTCTAAATGATGGATTATGCTATCTAGTTTTCTCTACATTATTTGATTCTCTTTATATTGAAGTTACGTTCACAAAATCCATTACTGAGGAAGGAGTACAAAAGTGGACTTTAGAAAATAGACATACTTGTAAGATAATGTACATTTAAGACTGAGTTATTGGATGTTAATCTCCAGTTACAAAAACTGTTTCTTAGGATAATTGTCTTGCAGAAAACAACATAGATGCTGCATAAATATAAAAACTAACACAAAAGCAGATGTGGGAAAGCTTCTAAGAGTAATCAAAGTGGCCATGATGTGAGGGGCCAAGATCCTGGAGAAAGGGGAATAAGGAAAACCCTAAATATGCTAATTGTACAAAATAAATGATAGAAGCCAAAGACATGATCTATTTAAGGAATTAAATTTAAAAAATTTAAAGTGCCAAAGGCTAAGAAAATTTTTTCAGGAATAAAAGCAGAAAAATGAGAACAAACTAGAGTTGTTGTTTTTTCCTTCTTAAAGACATAAAATCATAGAAGTAAAACGATGCCAGATACAAACAGGACAAACAGAAGGAATGGAAGGCTAAATATGTGGATAAATCTAAGTGAATACTGACTGATTAAAAACAAACAGACTTATGTGACTTAAAATAAAAGTACATTTAAATTAAATGTTAACAATAGTACAAAGGAAGCTAAGTAAATAGAATTAAAGTAATGTAAGTTACAGTACAAAGTCTGAAAATCTGCAGAAGTTTTATTTAAGGTAGACTCAAATAACTTAAGAATGCATGTTGTGGTCTCTAGGGAACTACTAAAATAATTTTAAAGGAATTAATATTAACAAATTAATAAATACATACTTAAAAACATAATTAATATATAATTAGATAAAAGAAGAATAGAATGAGAAGTAAAGCCAAATATAGGTAAAAAGTAAAATGGTAAATTTGGACCTAAACATATTATTAATTAAAATAAATATAAATGGACTAAATACTTCAATTAAAAGACAAAGGTCAGAAAAGAAAATGATATGCCACTTACAATTTTAAAAATCTTTTAAATATAAGGATACAGAAAGATGAAAAATAAAAGGACAGAAAAAAGGTATAGCATGAAAATACTAAACAAAAAAATCTGTATGAAAATTCTGATCTCAAAGTAAATATTAAGGCAATAGTTATTGCTAACGATAAAGAGGAACACTTCACACAATAAAGATCCGATTCAAGAGGAAAGCAAAATAATTCTAATTTCTAGGCACCAAATTAAACAGCATCAAACATGTTATGTAATAACTAACAGAATTCAAAGAAGAAATAAGCAAATACAGAATCATAGTTGAAGAGTTTAGCAGACTTATGTTAGTAACTAAATGAACGAAAAGGCAAAAAGTCAAAGGGAATATATAAGAGATAAACAAAAGAACTGGGATCCCTGAGTGGCTCAGCAGTTTAGTGTCTGCCTTCAGCCCAGGTCGTGATCCTGGAGACCTGGGATCAAGCCCCACATCAGGCTCCCAGCATGGAGCCTGCTTCTCCCTCTGCCTGTATCTCTGCCTCTCTCTCTCTCTCTCTCTCTCTGTCTATCATGAATAAATAAATAAAATCTTAAAAAATAATTAGCAGATTGACCAAGTTCACACATATTTAATAACACAAGTTATAGAAATATGTTCTTATCAAATGCACACAGAGTATTTACCAAAATAAACCATAAAGTAAGCAGTAAAGTAAGTTACATCAAATGTCAAAAAAATTGAAATATACCATGTTCTCTCACCAGTGTGGGGTTAAATTACAAATGCTTTTGCTAAAACCAGAGGGGAAAATCCAAATATGTTATATTTTAGCAATATATTTCCAAATTAGCCATGTGTCAAAAAAGATATAAAAAAGAAAATTAGAATATATTTTTAAATAATCAATCATGAAAGAGGACGTATCTCAAAACCTCCAGTATGCACTAAATCTTGTTACAGAGAATTTATGGTCATAAATATGTAAGGTTTGAAATTAAGAAAAAAACCCAAAAGTCCATGAGCAAGCGTTTATCTTAAAGCTTAAAACCCAACAAGAATGTAAAAGTAAACCCCAAGAAATTAGAAGGAAGAAAATAACAAAAATAAAAAGCACAATCAACATAATAGAATAATTAAAATATAAAACTTTTAAAAGTCTAATACTATTTTTAAAACTGCTTGATATTAGATGAGATCAATAGCTCCTGGCTCATCCTATGTGCTGGGAAGATGCTGGTTTCTCTCCCATTCACTTTTCTCTAAAAGATAAAATTAAAGCTTTGAAGAGAAACTGTCCATAAACACAAAACATTTCAGGGGAAATATTCTTTCTTCTTGAAACTGAATATATACCCTGCTTCTGGGTCTAATGATCTCATAGTTTTTCATTTGAGCATGGGGGTGGGAGAGTGATGAGCAGGAGCTGAAGTAATTGTGTATTCTTATTGCAGAAAACGCTAAATTGTTCAGCACAATGAAGAGAAAAAGACAGGAAAATGAGCAATTTTGTCAGGACTTCAGTTATTCTTTTCATATTCCTTTTCTCTGAAAGTAAAGCCCAAAGAGCTTTTCCTTTCAGTTTGATCTATTGCCTGAGCCATAAAGATGAAAATAGGAAAGAAAGAAATCACCCATGAGAATATTTTGATGAAAAATCAGAAAAGACATGAAAGGCTAGGTTCTTTACAATATACAGGAAGTGTCTGTGTGCTAAGTCTGTTATCCTGGCATATACTGAGTGTTTACCTTTGAAACAGCATGGCTTGAGAGGATGGGCAATGGGTTCATTTTAGAGACCAAAGGCATCCAGGGAGTTCCACTGAAAAATTAAGCAGGTGAAGAGTGTTCTTTTGGGTCTATTCCTCCATATGTGAATCAGCTACAGCTGCCATTGCACTGAGCGTGCTTAATTTGCAAATTAGCAAATGAAAAGGAGCAAAAACATGTGCTTTGTTTGATTCAGTTCAACAAACATTTGTTGCCCACTATGTGCCAAGCACTGGGCTAGGTGCTAGAAGTGCCATGATGAGTAAGAACAAGCCCCTGCCTCAAGAAGTCTAGTGCACTTGGCAAGGAAACTGCAGTCTCCCCTCTAAAATGATATGAATGTGCAGTTCACGAAATCCTCTTAAAGAGGGGATGTCTGCATTATTATTATTCCTATCATACACAGGCGTTGCTTAAGCAAAGAAAGCTGAGATTGGCAGAGAGTACAGAATGACTAAGTGGACAAAGTATTCCAGAAGCATCATGGTATGTGGAGAGAAATGCCATCACCTCCCATATTACCAGGGTTGACCGTTGCAAAGGGAGCAAAGATGTGATCTGAGGGTAGAGATGGGACTCAAAGGTGGGGCTGCAGGAGGCTTCTTCGTGCTAACTGGTTTGAGTTTTATTTATTCTGAAAGTGACAGTGGCAGATTTATAGTTTAAAGAGGCCACACTATAGCGTGGATGATGGATTTATTCTCTGCAAAGAAATCAAATGTCAATTTCAATAGCCCCAATGGGAGATAAGGGTTCTTGCTAGAGCAGTAGAAATGGCAGCAGGAATAAAGAAGAGGGAATGGACTCATCATCTGCTGAGCTAGAATTGTACACTTTGAGCAGTTCCAGAGACACAGGCTAAAATTTCCATACAATCAATATAAACATCAGCTTTCCCCCAAAAAGTTCTCACTCAGACTCAGACAAGTACAAGATACATATTGGTTAGAGAGAGAAAATCAGTATTTGATGGAGGAACCACTATGAAAATCAAGGAAGAGGATCGATACAGGTCAATATGGAAACACTTTGGGCAGCAACACTTGATTAGCGGTTTTATCAATTCCTAGGTGAGTAAATATTACAAATTTTTGTGTTAATTTCATAGGCACACCTTCTTAAACTGCCTGCATATTATCCTGCATATAAATCATACGATACTAAAATGCAATCCTTCTCAATCATCCCTTTGTGTGGTCTCTTAAAAGACCAAATTTAAAGATCAAATATGGTGTTTTATATTCTGGAGCAAGTTTCTGAACGTGAAACCCATCATAACTAGAATAAAGTCTGATATTCAAAATAGGCAGATCAGAAATGTGATACCGTTTAGAGAATGAATTCTTTATATTCACATTTTTTCCCAAGGAGTTTGGGGTTTTTATTCCTAAACCTATACCAGGGATATTCATTCTAAAAAGGTAGTTTCCTAGATTAGCTACATGATAATTAAATTTATCCTTTGAAAATCCTAAAAGCAGACATTAAAAGAACTGAATCTTCACAAACCACTATAAAGCTATATCTATAGATTATCAATATATCAACATATATCTAGATTATATGTCAACATATTAATACATCAATATATACCTACATTATCAATACACAAAGTGAAACAAAAAATGGGAAGTCAATGTTACTGCTTTGTCTGATGCCAAGCCTGTTACTCTGGATGATCTCTTGTCTTAAAGACACTGCAATTCTCAAATGTATTAAAAAAAAAAAAAGAACCCTATAACACAGTGCCTTTCTCATTCCTGTTATAATAAGTATGAGATTTTACACAATATTAGATCATTCAATGAGATATATGAATTAATTACAAAGGGAAATCAATATTTTAAGCTAATAGTTTTAAAACACATAGTAATATGTTCTTCAGTGGGTGTATAGTCCGTCATTTATATAATAAAGTATATCCAGATAAAAGTTTCCTTTTTCTACTCAAAGAATGAGCACAGAGCAGAATATTGATTCCATAATAGCACATTTGTGTATGCTACTTCTTATGATAAACATGTAGGTAAAAAGGGGTGGATATTGCCTGATTACATTTTTTTATATATATTTAAGTAAAACGTCAAGATCATCCGGATATGAATTCACCTTTTCAAGACAATCTTATGCGAACTATCTGATGACAATCTCCCCACAACTAACACATAGGCATGTGTTGTCAGAGAATGAAAGAGTTGCTCTAACACCCGTCATGTGCTCTGCCTCCTGTCTCCCTGCGTTCTCTAGGACGGGCCATTGCACACCTGGCCAAGGAGGGAGAGTTCTCAGGCCTTGGCCATTTCAGTCTGTCTAGAGGCCAGATTCCACAACTACACTCCTATTAAAATGCTCTCCTGACTTTTATCCAAAGATTTGCCTATTTTTAAAATCAAACCATGGTCCTTAAAGTTCATGTGGGTTATGGCTTCTAGAAGTCCTGACTTTTACGCGTACAGATTGAAAAACAGATCTCTTGAGAAATGCTAGCAACAAAATCAACACATTAACATGCAGGAGGGCATAAAAGCATACGTATAATATTTTAAGAGTTTGTGTTTCTCTATTTCAGCTTCTTAACTAAAGCTCTTCAAACCGTTCTGGATGAAATCTAGAATGGAACATCACTGTGATTAAAATCTTCAGGGAAATTCATCTATGATTCACAAATGGAGTAGATATACTGCATCCTCAGGAGGAGCAACAGATTACACTGCAGCAAGCTGGAAATGAGAGGTTTGAGATGATGTGATTGGCAAGGGGAATAAGAAAAGATCTATTTCTATTGTCTTGTAAACAGTTTTGATTCTAAAACTTGAATGCATTAACGGAACTCAAAACCAAGAAAATAAGAAAAAAAATGTTTGAAGAGTAGGAAAGATGAATATGAGGGTGTGATAGTATGGAGCATCAGAGGGAACATGGAAGATCTACTGTCATGAAATATAAGGTGATTGGGATCCCTGGGTGGCGCAGCGGTTTAGCGCCTGCCTTTGGCCCAGGGCGCGATCCTGGAGACCCAGGATGGAATCCCACATCAGGCTCCCGGTGCATGGAGCCTGCTTCTCCCTCTGCCTATGTCTCTGCCCCTCTTTCTCTCTGTGTGACTAATATATATATTAAAAAAAAAAAAAGAAGTTAAAAAAAAAAGAAATATAAGGTGATTATCTAAAATCATTATATTTTAGGGAATACGGGATAAGAATCATACGGAAATTGTAGTCAGTCAAGAATACAAAGCTAAGTTTTCAAATTTCCCCTTAAAATCTGGAAATGGCATTTTATTGTCCTAGGATACTGCAGAAAAAATATCCTGTTTCTTTCCAGTCATCAATCTTCTTATAATCTAACCGTATGAGCTAACAACATTATACTGAGTATAAACATGTTTACCTTCAGCAAATTTCTCAACCTCTGCAGAGTTCAGCAATATTGTTCACAGTAAAAACATTTGTATTAATTAGGGGGATTTTTTTTTACAAGATTTTATTTATTTATTCATGAGAGGCAGAGACACAGGCAGTGGGAGAAGCAAGCTCCCTGTAGGGAGCCCGACACGAGACTCGATCCCAGGACCCAGGGATCACGCCCTGAGCCGAAGGCAGATGCCTTCTGGGCCACCACTGTTCCACCCAGGTGCCCCAATAAGGGGGATCTTTACGGAAAAAATAGAACTGACATAATTTTACTTGTGGTTATACCATGGACAATAAACACAGGGTGACCCGTGGTCACAAAAGGCAATATGTTTACTTTTTATACTTCAGGGAAAATGAATTTCTATTTTATAAGGTGGAGAAAGAAGAAAATTTAGAAACACTGGAGAAAGGAGGGAGAATCGGAGAGTAAGTTCTTAGACTTTGTGAATGTCAGAAATAAAAGGCATGAACAAATGTTAGCCCTGGAAATGATGGGGAGAGATATTTATAAAGAGATGCAGGAGTCAATTTGATGTTTGCTCCTTTTCCCTGGCATATCTTACTCTGGGATCAGTCTTCTTAATGGTTCCATGGAGTACTCAGTTGCTAAACCCTACGGAGTCTTCTTAGGGTTTTTTCCTTCCCCTTCTTTTCAATGCTCCCACATGCCACATTCCATGCTCTATCTGGAAACACTTCCAAATCTGTCCCTGCTTCTCCATCCCATTACGATTTATGTAGATCATTTCTTGCATTTTCTCCTCACTTCTTATGTAGCTTGTAATCTTCTAACCAGTATAGGATGATGACTTAAAATGCAAATATTATCAAATATCAAAATGTCCTTTGTGAAATTCTTTAGTGTTCTTTCCCCTTGACCTACCTGTTATCCCAACGGTAGAAGCTAAACTGTTTAGTGGACAGAATGCTGACCAGTTCCCCGATGTGGATGAGCTTGCTTAGGATCCTATGCCTTCAGCCCCTCTCCTTGGCACTCCCCCATGCTTGTATGCTTGACGTCCACTTATCTTTCGAAATGAATCTCTGTCTGATGCAGAATATAGTGATTCTTCTTTTATGCTTTAATAAAGTCTGTTCCCACAAGGAAGGATTAGCCCAAAGAAATAGCCTGGAAGTAAAGATGTTTTCCAAGAGTTTGAAGGCTGGGGCTCCAGAAGGCTCAGTTGGTTAAGGGTCTGCCTTCAGCTCAGGTCACAATCTCAGGGTCCTGGGATCGAGCCCCACGTTGGGCTCCTGCTCAGCGAGGAATCTGTGTCTCCCTCTCCCTCCATCCCTTCCCCACTAGCATGTGTGCTCTCTCTTTCTCTCTCTCAAATAAATAAATAAAATCTTTTAAAAAGGAAATTTGAGGGTTGGTTTCAAGTTCTCAATTGCTAGGAATATTTACTTTTCACACATCATAATTAAGGAAAACAGGCCTTAATTCTACCTCCCTCTATCTGCTTATATATCTCTCACATGAATATAAAGCCTAAAGGACAAAGATCTCTTCCTGTTTTATAAACTGTACTCTGCAGTTGTAATACTTGGTTGGTTATAATATTTCTTGGTTATAATATTGGTTGGTTATAATATTAGGTTGTAATATTTCTTGGTTATAATATTTTGTTTATATTATTTGTTTGGTTGTAATATTTATTTCTGTGTTGGTCATAATATTTTTTCTTCGAAGGGATTTGGGCCCTAATCTGGACAGTGAGACAAGGAAACAGCTTACCGCATGAGGCTATATTAAGGCTCCACCTGTATACAGTGAAAACTACATGTCAGACCAGGGATTGGAAAGGCAAGCATCATGCTTGGCCATGTGCTAACAACTATAGATAGAATGCTCTCCAGTTTGGGGAAGTTATCTTCTAATCAATTCCAAGAGTACTTCCATGGACTGAAATGTTGTGTCTGGATTTCCCATCTGGGACACAAAGTTAAAACCAATGGACATGACCTCATTTCCAGACTTATCATCCACAGCCTCATCCTAGGGATGAGGACATGAAACAATCCTAGGGATTTTCATCATTAATATTTGATATCCCATGCTTAGAATCCTTCAGTTATTCTTAACCATAAAAAGGATTAATTTTCACATGAAATATATATTTACATATGCTAAAAATAATATCTGGCAATGTTTTCCCTTTATTAGGAGAAAGTTGTTCTAAGTGATTAGAAAGGAATTATGAACAAAATAACAGGTTATTAAAATTCATATCTGAACAGAGACAATATATTTTTACCTCAGGTTTCAAGTGGAAAATATCAAAGTGAATTGGACTAGAGATAATTATGTTTCATAGATAAAAATAGGGATGTCATTTTATTTTATTTTAAAATAGGAATATCGTTTTAAAGGGAAATCTGACTAGTGGATAGTTTTACCTGAACTAATAAACCCTGAGACAATTTCTTCTATCTTCATAAATTATCTTCTTCAAATTTTCCTATTCCCTTCACTAAATAAGAAATTTTAATCTTAGGAATTTAAATCTTAATTCTTCATTATCTTACAGCAAACTCTTTGCCCCCTCAATGTCTACCAGCCTCTTAAATACTCTTCCAAACTCTGGTTTCTCTACTTTCCTGTGCACTGTGTATATCTGTCTGAAAATTCTATTTCTATTTTAAGTGTATGATTCACCTCTAACACACATTACTTTGCAAGGATCTATGTTGTGTCCAACAATTTGGTTATGTTGTGCCTTCTGCATAAAGCATCACCACCACATTTTAGGTACCCCATCATCCACTGGGCCTTTAGCTGTGCAATCATACCCCAACACATGTCATAAGAGCCTAAGAGAGAAGTGTGTTTTCTTCTTGGCATTTCACTCACACCAATTACCTCACCTAGAAGGCTCTAGAGCCAATCTCCCTATGAAAACTATTAGCAACTCACAATTTCTCTATATCTCTTAATAAGCAAATATTCCAACTGCTTCTTTTAGTCCTGATGTCTTTCCCACCTACTGCTAATTCCAGGTAGATTACTATGTGCAGGGGTGCCTGCGTGGCTCAGTGGCCGAAGTCTTCCTTCAGCTCAGGTCCTGGGATCGAGTCTCACATCGGGCTCCCTGCATGGAGCCTGCTTCTCCCTCTGCCTGTGTCTCCTGCCTGTGTCTCTGCCTCTCACTGTGTGTCTCTCATGAATAAATAAATAAAATCTTAAAAAAAAGAATACTGTGTGCACTGCAGCTGAATAATACTACATACTGTTTAAATGCATAAATGTGTGCCTGATCAAAATGGGCTGAATCAAAATCTCCTTGATATGCTCACATTAGTTGGTTAAAATGACAATAGAAACAAAAAATTACAAGGTCCTTTGGTTTAGCAGATAGATATTAAGGTATTAAAAAGTATAGGTTAGTCCCATGAAAAGTGCCTCCATGGGAAGTGCAATCCCTTCAAATCACAAAAGTAATATCTAAGCAGAAGAGGTTTTTTAAAAATGTAAGGTTAACAAATAGCCAAAACTTCTAACTTTCTATATACCAGGGGATTAATCTTAAATTTGTATTTCTATTTCATAATTTAAATACATTTTGTTCAATTGCAAAGCAATACCCTAGGTAGAAATAAAGATAAACTGCAATGCTTGATGTGCACTCAATTATAGAGCTCAGACTCTTAAAAAAATAAAAGATTTTATCTATTTATTCATGAGAGGTACAGAAAGAGAAGCAGAGACACAGGCAGAGGGAGAAGCAGGCTCCATGCAGGGAGCCCGATGTGGGGCTCGAGCCCCTGACTTCAGGATCATGCCCTGAGCCGAAGGCAGAGACTCAATCGCTGAGCCACCCAGGAGCCCCTAGAGCTCAGATTCTTAAATCACTATATTTTTTAATGCACTTTATTCATTTGAGAGAGAGAGGAGAGAGAGAGAGAGAGAACAAGTGGCGGGCATGGGAGAGGCAGAGGGAGACAGAGAAGCAGACTCCCCACTGAGCAGGGAGTCCATCATAGGGATCAATCCCAGGACACTGAGATCATGACCTGAGCCAAAGGCAAATGCTTAACCATCTGAGCCACCCAGGTACCCCATAAATGCACTTTTCCCCCAAGTTGTTGGTTATTTACCTCAGAGCACAGTAACAGCATTCAAATTGAAAAAGAGAGTATACAAAAAGCTAGTATTAAAAAGATGTTCACATTTGTTTTATCTACCTATAGAATTCATAATCCATTGTCAAAGACAGGGCAAGAATAGAGTTATAAATTATTTATTTAATTAAAATAAAGAGGGACACCTGGGTGGCTCAGCGGTTGAATGTCTGCCTTTGACTCAGGGCGTGATCCTGGAGTCTGGGGATCGAGTCCCACATCGGGCTCCCTGTATGGAGCCTGCTTCTCTCTGCTAGTGTCTCTGCCTTTCTCTCTCTGTGTGTTTCTCATGAATAAATAAATAAAGTCTTAAAAAATAAAATAAAATAAAATAAAATAAAATAAAAAAATATGCAATTAATATTCGGCCTTTACATGTTCAATTATTTATCTCAGATCAGTGTCCAATAATTTTACTCCAGCAATGAAGTGAAATATTCACTGATTCTGCATTCTTGTTGCTCAAAACCAAGTAAGTAAAGGTATTTCTTTGTATATCACACACACACACACACACACACACAGATACACACATATTTTTTCTTTCAGGCACTTTTAATTGTGTCTTGAGAAATGGACATATATGAAAGACATCTTAAAAAGAAAGTTCAGTGTAAAAGAACATTACAATATTGTAAGAGCAAAATAAAACATCTGACATTTTTAAAATTCAAAGTTCTCTCTTATACTATAGCAACATAAAGACTCAGAATAATAGAATTTGTTGTAGTTATAAGAAGAAAGAGAACGATAATACTGCAGAAAACAATGTGGCATTCTGGTTGGCAATATGATAAATGCACTGAAAATATTTTAAATGAAAAAAGTAAACATGGCATTCTTAGCTAAAATAAATTCTTATTTTCTTCCCTATAATTACACGAATGCCACATAGTTCAAATTTTGTGTTTCAGTTGCAGTCAGGAAGACTAGACATAAACTTTATGTTCTAGCTTTCAAGAATTGAAAGAGAATGTTGAGTTCTAAAACAAAGCTTTGGGACTATATAACCAATAGTTGACATTTTCAGTTAGCAAGGTTCAGGGACCTGAAAAGGTTTATTTACTTTTGAACATTTAAATATGAAACAATCAAAATGATGTTTCCTTAAGTTCAATGTAGTAGTAAAGCAACTATGAATTGCTTCTATTCAAAAGTGTGTATATATGTGTTTTCCAATCAAATATTAGTGGTACTTACGTTTCTGCAAACCTAATAACAATTTCTTGAAAATACCATTAACACACAACCTATCGTATTTTGGATAATTATACGGTGTTCCTGAATAAGTCACAGAATAGTAATCTATCTACCTAGGTCAAATGAATGAATTTCTCTTTCCATTCATTAGCATTTTCCCTGATGAGTCCTATGTATCAGTCACTACTGTGAGCTCAGAAGATCTGGAAAAAATTAGTCATAATCCTTAACATGAATGGGTTTTCAGATTCTCAGAAAACTAAAGATAGGAAGGTGTCATTTTTAAAATTTAACAGTTTTTATTTAAATTCCTGTTAGTTAACATACAGTAGTTAGTTTCAGGCATATAAGATAGTGATTCAACATCCCCATACAACACCCGGTGCTCATCACACCAAGTGCTCTTCTTAATCCACATCACCTCTTTAACCCATCCCTCTGTCTCCTCTCACTGGTAACCATCACTTTATTCTCTGTAGGTAAGAGTATATTTCTTGGTTTGCCTCTTTCTCTCCTTTTTTCCCCTTTGCTCATTTGTTTTGTTTCATCAGCTTAACTATCCATTGACTGATAAATCGATATAGAAGATGTGGTATATATACACAATAGAATATTACTCAGTCATAAAAAAGAAATGAAAGCTTGCCATTTGCAATGACATGGATGGAGCTAGAGAGTATTACGCTAGGACACCTGGGTGGCTCAGTCAGTTAAGCATCTGCCTTCAGCTCAGGTCATGATCCTGGGGTCCTGGGATCGAGGCCCACATTGGGCTCTCTGCTTAGTCAAGAGTCTGCTTGTCCCTTTCCCTCTGCTGCTCCCTCCATTCCACTTGTGCTCTCTCTCTCTCTCTCAAATAAATAAATAATTTAAAAAAAGAGCATTATGCTAAGCAAAATAATCAGAGAAAGAGAAATATCATATGATTTTGCTCATACGTGGAGTTTAAGAAAAAAACAAACAAACAAGGAAGGTGTCAAGTATAAGGTGAATTAAGGAAAGCTTTCCTGGAAAGGTAACCTTTGAACTGAACCTTAAAAGATGAGTTAGTGTTCTGTAGATGAGAGAGAGTTATGAAGAGCAAGGCTTCTGGGTTGATCATGTTACCACAGGAGCTGAGGTCTGGTGCATGGGTGACTGGGGTCTAGTATGTTCTGGAAGGTATGGGAGTTACAGATGGGAGTGAAGAGAGTGTTGAGAGTTAAAGAAAGAATGGAGTATAGGGTTTATGTTGCAAGTTAATGAGGAGCCATTGAAGGTCGCTCTGCAGGAACACTGAAGGGTGGATTCGTGATGGAGATGGAAAGAGAGTCAACATTTAGGAGATTAATGACACAGTCCAGGGAAGAGATGACAAGATTTCAGTTATGGCTACAGCAACAAGGTTGGGAAACATATGGTAATCTCTGAAAGTTATTAATAGGGTAAACTCCATAAAGCATTGAACTGGTTCTTTGTTATATGTGAAGAAAAGAATCTCAAAGAAATAACAGTATTTTGTTTTTGAGAACAGGATACGGTGAAAACATTCACTGAATCTGACAGGATATCAGGTAGAGCCAACAGAAGGGAAAAAATAAATTTGAATTATCAAATTTGATATCAAAGCATAGATTTATAATGAGCATAGAATATGTAATCCAGAAAAAAACCTCAGAGCTAGATTTATGAATTTATGGAACATCTGTACACTGTGGAAGAAATATCCTATATAATAATGCAATTATTGACCGTCCTGCAATGTTGAAATGAGACTGATACATCATGATAAGCACCAAAAGAACAAGCAAAAGAAATTGTTCCTATGATAAGATTCTGGCCTCCTAACGCAAATGAAGATTATAAGCATAGAGAACAACTTTGAGGATAAAGAGTACTATTTATCTTATGAAGAAATAACAGCAAAATAATAACAAATACAGGACAATCAATAGGTTTTGGAAAGTATAATGGAGGCTTCTCTGGGATGTTACTATCCAGCCTCCAAGATGGTTCCCAATGTGGTACTTCTGGTATTCATGCCCTTATGGTAGGTTCCCCCACATCATATTAGGTCTCAGCTGCATTACTAGAAGCGTATGACAGCGTGTCACTTCTGTGGCTAGTTTGCAAAGGACAATGCAGCTTCAAGCACTGAGAGCAGCCATCTGCCAAGCCATGAGGGCGCACAAGCAGTCCTGTAGAAAAAGGCACTCAGGGAGGAACTGAGGCTTCCCGCCAACAGCCAGCATCAACTTGGCAGCACCAACCTGTGAGTGAATCACCTCAGAAGTGCATCCTCTAGTCCTGTCAGACCTGCAAGTGACCAGAGACCCCACTGACATGCGACTTCAGTCTCATGGAAGAACCTGATTCAGAACCTCCTGGTCAACCCACTCCCGAATTCCTGGCCCACAGGTACTAGGATATGAAGAAAATGTTTATTGTTATTTTATGCACTAAAATTTGTTATTCAGAGATAAATAACTAATATAGGGTGCACGGTGCAGATCGATTACACAAGTGGGGAACACACAATGTCCTCTCGGTGCTTCTAGTAAAGGTAAGTCCAAAAGGAATGTTGGTGATGCCAAATCCCCAACATCAAGGGTATTTCTTAGCATGGAAAGGTGATGGCTAAATGTACACAGGGGAGACTGGGCAAATTAGATCACATGCCTTAACCTTAAAGTTCATGACAAACAGATATAATGAGAAAATTATCTGAGAACACAGGTTGGTAGGAAAATAGTGCTACAGAAACAGAGAGAGAGCAGCCGTATATCCAAGAAGGAAGCAAGATAAGACTTGGTTGACTGAACAGAGAACCATTCATAGAACCAAAATAAATACAAAAATCTGCAGATTATACATGTTTGAACAGATTAGCAAGGAATAGAAAAGTAGATTAAAAGCCTAATATTATTATAAAATAAAATATAATTTCAATTATATAATTGCACACACATTATATAATCTTCCAATTTAAACCACAGCAAGACACTGGGAAAATGCACAGTGCAGCCTGTCAATGGAAGAAGTGGTGTTTCGGGGTGGGGGGGAGGCTTCAGGGTGAAGGTGGACCCCCACCTTCCAGCCAGGAGAGAGTGGCCTGACCCAAGGCAATAGCTCTCCTCTCTCCACATACCTCTGCTTCCTCAACGGTTAGACCAGGAGAATTCTAAGATCTACTGTGTGGCTTAAGTAATATGTACCATTTATTTTAAAAGACCAAGCACTAAATAAATAAATAAATAAATAAATAAATAAATAAATAAATAAAAATGAAAAATAAAAGATCCAGCACAGGCCTGAGACATAAAAACAAAGTGCCCAGCAAATAATACTTTCTCTTGCTTACCTCACCTCCTTTTTTAAAGACTGGAAAAACGAAGGAATGACATAAGAAAAGAGAGGCATTTTGCATTTCTCATCAGCAATGTCTTTCTGAAAATAAATAATAACTTTGGAGAAATCTAACGGAGTAGCAAATAACACAATGGAAGTCTTAAATGTGGCTGGAATCAATCAAATCTGCTAGTCTCCTTGGTTTAACCCCACGCACGAGATTGTACATGCGAGGAATCGTTCTAGCTGTCCAGCACTGCAGAAGTGGGAAGGGTTATTTAGGAGAGGCTAAGAGGGCATCAGCTGAGCCACCAGGGAGTAAATAGCAAATTAAATCTAAAAATGACCATTTTTGTAGATGCTAATAGGGACACTGGAAACACTTCTTCAGATTTACAAAAACAAAAACAGATTTACAAGAACTTCTTCCAATTTTCGGTGATGGTTCCTGGGGTTGTAACAGTATGAAAGTACTGGTACATAAATATAAACATGACATAATGAGCCCGTCTGGTTTTCCTTCCCTGGGATGAGTGGGAAATGCAACATCTCCATGCACAACGCATGCAGGTTACCTCCAAGGTCCAGGAGGCAGTTGGCTCTCTATAGAGCCCCTTAGAACTGCCACAACCTCAGTCTTATTTCCAAATCCCTGATGATTTATACAGACCGTCCTTCTCTTTCATTTATAAGCAAATCAAAGCCACAAAAATTGCTAGACTCTGCACTCCTGAACAGTAGGGGCCGTGTCTTGTCTGTAACGTCTGGCACACACCAGCAGTTATGCCACAAAGACCATATCAAGCAAACTTAAGCCTTTAGCTCATATGTTCAGTCACTCAGAAACTATCAAGCACCCATCATGTGCTAGTACAGTCAGGGTGTGCGTGATTCTTTTTTTTTTTTTTTAAGATTTTATCTATTTATTCATGAGAGACACAGAGAGAGAGGCAGAGACACAGGTAGAGGGAGAAGCAGGCTCCATGCAGGGAGCCCGATGCAGGACTCGATCCCAGGACCCTGGGATCATGACCTAAGCCGAAGGCAGATGTTCACCCACTGAGCCACCCAGGTGTCCCAAGGGTGTGGATGATTCACATCAGGGCCCATAAGACTGTGAGTGTCTAAAGAAAACATATGGGTATGTTTGACAGTTGTAGCTGTGTGGATTTTCTGTAAATGGCTGTCTGCTTTATGAGAATGGTTTCCTAGAAAAAAGGAGGTGATTTTTGTGACTTTGATGCATGGAACAAAAAGAGACAAGAGTTAGAGAAATACAAGACAATGACCACACAAAGAAACACGACAATGATGTAGTTTACATGTAGGTAATTCTTCAAGACAACTTAGCCTTAAAGAGAAAAGATCTGGGGACACTTGGGAGGCTCAGTGGTTGAGCATCTGCCTGCAGCCCAGGGCGTGACCCCGGGGTCCTGGGATCGAGTCCCACATTGGGCTCCCTGCGAGGAGCCTGCTTCTCCCTCTGCCTGTGTCTCTGCCTCTCTCTCTCTGTGTCTCTCATGAATAAATAAAATTTTAAAAAAAAGATAAAAAACCAAAATGATAAGACATTGAAGCTTTTTATAAAGAGTGTAAAATGCTCTTTCTGTATGTTTTTTCTTCCTTTTGAAAACAGCTGCCTAAATAATTTTTACTGTGAGTTCTGAGGGTTTTTCATTTTTCTTGAAAATGACTTACAAAACTATCATGGCACTATGAGTATAAACTGATATCTAGTATTTGAATTGAAAATTTACAGACATATATAATCTATTAATTATTAATAATGGTTGTCCAGAAATGAAACCTGGGTTTTGGGAAGGACTAAATGGGATTGTTAATTTTTATCTTATATCATCCCAAAGCTTTTGATTTTTTATCAAGATTGTACATCATTTTGTAATAAAAAATTTAGTATCACTAAAATATGAGGAATTTTATTTTAATGAAGGGAGATAACAAATTTTCAGAAAGAAAGGATTTTATTCTTTCAATTCCTACCAGAACAAATATGAGAATGCTGTTTTTCAACCAAATCTAAACCACTTTCTCCTCAAATCGAATGGGCTCATGTGCATATTTTTAAACTTTTGACAGTTCCCAAGGAATTCCCAATGACACTTTTGTGATCCTCAAAATGTAGAGATCTCTGAGAAGGCATCTGAGAAAAGATGCACAAACAAGAAATACAACATGTCTTGGGGGATTATTTTAATCTATCTTTCACATTATAAAACTCTAGGGTATTTTACAAAATTATATTCAAAAGACTCTAAAATGGATGAAATATATTAAATGCTGTAAGATTGAATTCAAAATTCAAGGTACCTGGGAGGCTCAGCTGGTTAAGCGTCTGCCTTCGGCTGGGGTTGTGATCCCAGGGTCCTGGGGGGGTGAGTCCCACATGGAGCTACATACTCAGCAGGGAGCCTGCTTCTCCCTCTTCCTCTGCCCCTCCCCATGCTTGTGCTCTCCCTCTCTCTCTCGAATGAATACAGCCTTTTTTTAAAAAGATTGAATTCAAAATTTAAACACAGATTATAAATAAAAGGAAATTTACAGGAAAAGGATAAATATTCTTCATATGAATCAAAATCTAGGGAATATTTATAAAACGATAGCTCCAGTAGTAGTGAATTATTCAGTCATTAAACAAATGCAGAGAGAGGGGGAGGGAGAGAATGATAAATATAGTGATAGCGATATACATCAAGATCTTTCTGTGGGGAATTAAAAATAAGACAGAAAAACAGTACTTATAAAGTGGGGAATGCCCATCTGGGAATGTGAAATGTAAACAGTAGTAGTGGAGGATCAAAAGACAACTATTTCAGAGTGACTAGGGCATAGGAATAAGAACTAACAGCTTTGAAAGCTTATTTTATACCATGTCCTGTATTAAGGCCTTTTTATTTATTGCTATTATTTTTGATCCTCATGAAAACTTCTGAGGAAAGTGGTTTCATTATCCTGAAATTATTGACACAGAATCTCATGTAGGGAAGTAAAGACACATTCTTAAGGTCAACAGCCAACAGCCAAGTCCTTCCTTGAACTCGGAGCTCTGGTAACCTCACGTTAGAGTCCACGACTTTAACTGTGCCCCTGCACACAGTATGAGCCCCAATAAACTCGTGCTGCATGAATGAGATGATAATTAATGTTAAGATGATTAAACGTTGTACCTCTATTAAAATACAAGATCCTGTTACCAATACTTCAGGTAGACAATGATTCACAAAAACTACATACTTTTATTCAATATTTTTGGGTCTATTTTGCCATAATTAAATAACTAGGAAACACATTTTCAAACTTGGGAATGGCTTGGAAATTTATTATCTAACCATTAATAACATAGTGATTAAAAATATTTTAAAGATGAATGCAACTCACCCGAATGGTATGTCTCTCCCCACAGAAAATTAAAGATAAAAATTATGAAATCTAAATTAACATTTGTCATCTATAAACATGACAAATTACATCAATAATTTCTTACCTGTCAAATAACAAGTTTTCAATGCCTGTAAAGGATCATAGATCGATCAGGTATAAGTGTCCTTTCTGTGTTCTTAATTGAGTGCACAGATGCCACTTAATATTATGAACAGCCACAAAAGAAGTACAGCCCTGAGCATGTGTAGTTGGCACTAATAATATACATTATACTGTCCATCTACCATCAGTTTGCCATTATTTTTCTTCATGCATTCATCTCACCATTCATTTACTCACTCAAAAATATTTCCACCGCCCCTAACATTCACTATGTTCAAGTATTGATGTCATGGGAGTAGCTCCACTGTGTGTAGTATCAATGTGCCAGTATTTTGTTGATTATTTCTATATCTATTATGCAATATATTTAAACTCCGATTGAAATCAAAAGAGGAGTTAGATGATTATGTAATAAAGAAGTTAAATGCCCAGAACTAAGTATACATTCCCGGGCAGATGAAATGTTATTCATGAAAAAAAAAAATGTTATTCACGCATATTTATAGAAAGCTGCTAGATTACAAAACAAAGAATTGTGGGGAAGGACTTCCAGCTGGAGCAAACAAAGAGAGAAACGTGCAATCCCTGCAACTGGCCAGAAATAAATATGACAGTCTCAAGGTCAAGTGCAGATGATTGCTTTTTTTTTTTTCTTACTACCTCCAGGGTGAGACCTTAATTCAAATACTAAGCCCTCCAGAAATAAAAAACACACTGGATTACCACTTTAAAGGAGCCGCCCATCTACAGAGACAAAAGTAGATTGATTAGTGATTGCCTAGGACTGGGAGAGAGGAGGGGCGGTGGGGAGGGGCTGCTGATGTGTAGAAGGTTCCTTTCTGGGATAATGAAAAGATTCTAATATTAGATTGTAGTGATGGTTTCAAACTGCCTGTATAATACTAAAAACCACTGAAATGTGAACTTTAAGTTGGGGAATGTTATGATAGATGAATTGCATCTCAATAAATCCATTAAACAAAGATGCTGCCAGAATTGTTTCATAAATAATCCAAGTCCTTTCAATCATTTTGCAATACTTTTGAAAGGTATTTCAAAGCGGTCTCTACTTCCCAAAAAATGTTTTTTTGTTTTTTTTTTTTTTAAAGCAATCTCTCCTTCCGGATGATTGTCAATTGCTTCATCACGGAATCCGCTTCCTTCCTGTGATTGCCACCAAGTATTTTTTCTTTTCAAGATATGCTATTTTTAATAATCCTATTATTTTGACTACATTACTAAGATTTTGAGCTTTGAAATACAACATGACTGACTTAATGATCAATGAAAAGTAATTTCACTTTCCACTTAATGGTATGTCAAATTCTTAACATTTGCAATGCGGCCTCATTAAGTTTATCTGGGGAATAAAATGCAATGATGCAAAATAACCCCAGACTATTTGGTTATGAATTCTTTACTTAACAGTGTGCAACTGAACATTCTCCTTGTCTCTATGAGAAACTTTAAGTAATAACATTGGTTTCTTATGGAAACAGATCTTCTACTATCAGAAAAGAGGCAGCTTTTTTTTGAACGGTCTTCCATATATCCAAAGAAAGAATATCCATATATTCAAAGAAAATAACCTCCTTTGAATTTGTTTTTCTTCTTCAATAGAAAGTTTTCAATTTTAAATACCCTAAACAGCAGTTGATTTTAATACAATATAATCAATGTCCGCATGAAGTTCTACAGTTAGTGTTAGTGTCATCAGACTTACCCTCTAATAAACACTTTGCATGCAGCTTTATGCAATGTGATTTGGGAAATGCTTTTTCAGTCAATAAATATTTAATTTGCTCCCTTTAGTTATTGTGGTGAAATGCACAAACATAAAAATCACCATTTTAAATATCTTAAAGCACACACTTAAATGTATTTAGGACATCCACAACGTTGTGCGACCATCGTCACTATCTAGTACCAGAACATTTTCATCATTCCTAACGGACACCGTATCCATTAACCAGTTGATCCTCATTTTCCCTTTCTCCCCTCAGCACTTGGCAATGACTCATCTGCTTCCTGTCTCTATGGATTTGCTCATTCTGGCAATTTCATATAAATGGAATCATATGAATGTGTCCTTTTATGTCTGGCTTCTTTCACTTACTGTATTTTTTTCAAGATTCATCCATGATGGATTCCTTTTCATTCATCTATGATGATTCAAGATTCATTCATGAGGTAGCATGTGTCTGTACTTCATTGCTCTTTATGGCTGCATATTACTCCACTGTATGGATATACCACTATTTGGTTGTCCATTCATCAGTCTTTGGATATTTGGATGTTATTTTAACAGTTCATTTTGCTTGGCTTTTATAGAAAATATAGATGCCAAATAATATGCTTCTTCTGCAAATGCAAATTATGAAAACAAAAATATAAGATTTGGGGGAGATTTTTTTTCTCTCTATACAGGAAACAATTTTTTTTCCCACTAAAGAGCTCATCTTGGGACACCTGGGTGGCTCAGCGGTTGAGCGTCTGCCTTCAGCTCAGGGCGTGATCCTGGAGTTCTGGGATCGAGTCCCATATCGGGCTCCCTGCAGGGAGCCTGCTTCTCCCTCTGCCTGTGTCTCTGTGTCTCTCATGAATAAATAAATAAAATCTTTAAAAAAAAATGAAGAGCTCATTTTCCACATACTAAAGATAAAATGCATATCTTCAATGAAGCATGAAACTTGCTGAATTTCAAGACTATGACAAAACACCATGATTGATAGCTTAAGAACCTACTTGAAATATCAAATAGGATATCTTGTATATGTCTCAAATTTTTGTCTGAATTAAATACCTCCATCTTCATTTTAAATTTTCTTTGGCTTTCTCCATTTCCCTATTTCCATAAAATGGCAACTCCATTTATCTGGTAATTCATGTCCAAAGCCTGGCAACCATTTGTTAGCACATTCTCTTGTTACCAGTGTAAACTCCATCTTCAAATTCTGTATATTCAATATGCAAAATGGCTTGAACTCTTCCAATTTTTAAAATTTCCATTGCCATGACACTAGGCCTTTCATCTGGATGGTTCCCTCTTGTCTTGACCCTCTCAACTTTGTTCTTCCCCCAAAAGACTGGAGGGCATCTCTTAAGAGTTTAAATAAATTATGCTCCTCCCTTGCCTTAAACCATTTGAAACCATTCTGTTACCCCTAAAATAAAATCCCAGCCCTCAGTACAACCCATCTTTGGATTGCCTGGACCCTGACCTGCTCCACAGTGTGTCTGACATCATTATCCTCCTTCCTCATTATACCCTGTCAACACTGGCCTTTTTTCAGCATCCTCTCTGCACCACACTGTTCTAGAACCTCCTCCAATGCTGTTTTAATTCCTCCACTATCAGCTAAAAACTCTTCACCTGAATAAGTTCTGAATTATCTTTTAGACTTCTACTCATATGTCATGTTCTCCAAACCAGTTTCTAATCCCACCAATCAAAATTAGGGTGTGCTAATGCTTTTCATTTGAAATACACTCAATTAATTTTGTTCTGAGCACTTAATGGAGTTTATTATTATGTATTTATTTGGCTATTTATTTGTTTTATCTTCCATCCCCACAGGAGACTATGAACTCATGGGGGCTTTAAAAAAAAAAAGAAGATTTTTTTATTTATTTGACAGAGAGAGAGAGCACAAGCTGGGGGAACAGCAGAGGAAGAGGGAGAAGCAAACCCCTGACTGAGCAGAGAATCAAGACTGAGGTTTGATCCCAGGACCCCAGGATCATGACCTGAGATGAAGGCAGACTCTTAACCGACTGAGCCACCCAGGCACCCAGGGGGCTTTTTATAGTAAGAAAGAGATAGCCCTCTTTTAAGCAAAACAATCATATACCAATTAAGTAAATATTATACTTTGGTCTCTAAAATAGTTCATTTAAGGGGCACCTGGGTGGTTCAGTATTTGAGCATTTGCCTTTGGCTCAGGGCATGATCCTGGGGTCCTGGGATCAAGTCCCACATCAGGCTTCTTACAGGGAGCCTGCTTCTCCCCCTGCCTATGTCTCTGCCACTCACTGCGTCTCTCATGAATGAATAAATAAAATATTTAAAAAATATAATTCATTTAATTAAGATGTTTCAAAAAATGTTAGGGATAGGGTTTTTGTTAACTTTATTTACCCCTTGAATTTTATAGATGAGGAAAATAAATGGGTTGCCAAGGTAACAAATTCTGAAAAGTACCAGATCAAATTTTGGTAGGAAAACAGCGCTCAGTAAAATAAACCTCTATTTGGAAAAAACAAAAACAAAACAGAAAAACCCCACACAACCTGAAAGGATGTCTGTCCAAATTACATGAGTGATTTTCAGTTAAAGCAATTTCAATTTACATAGATCAGTTTTGTTCACTAGGTTCATTTTGCTTTTTCCCCTTTAACTCCATTGTCTTTGGTTGTCTTTAAAATATCAACTTATAAGTAAAATGTATTAAAATTCATCTAAGATGTCTGTCACTGATGGAGTTCTAACCATGCCTCATGTTTTCCAGTGGTGTGTTAGAGTACCAATGTGTCCATTCACTCTTTAGTCCTGACTTTGCCACTGTTATCATGACTTTTCAGCAGTTAGTGAACCAACTGGTTGGCTTCCACCATTGCCTTCTGGGCACGAAGAGAATATGCAGTAAGAGGTAAAGATGACAACTCTTTTTTTCCCTTTCTTTTTATAATTAAGGAGTCTGACACAGTTTCTTGAAATAAAATCTATCAGAACTGTTTAAACATTCAGCAGGCACGTGAGTTCTCCTGAAGACACATACCATTCTTTTAAAAGAAGCTGGAGAATTTATAGAAGAGATCAAGAGCTACAGATGGAACAGCTTTTTGAAAGCCAAGATTAAAAATCTGCCCCCTTTTTGGCAGAATAGAGCTACATATGTTGTGGTGAGGTGACACTCCTGTGGGGGACAGGAAGCTGACTTCTCTATACATGAAAGCTGCTTGTAACCTGGCCAAGGGAAATGTGTTTGCACTACGTACAGTAAACCTTTGCCAAAACCAGAAACCCCTGACTGGGCTGCTTTGCCATTAAAATCTCCAAAGATCCTTTACAAATTTACTCTCTAGTCTTACAACCAGAAAACAAACATATTTAGAAAATATATGTTCTCAGAGGGAATAGTTTTCACATTTTATTTATTTATTTTTTTTGTAGGGCATTTTTTATGAAATCAACTGTATTTCTATCGGGCACTGTCAAATCAAATATGCGGCTGTTGTAATGCTTCAACTCTTGAACGATAATGCATTTGAGGAGTTATGTCATTTTCTTTCTGTTTTGTTCCTTACATGAGCTAGCTAGAAATTTGGAGTTTGCTGAAATATATTCATTAGACACAGACTTGGCACCCATGAATTCAAACCTGTAATGCTGGTCTAGAGTGGATGATTCACTCTAGAACATTCAAAGGCGTCCAGGTCTCTACCACTTGGGGAAAACATAAGCCCTGATATAGAAGATGCCAAAATGCCACATATTACAGATACAGGAAAGGCAGATAGTCTGTCTGGTTGGGAGACTCAAGGGGGGAATCATATTTTTCAGGGGTTTAAGGGTTACAACATTCAGTTCAGCGTTTTCCAAAACAGACAGTATTCTCATATTCAAGCCTACAGCTGAGGTAAAAACACAAGTAAATCAGAACTTCCATTAAAAACAATATGCTTCGTGTTTATCTAGAAAGTGGAAGAATTTCTGTTCCTAATTATCACCTGATTTTGAATTACTACTTGATTACAACATGATGGTGCTCAGTTTGACAAGTATAATTCTAAGAAAAAGCTTTCACCTGATTAAGACAGGGAGCATTATGAAATGCTCGAAAGTGGTTTAAGAAAAGACCCTATTTTTAGACTGTGAATGTTATGTAAAAGAGTGCAAAGCAGTCTAGAAAGTATCATATCAGTTTTGTGTCACTGATGAGGCAGATTGTGCCTTCCAGACTTCTTCCACTGGAAGAATATATGAACTCTGTAGAAAATGTCTTACTTGCCATATATTGCAAACACAGGATAAAAGATTGTCTGTTGGTTATTATATTACTTGGGGGTTTAGGAGTTGCTAGAGCAAATAAAGAGAAAAGAAACTAAAAAATTTACTTCTATACAGTGAACTCAAAGAAGATTAAAAAAAAAAAGGTATAGTGGGGGTAAAGCAAAACCACAAAATGGTCCATTGCCTACAAACTCAGTCTGTGACCTAATAAAAGTAACTTGTGCATTTAAAATTCTTTATTGTACAATATACTGTACAGTTATTACAAAAGTTGTCTTAATATCTGGACACCATTTATCATTCGGAACAAAAATATTCACACGTAAATATAAACGTGTAATGCAAAAGAAGAAAATGGAGTACTATTTGAAAGATAGTTTTCAGAAGTATCCATTATATTCCTAAATTATAGACTGTTCACTGAAAGACAGCTTGCTTAACTGGCATTGTGTATTGTCTTATTTTCAAACGATCTTGGATTTAAATCTTGACTTTCCAGTGAAAGTATTCGAACGAGTAGTAATGTGAATTTGGATAAACCACATAATCTCTGTAAGCCTCATCTAGAAAATAGAGATGATTTCCCATATCTTATAGAGATAAATGAGCTAATGCACAAAAACATGTCTTAGAGTGTTTCACTGAATTTAACGTAAAGGCCAGCCTAGGAGAGAAGAATAGTAAGAAAGACAAAGAGAGAGCGATGATCAAAACGACCAGGAAGTAAATTGTGTCAAAGATAAAGATGAGTTCACGGTAACAAGTGAATTTAACTTCTCCCCAGCGCCTCTCTTGCCTTCGAATGGTTCACTCCATGGTAGGTGATCCAGGCAGCCCAGAGTGAGGCCTTGGCCAGGCTGGGATGCCCAGGGCTGTATGCTGACCAACTTTTACACCACTAGATTGTAAGATGAGCCACCACTTACCAAATAAATTCTATATCCCCACATCCTATTTCTTAATTTGTCATTGGACCCGAAGAAACCCTGGGCCACCATGGACCACCATGCGTATAGTAAATGCTAAACTTGCTTATTAACTGTTTTCATTCTGTTACATTTCATTACATTTTTAGTTTTCCTTCCAGTGGAAAATTAATGTCTAGAAAATATTAACTTCACATATTAAGAGTTGAGAAAAATTATATATAGTCTCCATAGATTGGCAATCTCATCAGATGGTTAAATTTTATTTCTAAGTGACATTCCGCTAGAATGATTTCAAAAAGAATAGCATGGTGAATGTTGTAATTACTCCAGCACCTCTGGCCTGCCATCTTGGTGTTTAGCATTGCAAAAGAAGTACCAAGATTTTTTTCAGGGCCCCATGGCCACTGGTCTTGCCAACCTATAATCTTCCAGCTCTTTATCTCATCATGCGGCAGCCTGTGGCAGCCCATGGCATTTCCTAAATGACAGCTTTAACATATCATTTATGTTATTACAACATTTTCTAAGAGGTTTTCCCTGCCTCTGATGAATTTCAAACTTCTTAGAATGGCTTATAAATTCCACGCAGGGCGCTTCAGCATCCAGCCTCATCCCTCATCCTCCGTGCTTTCCTCTTTGCTTTCCTAATGTTGATTTGCTTTAAGTTCTCTTTCTTCATGTGCTACATTTGTTCTAGGACAGCCTTCCTCTGCAAAATTTTCTTACAGGGGTCCTCTCTCTAAAGACTGGGTTTTGACCTCCTAGCCATGTCTCGATCCTTCCCCGCCACATTCCCTAATCCCTCTGCTGCAGATTTACTCCCTTTTTTCATAACAGCTCCTTAGCCATCATATTCACACACCCTCAGGTATCACCCGTGTAGGCTGTTTTCACTCTCTACAGAGCTCTCTCCAGAGTTGATCATAATAACCTAATTTCTCCCACAGCGACTTCATCCATGGCACATCCCTTATTCACCAGTACAGGGAACAGCATCCTGTACCTTCTGAAAGAATGAAGCAAGTGGCAAGGAAAGTTAAAAAAAAAAAAAAATATATATATATATATATAAATACTGAAGATATCTAGATATCTATCGAAATATATATCTAGCAGTTACCTCTCTAAAATATGGGATGTCTCTTTGTTTGCTGTAGGCTGTGTGTGTGTGTGTGTGTGTGTGTGTGTGTGGGTGTTTTAAGAACTATTTTACCTATTTTAATCTTTATTGTCTTGACTGTGGCTATAAAATCTTCCAACTCCTGCTTCTTTCATTCCTGTCCACTCCCACTCCCGCAGCCAACACATGAAATCTCCAACAAATTCAAACTGGATTTTGTCACTCTCATTGCTTAAGATCTAAGTGACTTAAATGCTTTCACTTCCAGCTTTATGAATTGTCCACAAACACTGCGGTGATATTTATAAGACATAAAACAATGAAAGCATGGGGAAAGCCAATCCAAGTTCAAATAAAAAGAAAAGAGTGCCAGTGATTACACTGCAACTGTACAAACAGATCACTTTTCATTCCTTAATTCAAAGACATTTATTACTGCTATTATGCACAGTCATGGAGCGAGGAACAGGAGATAAAATTGTACACAGGACACACAAGATCTCTGCCCTTATCCTTCTGAATTAATGGAATAGTTTTACTTTGCCATAATCGAATCAATTCCACTGACTCCAAACCTCAGCAAAAACCCTACATTCCTTCTCTAAAATTTCAAATTAATTTTGGTTAGTACCATTAATCTGAATGAATTTTTATTGGCGTGAGAGGTCACCAGATTGATTTCAGATTCTTGCTTCTGTCTTGTTCTCCTGTGCATTGCTAGGAATTGCCTTTTCTTTTATGCTTCTGTTCAGTACACGTTTATTGATCTTTCCAGTCAACCACAAGAGGAAGAAAAAGGATAGCTTACTCATGAATATTTCCCACACACTCTCTTGGGGCTATTGACATGAACCCCTTCCCGGGGTCAGCATATCTGTCAATCAAACTTATTATCACTTACTTCAAGCCCTGCTCCTGTAGTCACCCCCAGTAAATGCCAGTTTTTAATTGGAAGGAAGGGGATGAATGCTGAGCAAAAGGCACTTTGAAAGGCTTTAGTGGGAATAAAAGCATCAGGAAAGGCTAAAGGCCAAGATGGTACAAAGAAGGAAGAGCAATACGAGAAAAGAAATTCATTCCGTGCTTAAAATGGTCTATCAGGAACAGAATTCTGTCCTCGCCAATGTCACCATGTTTCATCCAGAAATGTCACAAGTAGATTGCAGGGGAAGAAACTTCAGCCTCTCCCAATCCACACCGCCCTTGCCTTCCTATCACTGTGCTGAGTTTTGAGCCTCAGGCCTTCGTAACTGGCTTCTATCAGCTTGTTCTGGGGGGAAGAGAAACAAAGCAAAACAAAAGCAAAAATAAAGGGAAGAGAACTCTCAGGACAGACTCTAGTCACACTTTTCACCTCCTCTTGGGTTAGCATCTATCTTCTTATTCTCTCTATATTAAGTCATTCAAAGATTCTCATACTTTTTCTCTTCACCCACTTGTTATATACGGAAAAAGGAGAGAGAGGTAAAGAGAGAAAGATATTCATGACAGGACAAAACATAACTATGCAGTATACAGAAGTAAAATGGAAGAAGGGAAAGTCCAAACAGAAAATCGTACGCTTACAGATCAAGACATCTTGAATTTCCTCGGAACCCTCTTGGTCAATGATTCATCTTAGGTCTTGATTAGGAAACAGGAATAAATCGGCATACTAAAAGTCCTTTACAATTATTGGATTAACCAAACACTTCCATCTGTATATCTTCATTCAAAAAGTCCTGTCCAATGACATGTTGATGAAGACCCCACACCAGCTCATATAAGCAAATGTTTACCACCTGCTTTATATCCTGAAAGTTGAATAAGTTTTCAGGAAATCAATTTACTATGTTCAAAGCTTATTAATCACTACCATCTTTATGCCACGTCAAGGAACAAGAACAGCATTAGCTATGCAGTATTCAGTATGAAAAAAATCTCTTTTCCTATATATTCATAGCCTTAAACATAACAAATCGCTTGCACAGAAATTATTAACAGACACCATATTGCATCTTTACAGTAAATACAGAAAGGAGGAGAGCTTGTTGGCATGAACTGGTGGCAAACCGAAAAAGAAATAAAATCTCAATATTCAAATTTAAGGAAATATTTTTATCTGATATAAAAAAGAACTCTCACAGTATGTACTGATTTTGCATCTGTCAAATGATCTCTTAAAATGATGGTCAGTGTCAATTAATATTAAACACTACTAGCTTGATACAAAATGCCATATGCATATGATGGGGGGAAAATTCATGGAATTGTATCTGCATTCCTTAGAGAGCAAGTGAAACCATAGTTATATGTTAATGATTTGAACAGCAAAAGAAATTCTGATTGGCTATCACTGTGCATTGTTGGACCAAAACCTCTATACCTCAGAGTCCTGCAGTTTCCATAGAAACACAGCAATAGCTAATGTAAAAGCAATAGTTCTCTCCAGACAAAAGGCTTGCCTGAGCTTTCATTTCAGTACACCAAAACGTTAATAACAAAGCCTTTATCTCCATAAACAGAGAGGAAAATTTTCACTATGATAAATGTCAAAACCACAATGTTATATACCATTTCATAAATACTTTTAAAAATAAATCCTTCAACATAAATGAACTGGAATGAAGTAAATAAAATTCCTTTAATTATTTCTTTAATCCACATATCAAAGTAATGAAACCCAGTCCTGTCAACTTTGTTGTCCAACAGAGCTTGAAGTTCATTGGCTAAACTGAAGATCCCTGTTGTCTAATATCCACTAAGGATAATCAAGGTCTGCAGACTAGAATTCTGTCAATATCACTGTTTGCAATTTAAATATCTCTCTAATAAAAGCATGATCCCATTAGTGTGTATGAAGCCAAGTGAGGAAGAAAACTGCACTTGAGTTTAATCTTGTTTCTCCTTCTTACTGTACCAAAAGTCTTCTAAATTTTTTTTAATTTTTATTTATTTATGATAGTCACAGAGAGAGAGAGAGAGAGAGAGAGAGAGAGAGGCAGAGACACAGACAGAGGGAGAAGCAGGCTCCATGCACCAGAAGCCCGACATGGGATTCGATCCCGGGTCTCCAGGATTGCGCCCTGGGCCAAAGGCAGGTGCCAAACCGCTGCACCACCCAGGGATCCCCCCAAAAGTCTTCTAAAAGGTCAGCAATTAACCACTGGGTTAGTAACACAGTATCTAATTCAACCTGGTAATTACTTCAAAGTATTAATTAGCTTATTCATTTTTTTCATACAAAATGTAAATCCTTCAAATAGTATGTCACCAGAATCCCTGCCCCACCCATTCTATAATACTAATACTGAAATATTCAAAATATACATTCACAAACTACAGACATTACACAGTCAAGTAATATGGCCAACCTAATTAGCTAAAAACTCAACTTTGATAATGTTCAAATTACCAACATTATAAAAAAATTATCAATATTATATATGATGTTTAACATATATATTATTTTACAAAATCTCTCCATTTGTCCATTAACTTTAATGTCATTTCAGCTTGATAGTAATTTTTTTTCATTTATAACACTTCCTTTAATACATAATCAGAGATTTTGAATGTATCCCCAGTAGAGGCTATGGTTATACATTCCCTTACCTCTTACCCAACCCATTGTTCTATCAAAGGTCAATGTTTATTTATAAATTATGCAACAAGTGTCATTACATTTACAATGTTTTGCAAATGTAGTCACAATATTGTATTTTCATGAACAATACAATGAGCTGTATCATCGTTTTGATTACTATAATTCTACAAATGATTATATCATTCCCTAATAAATATGGTAATATACGCAACTGAATTCTGTTAGCCCCAATGTATTTTTTTCTTCCAACTTTTTAGTTAAATTCTAGTTAGTTAACATTCAGTGTAATATTAGTTTCCGGTGTAGAATATAGTGATTCATCACTTACATATAACACCCAGTGCTCATCGCAAGTGCCCTCCTTAATCCTATCACCTATTTAACCATCCCTTCTGCCCACCTCCCCTCTGGCAACCCTTAGTTTGTTCTCTATACTTAAAAGTCTGTTTTATGGTTTGTCTCTCTGTCTCCCCCCGCAACCCTCATTTTCATCTGTTTTGTTTCCTAAATTCCACATACAAGTGAAGTCATACAATATTTGTCTTTCTCTGACTGACTTATTTTGCTTAGGATAATACACTCTAGTTCCATGTCATTGAAAATGGCAAGATTTCATTCTGGCTGAGTAACACTCCATTGTACATATATAGTCCATTTGTGTGTGTGTGTGTGTGTGTGTGCGCACGCATGCTTGGTAGTAATTTTTAATCCTCTCCTATCTCTACCCAATATTTTGTATTTTAAAATAATGTAGAAAAAATCTGACACAGTAGAGGAAAAGAAAGGACAAGTTCATTCCCAAACACTTTGCTTTCATATCCCATTAAAGGGCATGCAAAAAAATCTGTTGAATTTAAAGCAATTAAAAGAGAAATTAGGAACATTTCTGATGATATAAAAAAGCACTATAAATTATTATAAAGCAAGTCATGTGTGAAATACACTCCAAAATATAATCTACTATCTTTAAAAAGCTAATAAGTTTATAAAAACAGAGCAATTTTTTTCTACCACCTTGGGTCAATGTGCTGTGAAAACCTAAGTTACAGATCTATAAATCAGGCCTTGGGATGAAAGCACAAAAAGAGAGGTTCTACTACTATTCTGTAGAGACTGACACTGGACTAGAACACTAAAAAGAAAAGCTTGAGGAAAAAAGTAAACATGTCAAAAGACACTAATCAACTGACACCGAGCTCAAGGAAATTTTCAGATTATAAAAAGTCAAGATATCACTATTAATTTGTGGCATGAGAATTACCATCAAAATGTCAAGAAGTTGAAACAAAGGATTTTTTAAAAGAGATAACACTCTGATGAGAAAAGTCTTTTTCAAAAAGAGATCTATGGTTATATATTTTTTTTAAAAGTATATATGTATGTATATAGACCCTACCTAAATGGAGTCACTTATGCTTAGCTCATGTCTCCAAATCAAAACTAAACTAACTTAATTGCTGTCTTATCCTCCCCCAGGAATGTATCTCAGCCTGCCATTCTGAAATTTCCTAGGAGCAGTATTAAGGGTTAGCTGATAGACCCGATAGACCCCTTTCATCCCTGAAAGAAAGAGGAGATAAACCACTTTTTCCTTGTCCCTGCCTCTTCTGACCATAAAAGTGTCCCATTTTGTACAGCTCTTTGGAGTTCCCTTCTATTTGTTAGATGACATGCTGTCCGACTCATGAATCATTGAATAAAGCCAATTTGATCTTTAAATTTACCCAGCTGAACTTTGTTTTTTTGAACAGCAAGAACCCTAATAAAACTTTCTTAGATAAAAATTTCAATTCAATATTATACTAAGCATCTATCCTAAAAGTGTCCTATTTTGAACTGACTTATCCCCTGTGTTAAGCCAATTTATATGTAAATTCTACAGAGAATTAGGTTAATGTGCCTTTTTCATGTAACTGACAGTAAAAGCAAATGTATCTTCCCACTTGGCTTCTAAACAAAGACCTAGCCAACCTTGATGTGAGGAAGGCAATCTGGAAGGAGTAACAGAAACTCAGTCTCTGAAAGAGCAAACTGTGCTGATTCATGATGTCAAAACCTGAGCTGCTGCCAAAAAAGTCAGGTGTGTAAGGGATCTCTGAGCATCTTTTAACTTATTCAGTCTCTAATATATTCAAACATTGATCTTGGAAGCATGACAAGGGTTAGCAATGACTGAGAAGATACCCTGGGAAATCAATTTCATGAATGGAAAGAGTAAGAATCCCCACCTCATTAAAACTTAGTTTCATTGTATATTTAGTTTTACATTTTCCCTATGGAAGGTCGCCATTCAATTTCACATTCACCTATTACATATCCATCTCCCAGCACAATTTTTAAAACCGCTAATATATTTTAATATATACGAAGGGATAGGTATGTAAAATAAATGGCAGTCTTGGGAACAAAGGGAAAATAAAAGTATATGCATTGAAATGGTGTATCCATTAGGGAGGTAAGTCTAGGAACTACATGATGTCAAGGCCTATGAACCAGCTAAAATTCTAACACAAGCTCTGTATCGAGAAATTCTTGCCCCAAAGCAAAGAAACAAAGACAATATATATATTTAATAGCAACATTTATAAATTCCCAAATTTATTTTAGACTTTCCTAACAACTGTGGATTAATGAGTCAGGGAAGACAGTGGTAGAAAAGAGGATAAGTAGATGCAAGACAGTGAGACAGTGAGCTGCTGTCATGGCAATGCAGCCTTTGCAAGGAGACAGGCTTCAGTTGAAATAGTTCTAGCAATTATTAGCTGTGAGACTAGATTCAGTAACTGGACTAATATATTAGCTAGGGATGATGATAGGTCTTACTTAATTGTCTTCATAAACAAAAATAGCACTTAGCCTTTCAGAGTCTTTGCTAATGGGTTCAACATTACCTAATACTGAACATATAACAACTACAATTACATATCTTAGTCCCTAACATATCGTAGGTGATCAATAAATTATATAAGGGATATGTATTTATTTATTTATTCTTACACACAAAGTTATTTCTCTATATAACATGAAGTTATCAGAGAGGGAATATTCTCCTCTTTACTAAATTTGTACAACAATTAAAAATTTTCTCTTCAAGTCTCCTGAAGTGTGTTATATCCACTTATCCTGTGAGTTACAAGTTAGACTTCATATTTTGTAATTAGTAATGGTCAATTTTTAATTAGAAAATATCAAAACACTGCAAATTTTAAATAGAATTAACTTTCTAACAGTATATTAAATTAGCATAAAGGAATATGTTAAACATACAATCTAAACCTTTGCTCCAATATTGTTAGAATTTAATAATGTGTCCAATATATTATCTATAAATGATGAAGACCATAGAAGTTATTCAATTTCCTTAGAAAAAAGCAGATCTTAGTCTGATATGGGGAAACTATGAAGGATAAGTAATGAAACATTTTTTTAGGT
This sequence comes from Canis lupus dingo, assembly GCF_003254725.2. Taxonomy (NCBI): domain Eukaryota; kingdom Metazoa; phylum Chordata; class Mammalia; order Carnivora; family Canidae; genus Canis; species Canis lupus. Next base: position 54,787,148 of record NC_064258.1, on the reverse strand, counting down.
TCTTTTTTTTAAAAAAATAAGAGTTATCCACCCATTTGAGAGAAAGAGAGAGAGAGAGAGAGAGAGCTCATGAGTAGGGGGAGGGGCCAAGAGAGAGGGAGATATTCTCAAGCAGACTCCCCACACCTCCTGCTCCCTGACTCAAGGTTCAATCCCACAACCTCATGCTCATGAGCTGAGCTGAAACCAACAGTTGGACACTCAACTGACTGAGCCACCCAGGTGCTCCCTAGGTTCTTCGCATTATATCATAGCAATTATCTTTGCTTTATATACTATACTTCACTTATCTACTAGATCTAGAAAGAAAAAATTGACTTTTTTTCAAATTTTTTATTTAAATTCTAGTTAGTTAATATGTAATGTAATATCGGTTTCAGGAGCAGAATTTAAGAATTCATCACTTACATGTAACACCCAGTGGTCAACACAAGTGCCCTTCTTAATACCCAAAACCTATTTAGACCATTCCATGCTCACCTCCCTCCATCAACCCTGTTTGTTCTCTATAGTTAATAGTTTTTTATGGTTTGCTTTCCTCTTTTCTCCCCCTTGCCTTATGTTCATCTGTTTTGCTTAAATTCCACATACGAGTGAAATCATATGGTATTTGTCTTTCTCTGACTGACTTATTTTGCTTAGCATAATACACCCTAGCTCCATCCATGTCATCACAAGTGGCAAGATTTCATTCTTCTTGAAGAACAATTTGACTTTTAAAAGAAGATCCTTTTTAAAAACATTTATGAATTTATTTAGAGAGAGAGGGAAAGAGAGAGAGCACAGCAGAGTGAGGGGCTGAGGGAGAAGCAGACTTTCCCCTGAGCAGGGAGCCCCATGTGGGGTTTGATCCTGGGACTTTACGATCATGACCTGAGCCGAAGGCAGATACTTAACTTACTGAGCCACCTAGGTGCCCCTAAAAGAAGGTCTATAATGAATCCACTTGGTATTTATAAAGAAGTAATCCTGTAAACTACTTTCTTTAGCATCTATTTACTTTCTTCTCATCACTTTCATTACATATGGAACAAAGCTTTGCATCCACCTGTTTACGTATCTCTCCTTCCAGCTCCAATTTAGCTCTAACCCTTATTTGCGGATGTCAGGGCATAACTAGAAGACAGTAAGGCAGGCCCACCAGAACTGTTTTTCTTATAGCATCAAGGTTTCCTGTGGTTAGGCATTTAATCTAAGCTATAACTACTATGCTTATCATAGGAAACTTGGGACAATATTTAAAATCTGTCAATGACATTTTTCCAATAGACCAGTTCTACTGTGCTTGTCATTTAAGATGAGGCCAAGAAAACTGTGGAGTAGGAGAAAATCAAACAGCACAGAGATTTCCTCATTAAAGATTCCTCAATTTTTTCCACTTAATATGATATATGTTATTATAATTACCTAGTAATTCTTTCTCATTAATAATATACACCCATTATATATAAAATATAGTATTATTATATATAAAACATCATTTATTACATAATTATGTAAATGTATCAATAATAGGATCACATGTTAATAGCTTACACAGAAATGTAAGTAAGCATATAACATAAATATTGTTACATTAATTATACAGTTGAAACAAAAGTCCCTAATTCTTTATTTACAAATTTGCTAGTAATGGAGGTAAAAATCTGTCCTATAAAATGATATTCCAGGAAAAAAAAAACCAGTTACTAGTAAGCCATCAAGTTTGCACATATGTTTGTGAAAATAATGGCAGAGTAGTTTCACACTCTCTGCATGTGGCCTCATCCACTCTGGTTCTTGATCTACCCCTGTGACACTCCTGTTTCTCATGATATTGCCTTACCAAGCTTGATATAATCACTGCTAACCATTCGATCTTTAAGTCTCTGTAGATATTCCCTTACCTATAAAAATATTTTTAAACTAACATGCATATGGAGAGTGATTTCTATTTTGTTTTGGTTTTATAATATATACTGGACATCCTCCCAAGTCACTCTATGCAGATCTACTTCATTCTTTCCAAAAGTACATCATAGAGCTTAGGATATTGGATAACATTCCACTGGTTCCCAGGTCAGTTGGTGGGCTTACATGGTCTAACAGGAGCATGTGTTTGCCAAGAGGTACTGTTCTAACACAGCTTCTCAGGTCTTATGGCCCTGAAGAACACAGACTACCATCCTGAGCTAAATCAGGGGCAATCTGCTCCACACATCTCTAGAAGCAAACACTGAAGATCAATTAAGAAATTTTAAAAGACATTTCTATTAAATAGAATAAAAATCAGCAACTCTGTGGGTATTTTTCCCCTTTGGCAACAAACATAGCACTCTGGCAGCAGCACGATGTTACCTAACAGCCTAGTATCCCATATATTCTTAATAAGGAAATACGAGGGTAAAATTGTTAAAAGGAATTACGGGAGGAAACTAGGGTTCGAAATTAATATGCTTTATGAAAAGAGTGGCTTCTTTCAAAGAAGATAATAAATTTGTGTTCATTTTGAAAAACAAAATAAAACCATAATAACATGTAACCACTTAGAATGGCAGCACACTCAGTGGAAAGAACATCTTGAAGTCAGAAGAAACGACGTCTTTAGTGTGTGCTCTAATTTCTGATAGATCACCTGCCTGAGCTTCCAGTTCTTACTCTGCAAGAGGAAGCACGCACACACGTGCAAGAGCACAGCTGTCACTTTTGTTCATCCCAAGTCTCTGGCACAGAGTAGGCACTCAAAAAGTATCTGTTGGGTAAATGGACAGCTCTTACATGGGTACAATGAGAATTAGATAGTTGGGTGTATATAAAAATGCCACTTTCAACACATGCACACTCAAGCTTATGTTTATTTCCTTATCTTCACTGTTTTTGCTTAATAATTCAGTATTTTTTGAAAAGAATAAAATATTTTTAAAATGATCTTGAAGTTTATGACAACTTAAATTTCTTCAGGGCAGGCCAAGTGGCTCAGCGTTTGAGCACCTGCCTTCAGCCCAGGGCGTGATCCTGGAGTCCCGGGATCGAGTCCCATGTCAGGCTGGGAGCCTGCTTCTCCCTCTGCCTGTGTCTCTACAAGGCTTTAGAGAACCAAGGAAACCAATTTCCCAATCTGTTCCCAGTGTGTTCTCAACTCCAGAATCAGTGAGTTTGTAATCACCCATCTATAATAGGGTTGTGTTTTGTTGGATGTCTATAGATACGTTTCTATGTCAGGCCTGAGCCAAAGCTTCAGTTCCAAATACTCAGATGAGTCAGGTTAAGTGATAACACATCACAAAAGATCAGCCTGTGGTAGAGGAATTCAGGAAGCTCAGAGAGTATATGCTCAATCTCAACTGGAAGGGTAAGATGTTTGGAGACACAGGAAAACAAAATACATGGTTCATCGCCAGCAACACTAAATGATTCAGAATTGTATAAAAGCAGCCTAAAAATGAAGAGCCTCAGACACAGTAATAAAAATAAAAAAATTAAGCAAAAAAGACAACCATTACACCCATTTATTTAGTTTTAATATAATCACTCAAATAACATCCAGAGTGGGGCAATAAGACCATATAAGCACATACCTTTTTCTACTGGAAACTCAAGTAGAAAAAAGAAACCTGAATGGTCTGTTTGGATGCCTTGAAGATGCACGCAAAGGGAAGGGAGTGGGAGGGCAGAGGATCCATGGCTCCTCTGTTGTGTTGTCAAAAAATTATGAAGTGGGAAGAAACACATTTCAAATATCATTAGTGATTGTAATTTCTGGATCTGAAATTACTTTGAGCTCATCCTCAGCCATGGAAAGCTTCTTAAAACTACTTCCATTTTGACATCCTCCTTTTTATCTTCTTTTTATCTTTTTATCTTTGACATCCTCCAACCCAAACCTTTCATTTTTGTGTCTATGCAGATTGTTTAAATTTCTTTATTCACAATCTTCACCTTTTACTTGAGATTCATTTTCACATTTCTAAATGCTTTGGACTCTACACATACGGCATAACATGGTCATCTAGATGACTCCCCACTGCAAAGCTCCTGTCTAAAATTAAACTCATTTTAATTAATCAAATTGGTTATCCATCAAGTATTGCCAGTGCTGTGAGCCAACATCTGCCAATCTCACCATGTCCCTATAATTCCATTAACATTTTGAAACAGATATGTAGATGGCTGCAAGCGCTTCCTAACTGACTTCAAATCTCTTCTCCAGTATGCATTTCTGAATCCCTCTATCCTAACACATGGCTTTACAACTCCCACTTTCACAAGATTCAAAGGTCATGTTACATAATGAATGGTTTTGAGCAGAGGGGCAAGGAATGAAACATGTCTAAACATCAAGTTTCTTAACTACAATACGTAAAAATCATAATGGCCTCTATCTAATTGGATTGTTGCAAGCCCTAGAACATAAAAAGGCCCTAAAAGCCGACTATAACAATCATCATTTAATCACCAAATTCTGCTGTTTGGAGTTAACAAAGTTAAGCCAAAATCTTGCAATCACCTGGCCCCATTTTATTTCACAAACTATTCTTTCCTATACCCTGGTTCTAACAAAGGACCTTCCAAGTTTCTAAAAATTATTTTCCTTATCCACCCTGGGCTTTTGCTAAGACTGTTCCTCTTTATGGATTATCATCTCACCCATTTCTACCTTTCAAAATCTTAACTACCCTTAAACATTCACAAAAAAGAATCACTTTTATGTAGAAACTCCCTGAAATCTCAATGGTAAGAAAACCATATCCAGCCTCAAAAGGTAGAAGTTCACATTTATGTCTTTCTCCCCTACTTAGTCTCCTGTTCTTAGGAGACAGAAATACTGCTTTATCATTATATGCTTGATGGTTCACTGATAAACAATATATCAAATGAATAAAACTCTCCAGTCTATATAAATTCATCACATTTGATTAACCAGAATAAGTCAAATAAGAAATAGTATTTTATTATCCCAAATACTTGCAATTATGAAAATTATAGGTAAGTTGTATAAATTACATTATATATTTTAATAATTTATGTTCCATAATAGCATAAATTGCATTATTTGCATATGCCTTAAAGACAGAGCTGATAAATAATTTGCAAAATTAAGTAGTGAAAATAACTTATTTTCATTTCTTCTCTTAATATATAGTGTTATTGTTTGAACTACTAAAATACTATTTACATACAGAATTGATGATTCAATGGCTAACATTCTAAAATATACATTTGTTTCATTCTGAATACGTTGAGTAAAATCAATGCATAACTGAAAAAGCCAATGTCTCTAATACACATTTGAAATTTTTTCCTAAATTATCAGCAACAATGAAGCAAAGCCCAGAAAAAGTAATACTAGTTCTAAATTATTTTCAAAACTTTCTTAGTTCAATTTGCTTATGCTCTTGTTTTACTAAGATGAGAATTGTTTTGAGTGAACGGTTACTTGACGAAGTAATGTTTTGTTTCTTTGCTATAAAAGTAATAGTTCTAAAAATAAGCAAAAATTGTTAAATAATCAGACATTGCTTCAACATCCTCATTTTCATCTGTATAGGAAACCTCATTTAAAATGGAATCTGTCTTAGATAAAGTCTTGTCAATCCTACCAGTAGAGAGGTTTTTTTCAAGGACTGAGAAAGGAATTGAGTAATTGTGACTTATTCATGGTAGATGTTATATATTTCTTTGTTTTCATCAGAAATTTAAAAATTCTGGGCAGCCCCGGTGGCTCAGCGGTTTAGCGCCACCTTCAGCCCAGGGCCTGATCTTGGAGACCTGGGATGAGTCCCACTTCGGGCTCCCTGCATGGGGCCTGCTTCTCCCTCTGCCTGTGTCTCTGCCTCTCTCTCTCTCTCTCTCTCTCTCTGTCTCCCATGAATAAACAAATAACATCTTTTTTAAAAAATTTAAAAATTCCTTCTGACTGGAGGGTATTATGCTGAGTGAAATAAGTCAATCGGAGAAGGACAAACATTATATGGTCTCATTCACTTGGGGAATATAAAAATTAATGAAAGGGAATAAAGGGAAAGGAGAGAAAATGAGTGAAAATATCCTTGAGGGTGACAAAACATGAGAGACACCTAACTCTGGGAAACAAACAAAGGGTAGTGGAAAGGGAGGTGGGCGGGAGGTTGGGGTGACTGGGCGATGGGCACTGAGGGGGGCACTTGGTGGGAGGAGCACTGGGTGTTATGCTATATGTTGGCAAATTGAACTCCAATTTAAAAAAAAAGGTAAAAAAATCATTTATGGTTTCAGATAAAGACTAAATGCCATGCACGAGGAAATCATTAATAAACAGTTTTTTGAAAAAGAGAAAATAAAATAAACAAATAAATAAAAATAAAAATTCCTTCTGACTTCAATGTTCCATAAATTAAATTATTTAAGAAATTTGGTATTTGACCACATTTTATAATATATAAAGAAAACCTAATGACCTAAAATAACACACAATTTATTAAAGTACAATATTAAAGACTAATATTTGTGTCAAATTCTGTCTTTTGATATCATTATATAAAATGAATGCATATTTTGATTTGATTCATTAAGGCAGAGCTAGTAAACAAAACAAATGGATAAAATTTTGTGAATTATACACTTTATATATGTTTTATACTTTGAAAAATAGATTATATGAGGAATTACATAGGTTGATAAGAATTATTTGGATGATGTTATGGTCCTTTGTTTTGTCACATTATACCATAGCCTTTACAGACAAAAATATTAAATAATTATAAAAATAAATTTTGTGACTACAAGTTCTATTCCTGAGGAGAAAAATTAGAATTAATCTAGAGAGGTTCAAATTGAGTCTATAAGTAGCATCATATTTGCATAGCCTCAGAGGATGTCTCTGAAAGATTTTTCAATGGAGATGGTCAATTTAACACATTCGCTAATTTTTCAATATTACTTCCTCCAGGAAGTGGAGCATGAGTGGGGTTCCTAAGGTATAGAATGGACCTAACAACTCAGGTCTAACAAATGTAGTATGGAAAGGGAAGACTAGTAAATTTACAGAGAAGCAGCTTAATAGACAGCACCCAAATTAGGCAATCAGTGCTAACATCACCCCTGTGGTATTCATCCTCAAAGTCTAAAACCCAGGCCACCCAAGAGAAAACATCATGCAAACACAAAATAGGGGAAATTCTTCAAAATCCTTGACTGGTACTGTTCCAAAGTGTCAAGATCGCACAGAACAAGGACAGATGGAAAAATTATCACACATGGAGAAAACTAGAGAGATCTGAATGAAGGCAAGTTTGTATCCAGGGTTATATCTGACCTCACTAAATGACATTAGAAATTCAAAAAAGTCTGTGGTGTGTCGATGCAAATTTCTAACTTTGGATAAATGTGCCATATTTCTATAAGAATTAGAGGAAGCTGGGTGATGTCACACGGGAACTTTTTGTACTATCCCTACAATGCTCTTATAAATTTGAAATTATTTCATAATTAAACTACTAAAGAATTCATCCAATGAGTAAATGAAATAATCAATGTGAACTTTAACAAATGGTGCAAAGCCAAAGTATCATAGCCATTATCACTGCCATCATGATCTGTACATATACTGAATGTGTGTGCGCATGTGTGCGTGTAATCATGCTTGACAGTGAACAGTATTGTCAGAGGTGAAGCAGTAGCAGGTTGTAATGAAGAGCACAGACTCTGGGAGCATATTCTCTGAATTTGAGTCCTGGCTGCTACATTTCTCCACTATGAAACTAAGTCACCAACCTCTCCATGAATCCATGTCCTCATTTCTAAAATAAGAATGATAATAGTACCTACACGTAAACAGAGAGTCAAAGATGACCACTTTTAATTCATTTCCTCTCTTTTTATGCATGCTGCCTCTTCTCCTTGAATCTGGGTGAGCTTTGGTCCTTGCCTTTACAAATGTAATGTGGCAAAAGAGAAATTCTCATATTTCCGAGTCTAGATCATAAGAATCCTTGTGACTATTGCCTGCATCTCTAAGAGCACTTGCTCTTGAGAGACTCCCTCTCAGAATCCAGCCACCACGCTGTGAGATGTCCAAGTCACATGCAGAGGCCACACATAGGTGTACTGGCACAGATCCTCGGCTGACGGAGTCTCAGCCAACAACTAGCATCAACTGAGTCCACTTGGACATTCCAGCCCAATCAAGACCCCAGATGACTACAGATGTCTCAGTATCTTATAGCCAATACCACATGGAGCAGAAGAATGAATCAGACAGCCCACATAACTGTGAGAGAAAAAAAAATAAATGTTGTCTTCAATCACTAACTCTGGGGGTAGTTTATTATGCATCATCCTTTCTACAGCTGTTTAGAGAATAGAATGAGTTAAGTGTATTATATGAATTATTACTATTGTTATAGTTATTATTCTCCTGTCTATCACAATTCCCTCAAAAGTGTACCCAAACTGATTATTCATCTAATTCATCTTCTCTTATCCAGACCTAGGAAAGCAATTCTTTTTAGCACTTGTATCCATCCTACTCATACGTTGTCAACAGATCTCAAAGAGACCATTACAACGAATCCGGTTAAAAAATAAAAAATGCCAGTAAAAAAAGTGCCAGAAATTAATTTATGGCTTGAAGAATACAAGCAGATAAATTAGCATTTTATATAAAGACTAATGAGATTAATCTACTCACAATGTGGATAAATTCACCAACTAGTTCTCAAAGCCCTGCCATAAGCCAGTCACCATGCTGGTCACAGGGGATGCAATGAGGAATAAAATGCATGTGATCCTCTGCTTGTATAGTCTGCAGCCTCGGTCCAGCAAGAGGACCGGAAATCACCAAGCAATTATGACAGAGCTCAGTATTTGTTCTGATACAAAAAGGAGAAGATACGAGAACGCATAGCATTAACCTATGGTTTCCAACCTGTGACCTAAGCAAGGCACCTCACAGTGCTGCAGGGAACTCACAGGAGACCGCTGGATATTTTTAACTTTCAACAGAAAACACAGTGACATCTGTCAGACACTGCTGGGCTGCTGTTACTAACTACTTAACAGATAAAAGTACAAGAATCTCTTTTGGCTTGGAGGCACCATGTTTCTCATCTTATTTTTGTCACCCTATTTCCTTGCATCAATGGAATCCTTTCAATTTATAGCCTTTAAGTGGGTTTAGCTGATACCACCACCAACCTTCAGTCTCTGATCCTCCAATCCATCCTGCCTGAAACCTCTGGATTCATTTCACCACATCTGTGCTTTCTCTGACAGAGAATATAAGGTCAAACACACAAAACAGGAGACTCAGAAAAATCTTCCTTCTTTGTGTTTCAAGAAACAAATCTAAACTTTATTCTTTAAATAGGGACAGGAAAAAAATCTGTAGTAGGGTTATCTCGAAACTTTTTTTTTTTAATTTTTATTTATTTATGATAGTCACAGAGAGAGAGAGAGAGAGAGGCAGAGACATAGGCAGAGGGAGAAGCAGGCTCCATGCACCGGGAGCCCGATGTGGGATTCGATCCCGGGTCTCCAGGATCGCGCCCTGGGCCAAAGGCAGGCGCTAAACCGCTGCGCCACCCAGGGATCCCTTGAAACGTATTTATTAACCTTTCCATCTACAGAATTTCAGCACTTCCCATAACTGATCTCTTCCAGCTTCTCACTGGCCTAGAATTGAAGGCTATTCTCTTTTGTTTTCTGTTCTGGACTACTCTAATTCTTTGACCTTGACATAAATGCAAAATTCCAATGCAGATTTTTTCTCCTAAATTCTGAATCCATGCTTACTGGACATCACTCTTCATAGTTAGACAAATTGAATCTATGCAAGACATAAGTCTCTATGAAAAATCTTTTCTTTTGCTTCTGAAAGAAGGATATTCATAAACAATACCAAGCACCATTTTTAAACTAAGTTTTCATCTACTAGAATACAGGCTCTAGGAAGGGTAAGACTTTGTGTCTTTGCTTTTTTGTGTAGTTGTGACGGCTCTTTCCCCAGCAGTTCAACTACAACTGGCACAAACTGGGTACCTGTTATATATTTATTAAGTGATAAATGAGTGAATGAATGAATCCAATGAAGAATGAAAAAATACCTTTTAGATATGTGTTATGAAGTGTTAACCCATGAAAATAGCATTCCTATCCATTGCTTTATCCCTTTTCCCCTCATTTTTTTCTATCTACACTCTTTCATTTCAGCTTTTGGTTTCCAGCACATCTCTTCTCCAGCCCACCCAGCTTGTCCACCCACTCTTTTCTTCTTTTATGGATATTCGTTAGTGTGTGTTAATCTAACGAAGCCACCTAAGACAGGGAGTCTGGGGCTGGATCTGAATGGGTAAGAATAAGACAGAGAAGGAGCCAGTTCTAAAACTGAAGCCAGATTATATTATTGTTATTAATTTTTTACAAAGGCAAAAAATAAGAATGTTACAGAAACATCTATCTTTAACATTACAAGGTAATTTTAAAAGCTGGTTTTGTTTTTTTCAGGGCTTTTTAAATGCCAACCAATGATGAGTAAATATTTAACCCCATCTATCCTTTCATCATTCTTGATGAACAACTCAGAATGGAGAAAATATCAATATGACTATTCAAAATTACAAATAAATGAAAATGAAGACATAAAGTAGTAAATTAGAGCCTAAAGCTTCAGATAAGGAACTCTGACTAAGAAAGAAAATGAAGAATATCAAAATGAAATTCACCAGGCCCACAGTATTGGTTTCATTTGCACTAAATGGACAGCTCATGGAACCAGGGAGTTCTCCTGTCTGAAGGCAGTATGGATGGTAGCGGGATTAGAAGACACCACAGGCTATAAAAAGAGCCTGCATTTGAATGAGGCCAGCAGGGTTTTAGGCTTAGTTCTGTCACTAATTAGCTCCTTAATCCTACACAGTTAATTTCCTTTCATAGAATGAAGATGATCTGCAATAGCTCCTCCTCTCAAAAATGTTAGAAAGGATCCTGATTTTTAGAATTCATTTCAATAGGAGACTTTTGAAACAATACTAGCCTATGCGAACTTAGTTATTTTATAGTTGATATTTAAATTCTGTTCGTTGACTCATCAAAGCATCCAGATTTGAATTTCCATAAGGCATACTAATAAAAAAGAACAAAATTTAAAAATGCCACCTTCATTGACTTCACATATTGATTGTCTTGGCACCTGAACTGAGTTACAGACATAGTAAATCTGTTATGTTCATTTTATCGTGTCTTCATTATTTTATTAGCCAGGTAAAATCCAGCTAATTTTAAAAAGAAAACTTGCTAACTAGTTGAGGCCTTCTTCTTCTACCCTAAGAGCTGTCTGGGGTACTGGTAAATAATAAATGGGACACCTGGGTGGCTCAGTGGCTGAGCGTCTGCCTTTGGCTCAGGTCATGATCCTGGGGTCCTGGGATCGAGTTCCACATCGGGCTCCCCGCAGGGAGCCTGCTTCTCCCTCTCTATGTCTCTACTTCTCTGTCTTTCATGAATAAATAAACAAAATCTTTTTTAAAAATGGCAAAAAATAGGAAGTGCCTTATGATTATAAAGACTTGCATCTATTGGTTACCTCCAAATTCTGTCTTTGGTTAGCTGTTACATACAAGCCAAAGAAATGAAGTTGAAATATAGAAGAAAAAAGACAGTGAGCCATGCCATCCATCTTTTGCCAACCCTCTGTCTTACTAATGACTTATCCTTTCACCATCTTCCTGGTCTCCAAATCTGGCCACAGTGGCCCTGGCCTGCAGAGGCAGTGCCTGTGTGCCAGTCTGCCAATCTATGCCATCTGCATATGTCATCTGCCATGTGCTTCACGGAATGATTTAAAAGGAAAAGAGCTAAATAGAAATTACCATTTATAGCAATTCCATTTGTTCTGAGTAATATTAGCATTTTCTTGAAAGAGTACTTAATATTTTAAGGCTATCCCAACCTTTTCTTATTAAAAGCCACACAAAATCAAAGATATGTTTGGCAATCATCTAAGTGAATTTTTAGACATCTAGTTCTTTGCACATAGCATATTTATCCTATCAATACTGCATAAATCAATACAAAATGGCACATTCAAAGCAATTCTTAGAAATTTCCATCCATGTTGCCATTCTCTGGACAGTTTTCTATTCCCCGTCTAGTTAGCCATCTTCTGAGAAGCACAGTTTCTCCATTTCTGAGCATGTTTAATCGACCACTATGGTTGTCATGCCAACCCACACAGAGAATTCTGAGCTTACATGGGGCATTTCAATAAAGTGACCCAATTACTATCTGTCAACAAATTCACCAGCAAAATAAAGGGACTGGTGCATTAATGAGATTTATTTCCTGAAACTGCACTACTGAGACGTTTACAATAATTAAAACTGCCATCAATTTTTTAAATTATCAGAATGCTTGTGATCTTTTGCCTTGGTTATTACCTTTATAAGTTTCTTTTATGAAGTATTTAGCTTATTCTTTGCTACAAAAGCAAATGCCACGGGGCATTTACTTGTACATAGTATAAAGATACCATATTCTCCAAACTGGAAATCACCCAATAGAAAAATTATCTCAATTCTATATTATAGGATGAAAGTTTATGAAGGCATAGGTTAAAACTGAATAATCATGTTAACTACTGTTTAAGGAAGTCTTTATTTAGTTCAAAAGCAAGAACAACAAAAGTTATGGACTAGAGGACTTTGCAGCATGATGCCTATTTATTGGGGGGAAAAAAAGATTGATTGTTCCTCCTTATACAGGAAAAGAAGGCAGCATAAATGCCAGCACTGCAGTGAAAGAAATGTTTAGACCAATCCTTTAGATATATAACATAAAAAATGTCTTACTCTCACTTGATCATTTCTTTATTACATTTATAATAATTTGCTTTTGGTGTGTGTGTGTGTCTGAGAGAGAGAGAATGAGTAAAATATGAATATCTCTATTTTCTGGTAGATATTTCATGTGTTTTGGACTAGAGATTCCATTTTAATATAAACATTCCATGTATAATCTCTATCTACTAGTTAACAGAATATTGAGGCTCAGATGAGTATTTTACAAATAACATCAGATGACAGATAAGGTTGTTTTATGAAAAAATAAGTCGAGATAAACAAAATGTATGAATAGAAAAGATATTTTAGTTCTAGTAAGATAACAAGAATGTAATAATATTCTTACATTACCTTGGAAAATATTGGGTTTAAAAAACATGTCTAAAATTAATAGAAACACAGATCTGGAACTCTAGGGCATTTTCTTACCATTGCAAATAGGAATATGAATGTCATGGAGGTTAAGTGGTTTGCCATATGCTACCCAGCCAACTAGTGGCAGCCACAGAATTTGGAGCACATTTTATTATTCTGAAACATGAATTTTAAAAGTTCTTAGATATGCTGTTATAAAGCATCCTTACGTGTAAAGGAAGACTTATTTATAAGGCACTAGCTTTACATGTTAAAAATTGAATTTAGGAACGGATTATAATCATCTTAATCTGTTTGGGAGAAGAGCATCAATGATCCCTTGCCTGATAGAGACTATAATTATGATAAGATGGAAGCACCACTCTAAAAAACACAGGAGAAATATTTACTACAAAATAAGGCCACTTGTATTTCTTGGTGTCTGTCTTTTTCTTGGTTTCTCTCTAATGCGTACTCCTCTTCTTCCCCTTCCTCTCCCTCACTTTCATAATAAGAGCAAATTATTTTCCAAATGTTTTGTGGTTTTTACTACTTTCTGAAAAGTGAAATATTGCTCCCCCACAATACCTTTCAAAACATTTCCATATATCAACATCTTTATGGGAAGCATATTTTCTAATTAAATTGTTCACAATAACTTATGGCAAGAATTAATCAAGAACATAAGGCTGTAACTAAACAGAGGAAGATGGGAAGCCAGCATTAAGAGACATTTCTGAGGTAAAGGCATATGATGACTAATCAGATGCAGATGACAATGTGGAAGGCATTAGTGGTGACCCCCTGGGCTGTCAGGTTTGGGTGCAGCATGTATAAATGGCGACAGAAGTGATAGAAGTTGAGAACAAAGCATGTAGAGTGGATTCTTCTGTAAATGGATAAATTCCATTTTGAGGCATCTGTGTATGTCTGTGGCAGACAGCCTCTGTGATGGTCCTCAGCGACCCCTGCCTTGTAACGTTCATGACTTTCTGAACATACATTACAAAAGCACTGTGGCATGTTCTCTTCCAAAGTCTCTTCTATCCTTTGCTTAGGAGAAGCCAACTACCAGGTCACAAGCAGCTCTGTGGCGAGGCCTATGTGTAAGAAATTGTGGCCTGCCCACAAGGTGGCATGTGACTAAGCAGCCTAGCAGCCCCACTCCTGTGGGGGAGCCTTCAGATGAGACCACAGCCACAGTCAACAGCTTGCTTGCAGTCCAGCCACTCCCTACATGTTACTCTGATTTTCTCATAAGCATATCACTGATATTTTCTTACTTATCTAGTTATTTACATCTGGATGCTGTCTAGGTTTCACTCTGTCCCCACTTATATGCTAAAAGACCCATTACATATCTGCCTTGTTCAGTGACACTTAGAAGAGTAGCTGGCAAAAAGTCATTCCAAAATAATTATCTACGTATAATCACAAAACTTTGCAGGTTTGAGATAGCTTTTAGCATGGACAGTGAGGCAATATAACATAATAAACGAAAATAATAGCACATTCTAAAAGAGTAATAAAAACCCACTTTGTCTACAACTTACCAAGCAATATCAATCATGTAGATAATAAAATTATCCCATCTAATAATATAACAATCCTACCATATATCCAATTTTATAGATGATAAAATTACATGCGTTGATTAGAATTTAGTTACCTGGCCAAAACACACGGCCAGCATGTGACAGAGTTGGGATTAGAATCCATAATTGAATAGTTCTGATTGTTTCTGCTATCTTCCCTCTGGCAGTTCATGATTTTCACTGTGAATATGTGGAAGCTAGAATATAAGCCATTTGCCATTCTATTGCATTCAAAACCTTTCATATTGTGTTTACCAAAAAACAGATCATAATTCCACACTGACATTTGCATCTGGGAATCCTGCAATAAGCAGTGAGGTATAATTCTTAGGGGCAGCACTGAATGGATGGCATAGTCTTCAAGGTCTTACATGTTGCAAGCTATTTACTTGTTTGCTTTTAGGCTAATGAACATATAATAAGTTCCCATAGGCGTTTCCTTCCCCAGCGCATACTGAATTCCCTTTGAAAATTGTCCTGATCCAAAACAATAATTTCACCAATTTTCTATAAAGTCTCAAGTTGTGTTTTGTGTGTGGTAAGCCTGTCTTCATTTTTTCACAGTAAAATACCTCAAATTCTTTTTTTTTTTTTTTTTTAAATACCTCAAATTCTTAAGGGTTGTTTTCTCTAGAAAAATTCGCTAGTCTGACATCAGTCCATTTCCAATGTGTGAAAAATGTTCAGTTATTTCTTCTAGAAAAAAATATGGACATTTTAACAGAGGAATAGAAAAAAACAAGTGACTGTATAACACACAGTAATTACTGGGATCTTAACAGGAACATTTTAACATTGATTTTACTTAATTTGTCAATAAAAAATGTCTTGTGATCCTAGTTACAATATCTATAGCCATTTCACTGTTTAGAGCTGGCTTTTATTGAATCTTTCATAACCTCTGACATAAAATTTATTTATGATGTTTGTTAAATAGCTAGTAAGACTAACATTGGTATTAATAGCAGAAACAGTTCATGACAGTCCAGGGTGACACAGAATCACTGTTTAGACCCTGCCCCTAACAACTCCCATGTACACCGAATACACAAGAACTGGTTTATTGTTACATGTGTTACCATTTTCAGTAACTCTAAGTTTCCTATCTCACTCAATTTCCCCCTTCATCCCATGATTATAATTTCCTCCTATATCTACTGAATCATCCAGATGGAAGGTTGTGTATCATTGCACATTTCACACCACTTTTTGAAGTAATCAAGAGCTTATGCATATGATCATAGACTTCAAAAATCCTTTTGATTTTCAAAAGCAAAATTTGGGGGTTATTATCCAGAAAGTTCTCATTTTAAATGACTGCCATCTCTGACTATGTTTTCCTCTCAGGCTTTGGGATTTCAAATCCATAATATCCTTATTTTGGTATATGAATTATAGATCTCAGGTGGGAAATTCGCGGTGAGTTTTACACAATGGCAGTAATCTGCTAGACCAGTGGTTCTCTATGTGTGGGGTCTCAGGATTGGTGACCATAGTATAGCTGGGGAAAGTGTTGGATATGCAGATTCTTGGGCCTCAACCCAGACTTACTGAATCAGAAACTGAAATCAGGAGTAGAAAGAGGGGCAGAAATCTATGTTTCAACACACCCAACACAGATCGAGATAGATACTGAAGCAAACCCAAGTTGGAAAACTTCAAAAACTTCCCTCTTCGACTCTGGCACTGCCCCAACTTGGGTAACTTACAAAGATACACAAATCCCCAGGGCACAAAAACAACCCGCCCATTGCAAAGAACAGTTAATAATCGTTCTTCTAAGTTATTTATTTCCAACAATTCAAGGCAAAATCATCACCTTACCTCTCACAGAGGTTACTGGTTTATTATTTAGTGATTTTTGAGGAAGCTCGGTTGTTTAAACTCAACAGTAAGATTATATTTAAATCGAATGTCGTAACAGCACTCAGGTCACCACATTTCTAATCTGGTCATACAGGGTGGATAAACAACCCCTTTGTAGTACTGCTGCATATAAAGAGCACAACAGAAGTGCTTGGTAATGGAATGCAGAAAACTTGAGCACAGCTTGGTTTCACAATAAACAATCTGGTGAGTTTCTGACATCTTCCTTGCAAATTTACCAAACGTTGCCTTACCAAAAATTTACAAACAACATAAAAACTCCCTAAAATTATTTTTTGATGGGGAGAGGGGTGTGGAGGCAACTTAACTCTTTTATTAATACACATTGGTTTGATTTTTTGCTACTCTTCTCAAATGTGTCATTTCTCTCAAGCTCTTAAACTGGAGTCCATTTTCTATCAGAGCAAATGTAGCACACAGTTAAAATATAAGAATGTAAGGATTTTTTTTTTCTCTTTGTGGCCTACATTTTCTCCTTAGAAAATGGCAAATTTCCTCGGGAAGCAATTTTACCAAGGGAAATATAAAATGCATTTTTTACTCAGCTCCAAAAGAGGTATTCAATTTTTGTCTGGCAAATCCTCAGCTGCATTTCACATAAAAGAAAACGAGGGAAATTGGAAATCCTTGCCAGAGGCTAGTTATGAGCAGAGAGTTCAAAGATTTCAGTGGCCTGATACGTAATAACATCTTCTTTCCTTCCTGCCCCTCAATATCTTAGGCAGAGCCCAGGCTTTTCTCTCCACAGCTGTCCCAGGGAGCCCCAGCCACTCTACTTTCTAGATTCTTGTAGTTATCAGCCCTCTTTTGAAACAGAAATAATTTCTGTTTTGGCCAAAACATATATATCCATTTTTGTGATTTCTGACTGTGATCCACTGCCATTTCTGGGCAGTACCATTCAACTGTATCATCTTTCATTTACCTCCCACCCCATAAACCATTAGACATTTCCATGAATCTAAGAACCAACTGAAAACAAGCTCTGGAACCTCAACACATAACAAAGACTGATATGAGTGCAACAAAGTAAAGACATATAGGGAAGAGAGATATTGATATTTTTATATGCAAAAGTAAAAACGTTAATATTGTAGTGAGGGAAAGGGCTGAGGTGCAATAGACATCTCCAAAAGACTTCTCTGTCATGCTAAAAATAGGACATATTTCCAAAAACCTCTTAGTCAAAATGCATCCCTTTTGTCCTTATTCCTTTTGATAAGGGCATGATTCAAATATTTTTCAAATTTAATTCCTTTTTTCACTCACCTTATTATGGTTTCTTAAGCAGCACGAATTTTTAATAATAAACTTTAAAGAAATATTAAAATTCCTTGTTTCAAGTAAGTACAATTTTTAAAAAATATATAGACTTCTAAGTGGTCAAGAAGTCAACAAATAATTCCAATAACTGCGTAATTTGTGGTAGATAATTAAACATTGTCACAGAAATTGAAGAGGAACCTTCTTTGAGATTTTACAAAATGGAACATAAATAGCTAAGCAAAATATATAAAATACAACAAAAATAAAATTACACATACCAAATCTAACCCAAAATCTTGGCTGGAGAAATAAATTGCTTACTTAATCAATGTATGCTAACCAAATGCATTTAAGTCCTTTTTTTTTATTTTTTTGTAATATGAGTGTCATATTAATTGTGCTGAATGGAAATCATCTAAATTAGGGGTGACATTCTCCACCCTATGGGCCAAAACTGGTCTAAAACAGTTTAGTCCAAAAACAAATATAAAACAATTTCGCTCATTCTATAGCAAGATTAGGTGCAGTTCAGTCTTTCCCATCCATTCTCATTTTTTTTCTCACACCCACACTTAAAAAATTAACAGGTAAAATCATGTATCTACATTCAGTAATGGGCATTTCAGTGTTCTTTAGTTTGTGCTTAATTATTGTCCACTCCAAAGCCTAAATTATGGCTTCATACTATTTCTAAAACATAGATCATAAGACCTTTTCAATGAAGGCTTCTCTTTCATGCACAATAAAGCATCAAAATAACCAAAAAGGTAATAGCTCAAGTTAATGTCTGGGTTACATTCCATATTGAAATGGTATATAATTCTTTGTCCCTCAAGGATCACAAACAGCTTCGAAAACTTACCTTAGATGATATAAACAAGAACCACTCATGACAGAATGACATTCCCAGCTTGTGTGAGATGAGATTCCACTGAATCATGACACATAGATGGAAAATGATTTGGGTAGTGTTAATTTATCCAGGGAAAAACAAAGCAGATATTTCACTCTCTAGATAAAAGGACATGCTGTCTACTCTGAGACAGGAAGAATAAACTATATATCCTAATTTAGTACTATGTTTAAGAAGCCCCTAAAGTACCAACTTTGAGGTCATGTGACCTCAAAAATGAGGAAAATGTTAGCTCTGACATCATATATGAATCCATCAACAATAAAATCTCCCTTTTGTCAGTTTTTGTTAAAGGGGACAATAACACAGCAAGTTAATGAGCTCAGAAAGAATTCAGGGATCCCTGGGTGGCTCAGTGGTTTGGCGCCTGCCTTCAGCCCAGGGCATATCCTGGAGACCCGGGATCAAATCCCACGTCAGGCTCCCTGCATGGAGCCTGCTTCTCCCTCTGCCTGTGTCTCTGCCTGTCTCTCTCTCTCTCTCTCTCTTTCTCTCTCTCTCTCTCTCTGTGTCTCTCATGAATAAATAAAAAAAGAGAAAGAATTCAGAGAAAGTTTGATAAGCTTACCATACTCCATGTAAATATATTATAAAAATCTTAATTATGCCGTATCACGTAGTATTTTCTATTTTCTAAATAGAATGATGGACACATTTAAAAAGTTTCATAAATGTACACATGAATAGTATAGCTCTATAAAAGTACCATTTTTTTTTTGCAGATGCAAATTGTCTAATATTAGCAATTTGACATGGTTCAAACTAACACATCTAAAATACAGTCAAGTAAGCTACAAATTACCCAGTACATTTAAAGATAATTCTTTGAATATCTAAGGCTGAAGCAAAGTGGTTATGTCAATAGGAGGAGATGTGCTGGGAATCTGATACAGATGGAATGGAGTGGCCAGTGATTTTGATTTTTTTTTAATAGAGCATATTAGATTTAAAAACGCACTTGATTTTTAATATTTTAAAAATTAAGCAGCGCTCGGTGGGAGAGAAGCTTGTGGAATACAGCAGCCTGAAAAGACCTCAACACCAGTAGATAATGATGTTGCTTTGGGATCACTGCAAAATTTGAAAGAAAATAAAGTACTAGAGTTGAGGCCAGACATCATGATGGTAGAACTCTGAGTGGGGTATGAACTTTCCCTCCAACTTACCAGAAATAATGAATAAATCTTTTTAATATTCATGTAAAAATAGCAACTCCCCTTGATATACAGATGTTATTACCAAACATCATTAGGAAAGAACCACATATGTGATTTATTAGAGCTCCTAAGTCTTTCATGGTATAGAGCTCAATGTCAGAAGTAAGTGCTTGCCATCTCTTTGATGATTAAATTTTATCTTGTGTTGCTACAAATCACTGCATAAAAATGACATCTAAATAAATAAATAAATAAATAGAAAGAGAAATAAATAATCTTTTCCCAAGATTATACTTTTTGACCTCGCTGTATATTGGGGCATATAAAACATGACATAATTTTAGAAGTTCAGGAAGAACTCACTCTCAATTTTGCAATATAATGTTATCACACATTTATCCCAAAGCACACATTAGTGGTCAGTATACCAAAAAATTAGTATACCAGAACTTCAGGGAGAAAGAATGATCCTTCAAATATTGTGTGACTAGAATTTTCAGACTATGCCTTGGTCACAACCATACTATCAGGCAACTGTTCAAGACTGCATACTGATAAAAATATGAAAACGGAAGCATAGAAGATGGTAAAGGGAATTATTACGTTGACATGCTAGCCTTTAAATTTATGATCTTGAAAATGGACTAGGTGGACAGAGCTTCAGAAAGGACTTATTTTATTAAATTGTCTTCTAGGATTTTAAACTGTCATTTCTTCTGCAATTTTGTTTTCTGTGATCAACACTTACTAATGAACACAGTGAGCCTAGTGTCAGCAAGTTCATACATCACTATATTATATTTTCTGTATTAGCATCTTATAAAATGTTGTGAGACTAACTTCCCAGGTTTCAGGAACCATCTGCTGAACTTGACAGTTCAATGTATTTCGCTTAATTGCTGGAATTCTAATGCAATATCCATGTGGGCTCTTTAATAATAGAATTGAAAAATCTCTTCCTTTTCATGAAGGCTGCTATCAAACTGTATTTCAGGTCAAAAATTAAAGATTTCTTTTAATTCAAATCTAAGGATACAAAATGGAGTTGTAGTAGCATTTTTTTTCAAGCCAGGTTTAGCTGTTCTGTAAGGTCTGTATTTAGAAAAGAACATGATTTCATCCTTCCTTTAGACTGAATAGTTGACATCATATTTTTCTTCTTTTTCTTTCTCTTTCTTCCCTTTCCATCCTCTTTCCTTTTCTCTTCTAGTCTCCATCACCATCACACAACAACCACCACCACTGCCATCATCATCACCATCACCACCACCATCACCCCTCCATCACCATCATCGTCATCATCATATCATCATCATCATCATCATCATCATCATCATAATGTATGAATGGGGCTGTATTCAGAGCACCTTATAGTTTGGATTCAAGAACAAAAGATAAAATCCATTCCTTTAAGGGATTTGTACCTTCAGGGAGATAGATATAACATACACTACATAAAAAGATAAATGATAAGAGAAGCTATTCATTTAATGCTAAACAAACTTTTAGAAAGTAATTGTTCCAACAATTAAAAAAAGTGATTAATCCTTTAGCATCTTTAATTTTTGAAACTGACTCTCTGCCTCAAGGAAGTTTGCTTAGTTATGTTTTAAACAGTCACCATGTGTTATGGAAGACAGAAAAGGAGACATGGTTACAGATCTGAATTTAGCAGACTCCTACAATGCTGGAAATATGATGATAGGCCCATCTAGCCAGTCACTGTTTCATCTAAAACTCACATTAAAACCAACAAGCCCAAAGATAATGGTAGAAGAAATCAACTCACTAAAAATATGAGTTTTTCCATATTTCCCCCAAATCCCATTCCCAAAAAACCAGGACTGACTAATATAGACAAAGATATAAAGAAAGTGAGTTACAGCTGAAAGAGTCAGGGCTGTAACAAGTCACTGATCTGGGAACCCACAAGTTAAGCTGCCCAATCAGCATGCAAGCTGGCTACAAAAACTGCTAGCTTTTCTACATGTTCAAGGTTTATAGAGAGCATCAGAGTGTATTGTTACACTCTAGATCTATAATTCTAGATCTTACATTTTAATTACGATTTTCTATTGTGGGTGATGGAGTAAAGAAATTTAAAATGTTTTAAATTCAGTTTTTCCATAAGTACCATTTACAGTCAACTTCTACTATAAAAGGATGAGATTTTAAAATTTAGATGAAAAAATAAATAAAGAAAAGAAAATTTAGATGAATATCTATAACAAAATCTCTGAAGTAAAAGCAAACCATTCATGACGCTAGGTTAGGGAAGATGTGGGCACTACTGAAAACCATCAGAACTCAGAGCCTAAGATTTTTTTTAGTAGACACACCACACTCAGTGTCATGCATACAAGTTCCATTGCTCAAATAATGCTCAAGCCTGTATTTTTAAAATTATTCTATTTGCAAAATACTTGAAGGTGTTTTAACAAAATTGAATACAATTCTTTACTACTACTAATCTAGAATTCCAAAATTTGCATTTGAATGCTATTATTATGGAAAAAAATTTCTAAGTAGAATCACTTTTCTCAAAGCTGAAATTAAAACTATCTCATTTCATTAAAATCCTTTCTTCTCTAGATATTTGTATGAAGTTTTCTTCTTGTTCCTTGTAGAGCTGAGTTTGAACTAAATAGCCATTGATTAAAGAGTGTCTGTCCATAAAGTAAAAATACATGGGAAATTGGTAAGAAAACTATAATAAAAATTTATTAATCAATGTTAGCATATATTGACACTAGGTACTTGATATGAAATGCTTAGGAAAGCTAATATTAAATATTAGCTACTATATTTACTATTTTTCCATGATATATAAATCATGCTAATAAAAATAATTAGCTATGTTTCAGATGTGCAATCACTAACCTGAAGTACAAAACTGATGGGGTATATAGACTATTAAAAATGAAAATATCGGGGGGCCTGGGTGGCTCAGTTGGTTAAGCATCTGCCTTTGGCTCAGGTCATGATGCCAGGATCCTGGTATTGAGCCCAACATCATAGGGCTCCTCACTCAGCAGGGAGTCTGCTTCCCCTTCTCCCTCTGCCTTTCCCTGGCTTATGCTCTCTCAAATAAACAAAATCTTTTTAAAAAATGAAACTATCTAGTAATGTAGGAAATGTGGAGAGGCATCTCAAAAACTTAAAAAAAAAATTGACTATGTTTTTGGGGAAAGGAATTTGGCCTTGTATTATTTCTTTTTTTGATTTATTTACTGGAAATGTTCTCATCAAATAACCATAAAGGTATGTAAACAATTATGAATTTTTTCTTCCACATTTCATATTATTAAAAAAATAGCTAATTCATCAAAGAATCTTTCTCATGCATTAAAAGGAAGAGAAAGCATTTGCCAAAACATTGAAATTCTTATTAGAGTGGAAAATGATAATTAGCACAATTTTTCAACTGCCTCACTTATACTTGAGAATAAATAAAAAGCACACATTCTCCATAATAGGGGGAGATGTATGTTTTGCATTACCAATACTTTACCATCATTCTCAGGGATGGATTCCATCAAATTACTCTCTTTTGTAGAGATAGGTATAATAAAAGATTATCATTTCTCATATGATGGAAATTTAGGTCCAAAAACATTGATTTAAACTATGTGCCAAAATGTCTTTCTTTTGGAAATTATTCTGTTGTACACAGTATTTATGTTCCAACATGCTGATCTACCTTAATACTCAAAGAACAAACATCATCTAAAAGTCAAGAGTCATCCTCCCTTTTTCCTCTGACTTCAGATTTGCTCATATTATAACTTAATTCCCCAAAGAACTCTACAACACACCCTAATTAGCTACTGACTTTGATCTGGAACTAACGTTAAATTCCCCACTCACAATTTGAAAGAAGTCAGTTACCTTGTGTTTTTCTTTCTTTTTATTTTCACACAGCAAAGAAGGAAATTTCTTTCAGATTAAGAATATCGAAGACAATGGTCACAACTTGAATAGAGAACACATGGAAAAACATGAATTATTTTCATAATGTCAGCTAATCCACAGCTGTGCCACCTGTTAGTATGGATGATATCCAAAAGGATTTTGAAAACAAGCCAGACAGTCTGTCTTCTATGTATGAAAAAGGAAACTGTCAAACATTCTGCATGGTGGGGAGGGGTTTATGTTCAAAGGGAAATGGAGGCCAAAATGGACAAACTAGCAGTTCTCTTCCATATTCTATGGATCCCACATGAGCCATTTGCCTTCTGGACTAATTAAGGAATAATTAATTTCTAAAACCATTTTGAAGTCATCATTCTAAGTACATTCTGTATCAATATTTCAATCCATTACACTGGACTTCTCACTTAGTCTCCTTAAATGTTTAAAGTTTTAATTCAGGGAGAAAATGAAGTAACTCTATCAAGCACTTTCATTTTAAAAAGTGAATATGTTCATTCCAATGATACTGTAAAACAAAACCTATTATGTATCCTCTATCCTCCAAGATGGTGGAACATGTGTTATTGAGCATTTTGGATCTCTGAGACAAATAAAAAACATAATTAGCAACTGATTATGAAAAAAAATAAGATGACAAAATTCTAAAATATTACATCTAACCCGAGGAAGTCATAATAACCAAAGCAATGCAGATGTTCTAGGAATATCTATTAAGTCTTATGAAAAAATACACCTAATTTTCTCCACTAACAACTGTGTGAGGGCTACATTTGATAGCCACGATGAAAATTTCTTAAACTCCAGTATTAACTGCTAATAAAAGCACAGCTGCCAAATCACAGGACAGATTTCTCCTACACACTTTATAAAATCTGATCTGTTTCTTCGAGCTCTGTTATTCAAATATCAAGAAGGCAGCTGACAATATTTGATGAGATGAAGTCCACTTGGAGGTAGACAAACATGACAAGTTCCCTTTTTCACGAGTCTGCAAGTAGCTGGCATCCAAGATGCAAAAGGAGGCTAATTCATTCTTCCATTTAAATGACTATTCAAAGGTTTTTGATGTGATTGTTATTTTCCTAGCCGCTGTTCTATGGATTTCAATGGCATACTATTAAAGATTCCAATTCTATTAATAAAGCAAACACTTTAATGCATCTGGTTCTTTGGCTTCATTGCCAAAAGAATATTTTATCCAAATATTTTACTACCAATACTTGTTTACTGGTAGGTAGTAGTTTTACGTTGAACTAACTATTCAATTATAAAAAATGACTGGTGAGGGAAAAACTCAGAATTACCCAGGATGTTAAAGAGTAATGTCAAGTTGAGATTTAAGTATATAAAATGTATACATTTGGTTCAACTGCCTCTTAGCAGGTTAAAGTTGGAGGAAAGTTCTTAACATTAACCTCCTTACATAAGACTCCTAAAAGGATCTGGACATTTGTTTTCTTTAGAGGTCTTTTGATTGTAATGAACAGAGATTCACTCAAATTAGCTGAGGGCTGGGTACCTCAGTCACTCTAGTGATATTTGGAGGAACTAAGAGATCCTCAGGGTACATCAGGAATCATCCTTTCTGGGGCAGCTGAGTGGCTCAGTTGGTTATGCAAGCATCTGCTTCAGCTCAGGTCATGATCCTCGGGTCCTGAGATTGAGCCCCACATTGGGCTCCTCGCTCAGCTGGGAGCCTGCTTCTCCTTCTCCCTCTGCCTGCTGCTCCCTTACTTGTGCTCTCTCCCCTTCTCTCTCTCTCTCTCTCAAATAAATAAATAAAACCTTAAAAAATAATCTTCTCTCAATTCTCAAGAGAGGAGTCCTACTGACCCAGCACATCCTTTTGGAAAAGACTCCCAGGTGATTGATTGCTAGCACACCTAGGCATTGGCTGCCTTTGGCAAAGCTGTCCACATGTGGCCAAAAAAGCCACAGTTGGTGATAATGAACACAACCATAAATTATAGAGGATGGCTGATTAGTGTAATACAAGTGTGTGGTTGAAGCAGAGCCACTTAAAAAAAGCTGTGGTAGGTAGGCCATTATTGACATCTAGTACAGTGCAGGGTGTGGCCTCCATCTCACTGGCTCTACTCCTTCCTACTGTGTGACTTCAGTCAAGTTAATTAACCTATTCGATTTTTAGTTTCCTCAATATTAGTACCACTTAAGGTCATGGTGAAGAGTCAATGAGTTAATTTATGTAAAAGTCCTTAGGCCACTATCTGGCCCTGAAATCATTGGGCAATTTAAGTTGCCCAACATCCTCTTGTGTCACAGAGTCAAAGCTACCTCCTTTTTCACTTATTACAGTGGTGTCTTTTCTTTAGGTATGATGTCTGTTTAAAGAAGGGTTAGGGCTGCAAAGACAGGCTTTCAAGGCTTTCCAAAACTAACACTAGTCCAAAAATTTTTCACGAAGAATTTCAGACAGCCCATAAATAGGATACACATGCTTTTGTGCATAGACTTGTTTACAGCAATGTACGTAGAAATGTATGATGTAAAACAAAAAGTATAGAATTTTGAGCAGGCATGTCCAATATAATCGTACTGTATTAATTATGAGAAAAACATTAAGATTGAAAGAGAGAAAGATAAACGTGTATACTGTCCTTTCATCCAGATATTCTTGTTGGTTTTACTAAGTTAAGGATATGCTGATGGCCCTTAACCAGGAGTCATATGATTGGTGTTGAGATGATGAAACTATGCCTTGTGACATGAGTTTGAACTATTTCCTCTAGTGACGTAGTCCTCGAGGGCCACTGAGGGTTGATTCTCTTGAGGAGAGGGTAAACCAGGCATCAGTGTTGGAGGGGAGGCACTGGTTGCCTCTGTTTAGCTCAAGAAGCTGACACATAGATTCATACACTGCTGCTAATTATACGAGAAAAACATGTTAACATTTTACTTTTGAGTCGATTAAACATTTCTGGTACATTACATGTACCATTTTGAGGCTTGTTTCAAATGTCGTTCATGTTCAGACATTAAATCAATCAGTTTTTGACTTTTTGGAACAATTCAGCCAATTGATGAAGATTCCAACTTGTTAGCTCTTCCTGTTCATTACTGTTTCCTTTTTATCTCTGTCTAATTATCCCTGTATAATTCTACCACATCTTCTAATCATTTGACGTCGTCCTAAGTCAGTAACTCGCTCATTAAGGTTGTCTGTAAAGTCATGGTCACCCACTTGCCTGGCCACCTGAGCACACATTCACTAACTCACTAACGATCAGACTCATCTAAATCACTTACATCTTTTCCTACAGGATTGGGCAAAATGTTCCGGGCATAGTTGCATGCCTACAAGTCATAAACTGTATACCTTTTAAATCTTTGTAAAAATCTCTTCATGCACTTTGCTCAACTCCTCTCCAGTAACTGAAACTCTTGTTGCCATGATTGGATGACCATGTAATTCCATTTTTGACCATAGGAATGCTGGGTTTATTGTGGTTGTACCTAAGGGCCAAGTTCAAAATAGCTTCCTTCCTTTTCCTCTTTTTTTCTCCAAAACCATAATACTGTTGCTTAGGTTGGACTCAGGATCAAATAATTGGGTTTCATTTAGAGGGCATATGTTACAAAAAAAAAAAAAAATACATGGTTCTTAAAACACCAGCTTCCCACTCAGCACAATGAGATATTCACCTTTTGGGACAGTGGCAAAAATGATGCAGCAACAGATTAATGACCTCATTTTGGTTTCACACCAAGGCATTGAGTAGAATGACTGGTAAAGTCACTCACACTTTTAAATTATCCTCTCCTCTAGGATGAACATATTTGGTTAAATTAGGGTAAATATTAGGACTGCCTGCAATTGCCTTTTAGAGGTTAAATGGGGAAGGAAGATTTTGTGATGAAGAAAACATTTCTTATGGAAGATCTTTTTAAGTCTTTAAGCATCAACTATATATATTCTCAAAAATGTTTATGAAACCACTGGCTTCCATTTTATATTGTAGTTGAATCTGGAAGCTGACATGGATAAATACTGACATGAATTCAAGTCTTTCTAGTTTGTAACAGAGAAAAACATATTTAAATTGTAAGAAAGGCCAGGAAAGAATCTTTCAAATGGGTGAGAATTCTGTGATATCTGAATTATGACTTAAGAAAATTCTATGCCATTTGAGAAGAACAGGATGAAAGTTACTGCAAAGTGCTGTTTTCCTTTAAGTAGATGGATCATTACATCAGTCCACCTAAACTCTTGAAAAATCTCTTATGATTAATCTGCTTGTCAAACAGCTTTCCAACTTAGATCCTCCCCAATTGCATTGTTTCCTCCACCCCTGCACATGTATAGAGAGCATTTATGTTCAAATATAACTTTCTAAAAACAAACTTATAAAGAAAAGGTGTCATAGGCAGAGTTGAAAGGAATAGACCAAGAAAGATGAGAGTTAAATCTTCTCAATTAATAAAAAAGCTTAATCATAGATATTTTATCTATATATCTTTATATACTTATAGATCATCATACAACTTTTCATTTTTAAAAAATTGTTTTCCACTGGTTTAAATATGCATACCTTCATAATTTAAAAAAATCCCCCCCAAAACCACTTCAACAGGATGTTTTTTCATCTTGTCCCTGCTGCTTCCACCCCATGAAGGAAAGATTTTCAGAGTTACCTGAGAAAAACATCATAACTAATTACATCATTTTTCTTGGTTCCTGCCTGTACCAAGGCTTGCTCAGACATTTCAACCTGTTACCAAAATCCATGATTGATTTCAAAATTTTATTTAGGGCAATAGATACCACTTCTCTATGTGAATATTATGTTTATATTTCCTTGCACAAATTAAATGGCCAAGAAGAAATCTCCTTATGTGCTATAAAAAATATAAAAATAAGATATTTTATTCCTAAAGGAAAATAGTCCACTGAGATGCCTTTGAGGGTGAAAATTACCATGAAAATTTGCTATTTCAAATCAATGGTGAATACTTAAGCTATTTGTTCACACACTAAAGGTAGCTGAGGGTTTTTTTAATTTCAAAAATCGATCACATGATATCTATGTAGATTATTGTGTTTCTTTACAGAGTATCATTAACAAGTGTGCTAGTGACTAAAATTTGGACATTACCTTATCTATTCATTTCCTCTATTGCTTATATAAACACTTAAATATTTAATGGCAACAGTCTTTGATTGTATAGATGTGCTGAGTGTGTGTGTGTGTGTGTGTGTGTGTGTGTCAAGAGACTCAGCAAAGCTGAATGGCCCAAAATAATGAAAACTATACTATGCTTCCAAACTACCTATTTTCCCAAGTAAAATATGGTTCTCTAAAATAATGCATTTACATACCTTCAGAATCAAATGTGATAGCTAAAGCTTTCCAGTACTACTCTTAAATATTACCTTTACGTAGTAATACCTGTGTCACTCTTTCCATCCTAAGACCACAAGAACGTTTGGTATAACATTACATAAGCCTGAGAACAGGCACGAGAGAAAATGCTG
The DNA here is from genome assembly GCF_003254725.2 of Canis lupus dingo. NCBI lineage: Eukaryota > Metazoa > Chordata > Mammalia > Carnivora > Canidae > Canis > Canis lupus. Next base: position 54,757,755 of record NC_064258.1, on the reverse strand, counting down.
CCAATAATGAGGTAGAGCTAGATCCCTCCAAAGCGACCACTTCACACACATAGACACACACACACACACACATTCTAAAGTGTCTGAATCATTTGAAATTGTCAATATTTGGCCACGTTCAACCTACGAAAATGATCATTTCACTTTAATTTGTACAGCCGGATACACCTACAAAGGCTTAAAAAATGCATCAGAAAATACCCTTGACATTTATTACTCAGAAGTTGATTAGGGTCAACTCCATAGAAAGGAAAACCTCACCATCACTATTCACTCTGAAAATGTATGCACCTGTGCTCCATTTCTATCAAAACTAAATTGCAAAGAAAAAAAAAAAAGGATTTTTCTTAAGGAAGATGCACCAACCAAAATAGAATAAATATGCGCTTGGTCTTTGTTCTATCTAGATGTCCATGGCAAGGTATCGATAATGGTTACATCATCAGATTTTTGGCGACCACTGGCTCCAAATATTGCATCTGGGGCTCTCACCAGGAGTCCCCTGACCCAACTGGACAAGCGTGAAAACGTGAAATAAAGGAACCAGGTTAACAAAGGCTGGTCCAGGGAAGAGTTTGCAACCATACCGCAATGCCCTGATCACCAAACTCTCCTGTGCATCTGGATGCTTAGACCTGAAAGATTTGCAAATAATGACAACATTCACGCCCGACGTTCCTCCAAGGGAGGAACAGGCTAACACGGAGACAAAACAGAACAAAAAAATGCCTTCCAAGAGCGAAACCTTCATTAGCCCTACTGGCAAGTGTCTAAAGCAAACACGGAAACTGCAAAATAATTACTCAGTCACAAACCAACCCTTTTCCGCACAGTACCTTTTTGTGTCTGCCCCTCTTCCATATTCTCTTCCATGGCTACCTTTCTTCAGTAGACTCGGCTACACGGAATTAATCAAAAGCTCAATTAGATGTTGGAAAAACTGGTGATTTTTTTTCCCTGGGAAGCTCCCCCGGCAGTGGCCCGGGCAGGTCCTGGGAGCTTAGCTAAGGCTCCCTCGCGCCTCTTGTTTGCTTGGAGACAGGCTGTCAAGTGTAATTTCATTCAAATTACTCTTCCGTGAAGATTATCAATTTTTCTTCTCAAAGCTGCCCATTGTGTACCACTGTAAGCAGGTATTCAAGCAAAGGGCCCGAGAATTTTGGGGGGAAATTTGGTCTGAATCCCAGTAGCCGAGACTCTGTGATTCACAAGCCTTGCTTTGCATTTAAAATGGGGAAAAGAAATTGAGGTTTGTATGGAAATCTGGGCTTTAAATTGGAAAGAGGCTGAGCTGTGAACAGATGGAGGGGTGTCCTCCTAACATGAAGCCGACCACCAACCCATGATTCCCCCTCTTTGCCACCAGAGTGGGAAAGCCCGGATTCCTGCCGGTTCTTTATGCTGCAGCGCTGCTTCTCCCCAGTAAGACACCTTGCGAAAATGCCTTTTCCTTTGCCCTCCTCTCTGAGTAGCTAGTTAATTTGATTGAAAAGTGGCAGGAAGGGATGCAATTAGACCATCTCAGGGTTTATCTGGAAGAGGGTGTTATTAACATGAGGTTTTGTAAGCTCCCACCTTTCAGATTTAAAAAGATATAAAAGTATGGTTTGCAAAAGAATGAGCGTACACCTTTAAGCCTGAAAGATATGTTTGAAGTGATTATTTTACTTCAGTGCCAGGAGATCCTTAAAGGAAAGGGAGAAGAACACTGAGTTTTTCTTTAAAAAACAAAAAACAAAAAACACACATCTATTGTGATGTCTTTGCAATTTGTCGTTGTGATTTTATTAGCCCAACCAAAACTGCTGATTTTAAACGGGAGTCTGATTTTAAATGGGAATTGTTTCAAGGGTCATTATTGGGGAATGAGCAGGATAATAAGAGAGGGAACAGAGTCTAGATAAGGAACAACAGGATAAGCAATTTATAATGGGAATCTGCAGTCTGATTTGGAATGCAAATCACAACCTTGCAGTCTGGCAATCAATTAGCATTTGTACTTCAGCCCGCTGAGCGACAGGGCACAAGCAGAGTCTCAGGACTTCACAAAAGGTATAGTGAGAAAATAAACAGTTTCTCTTTCAAGGGGGCATAAACCCTTCCTGGAGCAGAAGGTATAAAGAAAGGAAGAATCCTGCCTCTGTCTCCACGTCCAAGTAAGCAAGCACATGGAGAAACACGCACACACATGCACACACACACGCATTCTTTACCTTTAATGGAAAATAACTCACATCCTAGTTATCCACAGTACAAGCATCTTGCCTCAGAGCATATATTTCACGTACTTTTTAAAAGTGGGTCAAAAACATGTTATGCACCACCTTCAAAATCATTACAAAAGCAACCATGTAAAGGCAAGACAATTCTTGCACAACATTCCACTTTGTTTCTCATGATTTCTCCTAAAAGGATGTTGAGGCTTCTCCCTTCCACAGTCATCTGCTATTTATTTTCTCTATTCAAATGAATTTAACCCACAGGTAAATATAATTCAGATAAATTAAAAAAAAAACATCTCTTCTGAATGTATTTCAATCTGCATTCAAGGGTTGGTGAGCAAGCTGCTTGCTCAGGGCACAGATTGAAAGAAAGAAACCATGAGGGAAATCAAAGAGCCAAATCATAGCAGCATCTCTGCTCCAACTTATCCCTAGGCTGACATAACCTGGCACACAGTCAAAACAGAATGGAGCATCACTCCTCATTTATATTCCTTCCTCATTTTACACCACAGAAACCATCAGTGAAAAACCATTAATAGTAATAGCAGTGGAAATAATGATGCCTCTTTAAATTTCTAGAGCACTTTACAATCTACAAAACACATTCACACCCATTAACCCATTGGTAAAACAAACAGGAAAAGGATTATTTTCCCCTCATTTCATGCTCAACAAAAACTGAGACTCAAGGAGACCCAGGGACCAAGAAAGTCTTAGAACCCATGTCAGAGATCCCTTGTCTCACGCTCTGACCCTGGAAGCCTTGTTCCCTGCCCATTCTGTCCTGTGATGAGTGTCTCCAGCATCTTCATGCCTCAACCTGGCTTTCTTCTCCCCCAAGGGGAGAAGTAGAAGAAATGAAAGGGGAATGAAAAGTATTCACTGGGCAAGATGGATGGAAAAATAACTTGACTCTTCCTTCTGGAAGCTTTGCGGCAGATCAACAAGTTCCTTTGATGATCAACATTATCTCTAAAATGGACTTTTTCACACAAAAATTGTTAACAAAAGAAGACGATAGCAACTTATTCTGTTTTTTTTTTTTTTTTTAAAAAGCAAATGAAGAATGACCCCAAATCCAGTCTAAACAGTCTTATGACCAAAAACATGCACACACACAGCTTCCTTCCGGCAATCACCTGTCAATGAAGAAAGATTTTTTTTTTATTGTGGTCAAATATATGGGACATAAAACATACTATTTCAATCATGCTTAAGTGTACAGTGCAGTGCTATTAAGTACAGTCACATTTTCTGCAGCCATCACTGCCATCCATCTCCTGAATGTTCTCATATTCCCAAATGGAAACTCAGTCCTCACTAAACGTGAATTCCCCATTTCCTTCTCCCCTTCTCTGAAGGCAGGTGAATTGCTGTGGCTGATTGTTGTTTTTAGGATTGTCTTTTAAAGTCCTGACCTCACTTGAACTAAAAATATTTTGAACAGGCAAGTATCTGAACACTAGTTAGAAAAGAGAAGTGGGTGACATTATTGTATTATTCACCATATGAACCCTAAAATATGCTACATGACCCTTAAGAACTAACAACTGTTTGTTTTAGATTTCCTTTAAGACCTAGAAGATGAAATGACGAGATGCCCCAATTTAATATTCTTTACATTATACCACATTGCATTTATCCCACTATTGTAGTCGTTTATTTAAAATATATGGTGTGGGGGGATCCCTGGGTGGCGCAGCGGTTTGGCGCCTGCCTTTGGCCCAGGGCCCGATCCTGGAGATCCGGGATCGAGTCCCACATCAGGCTCCCGGTGTATGGGGCCTGCTTCTCCCTCTGCCTCTCTCTCTCTGTGACTATCATAAATAAATTTAAAAAATTAAAAAAAATTAAAATATATGGTGTGAGTTCACTAGGTAGTTTAAAAACAGGATAATTTAAAAAATAAAAATAAATAAATAAATACAGAATAATTAATGTCAGATATGATCTCCCTTTCAAATATTGTCTCAGAAATATTTATAATATTTATTACCTTTTCCCTGCATAAGCTAAAAGACACATCAGTCATCAAACCTAAAGCCATTCTGTCCTCACTTCTCTTAAGTCACCTTAGTTTGAAGCTGGCTTTTTCTTTAACCCCTCATCTTATCTTTATAAACATTTCCTTATATAAGCCAAGAAAATATCCACATATTCTTCTATTATATAATTCAGTCATGACTGTGATACAACGTTCAAAATACAGTCAAGTTAACAGGGTTACAGATGAAACAAGGTGAAGGCTCCAAATACAGCCCCAACTCTAAGAAGTGGCAAAAAATGTTTAAAGTCTTAGAGTTAGATAACAAAACAGATGTGAAACCATGAACCAAGTAGATAGAGACACGGATGTTGTTTAGAACCGCTTTATTTCCTCAAGTGTTTTGGATGCAGATCCAACACTATCTTGAAAAGGAAATGTCTCAGTTGGTTTCTTCCTACATTTCAATAAAAAAGAAACTTTTTGGCTGCTGGGCTAAGCTCTAGGTCAGAAACTGATTCACACAAAATTGACTTAAAGAAAATTAAAACCACCACAAATACTTGAATGTTTTAAATGTATTATAAAAGTAACATAGCATTGGGCAGCCCAGGTGGCTCAGCAGTTTAGCACCACATTTACCCCAGGGCGTGACCCTGGAGTCCCAGGATCGAGTCCCACATCGGGCTCCCTGCATGGAGCCTGCTTCTCCCTCTGCCTGTGTCTCTGCTGCTCTCTGTCTCTCTCTCTCTCTCTCTCTCTGTCTCTCTGTCTCTCATTAATAAATAAATTTTTAAAAAATCTTTAAAAAAATAAAAGTAACATAACATTATTGGGGGTTTTATAACACAATTGATTCACAGAATGACCATGGTCTTTACAGGTCTTGCTAAACTCAAGTATCATTATTTCTAATCCCTTTCATTAGTTAATTGTACAAATGTTTATTTAGCATTCTTACACACATAGGAACTTGCTATAGGCCAGAGTTACTAACAAAAGAATTCCTGCCCTAATGACATTCACAGTCTAACAACACAAGTCAAAAATCACAACATTATATGACTAGTGATATCTACTTGGGGTTTTAAAAAAAAAAGCACAGGTTGCTACATGAGCTTACAGCAAGGATAAACCATCATTTAGTTTTGACAGTCAGGAAATATTTCTTGCCTTCCTAGAAGGTGTAAGTTGATCTGACTTGATACGCAAAGGATGTGATATTCTCCAAGAAAAATAGAAGGGAGTGGAAGAGAACAGGAAAGGTTTTCTAGACAGTTGAAAGTGAATACTCAAAAACTCATAAAGAGAGATAGTCTTGATTGCATGGAATGGACTAACAACTGGCCACATGCGCGGAAAGCCTCTTTTACTGTTTATGGGGCGTCTTATCCTGAAGGTGTTCAGGAGTCTTGTGCTGGAAGCCCCAAGCCTGAGTCTTGATCCCTTGAATTACTGAAGAGGCAGGGAGACACTACAGAAACCAGTATTGTGTCCTGGAAGACTGGAGTCTTAATGGGGAGTAGATGAGAAACCCACTATTAGTCACCTCAAGAGATGACCTTTAGGAAGGTCTACTCCACCCTAAGAAAGAGAGAGATCTACTCACCTACCATATCTTAGTTTAAACGAATTGTCCCCTGGCAAAACTTCCCTGACCCAGAGAGCACATGTCATTAAAGAGTTATTCCCCAAAGTTTGCATTTTACATTTATTTTCCCCACTGGCCTGTAAGCCCATAAATCCCACGAGGTCAGAAACTCTATCCATCTCCCACAAGAAAAACACACAGCAAGCTTCCTATAGATATTTGTTGAACTCATGAATGAATAAATGAAATGATATTAATGAATGAATGAATAAATTCATGGCTTAGGATATACTTTCTCTCACATTTAGCAGCTTCCACAAAGTGTTTTACAGTGTGGACACAGTTTACAATAATTCCAGGAGATACATATTGTATTCATATATAACAAATGCCACATCGAAAGAGTTGATGGCAAAGTGATAAAAAGGTATTTCAAAAAGCAAACAGTAAAATAAAAAGGCAGGTGGGAAATTATTAATTGTGTGCCATGTTTCCCTTACGAAGGGAAAGCTACACCATCATAAGCACTGATAAGGAGGGACAGTAAAATTCCAAGAATGACACTCCTTAGATCAAAATTACCCTTCCAAATAGAAATAATCATTTATATAAGTATTTATTGGAAACCAAAAAATTGATAAAAATTTTAAAACTTCTGAATAGTGTTTGCCTCTCTCCAAAATTCTAGCAAACCAGAGAAAACTAAAACGCTTTTTGGCAATTATGTTTTCCCTGAAACATGCAGAATCCATGCTGGGCAAGGTGGTTGGGAGGAAGGTATGGGTAAAGCATGCTTCCCAAAAGCAGTGTTGTAACCAGCAGGGGCCTGTGCTCAAAATCCAAACTGTGCTACCAACTCGGAAGGAGATCACAAAAAATGGCCCAAGTTGGTTCTGTATTTTCTCAGAAATGCTACTTAAATTGAGCTCACCAAAGAGTCGATTGTACAGCTCAATCACACATTCAACTTGTATTGATTCACTGACTACCATGTGGCAGAGGCTGGGCTGGGTGAACAGGACAGATGTGGTTCTCCCCCACCCCCACCCACCACAGAGCTAACAACTCAGCCCAAGGAGAGACACAATTAAACATGTGGTTGGAATATATCCTAGAAGCAATAATAACAATAATAACTAAAATTATACTCAGCCCTTAGAATGTGTGGGTACTATTCTAAGGCATTTAGGATTGCCCCACTGAATCCTAATTCAGACATAGTATTATACATAAATAATGAACACCCATAAACCTATCACCCAACATATAAAATAAAATATTGAAAGATTACTGTGCCCCCTTGTTAACTTCATTCTACTCTTTATTTCCCCCAATCCTACCTCTCAGCCCTGTTAACCACCAGTCTTAGGGTATTTTATTCCTTTATACTGTGCTCATAATTATATATATGTATGTAAACTATACACATTATTTAGTATTGCTTTGTAGGTTTTGATATGATTATAAATGGTATTTTATTGTATGTATCTTCCCATATCTTTTTTTTATGGGTCCATTTCTGTGTCAAGAACATTTTCTTAATTACGCTAGCTTTATAATCATTTTATACTTGGAAGAGCAAGGCTTCAAACTTCGATTATTCTTTTCAACACTGTCTTAGTAAAACATTGGCCCCTTGGCCATCTGTATACATTTTAAAATCAGCTTTCAAATACTGTAGGGGAAAATGACTTGCATTTATCAAGCTTACATAAAGTCAGTGAGACACAATTAATGTCTTTACAAAATTGAATCAATTTCCATGAACATAAGCTATCTGTCCATTTATGCAGGACTTCTTTCATGTATACGCAAAATGTTTTTGCACACATTTTGTTGTTTTTGTTTCTAGGTATTGTTTCTTTTACAATAAAAAAATTATATTACATTTTTCAATTCTTTTTTTTTTAAGATTTTATTTATTTATTCATGAGAGACACAGAGGGAGAGAGAGAGAGAGGCAGAGACACAGGCCTCCCACAGGGAGAAGCAGGCTCCATGCAGGAGACGTGGAGCCTGACGTGGAACTCAATTCCCCAGGTCTCCAGGATCAGGCCCTGGGCTGAAGGCGGAACTAAACTGCTAAGCCACCCGCGCTGCCCCATTTTTCAATTCTTTTTGACTGGAGTAAAGGAACATACAATTTTTTAAATTAATCCTATAGGAAGCAAATTTGCTAACCTCTCCTACAGTTTCTAATAATTTATAGCTCTTGAAGTTTCTATGCAACGAGAACATCTTTGAATTAAAGCCGATTTGATTCTATCTTTTCAATCTTTTTATTTTTATGCATTTTGTCTGTCTTCCTGTGTATTCTAGGAGCGCCAATGCAATGTTGAATTGAGCCAGTGAATTGAACAGGAATGATTCTACTGTGTCATCATTGTACGTTGTTTGGTAGGTTTGGGTAGATATATTTTATCTGCATGCACACAGATTCCCTTTGATTCCATATTGCTGAGGTGACCATAAAATGTTGAATTTTAGCAATCTTTTTCCACAAGTATGATTGTATATACTATCTCCATGAATATATCCCATTAATACAACAAAGAATTGTATCAATGTCACAGTAACCAAATTTTCAATTAATGTTGTTTGGTCAATTTTTTTCTCTATTGGTAAAAAATGGTACTCCAATAAAAAAGAAAAAAAGATACACCACTCACACACAAATATATCCTTAGTAACTACATTCATTAAACATTAACTTGGAGACAGACATAATACTAATTAATGTTCTAATTCATTTGATGCAAAAATCTTCAGAGGTAGGTAATATTATCATCATTCCCATTTTGTAGATGAGGAAACAGAATAATTTGCCCAGATCACCCAGCTCTTGGGATCTGTGACAAGGATGAGATTCAAACCCAGAGCTTTCTGTTTCCAAATGCTCTTGATTGTCAGGCTGTACAAGACTGTGGAGCTGAAATTTCTGTCTGAGGCCACTTAACCACAGTGATTTAAAAAAAAAAAAATAGAGCAGTATCTAGAAAGTGAATGAAACGGAGGGGCCACCACCAAAAGCCGCCTCTGCCACACGCCCTTAAACCATGTACACACACACCATGAAACAGATACTCTTTCCCATACAACACACACTCACACCCCTGGTGAAGCTATGCCTCTCCATCAGGGACAGGTTGTCCTCACCGAGGTTATCTGATTTGGTTACTCTTCCAGGACAGGGAGCTCTGCCGGGTCGTCACTGCACCCTGGCCTCCTCTTCACCAAGTCAAACCTCCAGAGCACCTGTCACCATCCTCATCCTTCACCACCTCAGCTCCCTGGGTCTCCCGGTGGCTCTCCTCTGAACATTACAGTTTGCTTACACCCAGCACAACCCCAGTTTCTACAAGTTATCCTCAACTAATTACCTGGAGCTCCTCCCCCCCCCCCCCACCAAAAAAATAAAATAGAGAATTACAGTAGCATGGTTTTGGGTGTTAAACTTTGCTTGCGTTCTTGGTACAAACTCAACTTGGTTGTTATATAATCGCTTTAATTTTGCCTTTAATATATTGAAAGCTCTTATTTTAATTGGAAGCTGCCTTTTCAATCTAGTTTTTTCTAAACACTGCCACTGCTTTTTTTTTTCTGGGGCGGGGGGGGGGAAGCACGTGAGGAGGGAACCAGTTATAACATTTTTGGCGCATCCTCAAATTGGAATATCATGTAGCAGTTTATGATTATGTGAATCATGCTTATCGATATGAAAAGCTGTTCACAATAAATGAAGTGATAGAACAGTATAACAAAATAGTCTGAGTAGTACATTTTATATTTTAAGGTCTACATACATGTATGGAAATGTATGGAAACAATTTGAGAATATTCAGGCTTCTTTTTAGGAAGTAGAATTTGCAATAATATTTTTTAAAAATCTGTGCATGCCTTTTGGTCCTGTTTAAGTGGTTTAATATAGTATTTCAGTGGTCACAAAGTAGAATAACTTCATAAAGCTGACAACGTAGGTTGATTACTACTAACTGTCACCTTCTGTGTTCTAGGTGTTGGACTAACAATTCATAGATGTTATTTCCACCACCCCAAACAACTACGCAAGCTATCTTTCTTTCTTGGGAGAAAATTGAGGCTTTCAAAAGTTAAGCAACTTTCTTGAGGTGACACAGCTGTTGAATGAAGGAACTGGAATTTGAATTTTGGGCTTTCTAATTGTAAATTCATCCCTCACAAAAAGGTGAATCATCCAGTACTTAATTAACACAGCCACAGGGAGCTTCATGTTAGCATTTCTTCATGTTTGAGTAAAGCCTTAGTGTTACAGTAAGGACAATGGATGTGTTATACCTTAGCTGAAGGAGGAGTTATTTTTTTCTCCGGTTATCTGAACCAAAGTTTAACAACCTAGCAACCTCAGTTAAGCTGAACTTACTTGTTACATTGGATATTGCAAATGACAAGCTTATAAAAACCAATAAATGAGAATGGAGAGTGAGAGACAGCAAGAAGGGAAGGGAGGCAAACACAATGTCTGCAAAGCTGCAGCTTGCCATAAGTTCTGAGTTTTAAATACTGATTTTAAATCTTGCTTTGACTGTTCCGGCAGACACAGATGATAGGAAAAATCCTCTGAAAAAGCTGATTACACAACATGGTGCACAGAGCAATGATGAGGAAAAATAAGATTCAAGTCTTCTCAGCTTTATAATAAGCATCTTGGTCTTTCTGCTTACACATTAGATTGCAAGTCCTTTTATGGATGAAAAAAATATATGAAAAGTCTACTCTTACATTTCCAGAGATCATTTTAGGTAACCTAAAAATTCTTATCTCATAAAAGGAAACTGCTCATAGATTGACAACTTCTCTCATTCTCAGCATGCCCTCTACCAATATACCTGAACTAATAACTCAAAAGCAGGAAGTCATAGGCTTCTCCCAAAGAGCCATCGACATGACATCCACTTCTGTCCCTTCTTCTAAGAGAAATGTGTGATTTTATACATTACTCCTTTTGTGTGTGCTGGATATCTGCAGATGGTTTGGGGTTTGTTAACCTTGAGCAAGAGATTGCTGATTGTGACGTACTCTCTATCAATTTAAAAGAATAAGAATATGCCCACATCCTGCATGTACCAGAAACAGCCAGAAAACGTCCCAAGAAAGTTTTATTGGCAATGGCACATGGTCTATTTGGATCAATACCATGGCTCTGGTTAAACTGACACACTGAGGCTTTCAAACAACACAAGCAATTCACATCCTGAAAGTTCCTTTAGTCCATGTGCATGACTATTAGGTCCAAATGAGCCCTGGACAATACCACTTGGCTGCAGTCAATCGTGTGGCAATCATATCTATGGAGTTGCAACTGTTACTTATGGTTTTTGGTATGTCCACATCCCCAGTCAACATCCCACTGCAGTTGTCCTAGACAAAATGCAAACTGTTTTTAGGATTTATATTCCAAATATTCTGGAAGAACTGATTTATTTCCTCCCTCCATCCCACTGCCTGAATTTCCATATCATTTGTCTACAGCTCATATTTGCCAAGTATCAGACCCTTTTTCATTTTTAATAGTTCAATATGGATGACATTTCCTCTGCCTGTTGAGTGCTGCACTGTTTCTCCTTCACTATTCACAAAGTGATATGGAGGACAGACCTAGTTTGAAGGGCTGAGCTTTCCTGGGAACAAATTTAACTCTTTTTATTCAATAATATTTAGCAAGCATTTATGTGGCACTCACTGTATGCTAGGCACATTTTTTTTTTATCTTACTGGTTTTTTAGAATATAAGAATAATGAGAATAAGTAGTATTCCCATTTTACAGTCATAACACTAAGATATGGAAAAGCAAATAATTTGCACAAGTTCCACAGCTATGACAAAACAGAATTTGAATATAAAATCTCTCAAAACATCATTACATTACGTGGCTTGGTAAAGAAAAGTAAACGAGAAACACTAATGAATTCCTGCAAATAAGCGATATAGGAATATATATTAAAGTTGCCCTTATTGGGGGCAGCCCAGGTGGCTCAGTGGTTTAGTGCCTGCCTTCAGCCCAGGGTGTGATCCTGGAGACCCGGGATCGAGTCCCACGTCAGGCTTTCTGCATGGAGCCTGCTTCTCCCTCTGCACTCTGTGTCTCTGCACCTCTCTCTCTCTCTCTCTCTCTCTCTCTCTGTGTGTCTCTCATGAATAAATAAATAAAATCTTTAAAAAAATATCAAAAAAATAAAGTTGCTTTTATTTAACAAACTTAATATTTACAGCTAAATAAGCAGGATGCCAGTATAGAAGATGCCAATAAATAGAAGACATCCTAGAAATATCATATGATCCAGTAATTCCAGTATAAGGTATTTACCCAAAGAAAACCAAAAAGCTAATTTGAAAAGATACATGTACATATATGTTTATTGCAGCATTATTTGCTGTAACCAAGATATGGAAGCAACCCAAGTGTCCATCCATAGGTGAATGGATAAAGATTTGATACACACACACACACACACACACACACACACACTGGATTACTACCCAGCCATAAAAAAAAATGAGATCTTGCCATTTATGACAACATAGATGGACCTAGAGGGTATCATGCTAAATCAGATAGACAAAGGCAAATAGCATGATTTCACTTATATGTGGAATCTAAAAAATAAAACTAACCAACCAAACAGTATCAGACCCCATAAGTAGAATAAACTGATGGTTGCCAGAAGAGAGGTATGGGGGCTTGGGCAAAATGAGTGAAAGGGAGTGGGAGATACAGGCTTTCATTATGGAATGAATAAGTCACGGGGATGAAAGGTACACCATACGGAATACAGTCAACGATACTGTAATAGTGTTATATGGTGACAGACGGTAGCTATGCTTGTGGTGAGCATAACATCACACACAGTCCTATGGAATCACTACGCTGTATCTCTGAAACTCAATTAACATTTTTCAGTAAAAAAAAAAAAAAAAAGAAAGAGAGAGAAAGATTTCCAGAGAAATCTTTCCCAGGGATATTCTTTCATTCATTAATTCCCCAACCATATATTAAGTGCTTACCTTCTTCCAGACACAAATCTAACTTCTGTGGCAGATTCAATAGAAACATGTACTAGGTCCCTGCTCTCATGGTATCTATGAGGAGGTAATTAAGAGGCTAACTAAAAAAATAAATTTTTTTGAGATAATATTAGGTTCTGATATATGCAATGATGAAAATAAATCACAGTAATACACTAAACAATGCCTCAAGGGGCTCTTTTAGCTTGGATTATCAATATACGAGGCCCCGGGACATTATCCACAGCCATAATAGTAAATGTATATCTAAAACTCTCTAGTATCAAGTGGTCATCAACAGAATTTTGTTATTTATTACCTAGGGAAGAAGACAATTAATCAAAGAAAGGCTTCAAGCAATCAGCAGTGGCCATAAATGTTATGTTTTCTGTCCAAATCGGGTCTTTTGTAACTGTTTTGATGTGCTACAAGGTAACATTCCAAACTAGGATATTTTTAGGACAAATTGAAACCAAAGTTGCAGTTTTTAAAGAAGAAGCATGTTGCATTCAATCTCAAAAACCATTTGCCATTAATCTGTATCCTAAAACGTAGAACACCCTAAAATATCACCTAACACACAAACTGATTCTCTTTGTGTGTGTGTGTGTGTGTGTGTGTGTGTGTGTGTGGTGTCCTGAACTAGTATCAAGATTGAGACACAAGTCGTTTGACTCCAAAACTATCACACCTTCCAATATAAGATATATATAAGATATAAACATTCCTTTTAGGTTGGCCATTCAGCATTTCTGGGTTGTTAATAAATTGGTTTCAACATTATGTTGACTTTTGATTATATTCACTAAAAGAGGCAAATATTGACATATATAAATCAAAATCATAGCAAAACTGAGGTTAGAAGCAGGAGGTAATAACCAGCCTTCCCTGGATGGTCTAGGGAAGAGGGAATTCAAAATGTACAATGTGTACAGTGAAGTCTAAACAACTGTTTAGTCAACAATGAAAAATTTCTCATGTCTCCAAAAACAGAGTTTACTGTGTCCCCTCTTAATGAACTCATGTTACAACCACCATATTCTCAGATGTCAATCAGGTGCTACAATAAAATGGGAAGACCTCTCGACATTAGACAATGAGTTCTAACGGTGGCGATTTGCTTCTTTATTGACAAGCATTCTGTTAGGGACTCTGCTATGTGCTAAGAGGTACCACTAACCCATTTTATGATCTTAAGCAAGGATGTTCTTTCTCCATTTCCTCAGATACCAAGTGAATTTATTAATACTTGCCTTGCTGACTTTGCAAGGCGATGCAGCAAGTGCCAGATACTGTGCTGAGTGTCTCGAATACACCACCTTGGACACATCATCCCATTTCACCATCAACATCATAGGCTTCATTAATTAGAGCCATTTGGCAGATGAGGGAAATAGGGCTCCAGATGAAAGTGAATGAAAAAAGTTCTTTGAAAAATCTAAAATGCTATATGAAAATGATGAAATTATAACCACTGTTATCATTAAAAGGGAAGGAGTGAATCATGCCGTATAGAAAACACTGTCCACTGTAGTTCCCATAAGGGAAATTGACAGTAGCACGTTGGTCTGCCTCACACAATCCAAAGCAACAACACAAAACATTCAGTCAGGGTTCACTCTACGCCCATCATGGTTTTACATTTTGGTCCACACTTTTCCGGAATAATCTTCAAAATAACTTCATGAGGCACACACTATTCTTATTCCCCCATTTTACAGATGTGGAAACAGAGGGAGAGAAAGAACAAGTAACTTGCTCCAGGGAACAGCCAGGAAATGAAAAAGCTGGGATTAGAAACCAGGCGGCCTGGTTCTTAAGCCTGTGCTCTTAATTAGAACACTGAACTGCTTCTGTGAAGTCAGCTAGAAAGGACACAAACCAATTAGCTATTTATTCAACAGGCTTAAGGGAACAAATAGCTGGATTATTTTTCCTCACGTAGAAGCCTTTCGGCCCCTCTCCAGGCTTGGTGAGGTCAGCTTGCTCCACTGGAAGGAGCTCGGGTTTGGAGGTCAGTGTCAAATGGCAGCCCTGCCAGCCCCATACATCCTCCAGGACCTCTCTATGGTTCTGTTTCTCATCTGTAAACTAAGAGAAAGACAGGCTTTTCATCAGGGATTTTGTGGGATCAAGTGCATTCAGCACAGATTTTGGCCCAGCCATGACTGGCACTCAGCAAATATTAGTTTCCTTCTTTCTCCAACCTCAAGCGTGACATCAGTTCAAATGATTTACTCTCCCGTAAACTGCTTAGGAGAAGATAAGAGAAAGGCCTGAGGTCATGAAAGGCAAGGTTTTAAATTAACTCTATATTGTCTTGAGCCATAAGGTAATCGCTCTGTGAAAATGTTAGCCTATGTATCTATAAATAGGATTTTTTTCACCCTAAACAGTATGCATTGATTTTCTCAAGGGTCAGTATAGTCGATGGGATGGCCTGGTGGATTGATCTGGTTTAGCAATTTCCGGTTCAGCTCTATACCTGCCCATGCCAACCAACCTCATCATAAAGCAGGATTGTCTTCTGTTATTAGGCATGGTAGGACGCATAATACGTACTGCCTGCTAATAAACTGTTTTGAAATAGTTGATAGCGTGTGAGCTTTTTATATTATAAACTGTGTCCAAAGCTTAGGGATGGGCATCATCTCAATAGGTCATATGTAAGAATTTTGGAAGCTTCCATGATTTCATGTTAAATCTTTTAAGAGATGCCGAAGTACAAAAAAATTAAGCAGGTGACAATCTTGCCATGTTGTTTTAAGACAATGGTTATTCTTTGCAGGGTGGTTCTGCTGTTGACTAACAAAATAAACTATGTTCATGAGGGAACTTCTCATATTATAAAGGCTCTTTAAGGCTCTCACGTTGAACTTTTAATTAGAGTTAACAAAATCAGCTTAATTATTACTGAAACTTGGAGTTTTATGGCCCAGTTACATCTAAATCCCAATCTGTGGATGGTGTTAGAGGCAAACACACACACACACACACACACACACACACACACATATGTATGTTGATTCCTTAAAAGTCACTAAGCTAAAAGCAATAACAAATATAGTGATTATTGCAGTATATGAATTATCAATATTTGTTAGGAATTCTAATAATGTACTTTATTTTTTTAATAATAAATTAATTTTTTATTGGTGTTCAATTTGCCAACATACAGACTAACACCCAGTGCTCATCCCGTCAAGTGCCCCACTCAGTGCCCGTCACCCCTAATAATGTACTTTAAACTGTTCTTGTGTAGTCAGTATTTGCAAGGTAAATTTCCAATGTATCAAACTTTATATTTTAATGATGCAATACACAGTTTGTATATGTAGGAAGGCTGAAAAGTAATATTTCTAGTTTAGTGCCAGCATTAAAAACATTCTTTAAGACTTTAAAAATTGTAAAGAATATTAAAACTTCTTATACAACCAAAATAAGCTGGAAATGGATCTGATGTATCTCAGTGACTTAGCGTAACCATATCCAGAGGGAGAAAAGCTTTAAGTTGAAAGATCATTGAATAATGTCCCTTTAGAGCAGAATCCATGCTAGAAAATATAACTTCACTCCAGTAAAAACAAGCATTTGTTAAAGAAACTGTGTTGGAGAAACTTGTAACAGACAACATTAAAGCAAATTAATGAAACAACAAAGTCAATGGTATAGTGGATGCCAAGTGGAGAGGTGTTTCAACTGGAGTGCTACTACTTGAGGGATTTTAACAGTTTTCAGTTTTTGCATGTGGAGACTCCCAAAACCTTCTTTTAGAAAAATGACCAAGGTGGGCCCTTTATGATAACCGTAAAATAAGAATATAGCCGTTATTCCTGAAGGATGTGAGAAGCTACTCTAAAACTAGATGCAGATACCAAGGACAAGATAAGTTTAGATTGGACTGAACTGGGATGGTCCCTTCAACTGTTTTGTTTAAAACCTATTCACTTAAACACTGGGGGGTGACTGGGTGATGGGCACTGAGGTGGGCACTTGACAGGATGAGCACTGGGTGTTATTCTTTATGTTGGCAAATTGAACACCAATAAAAAATAAATTTATAAAAAAATAAATATATTATATCTCAAATAAATAAATAAATAAATAAACACTGGATACCAAATTATTGGCTTCTTGTAATTGGCATGGACTGAGCAGTGGCGGTCAGACTCAGTGGTGGTTGGCCCTGCGTCAAGTGAATATCTATTCTCTGGACGCGCATATAGACAGCCACTGGTTTGAGGAATGGAGAGAAAGATGAGAAAGAGAGAGAGAGACAGAACGAGAGTGAGAAGAGGTATGGCTATTATATCACATCAATTACAGACACACAAACACACAGATGCTATTTGTGACATTCATCAACATCTTACAGCTAAGCAGCTCTTCGTATACACAACAATGGTGAGAGCTAATGGGCCCATAAGCCCTTTGGATGTACCAGGCGCTGTTCTAAGAACATGACATATATTGTTACATTGACTCTTCATAACTGTAGGAGGTAGTTACTATCACTATTTCCATTTTGTGGATGTTGAAATGGAGTCACAAATTTTACCAGGATCACACCGCTAATGAAGGGCAGAGTTGAGATTCCAAGCAGCCAGTCTGTCTGGCAGAGTCCAAACCCTTCTTCTGTGCTGAAGAGCTGGTGCATACATAGAACGGAGGGCTCTTAGTACATTTTAAATCCATGCACGCCACCATCTTGGGCTTGTTCATTTTCTTTATTCTATTTGTTCAGCTTTATAGGAAGTTTCCATTATTTCTTCTTTTTTAAAGATTTATTTATTTTTTTATTTTAGAGGAGGAGAGGAGGAGAGGGAGAGGGAGAGGGAGAGAAAGAATCTGAAGCAGATTCTGTGCTCGGCATAGACCCAACGTGGGGCTCGATCTTACCACCCTGAGGTCATGACCTGAGCCAAAACCAAGAGTCAGACGCTCAACCAACTGCACCACTCAGGCACCCTGGAAGTTTCTACTATTTCTGATTTATTTCTCCATTGATTCCATTGAATTATATTTCCTGATTTATTTTTGTCTGTACCTTCATGTAAGTCCTAGGCTAACCAGAACAAGAGAAAAAGTGGGCTGAATAATTTTATATTTAGTTTGCTAACTTTTACTCATCCCCTGAACTGGAAAAGAAATCCAAATTGCTGAGCCTTTTTGATTAACTTTTCTCATTTATTTATCTATTTAAAAAAAAAAAAACAAACTTATACAAAAGGTTTTTTTTTTTTTTTATTGAAAACCATATAGAATCTATTTCAACTTGCCCTTTTATTGTCAACGAGTAATTAAAGCTGGAGTTTTATCAAAACACACTGAGTGGTTGAAAAAAAATGCCCTTTATTTAATTACTGCGAATCCCTATAGAGCTACATTCTTGATAAATTAAACTCGCTGGATAGAAACAAAATGATATTTGAATCTAATAGATTACATAGTTAAGACTGAAAACACCAAGAAAGAACAAGAAAAAGATTATTAGTCAAAATTAGGGGTGCCTTTGAATGGCTGCTCTGTTTATTGTAACATTACCTCTGATGACACTTTCTTTCTTTTTTTACAAAAGCTCAAAGCACTAGGCTTACACTCACAGAGTCTAAATTACTTTATGACTGACTATGGAGAGTAATTTATTTTGAACAGACCAAGTGAATCAAATACAAATTCCTCAACATGAAATTAAAAATATTCTGTTGATAGGCTCCATGTCAGGAACATAACATCCTCTCTCTCTCTGTTTTGCAAGGAAGATCCATGCCTTAATAAGATTAATTGACAGGCTTCCCACACTCCTCTCCACCCCCTAGAAGCTTCCATTCACTTCATTCTCCTAATACTATTCTCAAAAATCATAATGAAACTTCTCACTTCTGAATTTAAAGGACAGTCTACCACCTTACTTCTTTTTTTTTTTTTGTAAATATTTTATTTATTTATTCATGAGAGACAGAGAGAGACAGAGGCAGAGACACAGGCAGAGGGAGAAACAGGTTCCATGCAGAAAGCCCAATGTGGGACTCGATCCTGGGACTCCAGGATCATGCTCTGGGCTAAAGGCAGGCACTAAACCGCTGAGCCACCCAGGGATCCCTACCACCTTAATTCTAAGTGACTCCTCAACATCAAAGTATTTCACTGATATGAGACAGATTTGTCTATATCAACATCCCCTGGGATTCCCTATTATTGTCAATTCCCTGTTTCCTTTTTGCATTTGTTTCTTAAAATTCTGGCCGTCATCTTTTTCTCAAGGAATTCAGCAACTTATTAAATATCAAGCAAAAAAACAAATGAAAAACTATTATTCTTCAGCTGACTGACTCTAAAATATTTTTTAATCTTGAACTTTCCCAAGTATTTGGAATTTAAACCTTAACCCCAACTAAGCAGAAGCTTAGTATTATTTTTTTCTTTATAAATACAAGGAGTATAAAACAAAATGGAATGTTGTACTACATAATGGATTTCCAAAAAAATATCCTGGCTATCCCAGGGATTTTGGTTGAGGACAATTATCATTATATTATAATTAATAATATCAACATATTATTTCAACTGAAAATTACTAGCATGGTTCTTATTATGTGTCAGAAATTGTGCCAGGTACTAACAAAACAGAAATTAATAAAGCATATCTGAACTTCTAAGAACTTAAAGCCTGTTTAGGATCTAGCAGGAAAAAAAAAAAAAAAAACAACAACCATAGCTGGAACAATACATTGAAAGGAAACGTTAACTTGGGTATTATTCTATCTTTCTACAAAATTTCTCCATATGTGACAGAAACTAGATGATTTTATATTTTGATCCATATTTTTCAATCTCCAAGAGCCAAACGAGCTTTTCTATTTATCAAAGTATAAATATTTATCTGGTAGATTATTCAAGGCTTGTTTAGTACAAGAGATAGAAACCCAACTCCAATAAGCTTAAACCAAGGGCAAGTTTCATGCATCCACCTACAAACTGGGCAGGTCACAACAAAGGAGTGGTCGGATTACAAGGATGCCTGTGTGTACCCAAAAGTATGAGAAAGAGGGTTTCTGGCCTCTATTATTTCTGCATGTGACACCATTGTCTTTATTGCAGACCTTCCCCCAAGCAGGGGACATGGTTGACAAAACACCTAGTCTCAGCGTTCTTACCTCAATGCACTACCAGAATAAAGGGTCTTTCCAACTGGGAGAATCACTGTCCCCCAAATATGAAAAAGTTCTGTTCCCAGAAGATAGGAGGAACTGGATGGACCACAATAATACGCCTTCTCAGAATAGGCTTTTAACAAAAAGGCAAAAATATCATCAGTGAGAAATTCTGGTTAAAGTGATTAGAATAGATAAAGACCTCTAGGGAGGAAATTAAAGACAAGACAAAATGAGCAAGAATATCAGCCAGTGAAAAAGACTCGGAATCAGTAGCAAAAATTATACAAAGCGAAACAAGACAGCATGTTAAGAGCCTTCCCACCAGCCCCTCCTCCCAAGAACCGTACCACTGTGGGATCACAGGAATACTCATGGGCCATTGGGGAAAAAATCATTCAAATGGATAAGAAATTATTTCAATCAGTATTAATAAAATACCCAGTTCAAGGCACTTGACTGGGGACTGCAAAGGACAAAAATATAAAAAAAGAAAGAAAAACGTTTCTAAGAAACCTATTGTTACCTCAAAAATCTACTTCAGTAGGACATGCATAGTGCAAGTCCTCATACTGTCATGAAGCACCAGCAGACCAGTATCCAAAAGAAACATAAAAGGCAGAAGAGAGGTTAGAGTAGAGAAGCTCACTTGGGGCAAGATCCAGGAAGGGGCAGCATTAGCAGCGGATTCTGAAATTTTTACCAACGCATGAAGTTACACATTCTCAGCAGCAGAGAGACAACTAAGCAGTAAATCTAGCACTGAAGTAAGCAAGGCGAGAGTAGACACAGCCTGGTGTAATGTTCCATCGTGGAGTCAAGACCAAAATTAGACACGTGCTTCCTGAGAGCCCCGCATGGACGGCATACCACTCTAGTTTCTTGTACGTGGCTTAGCTTCTCTACCCTGGTGTTTTGGCACCGTTTTGCTTTCTGCATATGTGCAGCATGAAAGAGAAATACTGGTTTGTCGGTTTCATTCTTTTTTTTTTTTTTAAGATTTTATTTCTTTATTTGAGAGAGAGAGAGAGAGCATGAATGATGGGGAAGGGGTAGAGGGAGCAGGAGAAGCAGACTCCCCGCTGAGTAGGGACCCTGATGTGGGGCTCGATCCCAGGACCCTGGGATCCTAACCCAAAGGCAGACGCTTAACCAACTGAGCCGCCCAGACACCCCAGTTTTGTTTTATTTTCAAGGGTATTTACCACCTCCTTAATCCAGCTCATAAAGCAATCCTCAGTCCTTCATGCTTACATCTTCTTAGCCAACAGATCTCTCTTTTGGAATAAAGCAAGGTATGAACATGCAAACACGTATTTTTAGGCAAGTCTAATTTGGCTTCACGTGGTTCCCAGTAGAGAAATTAAGATGTATTATTTCCCATTTAACAAATAAGGAAATTAAGGGACAGAGAATTTACACAGCATGCCCTGAGAGTTGAGTGAGTCACAGAAGAAACTGTGATTCACTGTGCCCATCTGAACTTTTCTCTCTAACCACCAGCCTCAAATTATTTTCGGTCACTAGTGGGTACCTCAAGTCAGCAATACCCGTACATAAAACCAGCAAACAGTTGCCAGGTCTGAGCAAGGAGAAAATCGGCCTTCCTAAACGCTTACTTGGGCCAGTGGTATTTAGGCCACCATTTCTTGAATCATAAATAAAGAAACTGGGGTAGAAGTCAGCCAGGTCCTTCCAGAATATGCTGCAGTGCCAAGTCTCTGAGCTAGTATGTTGTGGAAAAAGCCAATTCCACTGGTCCCTGTGTAGCTCCCCTCCTAGGTCTACGAGAGAGGGGACACCCACTGCAACTTCAGAGGGAACGCCGACACGTCGCCCTGTCAAGCTGGTTGTTGACTTACCCAACCGAGAGACGTGTTGAGATTTACTCAAATATTTATTTGTCAGGGCTTTAATCTGAAAATGATGGCCTAGCTTTCACAGGGCAAGGCGAAATCCGCTAGAGAATGTCCCCGCGCCTGGGTTCTGGCTCCCCGCCCAGCGTGGGGCAGGGGAAGTATTACATTTCAGCAAAAGGACAAAAGATTCCACCATCGCTTACAATTGTTCAACTGCTTTTTTTAGTTTGTTTTATTCTTGGCCTGTTTGTTTGCTTGGGTGGTTACCAAGTCTTTAAAGAGTGAGAAAGGGTGCAGAATTCTCAGGCCTCGGACTCCAGGCCGCAGGGGGGTGGACATTCCCGGGGCGGCCTCGCTGACCCTCACAGGCTGTTTTCCCTTCTAGACTCCTTGTGTCTTGAATGTGCACGGTCAACTCACATGGCTGGTGTCCGGACACAATGTCTCCATTATGCCTCTAATCCAGGATGGATGGATTAAACTCTCAGCAGCCTCTCATCCGTGTGCTTTTGCCTTAACAAGAATTTACAGCAACAACAACACCACCACCACCACTGCCACTGTTTATAAGTTTACGCTGACAAATGCCGAGACAGCACAGATAATAAACATGATTGTGTAAATACTAGAATTATTACCCCACTACTATGAGCAAGCCAAAGTACACCCCTTCCCCATTCCCTTGAAGCCCTCATGAATGCTTTGCTGCATAGATCTCCCTCAAAGAGAGAGAAGCAGAACATTTGGTTGACTACCTGTCATTTTAATGCTTTTCATCCTTGAATATGCAAACTGGGTCAGGAGCCCCACGACTGGGCTGACTGGGCTGCGTGGCACCTGCTCTCTCCTCTGTCCTAGAGCTTATGACACAGCTCTCTTCTTCCCTCCCCTCTCGGCCATCCGTCTCACCCCTGCACCTGCCCTCACCATTGGACCCCATCATGTGCTCCCACGCTGGCACAGAAGATGCTGCTGTAAAACTACAGCTTATTTTCTTGGGTGCTTGTTAGAGATTTCCACCTCCCAGGGAGGTCAGGACTGCCTGCTAGGACTCCATCTCCCAGGCCCCTTTACCCTGAAAAACCGCTGCTGTTTGTGTTTCTCCTTCAGGACATTTTTTTTTTTTTTTTGAGATTTTATTTATTTATCCGAGAGAGAGAGAGAGAGAGAGAGAGAGAGGCAGAGACACAGGCAGAGGGAGAAGCAGGCTCCATGCAGGGAACCTGACATGGGACTCGATCCCAGGTCTCCAGTATCACACCCTGAGCTGCAGGCAGCGCTAAACCGCTGCACCCCTGGGGCTGCCCTCCTTCAGGACACTTGAGCACATAAACAGCACAGGAAAATATCATTGATGGGAACCATTTAAGTGATTAGAAAACATGAATTGGATCACATGATGGAAATGTATTTACTTTTATTAAATTCAGTTCTTGAACATAGCTTTTTCCCTGCAAGAATATAGAATCTTGGGGAACCAAAGATCATCTTTTTTTTTTTTCTTTAAGATTTATTAATTTAAGAGGGAGAGTGAGCGAGAGAAAAGGAGCAGAGGGAGGGGCAGAGGGAGAAGCAGACTTCCCATTGAGCAGAGAGCCAGACACCATGGGGCTGGGCCTCAATCCCAACATGGGGCTCAGCCCGGGACTCCAGGATCATAACCTGAATCAAAGGCAGATGCTTAACTGACTGAGCCACCCAGTCGCCCCAGAGATCATCTTCTAAACCTGGATTTAGATCTCAATTCCCCAAGAAGCCTTTAAGAAAATACAGATCCCAGAACTCACTCTATACCTAATGAATCTGAAAACCTGGGCATGTATCTTGGTATTGCTTCTGAAAGCAATACGCTATTCAAAAATACATTTAAAATAGTCTTCAATGTCCTTCTCCATTACCAATCTCCACCATACTTCCAAGAAGACTGATGTTAACTCCTGCTATGTATACTCCTTTTAGCATGCCCACATAAACACACACAAGGACATCTAGGCGTATAAATGAATCATACTTAAGTATGTCTAAAAAATAGAGGCTATAGACATTTACCAAGTAGGATAGTGTTGATTATTTATAAAAATGTTATGGATTATAGTTGCTGTTTAATCCTATTCTCACAACAAAGAGAATAAAGATACATAGATATGCAGGGTATTAACAGAAACATGCATGGTAGGATTATGAATTCATTTCTCTTCCATCTGATTATCCATGATTTCTTATTTATCTACAGTTACTGGTTTTGTATAGAAATTATTTTAATTCTACTATTAACTTTCCAAAACTACTTGGTTACAACTAACTCTCCAAATTTACTTACCACTAGAATACCATTCCCTTCCTACCATAATACGGTATTTTATGATGTAGGGTAAGCTCATTGGTATAACAAATAGATCCCTGAATGTAAAAATGCAAAACAACTCAAACACACAGCAGAAGATTATATCTTGTTTGTGTTAAAAAAACCAGCGAGGTGAAACTTTTGACTGAACCATCCTCCCACACACCTACTTATTCAGAGATGCAGGTTGACATTAGCTCTGCCATCTTTGCACGGGGCCTCTATTGTTTCCCTGGGAGCTATCTTCTATCCAAAAAGCCAGCAAGGGAAAAAACCATTAAGGTGCAGAATGTGCGGTGCTTTTATGGGTCTGTCTTGGAAGGCACAGCCCTGATTCCAGCGACACTCCACTGGCTAGGACTCTGTCCCATGCTATATCTATTACAGGGCTGGGAAATCTGGTCCCTAGCTGGGCAGTCACTTCCCAGCAGTCGCTTGGTGTTTCAAAGGGGGACCACCACGTTATGCTTCATCACACCAGCTTTACTGGTGTCCCGTGAGCCCTGCCTGCCCTCTGCACCCCTACTCACACACAGCCTTCTCTCAACCTGGAGTTCATGTCTCTACAGACAACCAAGCCCATTTCTTCCCACCTCAGTTCCACTTTCTTCTGCTCCCACCACCCATTCCTTCACTTTGTTCTTTCCTTCAACTAAGATCTATTGAGGTCGACTACAGGGCAGGAATTCTTTTTAGGCAATGAGGACCGAAGAGTCAACACAGAAAGACAAAGTCTCTACCCCCCTTGGTATAGAGGTCGAGAGACAAACAAACAAACAAAAAATTAGTACATAAACCATATTAGGGGATGGGGTAGTAAGGTTGAAGGAGATAAATACAGAAAAAGCAGAAGATAATAATATGACATAGCTACGGGAATGTGCTGAATCCTTAGATAGGCTGGCCGAGGGATGCAATACTGAGAAAATGAGTTTAAATGAAGACTTGAAACAAATGGAGAGATATGGATGTTGACATCTGGGAGGATTTTAGGCAGAGAAAAAAGAAAATGCAAAGATCTTACGGCAAGAGTGTGCTTGAACATGCCCCAAAGAACAGCACGGAAGATGGCATAGCTTAAGCCTAGTGAATAAAAGGGATAATAAGCTATGACATCAGAAAGACCATGGGGCAAGGCTCTGCAGGTCATCTAAGAATTTCGACTTTTATTAAGAATGAGTTTAGAGCTACTATAGAGGATTTTAAACAGAGGAGTGATATGATCTTCTTTACTTTAAATAGGATCCCCCGGTGTGGTAAGAAGAGTATATTACTTCATATAACAAAAGGGATTTGCAGATGTGATTAAGTTGAGGATCTTGAGGTGGAGAGGTTATTCTGGAACACCTGGGTGAGTCCAGTGTAAAACTCACCAGGGCTCTATAAGAGGAAGGCAGGGAGGTCAGAGTCAGAGAAGGTGTGACAACAGAAGCAGAGGTAAGAGAGAGAAAGAGACAGAGACTGAGGGAGGAGAGAAGACAGAGAAACAGACTGTTATCCCACTGGCTTTTAAAATGAAAAGGGAAAAATAAAAAAATAAAATAAAATAAAATAAAAAAAATAAATAAAATGAAAAGGGCCACAAAGCCGCGAAAGACAGGTAACCTCTAGAAACGAGACAAAGCCAAGGACCAGACTCTCTCCTTAAAGCCCCCAGAAGGAACCACCCAGCTGACACCCTGAGTCTAGCCTGCTGAAACCCATGTCAGACTTCTGACCACCAGCAGTGTGCGATGATGAACTGGTGTTGTCTTAAGCCACGAGTGTGTGGTCATTCATTCCTGCAGCCTTAGGAAACTCATGCGCCAGGCTCTCGTGTGGAGAAGAGACTACAGCAGCAAGAGCAGAGCAGGGAAACGTACCAGGCAGTACTGAGCCCCCCCGGGGGGGAGAGGAGGATGGACGGGACCAGGAGATCCTGAGGGGACAGTGACACATGGTCAAAGTCTGGAAATAGTCTGAAGGTAATACTGGCGGACTGTTCTAGGTGCTTGTTTGGGAAGCGTGGGAGGACGACGAGGGACAAAGGACGCTGAAGTTTTCAGCCCCGGTGCACAGAGGGCCTGGCTATCAAATGAGATGGGTCAGGAGGAGCTTGTTTGAGGAAGGAAGAATCAGTGATGCCCCTTGCTGTTCCAGATGGCCCTCCGTTACTGCGTATTTTCTTTAGCACTTATTATATAGCTTGTGGATCTATGTCTGTCATCGTGGCCAGAAGACAAGCACTGAAATCTCTACTGTGCATTTTCAACTTAAGTACTTTGCTAGACAATTACACAGAGTGAAAGGGTGGCTATTCAATCTGTGACCAAGACATGGTGATGGGACAAGCTTTTGGAAATGAAACCCATGCTTCAATAGAGGGTTATCTGCACTCTGAGACCAAGAGCCAGGTTCTTAGAGCCTTCGATTCCACAAAGCACCTAGCGTGGCACCTTGCAACGAATAGCCATTGAACTGGTGTTGGATAAACCACAAACACACTCTCCTCCTAATGATTTACCATGATTAAATCCTAAGTTCTGTGGGGTTTTTTTTCTGTGTTTTTCAAGAAAAAAATGTTAAGAGGAAATAAAGGAAAACAATTCTTAACCCATTTATGAGAATTTACCCTTCAATTTGAAATCATTCCATTTCTCCCACAGAAAAAATAAAATAAGCCTCATGTTATCACCCAAACTTCAGATTGTACAGTTGTTTGGACTTGAAATGTACCATGGATTGCTGGCAAACATCAATTTGTAACCAAGCCCCCAAACCACCATGATCTGTGAAATGTGTCTCCCTTAGCACTTGAGGAAAAACTGCCTTGAAAGTGACTCATAAATCCAACTGAGAGAGATCCACTGAGGATTCTGTAAGCATCTCTGGCTCAACCTTTCCAGAACAGAACTGTTTCTGTCCCCTCTTCACCTAATGTGCCCCAGAAGAAATCTGGTCTGCTTTCTTTATCTCTAGAAGTGAAAATTCATATTTCCATTTGCACAGGAAAAATAAAAATAGGAAAAAAAATCACACTTGCTCACATGAAATGCTACTGCCCTAAATGAGGAAGTGCAGTGCTTCTTTCTCTCTACTTCTTTAAATGCTAGTTCCCTGCAACAGAAGCAGCAATCTACTCTAGGGAGTGGTACTGTTCCTAAACAGAGACAGATCCTAAACTTAGGCTGATCCCAAACAGAGGTACAAATCCTAAACTTTGTTACTATATTCCCATTCACCTTTAATCTATTACTCCGACCTGGCCATGAAGAAAACTCTATGAGTAAAGGATGTGGTGTTTCTAAGAGGGAAATTGTGAATCTATATATGGTATTAAGACTGTCTTTAGGAATAAATCAAAAGAAACCCTACTTGAGATACCATTTTTCACTATTCTTTTATCTTAATATTGCTAGTATGTTTCAGGTTGGGTTATTCAACATACAGTAAAAGTGACAGACTCCTTAAAAAGCCAGACTTTGAGAGAGATGGTATTGGCACAAGATAGCCATTTTGAAAAGAAGTTCAACCCACAGCTCACATCACATACTAGAATAAGCTCCAAAGGAATCAGAAGAAGACAAATAAATAAGATCAAACAATTGCTGGAAGAAAACATAGTTGAATCCTTTTTTAGGCAGGGTAAGAGAGCAGCATTCCTAATTATGACTAATATTCTAGACGTGGTTTTAAAAAAAAAGAAAAAAGGAAAAAAGAGAAAATATCCTACTACATTAAAGTAAACAAAAAAAACTGCACGAAGAATAAAGAAAATGTCAGTTTCCAATGACAAACTGGAAGCAAACAGTTTTGATTTCATCAAAAGGAAAAGCATCTCTTTTTGAAAGGCGCTGTTATGAAAAATTCGTTCACTATACTCAAATAAAAAAATTTTAAGTAAAAAAATAATCTGCCAAAAATAAATAAATAAGTAAAACATCACTTTTAAAAAAAAGTAGAAGTAAAGGCAAGTCACACAGTGAGAGCAAGGCTTGCATTACTTGATTATTAACTTGTATCCAGAATATATATAGAAGGGACTCTCTCAACTTCATAAAACAAATGTGAGGCTCAAAAAATAAATAAATGGGTGAAAGATTTGAAGACAGATATTTCACCAGAACAGTAGGTACCATCTGAACATTTTTCAGGCTTGAACAGACCAGGCTAGCACACCAATGTCCTAGTGAACACTTCATAGTCTGATGCTATAAATTATCGTTGATTCCCATTTAGCATGTTCACTTAGTGTAACTCCAAAGAGTTTCTTTATGTGTCTGTTGTCACCCAAAGATTCACACCTTTATCTGAAGAGGCTAGAGAGGATCCTAACTAATGGTACCCTACCATAACATCTTTTAAGAATGTCACTTAAAATTACACTTCCTAAAAAAGAGAAAGCACAAGAGAAATGACATTTAAGTTAGAGCCATCTTGATGAAACTTCTTACACATGTAAAGTAATCAACAATCATCTCCAGGGCAACGGGGCAAAAACTTTGTGAGATTTGGTGAAGGATATTAAAAAGCCAAGTAGCTACAAGTCACTCTGGCATACACAAGAGATTTTTCTCATAATTAACAATAAATCTAACCCATGATAGATTCCCCAAAATATAGGAAAATGCCTCATTTGGAAATTCAGATATCATTTCTACTTTAAAAATATCTAGTTAGTAATTTAGGAAATGGGGAAACATCTGGCCAGTTTAAATGAATTTTCTCCATTATTCATTAGTTCAATAAATATGTATTAAATCCTTTTATATGTGGAAGAATAGAGAGCAAATTAGTAGTGAAGCATGGATATAATCTCCAAGTCTTGTGAGTGGCAAGGAAGTAAAGCTAATGAGAGAGAGGGAGAGAAAGCAGGTGTCAATGATTAGCAAATGATAAAAATGATAAAATCCAGCCTGAAGACAGCAAAAGGGTTGATATGTTTGAAAAAGGAACAGGAAGTTTATAAAAATTATCAGCTATGTGCTTATTCTTTATACCACCTGAAGATATATGTATCTTCAGATATAATAATGGCAGAAACATTAATTGAGCACTTTTTTGGCTCAAATTACTATTCTAAGTACTCTACCTATATTAAAACATTTTATTGTCACGATAACTCTGTTATTATTCTCCTTTTACAGATAAGGAAGCTGAGAAAGAGACTCCTGAAATAATTTGCCAAGGCCACACAGCTAGTTAGTAGCAGAACCAATACTTCAACCAGACACATCTCTGTAGTAATGAAGTCTGGACGTAAGTGACGGCCCAATCATGAAGAAACATGTAGGCCAGGGTTAGGAGCTCGCATGAACTCCATGGGGTCATCACATGATTCTGTTCATGTTTCAAAATTTTTCATATATAAATTATACATGTACAACTAACATGAGAGTAAAATACATTTTAAAGGTTGAAATTCAAGTTGGATTCTGCTTTTTTTTTTTTTTTTTTTTTTTACTTTTTTTTTTCCATTATAATTCTCTTTAAAAAAAAACAAAAAAAAAACTCCTAGTTGTTAGGGCCAGGAGCTAAGCATCTATATATAATGCACACTCCTGGAAAATCTAACACACCCCCACTCCCGGGTTCTTAAGAAATCCTATGGGGAAATACATTGAAAGATGGTAAGGTAAAGATCGGTATTTTTACTTGAAGGATAAGAATTCTCGTCCAAAACCAACTTAAAATGATAGAGAATCTATAAAAAGCAAAGCACAGCAGATAAACCTACTTGAAAATCTTATTTCCATGACAACAGAAACAGAGTGTTAAAGGGCCAGCACACCTCTGCAATGCATCCTTGCCGACACAATCATCTAAAATATTTTGAAGAAAAGGAGAAATCTTTCATGTAGATGCTGAAATATAATTTTGTATGGACACATGAAAACATGCTAGCTCTTTTTAAAAACAGAGACGTAAAGAGCTGATTTTTTAACTGTCACATACAGATGAGCAGATTTTCTAATGATTCTGCAAAAATGTACAAATAAAATGCAAGATACAAACTCATGTTGCATACAAATTATGAGTTTTGTAGTTTCCATATGTCGTTCAATTTACCACTTTCAAAAACACCCAGCTAATCTATATTGCTTTAAGATAACATAGAAAGGGCTTGCTCATGAATATACATGTAGCCAAAATAATTTATTTAAAAAATATTTTACAAATGAGACGTACATAGACATTCATACTCAGTTCTTCTAAAAATTTGAGTTTGCTTCTTTTTGGTTTTGCATATATATAAAACATGTGAGAAAATTATGGGCAAATTTCTTGGTTCTTCTAAGGTAGCAAGAATATTTTGTACAGAATTCCTTTTTGGGATAATGTTTCCAGGGTTTCCTAAATTTGAAAAATTCTTCAAAGGCAAATTTAGTATTAAATTGTGTAAGACGATTTAAGTTTTAAATCTATCTAAAATTATATATCTTACATTATAGATTTTACATGATTGAGTTTTGTCTTCACAGAAACCCAATGTGAAGTAGAAAGGGTAGATTATGTTATTTTTTTTCATCAGTTAGCTATTTGATACTCTCAAACATTACATGCTAAGTGACTATAAAAAAGATAAACATAGTTCTTTATATGTCTGTGCCCAGTTTTTTTCTATTCTATGATGCTACATCTCACACTTAAAAGATTAAGAATTGTCATCATTAAAAAAGAATTGTCATCATAGTTCAATTTAATTATACTTGAATAAGAATGTGAATTAATAGTTTTATACAGAAAAGAAAAAAATGACTTTCTTAATCCCCAGTCTTTGCCTACTCATCTATAATAAGAACGCTAAGTACTGGGGCAACTGGGTGGCTCAGTTGGTTAAGCATCTGCCTTCAGCTCAGATCATGATCTTAGGGTCCTGGGATCGAACCCCACATTGGGCTCCCTGTTCAGCACAGTCTTCTCCCTCACCCTCTCCCCCTCGCCCCCCCCACCACTTGTTCTCTCTCTTCCTCTCAAATGGATAAATAGTTTTTTTTTAAAGAATTCTAAGTATTTAACAATTGATATAAAATTTATCTTTAATTTGAAGTTTATCAGAATTATTAGCCATGGGCCTATCCTTTATAACACCTTTATATATATATATAAAATCCCCAATGTATTCATGTTTGTTCTTTACAGTTTTTAAAATCCAATATTATTAGAAGTTGAGAAGCTCTCAGGGATCATTGTCCATGATCACATGTGGTCATCCATCTTTCAGATAGTTCTCAATCATTCATGATCATCCATGATTGTCTGTGATCACCCCTGATCATTCAGACTATGAAGTGGTACTTAAGTCTTGTAGCTTGCACATGAGACACATTATCTCAAATTAACTGAGGATCCATTAAATTCCTCTTAATTTTTGATGAAATACTTATGTCTGATTTTCTTATCACTGGCAAGATTTTATAAGTGTCTCTTGGGCTCTGGGTATTCAGTGTATTTTTTAAATTTTATTTTTATTGAATTTCTCTTTTAAATATTTCTCTATATGTTGACCTTTCTTATGAAGATAGGAATAGGCAAACATTATGTTAAGCTCTTTCACCTTTTCCAGATATAATGCCTAGAGAAAAGGGTCTTATGTATTTTATAGTATTTGCATTTATTCTTGTTCAACACCAGCTTAATTCAATCTTCTTTTTTTAAGTCAACTAACACCTCCACTAGTGCCATATCTTGAGTTATTCCTTTATACTCAATAACAATACCAAAAAAGAAATAGATTTTTTTTTGTGATATAAGTCAGTTAGCAACATTATTTTAGTTCATTGTAAAAAAATATGAGTATATCCTTAATTACCTATCTAGTCTAATGATAATTCCTTTTCTTGAAATTTCTATAATAATTTGAGACTTTCTATTCCCACAGTTTCCACTTTTAGTAATCCTTATCTGAATCATTACAATAACATCCCAATTATTTTCTACAGTTCAAAAGTTCCCCTTTTTAATATTGCCAAGACAAGGCCCATAGAAGGGATTTATTGCAATATTCCTATTCTTTTTTTTTTAATTTTTATTTATTTATGATAGTCACAGAGAGAGAGAGAGAGAGAGAGAGAGAGAGAGGCAGAGACACAGGCAGAGGGAGAAACAGGCTCCATGCACCGGGAGCCCGACGTGGGATTCGATCCTGGGTCTCCAGGATCGCGCCCTGGGCCAAAGGCAGGCGCCAAACCGCTGCGCCACCCAGGGATCCCTGCAATATTCCTATTCTAAAACACTTTTAGTTTCTCTCCATTGCTTAAATAACTAAATTCATGAAAGTCACCAAACTACCTGTCCAAATGTATATTGTATTGCACCCTTTATACATAATAGTAGGGACAAATAATTTGTTGTCCCCAAAATATACCCCTATGTGCTCAAGCCCTTCTCTTGGCCTGGACTGCCTTACCTTCCACTTTACTCTTCCAAATATTAGCCAACCTTGAGTTCACAGCATCCTTTCTATAGGAAATATTTATAAAGTACTTCAGTGGACTACATATGCTGTGCCCACTCAAATTCACACACTGCCAGCTAACTCTCAGTGTGATGGTGTTTGGAAGTGGGGCCTCTGGGAGATGCTCAGGGCATGAGGATGGATCCCTCATGAACTGGATTAGTACCCTTATTATAGGAGACTCCAGAGAGCTTTCTTACTCTCTGTCCCCCAGTAAGGACACAGCAAGAAGATGGCTATCAATGAACCATAGAGTGGTGTCTCACCGGACACTAAATCTGCCAGGGACTTGGTCTTGGATTCCCACCATCCAGAAACAGAAATTGCTATTTGTGCCTCCATCCTGTGGTTACAGAGGCCTAAAAAGACTAAAATAGGTACTTTTTATTTTCAAATTCTAATATCCCATAACACTGTGTCTCTGCTCTTAATTTTACTTTTAAGTTATTATCCTAATAAGTAACTTGTAAATTTACCTTATACTTAACTACAAAGAAAGAAATATTATTTCAGCAATTCCTAAAATTTTATGTATCATGGGCCCTTTTGATAATCTGATAGAAGTGTTGAACCTTCTATCTCAAACCCCTACAAATGAATATACAAAAATCTAGCATGCATTTTGGTGTTTCAAGAAACCCAATGAAAATCCAAGAAGTCCTTTAAACTTCAGTTAAAAACTCCCTGCAACATTGGAAGGAAAATTCAAACGTTGATTCTTCTCTCAAAAAAATTTATAGGGAGCAGTGCTAAGAGGACTGTGGCTGATTTATCTTTATAACCTCTATCCACTATGCCCTTATGTGGTAAGGTCTTTAACCTGAGAAACGCTCTGGATTAATTAGATACCAAGGAAATCATTATGGGTTTTTTCCCCCTAAAGTAATGTATTACATAGCAAATAATCAGTTAATGATATTTATAACTTTTAATATTCAGGAAATGCAATTTTTTCTCCCTGATTAAAGAAATGGATATATTGAAGCATCAGGTTTCCTCCCCCATCTGACTGATTCAGCCATATTGCATGACAATTAAAGAGCCTGTATAATAGAATATGACCCAGAGTATCAATAAATTGAGGTATAGAGTATTAAATGCAAATCACCTAGGATGTCTAGCAATAATAAGTACTTTAATTCAAACATACAAAACTTCTACGTGCTTAGTCAATTCCATAGCTATAAGGTATACAACTCAAGCCAGGCTTGATCTAAACAGGAAGGAATAAAGGTAGTTCAATGCATTTGTTCACATAGCTCGATTTTGAGCCCAAACACAAACAATATTTTTGGAACGTTTTGGTTGCCAATATAAGCCATGTAAGTAAGAACCAGCAATCAGTGAATTTTCCATTTTGGCTCAAAGCATACTAGAACATATAGAAAAAGATGTAACACAATAGTTAACTAAACCAAAGTAGTAACTCTGTAGAAGGAGGAGGCAGCCGGCCTAATAAGAGAGGAAGACATAGAGTACTCCGTCTCATACAGACCCTATAAATGAACTCAAGAGCATTTTACTACAACACAGATGCTTACTTTAAACTACCCACTTGAGGGATCCCTGGGTGGCGCAGCGGTTTGGCGCCTGCCTTTGGCCCAGGGCGCGATCCTGGAGACCCGGGATCGAATCCCACATCGGGCTCCCTGCATGGAGCCTGCTTCTCCCTCTGCCTATGTCTCTGCCTCTCAATCTCTCTCTGTGTGACTATCATGAATAAATAAATAAAATCTTTAAAAAAAAAAAAAAATAAAAATAAACTACCCACTTGATGGCCCTCCTTCCAATGGAGAAGCGAGGTTTCTAATTGCATGCACGCCCATTACGGCAAACTCCTTTTCTCAAGAAGTTCACAGTATTCTTCTAACCAAGAACAGTGTTCTGCAAATGAAACTTTAAATTCTTTAATTCTCTTTGATTTTCTTTCCAGATCCTGTCTTCATTTCTCTTCTGCTTATTCCCCCAACCCCTAGCTCTTTGTCCATTGTTAGTTGGAAGAAAGCTTGTAGCTCTCCTTCTTGAATGGTTGTCAAAACACCAAGGCTATAATCTCGTGGCTCTAAGCAGCCTCGTGCAGAAACAGTGTTTTCTGGAACATTTGCAGTAATGTGTAATTTTTAATGGCAGTCTGTTTTGTAGTTGTCTGGTCTTCCTAGTTTCAAAGACAGCAGCCCCTAATGAAAAAACTTTTCCCACATGAATACATTTCCATTTTTGCCTCAGAAAGTCAATGCACTGAAACTATTAGATGCCATTTGGGACTCACCAGATGAATGAGTCCCTAATTGGGAAGACTTTAAATCTTCCTGCTTTTTTATATTTAAGTTCTAAAGCTACTCAACCATCCTCCAATCTTTAAAATCAAATATATTATATAACATTCTGGAGGTTAAGAGGCAAAGTTATGAGTAGTGGACTCGAGGACACATTCTAACTTAGAGACTAGAGTCAGACATGGTGGGTATGGGATTCTAGTTTTACCTTATGCTAGCTGTGATATGTTTGCAAAGTTATCATCCGATCTTATTTTCAATTCCCTCATATGTAAAATGAGAATATTGAGCTGGGGCACCTGGGTGGCTCAGTGGTTGAGGGTCTGCCTTTGGCTCAGGTCATGATCCCGGGGTCCTAGGATCAACTCCCACATCAGGCTCCCTACAGCCTGCTTCTCCCTCTACCTATGTCTCTGCCTCTCTCTCTGTGTCTCTCATGAATAAATAAATAAAATAAAATGAGAATGTTAATTATCTCCTTACCAAAGAAGAATGTTCTGACAATTGGAGATAATGTATATAACGTTCTTGGCACATGCTTCCAGTATACAGCAATAAATACTATTATTTGTTAACTATTAACATAAAACCTAATATATTGTTGTTGTTCTTACTAAGCTAAGAAGATATTACAATAATTTTAGAGCTTTATTTATCTGTGTGTATATAAAAGGAATATTCAAGTAAAAAAACCAATAAGAAAATAACTACATGTAATCGAATTCACATTAGGAAAAGTAATAGGCCACTCAATTTTCATTTAGGATGTTTTCTTGTTGTTCTACTAATTTATTAACAAGGAGATAATATTGA
This sequence comes from Canis lupus dingo, assembly GCF_003254725.2. Taxonomy (NCBI): domain Eukaryota; kingdom Metazoa; phylum Chordata; class Mammalia; order Carnivora; family Canidae; genus Canis; species Canis lupus. Next base: position 54,722,030 of record NC_064258.1, on the reverse strand, counting down.
ACTATATGAAATATTCTTTGATAATTATTTCTGTGTAAAATGTATTAATTTCAAAACTGGTGATTATATATATTTGTAGTCTTACAAGATAAACCATTTTCCTACTCAGAAGTATCTTGATTGTCAAAAAAATAATCCATTGATATAGTAAGCCTCTAAGATTTGCAAGTTAATTTGTTACAGCAGCCCAATCTCACCTGCTGTGATTAATACAGAAATGATTTCATTGACAAAGAGATGGAAACAACAGTTGCATGTCACTGAGAATTATCCCTTATTTGTCTTCATCTGTAACATTTGCCAATGTCATAACTTTTCTTTCATTTAATGCATAGATATTGGAAATTATGTATAAGCATTTTTCCTGCTCAAAGTAATTCATTGTCTGGTAAGAAAGAGAAGACACATACTTATAATAAGACATGGAATCATAACAACACATAAGCACAGATAAGGTATTAAACAAATTCTTTTTAAAAAAAAAAGATTTTATTTATTTATTTATTTGAGAGAGAGAGAGAGCTTGTGCATGAGCAGGGGGAAAGGGTGGAGGGAGAGGAAAAAGTAGGCTCCCTGCTGAGCAGGAAGCCAGTTGTGGGCCTTGATCCCAGGACCCTGAGATCATGACCTGAGCCAAAGGCAGACGCTTAACCGACTGAGCCACCCAGGTGCCCTTGAATTCTGAGAAATGAAATATGAGTCATACTAGATGATTTCTGGGAAAAGATGCCATATGGCACCCCAGGAAGAACGGAATGCATTTGGACATGTGTGGATGAGCAGAATATGGGAACAAGGTAACGAGCAGTATTCCCGAATGAGAGCACAGCATGAGCGAAATCAGAAGAGAGACTGGATGAGTCTGGAAGGAGTGAAGAAGTATATCGGCAAATCAATAAAAAGATACCATCCACCCTCTTGTACGTCTATAAAAAATAAGGGATAAATCTAAGAATGTTACTGAAGGAAAGATCTGAGAGGGAGATGAAAACTTTATTCAGCGTGAAAGAAGACAGCTGCGAGGGATTTTAATCAGGAGTCGGGTGTGATTCTATGCTCTACTTTAGGAATCTTATGCCATAAAAGAGACAGAGACATGGCAATTAGTAAGTTTATTACAATACCCCGCATGAGACATAACAAGGAACTAAATCAGGACGGCAAGGGGCTAACCACTGGAATTCAGGAGAGATGATGAACTGGAACATTTTTAGGCATGCGGAAAACGTCCAGGAAAACAAACATATGAATATGAGGGCAATGGGTAGGGAGGAGACACAGATGCGCATGATTAAAGACTCATTAGCATAAACAAAATTAAGACAGCAAGGACAGAAACAATTTGGGGATGAGGCGATTTGATATTGGATATGCTGGTTTTGATACACTCACAGAGCATCCAGGAGCAAGGTGAAGGGGGTCTTGGAGTCGGGAGATGTGTGCTTAACAGGGGCGAACATCTGATTATTCCACCTCAGATGATCTGACATGGAATTTTCTTGGACACCCAATATCCATTACAAGAAAAAAAAAACATGTACATGTAAAACTCCAATCCCTGCCGTATAGGCATTCCTTCTCTCTTTTAGACTTTCCACACGTTTATGACTAGAAACATTCCTCCTCACAAGCAGCCCACTTCTTTCTGCAGCCCACTTCTCCCCTTTCCTGCCCCTTAGCTTTCTGGAGGCTGCAGTCTCCAACTAAGTACACAAATGTTCCTGACGTGCAATGAGAGGGTAGAGTCATCAGGCTGTGTTGAAGAGGGATGGGCATCTAGTCCTCTACTTGGTGTGAGGCAGGGATCATGGATCCAGTGGCTTTGGAGGAAAGGGGGGAACATGAGCCCCTACTTTCACACTGCTGCAGGTTGCCACACCCGGAGGTGACAAAAATGCAAACAAATTGTCATTTTCAAGTCTAGTTGGCATGCTGTGGAAATTTCATTCACTTCCAAGTTTGGGGGTTATTTTCAGTTTAATCATGAATTTAAATTTTCTATTCTGCATTGAGCTATAATCTTTCTCCGTGATCCTTTAGCTTTCGCTAAAATCCATTTTAGGCAACAAACATGTGCCAGCAGGGCCTTAACAAGGCAAAAAGAGGGCAGTGGCCACACACAGAGTAGAGCTATGTAGAAAAAAGGCAGCCTTGGGAAATAACTGGGTAAAAAATATCAGTTAGAGCAGGACTTTAGAACGAGGGACAAATATAGGAAAGTGAGTTCTCAGGAGATGGTGCTGAACTCCCCATGATACTTGGGATGGGAGCTCTAGTCATCTTAGAAGGTGTTAGATGAAAGGATGAGACCAGAAGGTAAAATCTTTATTCCTAGCATTTGGTATTATTCCTAGGACATAACAAACAGATACTCCATCAGTTTGGAATGAATGTTTAAACACATGTGTGAGAATCTGAAGAGGACAAAGTGTCAAGGAAAAAGATGATGGTTAAAAAAAAAAAGAAGCAGCTTTGGAAGACCTATACTGTTAAAGGATAGTAATAAGAAAAGGAGGCCGTCAGAGGCCGGGGACAGTTACAGAGACCAGTAGACAATCAGGCAAGTAGGATGGCTCAGAGGGCAAATGCAATGGGTCCAAATAAAGATGGATTTTTAAAAATATAAGTGTTCTTTCAACGCACAGACTCCCCTTCATTCTGGCTCTAATTTGCACTTTATTAGACCTGACAAAGAAAAAGTGAAACATTCCCTTCCTGTGTCATGTTATATCTTCATTCCAAACCCTTCCAGCCTGAAAGCCCTTAGAGTTCATATTAATGAGAACGATTTACATGCCCAAATTTTGAAATGTACTTAGACCTGTTTTTCAAATTCAAACTTAAGGAATGGAGTGTAGAAAATAATCTCAGAGCACAAACTACATAATGTTTATATTTCTCTATTTATTTAATATTTTACTGTCTTTAGAGTATAAAAAGAAAAGGCTTGTGTTGCTTTCAGAAAAACAAGAAGAAAAAAACCTCACTTTAATGAAAATGTGGGAAAACTGATCAAACAAAATATTTCACATTCTAACAGCACTGCAGAAATGAGAAAAGATATATGGCCTTGTGGACAACAAGGGATAGATTATGTAAGATCTAAGGAAGTATCTGGATCAACAGTCAATAAGCATTGTTCTTCCTTCGTTAACTCTGTAGCCAAGCGGGCCATCCAGTTATTGCTGGCATCCCATTTCTTCTCAGGTCTAACAGCCTCTTATTCGGGATCCTGAAATCCTAAAAAAAAATCTGGTTACAGAAAACTACAGAGATAATTGAGGGCTACGGTTAACTTGCCTTATTCTTTCCCCCAATACTGATTTTAAGGGAAAATTTTCAAACCACTTGGTTCACAGAAATCAGAGCACTTTAGGACTAATTTACCACCACTTCTGTCCTTAATAACTAATACATATTTACAGTGATTATTTCAACTCAACTCCCAAATATTATTGAAATGAAGCTTTTTTGGCACAATATCAAGAAGGATTATTTAATAAAAAAAAATCCCTGGAGCTAGGTTTACAAGAAAGTATTAACAAAGGAAGCTTTTCTTTTTTTTTCCCTTTTACTTGATCACACTTAAAAAAAATGAGTTGAAGCTTATCATAATATTAAGGAAGTATTAAATAATAGTGCAGTACCAATCAGACAATAAATGGGAAATAAAACAAGTTCTTTTTGTCCCCTTAGCTTTGCAAAGCCCCAGAAACAATGAGATCAAGAAATAAGAAAATCAGGAAATCTTCATTGCTCTTTACAAAGAATTAATAAGATTACTAGTGGAGTCATTCTATGCTTTTATGTAAAGAGTTATGTTCTAAAGAATTTTTTTTTAAAGAGAAAGGACAATACCCACAAAGTATGAGTCATGGCAACTTGAGAATCCACATGACTCTCTGAGATTTTATTTCTAAGCAGGATTTTTGTGTGAAGATATTAGGATATTAGTATCATTCAGTTACCAAAAATAAAAACGTTAAGCCTTCTTAACAAGTTCAAACAGTTGTAAGCCTAAACATTCTTAACTATTTCGCTATCAAAGAGTATTTATCCAACATATTTTATAACTGGTCCACATTAACTTGAACTGTACATACCCACTTGCCCTTGAACCTAATGCAATCTACCAATCGAGTTAAACATACCAGGAAGTTAGAAAACTAAGGGACTCTCACTCATGCAAGGAAACACGGAATAAAGTACGGTGAAAGCATATTTCTGACCTGGTCAGGGTAACTGAAAATGTTGCTGAGGACCTGATTCTGATTACAAAGAAACACATAGTTTGGAAATATGTTTGTGCCGCAAAAATTAGAGTGAAGATAAATATCTCCGGGATCTGTGACAATCAGTTTCTTAGGGGGGAAGAAAAGACAAACCAAAAGAAACAGAAGAGGGAAGAAAGTAAGAAGCATAAAAAGACAGAGTGGAGGTGTGTCATCCAGACATTACCTCTTGAAGCCTCTTGAACTTAAAGATGAGTAAAGTCAGAGCTGAAGTTTCACAGAGAACTGTTTTTATCTGATACCAGTGGGAGCTCAGACAGGTAAAAATCCTAGGACTTACCAAGAAGAAAGTTCTAATAAGTGACAGTGGGTGGCTATTGCTTCAGACCCAAACTGAGTAACTAAAATTGGATTTACCTTGATGCCTGAAACCACCCCAGATTGAACAAAATATATGAAACAATGGCTTTCAAGACAAAGGATGCCATGCAATGAAAGACAGAGATCCCCATGAAAGAGGCTACAAAAGAGGTGAGCCCTGTAATTGCTGAGCTACCATCCTGAAAGAATTCCAGGCAGTGGTGCTCTGAAGGGAAACCCAGCAGTCTGCCCAGCTCCCCGGGATGAAGAGAGTAAATTGAACAGAGACATCTAGGCAGAAATTGCAAAGACAGAGCACCAGAGAGCAAAGAGGTGAACAATGAGAAAATCGGGGGATCCACAGAGGGTCTGCCTTGAGTAATCAGTAGGGTACTGATCAACAAATACATGTGAGGGACATACCAAAGGTCAGGAAAAGACCACAGGAAAGGATTAGAAGGACCAGCCCTCATCCCTCACACAGAGCTGGAAGTGATGGCTGTTCCCACCAGCTAGAGTGGAAGGTCTAATGACTTCAGGGCACAGAGGAGGCTACAGAGAAAAATTCTGTCCCAGTAATAAAGATGATGGACAGGGGCGCCTAGAGGCTCAGTAGGTTGAGTGTTCACTCTTGGTTTCAGCTCAGGTCATGATCTCAGGGTTGTGAGATTGAGCCCAGCATCTAGCCCTGCATCGGACTCCACGCTCAGCAAGGCAGCTGCTGGAGATTCTCTCCCTCTCTCCCTCTTGGTGCTCTCTCCAGGCCTTTTTCTCCAAAATAAATAAACATTTTTTTTTTAATCAAAATCAAAAAAAGTCTTTGGACAAAACACTGTAACACTGTTTCTAGTTCCAACCTAACAAACCAAAAAAGGAAGCCCTGAAAGGATCAAACTGTTTCCAAGTAATTAACCACACCTCAGAACAGAACTCAAGAATAAACAACAACATCAACAAACTCAGCAAGAAAAAATTCAAAATACCCAGCAGGCAATCAAAAATTACCTGGCATGGATTCCTACTCTACACTTCTTACAAAAAATAACTCAAAATGGGTCAAAGATTTAAATGTAAGACCTAAAACTGTAAAATTCTTAGATGAAAATGCAGGGAAAAAAGGTCCCTGACTACAGCCATTATGGGAACCAGTAAGACAGCTCCTCAAAAAATTAAAAATTGAACACAATATGATCCAGCAATTCCACTCCTGTGTATATATCCAAAGGGATTGAAACCAGTATCTCAAAGGGATATCCACATACCCACGTTCATTACATTATTATTCACATAATAGCCAAGATATGAAAACAACCAGCATGGCTATCAGTGGATGCATGGATAAAGATGTGGTATGTGTACATAATGGAATATTACTCAGCCATAAGAAAGATGCAAATCCTGCCATTTGCAAGAACTCGGATGATCCCTGAGGCATTATGCTATTGGAGCTAAGTCACACCAAGATAGAAAAATGCTGTATGATATCATTTATATGTGGAATATGAAAAAGGTGAACTTGTAAAATCGGAGAATAAAATGGTAGTTACCAGGGACTGAGGGTAAGAGAACTGGGGAGATGTTGTTTAAGGGTACACACTTACAATCAGAGGATAAATAAGTTCTGGAGATCTGACATATAACATAGTAATTATAATTTAAAAAATACTGTTTTATGAACTTCAAAGTTACTGAAAGACTAAGTCTTAACTGTTCCCAACACACAAAAGAAATGATAAATGTGTGAAGTGATAAAAGTATTAGCTAATGCTACTGTAGTAACTATAGGACAATATATAAATTTATTCAAAACTATTTGTTGTACACTGTAAACTTCTACAATGTATTATGTCCATCATACCTCAATTAAAAAAACCTAAGCATGCAAAGAAGAAAAAAAATATGCACTAAAATGAGAATAAAATTAATCTTAACAGACTCAGAATTAGCAAGCAAGGACCTTAAAACAATTATTATAATTATATTCTAAATATCAAAAATTTAATTTGTATTTGCAAAACTTACAGAACGTTACAAGTCAAAAAGTGAACCTTAATGGATGTAAATTTTTAAAAAATAATTTATTAGGACAGAAGATCCAAGGAAAGAGTGCAGACTGTAACAAGAGAATCTAACTATATTCCAAATGTGTAAAACAACCATACAGAAGGGATGGGGATAAGGTGATGGATAAAATAACCTTGGGAATGAATGGACTCTGTAAGACTAAAGGCAAAAGGAAAAGAATGTAAGTACTATCTTCGGGTCAACATGGTTGTTTTCTAATGGAGGATGGAATCCCAATCCTGGTACTACTCTACAAGTATACTGGAGTTGAAAAATTACATGAACAAATGGTAGACGGTGCAAGTCAGGTTTCTCACTATCACAGTGAAAATTCATAGATCCGCAAGAGGAGGAGGCTAGCATGATACCAGAGATAACAGGAGGAACTCGAATTTAACTTTATATAGACACAGGGGCTGCATACAAAAATATTTATGAATATGTGTATACATGTAAGTTAGTGTCCACACTTGTATTTATTTTCTCTGGCAGCTGGGATGGCTACGAAACAATGACCCTCCAGCAGCCATGAGCACACTTAGCCTCCATGTCTTGGTTTTTAGTATTGTTCACCAACAAATTGAATTAGCAATCTTTGGAGAAATGGTTGATTTTAGGACTGGGAGGAAAGATCCAAGATGAGCCTGAAACACTTTATAGTGCTGGAAAATAAGGAATTTCTCAAAAAACAAACAAAAAATTATGTTGATAAATCCATTGATGATATAATGTGGTTTTCTGGAACAGGCAGACAGGAAGCTAGGTAAAAACTAAGGAGATCAGGGCAGCCTGGGTGGCTCAGCGGTTTAGCACTGCCTTCAGCCCAGGGTGTGATTCTTGGGACCAGGGATCAAGTCCTCTGCCTGCTTCTCCCTCTGCCTGTGTCTCCACCTCTCTCCCTCTGTCTCTCATGAATAAATAAATAAAATCTTAAAAAAAAAACAACTAAGGAGATCAGAATAAAGTATAGACTTTAATTAATATTAATTTATTAGTATTGGCTCATTAATTCTAACAAATATATTGCACTGATGTAGAAGATTATTAATCAAGAGATAGTGTGCAAACAGTGCATGAGAATTCTCTGTCCAAACCCTTCAATATTTCTATAAATTTAAAACTTCTAAAAATTAATATCTAAACTTTAAAGAATATAATAGATTGGTTAAACAAAAATAATAGCAATCTAGTTCGTGATTTATAAATAGGCAAGAAGTAAAATATATCTCAGTACAAAGACTGAGGGGGGGAAATAAAGGACAGAATTGCAAGGTTCTTTTTTTTTTTTTTTTTTTGAATTGCAAGGTTCTTACAGTACACCTGAAGTTCAAAATCACTTGAAGATAGAGTGTGGTAAGTTAAAATACATACTATAAACAATAAACAAGCACTAATATAGAGCAAAATAAAGATTTGTATTTAATAAGCATGGCAAAGATAAAAAAACGAATTATAAAAAATATTCAGTCTAAACACAGAAAGGGAAATAGGAACAAAGACAGAAGAAATAAACAGAAAATAATTAAGAAGGTAATAGAATTAAACCTAATCATACCAATAATCCCATTAAATGTAAATTATCGAAATATCTAAATATTTGCAAGAAAAAAATTTGAGAAAATGTAACATCCATTCTTGGTTAAAAACTAGGAATAAAAAGAAACTCTCATCTTGATAAAAGTCATCTACCAAAAAAGCTACATCTAACATATTTAATGATGAAAGACTGAAATCTTTCCTTCTTTTATTGGAAACGTAACAAGAATTTTTGCTCTTACATTTATTCAAGAATATAGGGAAGGTTCTAGGCAATGCAATAAGGGAAAAGAAACCTATTTTTTACGATTAGAAATTGCAATAAAATATCACTTAGAGTAGCATCAAAACCCATGAAATATTTAGGGACAAATATGACAAAAATGGCCAAGGATCAAATACTAAAGACTAAAAATATTTATGACAGAAATTAAAGAAGAAGAATATTTCTGATAGAAATTAAATTGGAGAGATATGCCATGTCAACTGATTGGTAAAAAAGATTCCAAGAAACATTTCATTAAAAAAAATATATGAATGGTACATAAACCTCCAGATAGGTGTTGAATACTATTAGGGAATTGCACATTAAAACCACAATGAGATATCACCACGCCTCTATAGCAATAGCTAAAATTAGGAAGACTGATCATACCAAGTGTTGGTGAAGGTGTGCAGGAAGTGGTGCTTTCATACACTGCAGATGAGAATGTGAAATAGTAAAATAACTCTGGAATTTTCTTAAAAGTTAAATATACACCAACCATGCAATCAGCCATTCCACCCTTAGGTATTACCTCCCAATAAAATGAAAGCATATGTCCCTACTAAGACTTCTACAATAATATTCATAACAGCTTTATCTGCAGGATTCCAAAACTAAAAATAACCCAATGTCCATGAAACAGTCATTGAATAATAAATACAGTATATCCATACAATAAAATACTATTTAACTATAAAAGGGAATGGGTTATTAATACACATTGCAAAATATATGGATGAATCTCAAAATAATTATGCTAAGTGGAAGAAGCTAAAAAGGGTACATTTTGTGTGATTCCATTTATCTGAAATTCTAAAAAATGCAAACTAATCTATGGTGATAGAAAATCAGTGATTGTTTGGGGATGGAGAAATGTCACAGAGAAATTTGGAGGAATAGGTGTACATGTTCATGATCTTCATTGTGGTTATAGTATCACGGATGTATAAATATGTCAAAACTTAACAAATTATACATATTAAATATGGGCAGTTTCTATGTATGTCAGTTATATTTCAATAAATCACGAAAAACACACCAAGGAAAATTTAGTTGAATCTCAAAATTTCAAGGACTAAATCCTCAAAGTTTGGGAATTAAATAACATCTAAGAGAGAGAGAACCAAAAGTAGAAGCAATTCAATCTTCTAAATTAATTCTAAATGAATTAAGGAACAGGAGACCAGATGTGTATTATTCATTTGTAATTAAGTATCATTTGTTCTATGACATTCTCTTCCACTAGATCTCTGTGTCTCTCTCTCCATACCCTTCTGTGAACTCCATGTGCACCATATAGCTGTAGTGCAGAAAGAAGAATATCCCAATGAACCCACAGAAATAGTCTTTACACAAGATTTTTCTCCCCCGCCCATGCTCTCTTGACTCACATATTCTCATTAGATTCCAGATACAAAGACTGAGACAATCCAGACTGAAGCTCTGGAATTCTCTTGGAAAATATCCTGTATCATAAAACATCAAGCTGCAAGGAGCTTGATGCCCAGAATCAGAAACAGCCATGCTGTGGTTCCATGAATTTAAAACAACTATGAGTAATATCTTAGAGCTCTAATATAAAAAACGCTATGAGTAATATATTTCTTTTATATACATATATATGTATATATATATATATTTAAATTCCAGTTAGTTAACATACAGTATAATATTAGTCTCAAGTGTGCAATGCTTCTAAATAATACAGGATCAAAGATGTTTCAAGAGGAATTTTAAAATATTTTGATACAAATGGAAAATACAACTTAAGGAGGTCCATAGGATGCAGTGAAAGCAGAATTGAGAGGAAAATTTGTAATCTTTACTTCATATGTTGGTTAAGAATAAAGATCTGAACTAAATAACCCAAGCGCCTAAGGAATCCGAAGGGAAAAGACGAAATTAAGCAAGAAGAAGAAAGGAGATAAAAAACAATCATAGCAGAAATGAATGAAATCAATTATGTGTAAGCAATTTTCAATTAATTGTGTGAAACTGCATATGTGTAAGCAATTTCATCAAGTATTAGGAGAAAAAAAAAAAAAAAAGAAGAAGACGACCAGCCTTTATTGGGTGAAATCTAGGTCTTTGTCTCACAGTTTTAAGGGATGATCGGTGAAGTAGACCTCACATTCTTCCAAATGGCCCTGTAAGGCTGCTATTCCCAGGCTGGTTATAAAACACCCATGACGGTGTGTATCCCATGAAGCTATTCTACAACCAAATCCAAGAGAGTCTTGCCATAGTGTCCCAAGTTTTCACTTTCTTAATTTTCATCCTCTTAGTCCTGTTTTTCAATATATTGTACCAAATAAATTATCTTTTTCTATGGAGTGTATAAGCTTTAAATATTTATAGGATATTAAACAGGCACCAGAGATTTTTTGCTATAGATGCTCTCCCTTAATTACCCACATTTTTCAGCTGTAAAAAAAAATCATGTGTTTTCTTTTTATAATTAATTGAAATACAGCCTATTTCAGATATCTATCACCCAAGAAATTCAATAGCAGTAAGACAATTTTCCCTAAAACTGCAAATATGCACTTTTCCACTAAGATCCATGTATGAAGCTTGATGAAACAAAGCAGTGTCTTAGGCCTCACTTGTTCTCATTCCAGTCTCCTGGCTCATATAGAATCTACAATAAAACTGTGATTTAATATGATTCAGTTTGGGAGATGAGGGAGGAGCAGTCGTGTATATTCTAATGTTTTGACTCCTCTTAACCATGACATCCTTCAAATCACATATGCTTCTATAATTTAAAAAATATTACCTTTTTCCATGTTTTTATTTAAACTCTTTAGTCAATCTAGAGTGCGATATTAGTTTCAGGTGTAGGATTTGTGATTCATCACTTACAACACTCAGTGGAAAAATAGTAATTCCTAAAGATTCACAGTCATCACATACATTTTTCACATTTTGATAGTCTACGGCACTTCCAAATTTGATTCAATTATTACTTCTAATTCTCACCATGAGTGTGATTAATACATTTCTTTAGAAATCATCATGGCAGGGATGAGTGGGTGGCTGTTTGTTAAGCATCTGACTCAGTTTCAGTTCAGGTCATGATCTCAGGGTCCTGAGATCGAGCCCTGAGTTGGGATCCACACACAGTGCAGAGTCTGCTTCTCTCTCTCTCTCTCTCTCTCTCTCTCTCACTCTGATCCTCCTTCTTCACTATTCTGGAGAAATATACCAATTAAATTCATTAATTCATGAACTTAAATCCATTTAAGTACAGATAAAATAAATCTAATAGCATGAGTATATAGAACAGGAATACAATGCAGTGTTGCAGGGTTACATATTCCTTAAGGCAAGGATATTTCAAGTTTACCCTTCATGAAGAATTAAAATTAAAGCCAGAAACATAGTATCAGAACTTGCTTTAAAAGAGCAAAGTGTGTATGTAGATAGATAGATAAAAGATTTAAAATATAAATATATATACATATATATCCTTAATTCTATTCCTCTAATTCTTATCTATATGATTCAGAAAAACAATGAGTTTGATAGCTTTAATTCAAACTAAAAAAAAAAAAAAAGAAACTTTAAAAACTTGAGTTAGGTATCAGCAATGAACATTTCAACAGTTCATTACATGAACATTTGTACATCAATCAGACAGCTAGAACTATGCTTAATGGCACTTCCATTTTTCACTATCCCTCATATCCACTTGAATTTGTTTTCCAAATTTACAAGCCGTATTATCTGGCATGGAACAGAAGCAGAATGAATAACTTGACTGAACAATAAATAATACAAAAGCCACACATTAAACATTTTCCTTCCAAAAATAGAAAACCTAAAAAAAAAAAATAGAAAACCTAAGTTTTTAGAAAACACAATTTGCATTGATACAAATAATCACACGTTTATTCTTCCAGATGTAGTTTATAAGAATTGTTCCTTTAATCTTAACAAGGCCATTGGTAGCTGAAATAAGTATAGAGATTAATTCAAGACTGGACTGACAAGTTTACAATTCTGTATTTTCCCATCTGAAACATAGTTTGTGTTTATGTCTCATTTATGATCTCAATAGATTTATTTTTTGGCTGAGGCTTTAAGCTCTTTTAAAATTTTTTAATGTATGGATCTCATGCGTACAGAAGAGCATGCAATTGCAAGAGTCAAGTCCAATGAATTTGCACAAACTGAATACACAAACAAGGATTGCTGAGAACACTTCCTAACACGCCACAGTCATTACTTTAAACAAGGGCTGTATTTCCTGACCGCTAATGAAATACATTAATTTTGTCTGTTTAGGAACCTATAGCAACTGACTCAGACACTACATACTCTGAATCTGTCTGGTTTGGTCCAGCATGACATTGAAGGAATTCACCCCTGAAGGTGAGGACTGTTTATTCTGGGTGCTTCTGAGCGGCCCCATCCTGTTAGTACAGCACAATTTCTTAATCCAAACCACCGTTGTAAATACCTAGGTACTTTCTGGTGCTTGATTACTAAAGCAGTCCTGTTTGAACCTTCCTGGTCAATGCATTTAGGAATTGCGTTGGCACACGTTTCTTTGGAACACATGCCAGTGTGTGGCTTTACTAACCAATTTAAACTCCCACCAGTATTAATTAAGTGAGCATTCGACTCCACAGACTGATTTTCCTCCCTTTTCCTTTCTCTGGGAAGGAAGGGTGATTTTCATGTAAGCAATCCTAGCAGGTATCCTCAGTGAGCATACGTTTGAAAATATACTTTTACTAAGCATTCTAAAGCTCCAGGGGCTGTTGTAAGTACAGCGTTACATTTTTAAAGTGGCTGTACCAATTAAACTTCCACCAGGAGGATAGAAGTTAAGTTTCTCCAAGTTAAGTTTCTCTTCTTCCTGTTTGTTGCCTTGTTTTGCTTTTGCTTTGTCTCCATCGGCTCACTCTCTCTCCTTCTCTCCCCACGCCCACCCCAACGTGTCTGTCTTTTATCTCTCTACCTTCTCGTCTATCTACTTTTTATCTCTCAATCCCACTTCCCCCTTCTGCCTTTCTTCTTTCTATTTTATCTGTCCTCAAGATTGTGTTGTGTAGACATTTTTTTTTAAGATTTTACTTATGTGTTTGAGGGAGGGGGGAAGAGTATGATAGGGGAAAGGGGAGAAGCAGACTACCTGCTGAGCATGGGGCCCAAAGTGGAGCTCCATCCCAGGATCCTGGTATCATGACCTGAGCTGAAGGCAGACACTTAACTGAGCCACCCAGGTGCCCTGTTGACATTTTTCACAGTGACATTCAGGACTAAGTGACATACACTACATTACTCAGAGTGTACAACTTCATGAGTCTTCAAACATAGGTACAGATGTTAAAGCATCACCACAATTTGGATGAAGAACATTTTCATGGGCCCAGAGTTCCTCCTTCTAGACAACCCCAGACAGCCACAGACCTGCTCTCTGGCACTGCAGTTTAGGTTGCATTTACCAGAATTTTCTATAAATGAAACTATACAGTACATATCCCCCTTTTTCTGGCTTTTTCACTGAGAATAATTATTTTGAAATTCATCCGTGACTCCCTACATATTAAGAATTCATTCCTTGTCATTGGCAACTAGTATTATATTCTATGGCTACACCACATTTTGTTAATTCACTCTTTTGTTGATGCGCTTTTGGGCTTTTTCAATGAGGGGTTACTACAAATTAAACAACTATGAAGGTTTGTGTTATCAGTCTTTGCACGGACATATGCTTTCATATTTTTCTTGGATAAATATCCAGGAGTGAGATTGCTGGTTCATGTGGCAAAAGTGTGTTTAATTTTATAAGAAATCACCAAATTATTTTCCAAAATTGTACCATTTTACATTCCTACCAGCAGTGTATGAAATTTCTATTTGTTCAACATCATTGCCAACACTTGGCATGGCTGGACTTTTTCAATGTTGCTATTCTAGTGGGTGTGTAATGATACCCACTGTAGTTTCAATTCATATTTCTCTAATGTAGTAAAGTTGAACACTGTTTCATGGGTCTTTTTCCATTCATATTCTTCTTGATGTTTTCTTCTCAATCTTTTGCTAATTTTTAGTAGGATTGCTTTCTTTCTCATTCCTGAGAAAGGATTGAGATTATTATAGGATTATTATTATAGGATTATTATTATTATAGGATTCCTATAATAATCTGGATAAAATTTATAACCAGATACAGTTACACATTTCTTTTTCTGTGGCTGATATTTTCACTATTTTAAGTCTCTTTTGTAAAGGAAATAGTTTTAATTGTGATTAAATTAAATTTATCATATTTTGTTCTATAGTTTGTGGGGGTTTTTTTTGTGTACCATTCAGATAATCTTTGGCCAATTCAAGATTGCTGAGATTTTTCTCCTGTTTGCTTCTTGGAACAAGTCTTAACATTTCCTCCATTTTTCCAATGAACAAACTCTCTTCAAATATCAAATAGCAATACCTTGTGAAAGCTTTCTCATGGGGAAAAAAAAAAGTTATCTTAATCCTTTCAATTCAGGTTCTCAGACTCTTTTGTTGACACTGAACATTGAACTATCAGATTTTCTTCTGTCCCTGTATACAGTTTTTCAATAAAATTTTATTAGTTGCCTGCTAAGTGACAGGCACCGTTTTCAACACTGATGGCAGAAAGAGAAAAATATTATGTATGAGATTTTCATTCATGCAACTAAAACTTTCTCAAGTTATTAATTTGTGGGACACCTGGGTGGCTCAGTGGTTGAGCATCTGCCTTTGGCTCAGGGTGTGATCCAGGATTCCCAGAATCAAGTCCCACATCGGGCTTCCCGTAGGGAGCCTGCTTCTCCCTTTACCTGTGTCTCTGCCTCTCTTCTGTGTCTTTCATGAATAAATAAATGACGTCTTTTTAAAAAGTTATTAGGATCCCTGGGTGGCGCAGCGGTTTGGCGCCTGCCTTTGGCCCAGGGCGCGATCCTGGAGACCCGGGATCGAATCCCACATCAGGCTCCCGGTGCGTGGAGCCTGCTTCTCCCTCTGCCTGTGTCTCTGCCTCTCTCTCTCTCTCTCTGTGACTATCCTAAATAAATAAATAAAATATTAAAAAAAAAAATAAAAAGTTATTAATTTGTGTTCTAAGCCTTGCCATTTTCCTTGGAGCTGCTATAACACATGATTCTATTGAGAACTCTGAAAACTTCCTCTTCTCAATACATAGGAGTCCTGTTGCCATTATATGATTCCTCTTCCTTTCTCACTTCTTGATTCCTATTCCTTTTTTCATGATGAAAACTCACCCTTTCAGCAGATTTTCTCTCCTTCCTTCTGTCCCTCATGATTAAGAGCTCCAGCTCCTACCGTTAAGTGACTCACATCTGAACCAGTGTCTATCAGCTTGGATCTTGGACAAGTACCTGAGTCTTCCAAAGCTGCTGTTTCTTCATCTCTAAAGTGGTGACTAAAGGGATGTTTATTCTAATGAAATGCTATAAGGACAGAAACATTTGTGATAAACAAGAAATGGGCAATAAATGTGAGTTAGTATTATTATTATTTGTTGTCATAATGATGTTAATATCATGCTTTTAGAGTTTACTTAAGGCCATTTGTCTTCTTTCCAACATACTTCCCACTTTATTTAGTCTTCTGGTGCTTCCCTGATGTATCCTGATCACATTACCTTTGCCTTGGACAAAATTTTAACTAAAATATTGGAATTTTTATCTGCAGAAGAAGAACTCAATCTTAAAAAGGAAAGGATGCCTTTCCTCCAATCTCTGAATATTTCTTTTCTCATCTTTATTATTTTTGTCTCTCTTTCCCTTGTCACCGCTGTTGGCAAGGAACAATACCATTCCCTACACTCATCCACACCACTACTTTTGGCTTACTGTGACCTCTTCCTTACCAGGACTAACTGTCCTTATATTTCTCCAGGATAGGAACACTGCATGTTCAGAGCCTTTGTGCAAAATTTCTAGCATTATGGTGTCTCTTTAACCTTAGACCCATATAATCTTGTATGTATGTATCTGTAAACTACTAACAATGTTTTGCTGAAGAAACATATCAAAAGCATTATTCCTATTTTTTCTCCAGATATTCCCAAGGTATCATAAATAATCTCATTACTAAAGGTCAAGTAATATGTTTTTTAATCTCTGGTCTGATGCATTCTGAGAATTTTTATCTCGGGTCATTGATGTATTCCGAGAATTTCCAATTATGGTTTATAAAACATAATCTCTCTATGATTTTTTGTTGTTGTTGCTAAATTCCTTACAATAAAACTAACAAAAGGGCATTCTTTAATCTTTCTGTTGTTGTTCTCTTACCCTTAGAGATTCCACATATTCATTCATTTACCTCTATTACCTTTTTCGTTTTCTCCTGGTTCATTAGGCAAGCTAATACAATAAATCAACATTAAAAGTAATTAAAAAGAACTCCTCTTCTCTCATTTTTAGAGTTTACAGATGTGCACATTTATCAAATGTGGGACTTGTGGCCTTCAGCGCACCTCTCTACACTTCTGCAATGCCTCAGGTCCCTATTCAGAACCACAGCATCCCCATGTGCACTGTAGTCTCCACACTGCCCATCACTACTGCCTTATATTCTTATATTCTTCTCCACTATTTCCAGGCACTTCCTCTAATAGCTTCAAGAAGTTCCTTGATTTTTTTCCTTCTTTTAAAGGCATCAGCCATCTTAGTTTTTGCCCAAGTCTTAAAATATTCTTATAAAACAGGTTTGTGAATTGCCGTGCAAATTACACTATACAAAACTGAGGCAAAGAGAGAGACTAAAGTATTTCTAAAATTCATATGCTGGAACTCTATTTGGTTTTCTTTGAAAATAGTTGAAGCTTGATAAATTTCTTCTAACATAATGAATATAATATGGATTGACATTCCTTGAAGCTGTTTTATTATTTGGAGTACACAGAATAAAAGTCCTTCAGCTCTATCTCAGAAACCTAAGAGTTAATAAGTAAACAATGCCAAAATTTATGTGACAAAAGGTGCAAAAAAGTTAATGCATTTGAAGCAATAAATTAACATGTAGACAGATGGTATAACCTTCCTGTGAAAATAAGATTCTAAAATTTACACTTCTGTGAAACCAAAATGTGATCATCAGAGTTCTCTCTAACAACTCTTATTAGAATTGATTAAATTATATCCCTCTGGGTTTAGAAATAATGCTAATTAGCCCTCATGAAGAGAAAAAAAATGGCATTGGTTACTGGACAAATAGACACCTACTGATATTGTTTAAGGCATTCTGGAGAAGAGAAAGCATAAAAATATTAAAGTATATTCTAAAAATTCTATTATTCTGTGTCTTTGAATATCTATCTGTATATTTCAGCTATTTCATTTGAATATACACATAGACAAATAAATATATATATATAATATGTTGACTTTCAGATGAGTGATGAAGAAAAATGAGTTTAACATCAGTAGGTCTTTCTCTTTGAACAATCATTTATCTAGTAGTTATAATTAAACATCACATTAAAATATTCATTTATTAAATCAATTACTCCCTCACTTGTAATTTTATGACTACTGAAAATTTATCCACAAGTCTGCAAAGATAATTGTCCGGTAAATAAAATGATCACCATAAGCATCTTGTATGAGATATCATTTATTATAATTAAGAGTATAATTACATTTTCAGCTCTAAAAGGTGGCTGTTTACGCTTTAAAATGTATATAATCACAATCTTATTTGTTATTCAGTTAGCTTGCTATAATTTCCACATAAATAAGAAAATGTATTATAATGAAACTAATGAGAAAATATATTCTTAAAAAATGATGAAATTGCAAAGCAATTTATTGTAATAAAGATATGAAGGATCAACTCTAATTTTTTATATATGACTAATAATTATCAATTAATTACTTTCACTTTCCAAAAGAAGGCACTTAATTTTCATAAAAATTTTTGTTCTTCCAAAAAATTTTGTTCTTCCTTACACCATAAACTAAAATAAATTCAAAATGGATTAAAGACTTAAATGTGATACCTGCAACTGTAAAACCCCCAGAAGAAAACATAAGCAGTAATCTCTTTGACATAAGCTTTAGCAACTTTTTTCTAGATACATCTTCTGAGATAAGGGAAATAAAAAGCAAAATCAAACTATTGGGACTACATAAAAATAAAAAGCTTTTGCACAGCAAAGGAAGCCATCAACAAAACGAGAGGATAACCTACTGAATGGAAGAAGATTTTCACAAATGATATATATAGAGAGGGTTAATACTTAAAATATATAAAGAAAGTATACAACTCAACACCAGTAAAAGAAACAATCTGATTTAAAAATGGGCAGAGGACCTTAATAAACATTTTTCAAAGAAGATAGACAGACGGCCAACAGACACAAAGATAATCAACATCCCTCATTATCAAGGAAATTCAATTCAAAACCACAATGAGATATCACCTTACACCTGTCACAACAGCTAGAATTAAAAAATATATATATAAGAAATAACAAGGTTTGGTGAAGATGGGGAAAAAAAGGAACCCTTGTGCTCTGTTGGTGAGAATGTAAACTGATGCAGTCACAGTGGAAAACAGTATGGAGGTTCCTCAAAAAATTAAAAGTAGAAAAACCACATGAGCCAGTAGTTTCAATTCTGGGTATTTATCCAAAGAAAACAAAAACACTAATTCCAAAAGATATATGCACCCCTATATTTATTGCAGCATTATTTATAATAGCCAAGGCATGAAAGCAAACCAAGTATCCATCAATGGATGAATGGATAAAGAAGAAGTCTCACACACACACACACACACACACACACACACAATATGGAATATTACTCAGCCATAAAAAGAAGAGATCTTGCCATTTCAACAACATGGATGGACCTAGAAGGTATTATGCTAAGTGAAACAAGTCAGAGAAAGACAAATCCATGTGATTTCACTTATATGTGCAGTCTAAAAAATAAAACAAATGAACAACAACAAACAAAGCAGAACAGACCCATAAATACAGAGGACAAACTGATAGTTGCCAGAGGGCAGGGAGCAGGGGATGGTCAAAATGGATAAAAGGGAATGAGAGATACAGGCTTCCAGATGTGGAATGAATAAGTCATAGAGATGGAAGGTACAACAGAGGGAAAACATCAGTGATATTGTGCAATGATACTGTGCAGTAACTGATGGGATGGTAGCTACACTTGTGGCAAGCGTAGCACGGTGAATAGAGTTGTCGAATCACTAGGTTGTATGCCTGAAACTAAGGTAACACTGTGTGTCCACCATACAGCAGTAGCATAGATAAATAAAATAAAATTATGTGCATTTATCATGACATTGGAGAGACCATTGAATAAACCAATGAATGACAAAGAACCAGCCTGATGTATGCTCTATACAAGAAACTTAATAACTGTTGTTTCATCTAAATCTACTATTTAAAAGTTCTTTCATATTTCCTATATTGTTTTAAAATGAATCCCTGATTTTTAAAAGAGGTCATAAAATGTGACATCTCTCTTAAGTCTCCTTTCTAGGATATGGAAACCAATCTAAATATTCGTAATTCACAAAGCTCAGTCAAACGTTTGTGCTTACGGTCGTAAAACATTGAGTATGCCTTAAGTTCTGCTTAATTACCTAACATTTGTTTCTACTGTACTCCATTTTCCTACAGACCTTTATTAAGATGTCTATTTTCCATTGTATTAACCTATCTCATTAATTTGACAATTATTTACTGAGCATTTGTCATATAGGTAAAAACATAATGAAAGAATCCCATAAATAGAAGAAGATTACAGTCTATGGAATACTGGAGCAAAATACATAAAGAGCTAGTCTAAAAAGTAAAACTAAATGGCATCTTTCATAAAAGAGGTATAATGAAATACAAAGGAAAACATAGCACCACGTTCCTTACAGAAGTGCGAATCCAAGCAGTGCCTTTCCATGTTGCTGCAGGTCAATAAAGACTGTGGAGTAAAGAAATAGAAGTGATAACAAGTCTAAGGGTGTATCATTGATCAACACCCACATCTAATTTGTTAGAGAAACACAATGTTCCAGGAGCAAGACAGAAAGCAAGAAGCCACAGACATTATAAAAATAGAATGTAATACTATGAATCCAAAGAAAAAAAGATATTTCAATAAAAGACATGTAGCCCACATTGTTCGGAGAGCTCAGTGAGGGTGAGGATGCATAAAAGACCTTTTGGCCTTGGGACAGAGTTCTGGTGATTTGGGAGAACAGTTTTAGAACTGTGGCCTGAGGAGAGAAAGGAGTAGATACTGAAGGAGCAAAACCAATGTGATCTACACTTTTGAAACTGAGAAATTGGGAGATCTGATGTTACTTAAGGAAAAAGAAATGTGGATGGCAAGCTTTTAAAAAAATAATTTGGAAATGGGAAATAATTTGGGATAAGGTGAACAGTCTTAAAAGTCAAAAGGAAAGAGACCGTGATAAATGAGATCGAATATGGGGAAGAAGTTAGATGTGATAACAGAAATTTCCAGAAAATGTAAATTGGCTTGAAAAAACACGGGATCCTTGTTTTGAAATAAATGGGAAAAGGGAGAAGGGGAAAATTTATACAGCTCATTTCAAATGGCATTAATCTTTCCAACTAATCCAGGTGATGGCCTTCTGCAAAGAATGAGAAGGAAAGTATGCAGGATTACTGACAATTGTTGTTTTCCACACCATATCCTTTCTGTTTGGAATCTTACAAGCACTTGGATTTCCTCTGGTGGAATCACCCACGCCCCAGCATTTGTGGGTGTGCTACAACATGAAATCCAGCCTGCCTCCAATCACAAAGGCTGAGGGTGCTTGATCTTGCTTCTAACAGCCCCATGCAGCCAAGAGGCAGACATGTGTCCTACGCTTCGCCAAAGATTTACTCCAGGGACTTTGAACCTTGATGCAAGACTAGAGAAAGGGTGGGAAGTACACACTCCCCGGCAGCTGTGCTCTGATATGTTCCTGCCAAATACTCATTCCCATAGCTCCCGCTTTCTGACTCCCCAGCTGCCTTGGTCTTGTCCTCTGTGAGGCTGTTTCTCCAGACTTCTGTGAGCTTTTGATATCAAGTCAGTACATTTCATTTGGCTTAAGTCATCCATAAGTAGTTTTATTTCTTGCAGCAACAATCGCCCCACCAACACACACACACACACACACAAACACACACACACGTAACTGGCACAGTAGTTGAAGATTGAAAGAGGAGAGAACATGTGCAATTGTGATCACGGGATAATTAACAGAGTCAGCTCAAGGTGAAAGGGTCCTCGGGAGCACTGGAAACCCAGTTAAAACTAAAGGACATAAAGTTATAGTTTTACAGTGGCCAAGTGTAATGATCCACATGATAACTACTTTCCACCATCAGGTGATAGGTTTCAAAAGTTAGACAAGACAAGATGCCAATTTCTGGCAGAGGCACTGTATACAGCCTCCCTAACGACACCACTGAAATATCCAGACACTGCAAAATGATTTATAACACATCAATTTTTTTTTCCAGGCTCAGCAACCTACAGAAAAGCAGTAGATGGAGATTCACGATCGTTCCAAGGTCCCTTACGCCCTCCTAAGAATGAATGCCCTAGATGCAGAAATATCAGTTTGGTTCTCAAGGGCAGACTATACAGAGGGCCTCCCATCTCCAAGAGCCATGACTTCCCACTGCCTGACCAGCCCTGGATGTCTTGGAATGATAAAGCAAATAAGAAGCCTACAAGCAAGGGTCAAAAGGGGAGTATAAGGTCTAAGGGCAAGTGCTGGTTTTATTTCTAATCGCTTCCTTGACTAGCTAAATCAGCCACCTTTTTGTCTTTTATTTTCTTCATCTGTAGATTGAGAAGATGAGACAAAATTTTCACTTAGCTCAAAAGCTTCCAGAACCTGTGCTGTGATTTCTCTATGTAGTTTGATTCCCATATGTTACATAGATCTAAAAATAGTGTTACTGTGGGAAGAAACCTAGAAGTGTCATGACAGTGCCATGAGTTTCAGATGAGCAGTTCCATGAAGCAGTTCCTACTACATTGCCAGCATGTTGACTTTCTTACCAGCATGAGCTCTAGGAGTAATTTATAATGTGACTCATGCACTGGGCAAAGTCATAATTAAAATTCATTAAATAGATCAGATTCGAAGTAATAAGGAAGTTTTAAAAACTAAAATTACACTTTGCATTTTACTAACATATACTGTACTTTATGTCCTCAATTTCTGGGAGAAAACATGCCACTCTATTTTCGGTTTTTACTTCTGGTTGTGGAGGAGATACATTTCTCTCGGAAAGCTGTCTTTTGAGTACCATGGTAACCACATCCTTGCAGTTAAGTCTGTCCCGTCGGATGCGCAATTTGAGACATTTGCAAATGCCACCTAAGATCACACTAAACAGACCGGAAAGGCTATGCTTCAACATGCAAGTGGGAACATTGCTTAGTGTTAGTCAAAATAAAATGCCAAGAACAGGGAAGAGGAATGAAATCCAACCAATACAACAACTTTTGCCGCTGCTCTGAACAATCCAGGAGTTCTTTCCTTTCTTTATTTCTTTTCTTTTTTTTTTTCCCCCATCTATCCTCACCAATAAGTGTTTGCTCCTCACATGGTCCTCTGGTTGTCTACACTGTGAAGCCCATGGCGTGAAAAGAGAGGGGCTAGGAAGGTAGGATTTCAGGTAAGGGCTAGGAGAGACAGATGACACCAATCCAAAGGGATTCTATACAACCAGGATATGCTTCAAGGCCCAATTCTGGAGGTTCTAGAAGCATTATACTAAGAAGGAATACACCTTGATGATTCCCTGCCTACGGGGAAATGGTGTTGAGTAGGAAATCCAGCAGGAGTGACATTGGCCCTGAGGTGAATGCAGCCAACAGATTCATCTGTGGGTACATGTGAGGCACAGGTTTCTCTGCTCTCCTCTGGGGAAGAATTTTTTTTTTCCTGCTTCAGCTACAAGAGGGGGTGGACTGTAAATCAGAGCCATTTTAATATGATAATCAAAATAAGTGACACTAGAGGTAGCAGGCCAGCAATGTGGTGTCCTATATTCTTAGAGCAGAAAAGGACAGTTGAGAACGTTTATATACAAACATCAAAATAGTGGGGGGAATGGTTATCTTCCTCAGCTAAAGATTATATGTAGGAAACTGAATTTATTTTTGATAAATAATTTTTAGTTAAAAAAGAATACTATTTATTACTGAATGAGAAAACCATCAAAAGGAAAACTATCAAAATAATAATGACTGATAATAATAATAATGCATGATACTGAAAAATATTTTTCTAAACACCCACTATGTCAAGCAACAATCAACATATAATTTGTAGGGTTTAAAAAGGGTTTAAAGAATAATTATTTGGGGAGAAGTTTATTAAAATAGTTTACATCTAACCTTTTAGATTAATAGTTTGTTATAAATTTATTTATCTATAGTTTATAATTATCATTTTAATAATTAAAATTACTCACTCTATGTCTCAATTCCTTTATTTCCGGGAAATATAAGGCAAGAGAAAATATTATGTTTTCCATTTTGCCTTAGGTGCTTCTTTAATAACACCTATTATTATTTTTTAGTGACATAATTTTCCTTTAATATTTTCCATGAGGTCTGCTATGTACTTATCAAAATATTTAAAGGTAACTGACACAGGTAGTCATTTAATGCATGAGTGAACACTGAAATTATCTTATGTTCTTGGATGATTAATAAAACTGTCAGGAAAGAATAATAAATACTCAATATTAATCTTGAATTTATATAATGCCTTATTTCATATTAAATAAAAATGGAAAACTTATCTTTTTTCGTATTATTTACCTTTAGATTTTTGACAAATATTTAAAATTCTTCTTTTACAAAACTAAGAAGATTGCCAAAGAGACCCAGCCTACCATCTTTATAAACGTGGAAATTTTTAAGTTTGTCCTTTTCATCCTCTCTTTAAAATGTTTTTTTCCCCTTCATACATTTAAAGAATATTAATATACACATTATGAGGCATGTCCCATGCCAGACACTCTATAAGGAATGTGTAGGAAAATATAAGAAATGAGGTTAAAAAGAATTCAGTCTAGTGGGGAGACAGATTTGTAAAATAGCAATATTATCATAAAGGATTATAAAAGAAGGATGAGGAAGACAGTGGTTATACAGTAAAAGATTAATCCTCCACTAGGAAAAGTGGAACTTACCAAACAAGAAGAAAACAAGAGTAGAGTCTTGCAAAAGTTATAGGAATTCACCAAGTAGTCAAGGTGATTCTAAGCAACAGGAACCAATGATATACATTTTTAGAGCTCATGAAATTGTATGACAAGATCAAAAGTATTAAAAAGACTCATGTTTTCATACATAATAAAGTGCAGCAGAGAGAAGAATAGATCATATTGCAGGAACAAGTCAGTGTCTAACTATGGAATGTGCACCATACTAAGGAATTTATATTATTCCTAGAGCCAATGAAAAATCACGGAATTAAAACATAAGGTCATTCATCTAATTCATTTTGTGGCATTCGGTTTGGGATTTCTTATTCTGAAAATACACACATCTAAGCTACAACTCTAGATTAACAGTGTAAAATAGAAATACAGTGAGAACAACTAATGTAATCTTAAATTTTCTGGTAGCCACATAGTATTACCATTATAACATCTAATCATTATAAAAAATTATTAAGGTGCTATTTTGCATTATTTTTGCAACTAAGTCTTCAAAATCCACTATGTATTTTATATTTAAAACACATCTCAATTTAGATGCTAAATTTTCATCAGAAATGTTCGATCTGTTTATCATAATTCATCGAATTTACAGTTGAAAAAGTAGATCACCATTTCTAAATTAGTCCATATATACTTAACTGAACTGGGTATAAAAAATAATTTTTCCTTGATTTCTGCAATAATATTTACATAACCCATTCAAGTGTTTTTTATAACAATAGATTTGCCTTTATTTTTTTTTAAGATTTTATTTATTTATTTATTTATTTATTTATTTATTTATTCATGAGAGATACACAGAGACAGAGCGAGAGAGAGAGATAGGCAGGCAGAGACACAAGCAGGCTCCATGCAGGGAGCCTGACGTGGGACTCGATCCCGGGACTCCAGGATCACCCCCTGGGCCAAAGGCAGGCGCTAAACCACTGAGCCACCCAGGGATCCCCTGAGTTAGATTTGCCTTTAAAATAAAAGTATATCAGTTTCAAAACAATGTTTCAAAAGTACATCTGTCCAAGGTAAGTAAATTAACTAACTTTGTGTCAAGTCAATATTAACAACAAATTCAGAGATGTTGCATGAATTGAAAAACAAATCTAAATTTATGAATAGCAAACAATGGTCAAATTTTTCTTGTTGCTTTAAAAAAAAAAGATTTTATTTATTTATTCATGAGAGACACAGAGAGAGAGGCAGAGACACAGGCAGAGGGAGAAGCAGTCTCCATGCTGAGAGCCTGATATGGGACTTGATCCCAGGACCCAGGGATCACACCCTGAGCCAAAGGCAGATGCTCAACCACTGAGCCACCTGGTGTCCATCTTGTTGCTTTTATAGCCAATTTACACAATGCTATTAATTGCAATGTTCTACACATTGATTCATTTTAGAAAAATGTATAAAAACATTATTGACTTGTAAAAGCTTCAATTTCAAAATAAATTCTCATAGCTATTGAACTAAATCAAAAATAAGCTTTTCCTTTCCTTGGAGCTTCAAATTTAGCTTATTCGTATGCAGTATGATATTGATGACAAAATGTAAATCACATTGCCATTTCTGTCCCTGATTATTGAATATTTGGCAAGCATTAGTGTCATTTCAAGAAATCCTGAATGGAGTTAACTGAAAATCTTTATAAAATTCTTCCATGACTCAACCAATACTCATTGGCAAAGAACACAAGATCATTAAGATTCATTGTCTTCTACTTCTTTCAACATTTCCATACACTGGTGATGACTCATATCACTTACACAAATTTTCTGAACAGTTTTTTTTTTTTCTGAACAGTTTTAACAACCATATCCATGATTCTCTCCTAAATTTTACTTTAGGAAACTGAGCACAAATGTTTCAAATGTATCATACAATGGAACAGAGTAAGAAGGCAAAGATCAGCCTCTTGTTTTAAAACTCCAATAAATCTAATATTTGACCTAATATACCTGAAGCACCACTTATTGTTAGAGAAACTAATTTTTCATATCTAGATGAAATGCTCCTTTGACATATGTAAAAGATTAAAAATTATTGACTGTTGAGTTCAGATTTCTTTGTAAATAATCTGGAAGCCCTTTGAGTCAGAATGATAGTATGAAAGAGACAGGCAAAACTATATGCTGGTGAGAACACTGAGCAGTCCACATATATTAATGGACACAGTTCAAATCAGAAAACTCATTATTAGCTACTAAATCTGAACATATCCAAACTGTATGACTCAGTAATTTTATTCCTCAAGAATATACTTTTCAGAATTGTACATATGCATGTGTAGCAAAAGATATGTAAAAAGAGTCCAAAGTAGTCCTTTTCATGGTATCTAAAACCTGAAAATTGGGACTACTGGGTGGCTCAGCAGTTGAGCATCTGCCTTTGGCAGCTCAGGGCATATAATCCTGGGGTCTGGGGATCAAGTCCCATACTGAGTCCCACATCGGGCTCCCTGCGAAGAGCCTGATTTCCCTCTGAACTATGTGTCTGCCTCCTCTCTCTCTCTCTCTCTCTCTGTGTGTGTGTCTCTCATGAATAAATAAATAAAATCTTTTTAAAAATTAAATAAATAATAAAACCTGAAAACAACCGAAATACTAATTAATGTTGGAGTGAAAAAATAAATTGTGGTATTACAATACTGTGGAATACTATAAAGCAGTGGGAATGAGTTAACTACTACTATATGCAGCAAAAAAGCAGTCTCACAAGAAGAATGATAAGTGATGGAAACCAGATACAGAAGAATATACTCCTTACAATGACTCTAATACAATCAACAAACCACTGGCATGTTTTATCAAGAATGAAAGAGAAAGTCAAAGACAGTTTTACATGTAATAGGACACAACTATGAAAAAACTTGAAAAAATAAGAAAAGATTATAAGCTATTTAAGTATATTACAAAATGTGGATGAAATGGTTATTCTGAACATTTCAAAAGGAAACAGTAAACTTGAACATCATTATCACAATTTAAAGAATGAATCTAAAAAAAATTTTTAAAAATAAAGAATGAATCTGTAGTTAAAAATGAACCCACTGATGATTAGCAAGAGCCAGAGAGTATTAAATGAAAGCCCCATGAACACTTTAAGGAAAAAGAGTTACTATTTTACATAAACTATTTTACAGAATAGAAAGAGAGGAAATTTTGCAATTAAATATAATGATACTAAATAAATCTTGATCCTAAAGACTGAAAATGACATCATCATAAAGGAAAATTAATGTTAATTATGAACTGAAATTCAAAAAAACGAATTTAAATTGTAAAAAATAATACATAATAACAAAGTAGAATACAAAGATGGTTTAACTTTAGAGAATCCTATTGCAAGACACAGACAGATATTATACAATGTTCACCACTAAAAAGGCTCAATATTTAAAGTCGGATATTTTCCCCATTATTTTATTTTATTTTATTTTATTTTATTTTATTGTATTATTTTATTTTATTTTATTATTTTATTTTATTTTATTTTATTTTATTTTATTTTTAAAGATTTTATTTATTTATTCATGACAGACATAGAGAGAGAGGCAGAGATACAGGCAGAGGGAGAAGCAGGCTCCATGCCAGAAGCCTGACACAGGACTCGACCCCGGGGCCTCCAGAATTGCACCCTGGGCCAAAGGCAGGCACCAAACTGCTAAGCCACCCAGCCCCCCCATAATTTTATAAACTAAGGCGATTCTTATTAAATTTCCAAAAGAAATCCAAGGAGCATAACGTGATGAATACAAAAGCCCATACAGAAACATAAAGAGCCCAAAATAGGTAAAGCAGCTTTGAAGAAGAAATAGAAGAGTAACTAAAACACTGAGATACTGCCAAAGTTAAATGTAAGAAAATATAAGAGCTCAGCTATAGATTCATGTACATATAGAAACTAGACTTAGGAGTGAGGTAACATGATTAATCAGAAGAGAAATATGTGC
This sequence comes from Canis lupus dingo, assembly GCF_003254725.2. Classification (NCBI taxonomy): domain Eukaryota; kingdom Metazoa; phylum Chordata; class Mammalia; order Carnivora; family Canidae; genus Canis; species Canis lupus. The sequence goes on along the minus strand of NC_064258.1, from coordinate 54,693,384 downwards.
AGGGTTCAAAAAGAAAAATAGATGCCTACCTCAAACTACACACACACACACACACACACATACACTGCAGGTTCAACTAAAGACCTCATGTGGAAAACAGCACTTTAAAACTTATAGAAGAAAATGAAAGAAATCACTTTATATCATCAGGACAGAGTATGATTTTTTTTAAGATTTTATTTTTTATTTATTTATGAGACACACAGAGAGAGAGGCAGAGATACAGGCAGAGGGAGAAGCAGGACTCGATCCCAGGACAACCTGAGCCAAAATTGCAGACACTCAATCACTGAGCCACTCAGAGCTCCCAGAGTACAGTTTTTTTAAAGAGATGAATAACACAAATCACAAAGGGAGAAACTAATAAACTTGAGTTAAAATTAAAATGTTCTGGGTGAGAAAATACATAAAAAGGTAAAAGATAAGTTACAGAGTATACAAATGATTAGTGTCTGAAATGTGTAAAAATATACACAAATCAATAAGCAAAAGACCTAAATTTCGGTGGGAAAGTGACCAAATAATACAAATAAGTCATGCACAAAATTGAAAAACCAAATGGCCAGAAAAAGCACAAAAAATAGGCAGGATCCTTAATAATTACAGAAAATTATAACAAAATGGCAATAAGATTCTAAGGCACACTCAGAAGACTGACAAAATTTATCTATGATAGCAAGTGCTGTGGGAAGATGTAGGGAAACAAACTCTGATACAGGACCAAGCAAAAATATATACAATTAAGATTTGGAGACCAACTTGATAATACCTAGTAAGTTTGAAATGGTAATTTTGTTTTAGAATAAACACCACAGGGAAACTCATATGCAGATATGTAACAGACACTTATACTCATCTTCAACAGGACAACAGGACTACCACAGTTATTAAAATAATAACAAACCCACATAATTAAACTGACTGTACACTTATAGGTGACTCAATGTGGCTTATCCATACAATGACATCCCACACACACAGCTAAAAGCAATGAGCTGGATGCATCAAGAATGCACATTTTAACAAGCAAATTATTAAAATCATAATGTCATCAGTCTAAATTTTAAGATAAACATCAAAATTAAATATACCATAAATCATACATGTATCCATATCCATACCCATATATGTGTAACAATATATAGATATATGAAAAGAGCAGCCCATGACACCTGCGAGTAGAGCTGACGCTATCAAGTAGAATCCGGCCAAGACTTATTTTTCTGAGTTTTGTAACACATGGACTTCAGGTTCTTCTATTAAACATAAATAATTTCTCAAAACATCAGTATCAGCCAAGGCCACTCTGTGACTGTTATGGATCAGGATAAAAACATGATCACTATGAAGTCATGTTGAACAAAGACAAGCCTGGATACCAACCTGACATCCTCTAACCTTGCTAATATGAACAACGGTTGCTTCTTTACCAATTACAGCTTTAGCCTATGGCTTCTTCCATCCTTTTAGGTAAGACTTACTAAGATATTCAGTAATAGAATTACTCCTTCCTAATCGTAAACAATCCAAAGCGAAGCCCACTTTCTTAAATCCTACCCCCAAAATCTCCTAACCCAAGTCCAAATCTGTCACAAGTCCTTTCTAACACTTCCTGAGATTTCTCACACTTCCCTCCCTCATTGAAATATTAGGGAAATACAAGAGTGTTCCTGGTGTCTTTGGAGGTGAGTAATTAATACAGAAATATAGACAGAAAAAAAAAAAAAAAACATCACTCTAGTCTCAGGACAGTGGCTAGTCCTTGGGAAAGAGTAGGGGAGAAAGGCAGGTAATGAGACCTTAGACTATCTCTGAAAAATTACTTTGATCTTTCTTCCTTTTAAGAAATATAAAGTATTGAACCAAATTTAGCCTGGGAATAGCAGAGTCAGAGACTAATCTGAAGCTTCAGCTCACAATTTCAAAGCTCATTTAGATAATTATAGAACTAAATAAAGAATAAAATGAAAAGGCAAGGCTATGATTCATAATATCGCAAGCTGTGAAGCTATGGTATTGCCAAGAACAGAGATCGACACATAGGAATGACAGCTGCAATGAGGCTTTGGCCCGCTGGTAGGTTGTATGTTGTATGTCATATGTGTGTTGCCACTGAGGCTGAGCAAGGTCAGAGGGATCCCTTGGGAAGCAGTCTACTAGCTTCGCATGATCAACCTCGTAATTTTGACACCTTTCGGTGACCCAAGCAACCTACAACTCCCACTCAAGACGGAAAAACTGGGGCCGCTGGGTGGCTCAGCCGGCTAAGCATCAACTCTTGGTTTTCAGCTCAGGTCACGATCTCAGGGTCATAAGATCGAGCCCCACAGGAAGCTCTGCCCTTGGCGATGAGTCTGCTTGAGATTCTTTCCCCCTTTTTCTCCCTCCCTCTCTATTCCTACCCCCAGTCATGTGCTCTTTCTCTTTCTCTCAAATAAATAAATAAAATCTTTAAAAATATTTTTTAAAGAACAAAACTAACAACATGGCATCTTATTAATGTGAATTGTCCTCAGTGAGAGATGGTCTCACAGGTATCCACCATTTGAATCATTGAAATCACTAGGAATTTATGGCATTCTCTCATCTCACTCTAATTTACTTTATTAACCTTAAAAAATTTGGATCTAGAAAAAAGGATGCTACCTACTGTTCCCTTTCCCTTCCCTAGTTTTGCCTCAGTTCTCAATCACTTGTGCTCTCTCTTCTCTCAGCTGAATACCCATCCCTCTTGTCACATGTTCCAAACTCTATCTATCCATCAACTTGTAATCTATACGCTATTTCACAAAAATTCTTAAACAATCCTACTGGAAGTAATGGGTTACCCCGGAGAAATCTTGCCGTGCTTTACTTTTACTTCTTTTGTTCGCTCGTTCATTCTTCCGTTCATTTACTCAATAAATACTTTTATTCATCTTGTAAGAGACAGCACTAAGAGTTTCCCACTGTGGCTCTTGCACATACTTGACCCACACATGCCCTCTTTCCATCCTCTCTTGCACATGGCCTTCACCTTCTGTTCCTTCCTGCCCTTTTGATATCTTCAAAATGCCCAAACAACGGTAGTGAATACACTAGAACCATCTCTGACCAGCTATTCATGCTATTAGGTGAATATCAGCAGAGCTCTTCTTGCTAAGCCTCATTAAAAATTCCATCTTCCTTCTGAGTCTTCCTGCCTGACATTTTTTAATAAAGGTTTTACTGATGTTCTGGTAGGTTTCCTTTCAGAGTTTGGATGTAGAGACTCAGATCAGGACTGGGTATTCTGGTGTTCAGCATGGGCCCCTCCAACATGTCAGACATCTATGGATGTCTTAGGAATCCCACTGACGACAGGTGGACCAGCTTGCTCTGGGCCAGTGCTCAGTCTCCTTGGAAGCACTGCCTAAGCTTTTAATCCTTCCATCTTTACAGTTCTGCATATACGCTTTTTGTTTCTTTTGTTTTACTACCTGATGAGACACATGGATGAGATGGCGGTTGGGGGACAGTGATGCTGGACCCAAGATTCAAAGGGTCTGATTCTCAGATTCTCTGGTTTTCAATCAATTGGCTAATCATTTCAATGAACCTGTGGGTTGCTGTCCAACTTCTTACATTCTGGCGGGATTTTACCATATACAATTCTGAACTTTATGGACCATGCTAGGGAAACATGGGATATGAATAAAATAATCATTTTGTGAGATGCCTAGGAAAAAGGGGTTACAAATTCCCAACACTCAATAAGCTATATGTTTATTGTTATGAAGGGGCCTCTAAAACTTAAAATTATTTCCTTTAAGGACTCTTTAGAAAACAATAATAAAAACATGCAGAATCTAATATCAAATAAATACTTTCTTTCCTGACCAGACTTGGATTGGCCTCTTTCAGGGCCTCCTGTAATTTCACTTTTTGGTCTGTTCTTTCCTCTGTTCCTCTAGCACTTTCATGGCACCCTCTCTCCTTCTTAAACATATTTCTCTGAATTCATGATACTCCTTCCTAATTTCTTATAATTTAGGTGAAGATGATGACCAACCATACTGGTTTTATAGGCTCAAATCTTGGTTTAGATCAGAATTGCATAATCTAGTTAAGAAATTCCCTAAGAAAATCTCATCCTAAAAAAAGACAGGAGTTCACTGAAGAATTTAAGTTTATCCTAGAAATTTATAGCCTCAGATACCCTGATATCTATTTAGTCACTCATTTCCTCATGGGACCTGGAGATGCTAAAAAACTTGGAGGGAAAAAGCAGTATCAAATGATTTATTAAGAAAAAAATACCACGGGATCCCTGGGTGGCGCAGCGGTTTGGCGCCTGCCTTTGGCCCAGGGCATGATCCTGGAGACCCGGGATCGAATCCCACGTCGGGCTCCCGGTGCATGGAGTCTGCTTCTCCCTCTGCCTGTGTCTCTGCCTCTCTCTCTCTCTGTGACTATCATAAATAAATAAAAAAAAAATTTTTTAAAAAAAAGAAAAAAATACCAAATATCATGATCAGAACCTGAGCCTGGAGAGCTCCAGGCTTCACATTATTCAATACTTCTGAAGTCCTACCTGTCAAAATGGATTAGCCAAAAATCTAGTCCTAAAAATGGAAGGATGAATTAATCTCTCATTTCAGAGACTTCCAGCATTTATTTGACTCCTATCTTCCAAAAATATTCTGGTCTTCATGAAGATGATAATTTTATAAGTGCTTTATTCACTTTATTTGTTGATGATTTAAAATTGAGGTAGAAGAGAGGATGGCAAACTGTCTCCATCTCTGAATTATAAGGCTTTTATGAGTCTTTTGAAGACACTTTCACTCAGAGAAAAGAAAAAGTTACAGAGTAAATTAAATGTTCTCAGACTAAGTGATTAGACAAATCCATGAATGGAAAATCGTTTATGTCTATAATCTAGACAAAGCTATCTCTGTATATTGCAAAGAAAAGAATCTCTAGACCAATTGCCATGTTTTTGCTCAAAAGAAACACGAAATATAAAAGACGAGTTTTTCCTGACAGAATGAGACCCCTCTGAGGAAGGAACTGCCCACCATTGTTTATTCCACCCACAATTGCTTATTAGGAAAAGGATGAGATTTCCATGCAACTGAAAAAAGGAAATGTTCTATTTCTAACTGATAATGGAGCTACATTCTCTACTATAAATCCTTCCACCTTTTCATGATTGCTTCTTCAGGTGAACCTGCACAAACAACCCAATAGAAAGATTTTCATGTTAGCAGTATTTTTAATAGTAAAACACCAGAAACCATTCAAAAGTCCATCAAGAGGGAAGTGGTTAAGTCAAGTAAGCTAAATCCTAAGGATACCTAGTATGAGTGAAAAAAAAAAGGATTGTCCATATAACGGTGTCTATAGATCATACATAAAATAATATATGAAGAGTCTTTGAAGTTTGGAAACTGAATATCATATCCAAGGTCATCTGGCTATTATGTAGCAGATCCACATTATAATGCCAGTCCCTTTTCAAAACTCAAGACACTATTACTATAACACACTGCCTCCCAAGTCAGTAGAGTATCCATAGGACATATTAAAATATGGGTTTCAACTGTGTTACTTAGTACTTCAAGGGACCCAGAACACAATAGAGTGAGAGTTAGCCAACTACAAAGCACTCTCAAAAACAATTTAAATACAAAACCAAATCTTATTTTATCTTTAGCGCAAGATCACTTTATGATCAGAATGCCAATGAATGCCTTTAGATACCACTGGTGAAGCCAACTTGCTTTGAAATATACTATTTTGCTCTGTTTCATAAACTTCTTTAGAGGCTGGAATAAAGATCAAAGGATTCCATTTGGTTAATACAAAAAATTGAAAATTCTACTTAGAATTTTCCTCCCAGAATAAATTTAGATTTATTTCCATAAAAGTAATATTTATGTAAAGAATGTATCTTAAAAATGAAAATAAAGAATGTATTTTGTGTTTTCCAAAAATTAGTGAATAAATTAACCTTCCCTATTGTCAATGTGAGGTAACTAGGAACTTTGCGAGAAACCATTATAATTTCAAGTGATAAATATTCTTTGCAGAAAATACAGAAACCAAAAATGAGGAAAACAGATACTGACATGCAAGCATATCACCAAAAGAGATACAGTTACTAATAAACTTAAACATAGGAAAACATGTATGAACAGGTTAAAAATTCCAAGCCAACCTATTACTACAACAGTAGCATACAGACATATTCTCAATGATCGTTTCTTCTTTGCAATATAAAAAGGATATGAAAAACTAGTATTTGTGGGGTTTGTAATATTTGCTAAACTCTATTAAATACATTGGCATTGACCTGTCATATACAAGCCTGGTGGCTATTTTTGCAATTCTTCAAATTAATACAGATTTTAATACCTTTTTATATAACTATTCATAAGCAAGCCTTAGCATAAACCATTACCAGAAGTCTTTATATACCGTGCATTTGATTTTATTCTGAGTTATTCTGTTTTGGCTTCTATGGTCCTAAATCTCTCCATTTGTGGCCTTTTCCACTTACCTTTATTAAGCAAATTTGCTGTTAACATCTGGTAGTTAAAATATGATTTGCAACAGCTTTGCAGATTAAAAAAGTGTGACCTGAATACGATTACATTTGCAACGGTATAAATCTGAGTTAGGAAATCCAGATACACATTTAGTACTACTTTTAGTTCTCTTCTTAAAATCAATTTACTTTTTAAAAAGATTTTATTAATTTATCTGACAGAGTGAGAGAGCACACACATGTGGAGCAGCAGAAGGAGAGGGAGAAGCAGACTCCCCATTGAGCAGGGAGCCCAATTCAGGGTCCCTGGGATCATGACTTGAGCTGAAGGCAGATAGATGCTACACTAACTGAGCCACCCAGAGGCTCCTCTTAAAAATCTATTTAATTCTGCATTTCAGCCTCCGTTCTTCAAGAGTGACAATAAATTCAACTTTCATCTTTTTAGGGAGCTTTGAACTTTAGGATGACAAAGGCTCAGGCATTTTCTGTGACTCAGGAGGACCAAGGAATTTGGCAAGGGTCCACATCAGTCTGCTTTGGTGAGGACCAGGCACTCAGAGTCCCAATCCACATGGGTCTTCAGGTCAGAAAACTCTGGACTTTCTGTGGCAGTGTTAAGAGACTGGAGTCATGAGGACCTAGGTTTTGATAAAGTTCTCTCTTTGACCAAATTTTACTCAGCCTCTTCTGAGCTCCTTTTCAGGTTTCTGTGTTCATCTCTGAATAGTTCAATTTTAGCAAGAACTGTGCTAAGTCAATGTAGTCTTTCTGGATGAGACTCTTCATCCTCCACCATTCCCCAGGTGATGTCTCAATATCTGACTTGCCTTCAGCAAGGATCCTATTAGGATGGTTTAGCCAGAATTTTCCTTACCTGTATTGTTTCCTGTTACTAATTTTTCATTCACAGACTGCCATCCTGCTCCTGGGCTATAAATTCTCACTTGCCCACACTGTGTTCAAAATTGAACCTACGCTCTCTCCTTCAAAGCAAGATATGTCGCTGCGGTCCTCACACCTATTGAGATAACACCCCTCCACACACACCTTGACTAAACTTGGCCCAATGTGCTTTAACAAGTGTCATGAGTAATACTTTCCTTTAACAGAATATTATTTTTTTCTTGAACAATTCCTAAATGCACCAGGAAATAATCCCCTGAGACCCTGCTATCTGCTCAGGGAGGTGCATGTCATGGTTGGGGGTCCTGGCTACCTCTGAGATCCAGAGATCTCTAATCTCCATGGAGCCTCAGGGCTTTCCACAACTCCTCAAAAGCCTTCCCATCACACACCCTCATTCTGAATACAGGACAGGTAGGGCTAGGTAGGGAGAGAGAGGTAGGGGGCCATGGAATCAGGCTCACAAAACAAAGTCCCAAAAAGGCTGAGATGTACAGAAATCAGAGATAAGAAAACAAACCAGATCACCCTGTCCCAGGTATGGGTGGAAAAGACTTTTTTTTTTTTTTTTTTTTTTTTTATGATATGGTTACCTGTGACCAACAAAGAATAACCAGACCCTAAAAAGAAGGAAGCCACTAAAGATGGTATCACCGGTCCTTACTCAAACCAAGACATCACAAGAATGATAAGGCCACAAGCTCCCTGGTCAGTCCTAAATACAAGACTGTCCATGGAGGCCCCCAAGGGCAGCCCTGTCGGGTCCCCTCTCACTCCTGAGAGCTCTCTCTGTACCCTTGCTTACTGAACTTCTCTCACTTTACTCACTCTCCTTTGTCCATGAGATTCATTCTTCAACTCTGTGAGACAAGAACCCCACTCTCCCAATTCATTTCTACTCGTCACAAACTCAGTATTATTGCTAATGGAGCTGAACAGAAGTCAAAGCACCACTGCCTCCAGGAGCCTCTGCCTCTGTCCCTTGCCTTGCAAAACAAACAAATGCAACCCAGTTAGATAAGTACAAAAGAACCCATCTTGGGCCTTTGGTCTGGGATGACAGGAAGAGTAGAATTAGAGACACAACATACAAAAAAATAGAATTTCAGTAAAGCAACTTGCCACAATATTTATTCTTCAAAATCGAATTCTGTATTTTCAATAAAAAGTTTGAAATTTGACAAGGTTCTTAGTTCTTTGATTTGTTTGCTTTCAAAATACCCAGAAGTCCTCTTCTGTGGAGTGGCATCTTTCATTTGAATAGTGTTTTGGGGATACTGATTATATGTACTGAAAATTCCTAATCCAAGATGATTAACTCAAGCCTTTAAAGAACTCCTCTTGCCTTGTATACCTGTCAGGGCCCAAAATGGAAAACGAGAACTGTTAGAGGCAGTTAGTTAGGCTCTCACAGGATGCCTGGAGGTCAGCAAAGAGGAAGTCATGGCCAGCTATATGGAAAGTTGGGGACTGTCCAGGCAGCACACAAGACCACAAGAATCTGAGTCAAACCAGACAGGCCCAAGATGGCCAACAAAGTAAGCAGGAAACTCCTGACCAAATAAGAAAAGTCCTGAAAGTCTGCTTCCAAGAAATCCCCTCCCCAAGTAAAGATTATTCCATCCCCTTGTTAATAACTGTCAATAAAAGAAACACAAATCCCACATACAGCTCTCCCTTGAGCTCAACCACTCTCACATCTCAAGAGTACACTTGGGCTTTCATAAACCTTACTTGTGTCACTTGTCCACTGTGTTTTGTCTGTTCTTGAATTCTCTCTTGTGAGGAGACCAAGAGCCTTAGGCATTACCTTTGGGACAGGCTTGCGGGGGAGGCCCCAGGACCCGGATCTCCTCAGTTCACCCAGCAACACAACCACTCTAACAGTTGAAGCGAGAGAAGTTAATACAACGAAAAGGTTGTGTAGGTGATGGAACCGCTGAGAAGCCAAACAGGACAGTGAGACACTGCGGGGATTAGTAAGAGTAGGACCTGATACAGTCCTCAAACTGGAAGGAGGACAGGGTGTTGTTCCTGGAGTCCAGGGCCAGCACAAGTAGCTGAGTCCATAATGGGCTTGAATGGAGGAGATGGAGCCACAGGGAGATGGACGGGAGTCAGAGAAAGAAGGCGGTCAGTACCCTGGTGTCTCCTTACCTCTCACTTTCCGATTTCCCTCCAATGCTTCCCACCAACAGAATCTGGCTAGAAGCCAGCATAGGCCAGTATCTCCTAAATCGTGAGCATGGGAAGGGTGAGGACTAGATTTTCAAGTAAACAGTCCAGAGCTAGGAAGGCCCAGCATAGCGAGGGGCAGAGCTACACTCATACACTGAACATAATGTCTAATCATCACTGGATTCCTTAAAAATTTGCTTCTTCTCTAAACTGGGAAAATGCTACAGAACCATTCTTTGAAATATAAGATATTTAGCCTGGGATGCACGCAAATGAGGACCAAAGAGAAAAGTGTAGTGCTCGACTCACACTAGAATCCCTTTCCAAGAATCTCCAGAAAGGCATTGTCGCTGGTGGAGTCAACTGAACCACTTTGATTGAAGAATAAAATCAGCCTAGACTCAGAACTGCAGGATCGGGTCCACTGCACAAGCTACTGAATCTGAAAAATGACTGCCCTTAAATTAGAATCCGTTTTCTTTCTGCTGTATTAATGATGCCTGTTATATTTCACTGAAGTTGGCAAGTAACAAAGTTCTAAGCATTTTTCAATTTCCAATTATGAATAATTAGAGGCAAGCAAAATAAAACTATCTGAAACCAGAATCACACCAAGTTACTTTGATATTGCTAGTTAATTTTAATGAATAAAAGCTATCATTCTGGGTAGAAATTCTCTAGCTTCCTTAATCATTTCTCTCTTCAATAAATGCAACTGATTTCTCCGCATCAATCCTGTCTCTATTTTTTCAATCCATCCTTCACATAAGTTCAATAATGATCTCTATAAAATATAAATGTGACCATGTCGTTCCTCTGCCTCTACCACTTCAGTAGTTCCTCATTAATAATGAGATAAAACCCCAACTCCTGCATGTGTAATTATAAGTACTCAAGGCCGGACACCTAATTCTCTTGACCGACTCTACCTCTATCTTTGACTTTGCACTTCTCTGAATTCCAGATGGCTTGCTACTGACTGCATTAGCACACGCCCAGTGCTGAGTCTCCGGGAGTATCTGTGTTCATGCTAGATCTCACAGAAACTCTGCCCAACTTCCCTCTTCTGACTGACACCCATGCAGATTCAACTCAAGTTAAGAGGATCCGAAAGCCCCAAGATGGATTTGCAAACACATACCCCCTGGGAATACATTTGTCACTGTAGTTACTGCACAGTATAGCTATCTGTTTCTGTTTCTACCTCCCCAATCACCCTGTGAGCCCCTAGAGAGCAGGAACCATACCTTTTTCATCCTCAGTAGGCCCACAAAGTATGTGAGATACAGTGTCCCTCAAAAAATATGTGCTGAATGATGTGGGAAACAAAGACTTAAAAAAAATTGTTAAATTTCCTCACTATTTGCAGTCCACTAACAAGTCCTCGAAACAGGCAGAGTGACATTCCTCTGGGGACTCAGCTGCCTCGATGTTGATACTTTGCTAAGGGCAAAAGGTAATCTTAGCTCAAACCCCAGGGTTTTATAAATCTACTTTAACAAATAAAAATTCCTTTGGAAACTTCCTTTATCTCTTTCCCCTAAAATGCAGGTTAGCAATCCTCTTCCAGGCACAGGACCCACTGATATACATCTGAAGAGTCTCATGATGAGTTTTTACAAAACACTAATAAACGACCTTTTCTGAACAATAGCTGGCCCTGTCAGGATCCTGGAAACCCTGTTGCAAATACCTGGAAGGCTTATGCTGTCCTTAATTGCCCCCACTCCCCCCAACAACTTGAAAGTATACAATGGGCCACTCCTCATGACCCCAGGGCAGCTGTTTCTGCCCGTGGCTGCTGTCCCCATGAATTAATAAAACCATCTTTTTACACCAAAGATATCTCAAGAATTCTTTCTTGGTCATCCACTTTGAGCCATAACGTTTTTCCTGCATCACTGAAAGAATGACTAAATGCTCCTAAAATATTCCAGACTGGTTTCTTCTATTCTGTCCTTTTTCCTATGAACTCCACAAATAGCCACCAAAGTTAGCCACAGCAATGAATAAATGAGATCACATTGTTCAACCCTTGTACCATTGCTGGTGGCACCCATGGAACTATAGGGTACCAAAGTTCAATTATTCATTTTTCAAGAAGTATCTACTAAACACCTACTAGCTTACCAGGCACTGTGCTAGGCAGCGGAGACCTAGTAATAGATTAAACAGACAGATGCCTGTGCTTGTAGAACTTTCTGTCCTCATAAGATTTTCTTTCCTTATACACATTATTAACCCTTTTACTTGGCAAAACTCTAGTCACCTTCAAGCTGTGCTCATATGTTACATGGCTTTTTAACACTCATAGCAGAATTCTTCACAAAGGGAAATTTATGTCTGCTTTTGAGCACTCAATTGCCTACAGCTAAAAAAAATCCTTATGTCAAAGGGGCATACTTTGGGGTGGCATATTCAGATCTCCTTCAATGTATATCCTCTAATATTAAAGAATCACCTTTTGAAAGAAGTGGTCTTCATATTATATAAGAATGCTAATGTTGGAAAAATGTCACGCTTACGTTGAGTTGTGAAAATGGAATGCCCTTTGGTCCTTTCACCATTAAGAAAAGAATATTTTAGTGGAGTTTGACTGGATGTGAGCACTTAATTTCTCTCTAAATTAGACTGAAACAGCTGGTGTGGACTGCATTTCCTTGTGTCTTTGCTTACAAGAAGCATTTGGGAAGTAGAAAGTAACATTTCAACAGGGACTTCTTTTGGTAATGAAAATTGCAGGATGGTTTCAATAACGGTAAACATTTAAGACCCATTAAGTCATCTTTCTTATTGTGCTCAACACCATCAAATTCAATGAGGGAATCAATGGCCACAGCTGGATGCAAAAAGCATTGAAATTCGAGCAACTATGTCACTGCCTTCAGTGATAATGAGCTAAAAAGTAGTGGGCGAAAGTTAAAGTCATCACAGAATGTTCACTGGAGATCAGCAGTCGGATTATTTCACAATGATTCATTAAACACAGGATTCAGGGTGTCTAGAGGAGGGAGAGAGCACAACATTTGTGAACACTTAGCAATGAGTATTTAAAGAGAAATTTATAATTTGCTTTTGGTTTTTAATTTAGTCAAGACAATGCAAACCACAGGATTATTTTGTTTGATCAGACAAGTGGATAAAAAAACAATCTTAGAAAAAAAAAATCTTCAAACTCCAGCACTCTTATTTTTCTCTCCTCTTCTCATTATTTTTATAGACGGTAACCATGGTGCTATTCAGAAACACAGCTCTGTTCCTTGCATAGCCTCAAAGCCTGCATATCTGCCTATCACCTCCTCCCTCCTGGCAGCAGCCAAATTCAGTTCTCTCTCTCTCTTTCTCTCTCTCTCTTTGATTTCTTTGTAATTCTAATGAGTTCAAGTAGATGCTACCGACTTGGGGGAGACCATCAAGCACATCTTTTCTTTCTCAGAGCTGTAGGTACAGATGCTGCAATTTCTTTGGATAAAAATCTACTCTGATGAGAACCAAATTAAGCTGGGAAATCTCAGCTACAGATGTGAGGAACATGTTCAGCCCCTGAGCTAGATCAAAGTGAAAGGCATTCATGGCATCACAGAAACCAAAAACTGTCTTTCAGGTTCTGTCAATCTGTAAAATCATCTTTAGAGTCACAGCAGAAACGCCCTCCACAACGAAGACAAATGACCTGTGGCCATTTCAGTTAAACAGCTACCCACATTTCCTTAAACCTCACAGGCACCACTTGCTCCTCAGCCATTACAGCTCAGAGAGTGGTGTTATTCCTCTGACTCACTGTGGTGGCTTCCAGCTGTCATGCCGCCTCTTCCTGGTCTTACAAAACATCCCCTTACCTCTGGCCTCTGGTTTCTCTCACCTACACACCACCTTGCTATGATCTGAATGTTTGCGTCTCCTCAAAATTCATGTGCTGAAATCCTCACCCCCATGTGCTGGTATGAGAAAGTGGGGGCTTTGGCAGGTGCTTAGGTCATGAGAGCGGAGCCCTAGTGATTGGGACTGCTGTCCTTACAAGAGAGGCCTCAGAGAAACAGGTTGCCGGTTCCACCACTTGATGGCACAGTGAGAAGACAGCTGTCAGTGAGGAAGTAGCCCTCACGGAACACCCAATCTTCCAGCACCTTGGTCTTGGACTGTGTTAAAAAGAAAACTACAGGTCCCAAATGGTGTCACTTAGGCCAAGTTCCCAAACTTAATATCTAATCGAATTGCAGTTTCAACCTCCCACAGAAATGTAGTCTTAACCAGTCAGTTAGTAAATTTTTGATCAGTGACTGCCTCAAAGACCCTCTCCATCCCCCAAAGAGAGATGAGGTCATCTGCATGATATGACCCTCCCGGGTCCCTGTAGGGAATGCAACCTTGCCTGGAACAATCCTCTTCTTTTGTTAGTAACTTTCCTCCCCTGCTCTCCTTCCTATAAAAACATTTCACACTATATAACTCCCTGGAACCCCCCCACTAGATGCTAGATTGGATGCTGCTTAATTAACGAATCATTTCAAAAGCTAATTAGATCTTCAAATTTACTGGGTTGAATTCTCTTCTTTAACAATTCTCAGCCTCCAGTACAGTGGGAAACAAATTTCTATTGTTTATAAGCTACAGTATTTTTATAGCAGCTAAACAGACTAAAATAACACTATCCCACCTTTATACACACACACACACAAGAATCCTCTCGTTTCATTTTTGTTCTTTTCCAATCTCAATTCTGACTAAATCCCTTTATTTCTTGAATCTTTTTGCCTTTTGTTAAATTGTTTAATCTCTCTTTTTTAAAGATTGTATTAATTTAGAAGAGAAAGAGCATGAGGTGGGGGAAAGGGAAAAGGCAGAAGGAGAAGCTGGCTCCCTCCTCAGCAGGGAGGCCCAATCCCAGGACCTTGAGATCCTGACCCAAGCTGAAGAAATATGCTTAACCCACTGATCCACTCAGATGCCTCTAAATTGCCTAATCTCAAATGACATCTGTTTGAAGTACAAGACCTTCTAGATGTAGTTCAAATGCACTGCATCTACATCTATGTTCTCAGATATTCTATGAATCCTAAGGCTCTGTAATATTCATGCACAGTCAGTTCCACCCTTAAAGTCCAAGATCCAAACAACAGAGTAGGAAACCCTTTATCAGGGAAGCAGAGAAGTGAATGTCAATTAAGAGTAAGCATAAGAATAGGAAAAAGTAAAAACAGGAAAAAAGAATGTGTTAATGGTAAGACAAATACCAAAAAAAATTTCAGAGATACAGAGGTGGGCAATGCTGTAGGATGGTAGAAATGGTTGAAGGGAGTCGAAAGGTAAATAATCATTTTAAAAATAAAATAGTGCATTGTCAAAATAAACTATTCTCTATAAAAAATAAAACCACAAATGTATGAAGAGAGATTTCAAAGCAAGATATAAAAAATCATATGCTTTAAAAAAAGGGAAAAAACTGAGAAATGAAATCATATTATAATTTAAAATGTGTGTTTGAAACCAAAAGGCAAATGATAAACTGTGAAAAAATATCTATAATATGTATATCAAAGAGGAGCATATTCTTCCTCAATCAAAAATGAGTTCATATACGGTTTGGAAGATGGTGGCAGAGTAGGAGGACCCTACACTCACCTCATCCCATGAATACAACTACATAACTCAAAAGTCATCCTAAATACCCCAGAAATCGACCTGAAGATTGGCAGGACAATAACAGGAGAGAAGAGGCCATGTTGAAGAAGGTAGGAAATATGGAGACATGGTTTGGGAGAGAAAAAAATTGTGGTGGCTGAGTGGGGAGCTAGCCACGATCATGGAGAAGGGTAAGAGACAGACTAACACAGAGGGGCGCATATGGGGGAAACAAATCCCCATTGCAACTGGCTTGGAAAGCAAGAGGGGCTAAATTTCATGAGATTTGAAGGTCAGTAGACTTCGCTGGGATCGAGCCCCAAGGGCACTGTGCTGCCCTTGGAGAGAAGGCAGACAAGCAATCTGTGCACGTACAGCATGGAAACAGCAATCTGAAGAGCATCTGGGGCACATGGTGGGGAGGTTACTCACTCATCTCGAACTGAGTTCCACTGAGACAGTACTACAGAGAGACCTCTCCAGGAACAAGGGAAGTGATCATGCCATTTTCCAACCCTGCCCCTCGGCATAAGCACAGGGCCACCTGCAGGAACCAGCACAGTCCTGACACTCCTACCTGACTTGCTTACACCAAGCCTCACCCCTCTCTCCCCCAGCACTCCAGAAGAACCACTCTCACCCATCTCCATGGCCTTAGTCCTGGTACCTTCTACCAGAAGACCAGCCCAAACCTTTACTCACATGGTGACTGCAGACATAGGAGTTTGGTGGAACCTTGGCTCAGACATCACTGGCAACAGGTCTCATTTCACAAAGAGACCTGAGCATGCCTAGTTAAAATATGCCGCATTCAGACCAGGGAGCAAATACTGCTCACCACAGGTAAAGACAGCCTCTGCTGAATACAGGTCTAGATGATAAAGCAACCAGGACAAAACAGCAGAGCATGCACAGCACACACTAGAGACATTCTTAGAAGTGCCAGACCCTAGGTAGCAGGGGACACTAGTGGCAGGGCATGACAGGACCTCTTCTTCAAAAGGTCATTACCCTCAAAAACAACAGGCATAGCTGACTTTCCTAACACAGAGAAACAAGCACAGAGACCTAGACAAAATGAGAAGACAGAGAAATTTACCCTAAATGAAAAAACAGGGCAAGGCCACAGCCATAGATCTCAGTGAAACAGATATAAGTAACATGCCTGACAGAGAATTTAAAGTAATGATCATTTGGATACTTGCTGGACTTAAGAAGGGTAAAGATATAAGTGACATTGTTAACACAGAGATAAGGAATAAGATAGCAGAAATAAAGGGTTCACTAAATAAGAAACAAGTTTAATGGAATGAACTGGAGGCTGGAAGATGCAGAGGAACAAATTAGTGACCTAGAAAACAGAGTAATGGAATGTAATCATGCTGAACACAACAGAGAAAAAAAGAATTAGGGAAAACAAGCATAGACTTAGGGAACTCAGTGACTCCATCAAATGTAATAACATTCACACTATGGAGTCCCAGTAAAAGAAGAGAAAGAAAATAAGGCAGAAAATTTATTTGAAGAATTAATAGTTGAAAACTTACCTAATCTGGGGAAGGAAACAGGCATCCAGATCCAGGAGGCACAGAGAACTCCCATCAAAATCAACTAAAGCAGATCTACATGAAGATATATTGTAATTAAACTGGCAAAATATAGTAATAAAGAGAAAAAAATTAAAGCAGTAAGACCAAAGAAGACAGTGACTTACCTTGGAAAACCCATAAGGCTAGCATGGGATTTTTCAGCAGAAACTTTCCAAGCCAGAAGAGAGAAGCATGATATATTCAAAGCACTGAATAAGAAAAAATCTGCTGTCAAGAATAGTCTATCCTGCAAGACTATCATTCAGAGTGAGAAAAGAGCTTCCCAGACAAACAGAAACTAAAGGAGTTCATGATCATTAAACAGCCCTGCAAGAAATATTAAAGGAGAATCTTTGAGTAGAAAGGAGAGCCCAAAATTGACATTATAAAGGTAGGAAATACAAAAGCAATACAAAAAATATTTCTATAAAAAAAGTCAAAGAACTCACAAAATAAAAGATGTAAAATTTAACAAATACCCAAAAATGAGAAGGACAAGGGTAAAGAATGGCTTCAAACTTCAATGACCATCAAATTAATATAGACTATTTGCAGAAGAGGTAATATACCATCCAAATGGCAACCACATATCAAAGCCATTAATAGATATACAAATAATAAAGAGAAAAAAATCCAAATAAATCCCTAAAGAAAATTGAAACCATGAAAGAGAAAAAAGACAAGAAAGGATTGGAGACAAATCTCTAGAAATAGCCACAAAGTAATAAAATGGCAATAAATTCATATCTATCAATAATTACTTTGAATATATACAAACTAAATACTCCAATCAAAAGTCACAGAGTGGCAGAATGGATAAAAAAAAAACAAGACCCATCCATATGCTGCTTACAAGAGACACATTTTAGACCTAAAGACACCTGCAGATTGAAAGTGAGAGGATGAAGAAACATCTATCATGCAAATGGATGGCAAAAGAAAGTAGCAATACTTATATCAGACAAAATAGACTTTAAAACAAGACTGAGCAGGAGACAAAGAAGGATACTATATAATAGTAAACAGGATAATCCAACAAGAGGATATGACAATTGTAAATAATTATGCACCCAACATAGGAGCACCCAAATCAATAGAACAGTTAATAACAAACATAAGAGAACTAATGAATAATAAAACAGTAATAGTAGGTGACTTTAGCACCCCACTTACATCAATGGACAAGCCATCCAAACAGATAATCAACAAGGAAATGGGGGCTTTGAATGACACACTGGAACAGATGGATTTAACAGGTATCTTCAGAACATTTCATCCTAAAACAATAGAATACACACTTTTTTCAAGTGCACCTATTCTCCAGAATAGGCCAAATATTAGCCCACAAAACAAATCTCACCAAATTCAATAAGATCAAAGTCATACTAAGCATCTTTTCTGACCACAATGCTATGAAACTAGAAGTCAATCACAAGAAAAAATCTGGAAAGACCACAAGTATATGAAGGATAAGTAACATACTACTAAATAATGAATGGGGCAACCAAGAAATAAAGGAAATAAAACACATAGAAACAAATGAAAATGAAAACACAATGTTCCAAACCCTCTGGGATGCAGTAAAAGTGGCCCTAAGAGGGAGGAATATAGCAATACAGGACAATATCTCTGATGAACATAGATGCAAAATCCTCAACAAAAATCCAATATCCAATATTCAATATCCAATATTCAAATTCAATATCCAAATTCAACAATACTTAAATAAAATCATTCAACACAATCAAGTAGGATTTATTCCTGGGATTCAAGCATGATTTGGTATTCACAAATCAATCAATGTGATATATGACATTGATAAGAGAAAGGATAAGAACCATATGATCATTTTAAGAGACTCAGAAAAAGCATTTGACAAAGTATAACATCCATTAATAATAAAAAACCTCTGCAAAGTAAGTTCAGAGGGAACATATTTCCTCATAATAAAGGCCATATATGAAAAAACCCACAGCTAACATCATTCTTAATGGGGAAGAACCGAGAATTTTTCCCCTAAGGTTGGGAACAAAACAAGGATGTCCACTCTCAGACCTGTATTCAACATAGTACAGGGAGTCCTAGCTACAGCAACATAAAGAAATAAAAGGAACCCAAACTAACAAGAAAGAAGTAAAGCTTTCGCTATTTGCAGATGATATGATACTCTATATAGAAAACCCCTGAAAATGCTAGAACTGATAAACAAATTCAGTAAAGTTGCAGGATACAAAATCAGCGTACAGAAATCTGTTGCCTTTCTATACATCAATAATATGAAGCAGCAGAATGGGAAATTAAGGAATCAAATCCATTTACAGCTGCACCAAATATGATAAGATATCTAGGAATAAACCTAATCAAAGTAGTGAAAGACCTGTACTCTTAAAAAAATAAAATGCTGATGAAAGAAATTGAAGATGATGCAAAGAAATGGAAAGACATTCCATGCTCAGGGGTTGGAAGAACAAATATTGTTAAAATGTCTATACTACCCAAAGCAAACTACAGATTTAATGCAATCCCTATCAAAATTCCAGTAACATTTTTCACAGAACCAGAACAATCTTGAAATCTGTATAGAACCACAAAAGATCTCAAATAGCCAAATCTATCTTGAAAAAAGAAAAGCCAAGCTAGAAACATCACAATTCCAGACTTCAAGTTATATTACAAAGCTGTAGTAATCAAAACAGTACATTCTGGCACAAAAACAGACCCATAGATCAATAGAACAGAAAACTGGAAAATGAATGCAAAGCCATATGGTCAAGACAAATATCCAGAAACAGCCACAAAGCAAGTAGTAAAATGGTAAAAAAAAAAAAAAAAAAAAAAAACAAGAAAGAATATCCAATGGGAGAAAGGCAACCTCCTCAACAAATGGTACTGGGGAAACTGGACAACAATAGCGAAAGAAAGAAACTGGACCCATTTCTTCACCATACTCAAATTAAATTCAAAATGGATGAAAGATCTAAATGTGAGACCTGAAACCATAAAAATCCTAGAAAAGAATATAGGCAGTAACCTCTTGGACATCAGCCATAGCTACTTTCTTCTAGATATATCTTCTGACGCAAGGGCAAAAATAAACTACTGGGACTACATCAAAATAAAAAGCTTCTGCACAGCAAAGAAAACAATCAACAATATTAAAAGGCAACCTAAGGAATAGGAGAAGGTATCTGCAAAGGACATAACTGATAAAGGGTTAATATCCAAAATGCATCAAGAACTGATACAACTCAATACCCTCCAAAAACAAGCTATTTTTTAAAAAATGGGCAGAAACATGAACAGGCATTTCTCCAGAGAAGACATCCAGGTGACCAACAAGCACATGCACATCATTGGCCATCAGGGTACGCAAATCAAAACTACAATGAGCTGTTGCCTCACACCTGTCAGAATGGCCAAAATCAACAACACAAGAAACCACGGGTATTGGCTAGGATGTGGAGAAAAAGGAACCCTCGTGCACTGTTGGTGGGAATGCAGACTGGTGCAGCCACTGTGCAGAACAGTATGGAGGCTCCTCAAAAAGTCAAAAATAGAGGTCTCCTGTGATCCAGCAATTATACTACTAGGTATTTACCCACAGGATACAAAAACAGTAATTCAAAGGGATACATGCACCCTATGTTTATTGCAACATTACTTACAATAGTCAAGATATGGAAGGATCCCAAGTGTCCATCGATCAATGAATGGATAAAAAAGAATTGGTATATATGCACACGATGAAATATTACTCAGCCATAAAAAAGAATGAAATCTTGCCACTTATAATCACATGGATGGAGCTAGAAACTATAATGCTAAACAAAATAAGTCAACCAGAGAAAGACAAATATCATAGGATTTTACTCATATGTAGAATTTAAGAAACTAAACAAATGAGCATAGGCGGAAGAAAGAGAGAGAGACAAATCAAGAAATAGACTTTTCGTCACTAGAAGTCCAATGCACTATCCATTGCGCCACAGAGCCACCTAAGAAATAGACTTTTAATAACAGAGAACAAACTAATGTTTAGGAGAGAGGTCAGTGGGGGGATGGGTTTAAAAGGAGATAGGGATTAAGAGGGCATTTGGTGATGAGCACAGGGTGAAGTATGGAATTGTTGGAACACTATATCATACACCTGAAACTAATATGACATGGTATGTTAATTAACTGGAATTTAAATAAAAACTTTAAAAAATGAGTTCATAAAATCAAGAAGACTAACATCCATAGAGAAAAATTGATAGGCATTTCACAGAGGTTATACAAATGGTCAACAAAAATACAAGGCTCCCC
This sequence comes from Canis lupus dingo, assembly GCF_003254725.2. NCBI lineage: Eukaryota > Metazoa > Chordata > Mammalia > Carnivora > Canidae > Canis > Canis lupus. The sequence continues at coordinate 54,672,273 of NC_064258.1, read as the reverse complement.
CCACCAAGAAAGTATCAAGTATACTTCAATTTAAAAAAAATACAAAATATAAAAAATAAAAAATCCAAGGACCAGTCTCACTCATAATTCAACAAATACAAATCAGTATAACGATGTTCTTTTTCATCTACCCACCCTGACAACATCCAGAGTCTGGGACAGACAACGAGGGTGGAGAAACAGACACCATTGCCTGGGCAACGTGTTAGACTTTTTGTGTTGTTAGTGTTATGTACTGATTGTTCAACGATTTCACTTATTCATTTGTTGTTTTGCTTTTTTGTTTGTTCATCTCCAAATAAGAATGTAGCCATGTGGACTTTACATGTATGAGTAGGATAAGGACTGACATTTCCCACCAGCCACTTATATGCATAGAGGGCTGGGTCATCCAATCGTCTCTTCTCAGATCTAAGGCTGAAAAGGAAGCTGCTGTGGAATCCTCAGAGTGATCTCAAGCTGTCCCCAGTCTGTTGAGATTGGGCTGAGATGTGGTTTCCTCCTACCCCATTGCCAGACTCCCCCGATAGTCTGACCATACAAAGTAGACAAATGCAAAGCAACGCTCCTCAAAATGCCCCACAAACCTCTGCAGGTCCCTAAGTTCTTCCTGTGGCAACCACACTTCCCATCCCTTCCCACACGCCACCTCCTCTCTATCTGTTTTCTCTGACTTGCAATGTATAGTGGGAGTGTGGGTATAAAACTTGCATCTGTCCTGCAGAGACACAGAAAACTCATTTTTTGTTTAGTGCATTCCGTCTCTTAGCTATGGAACAGAAAGCGTAAGGGTGGCTCAAAGAATATAATATATGCAAGTTACCTAATTTCATCAGCTTTGGAGGTAAATCAAAACTATCCCATATTCGAGCAAAATTTTAAGTTTTTCATTTAAATCACTTAGAATGTTGCCTTTTTCATGTGTCTGCTATTTCAGGAGTTTTAAGAACCTGTGAAAGTTGTAGATCATATTAATTGAGTCCCTGATTATTAACGCCCATGCTGATCTTGTTTTTTTTTTTAAGATTTATTTATTTATTTATTTATTTATTTATTTATGATTATTATTATTTAGACATAGAGAGAGAGAGAGGCAGAGACGCAGGAGGAGGGAGAAGCAGGCTCCACGCTGGGAGCCCAATGTGGGACTCGATCCCGGGACTCCAGGATTGTGCCCTGGGCAAAGGGCAGGTGCTAACCCCACTAAGTCACCCAGGGATCCCCTGATCTTGTATTTTCTTTTGTTTCTCTCATTCTATACTATATCCAGGGAAGTCCTGAGAGAGGGGATAACCCAGGAAGCTACATCTTGGGGGAAAGGCAATAATTTGATCTAACCTACACTTAATAACTGTGAAATCAAATTCCATAAATCAGAGTTCTTACACAGTATCACATTCTTCTAATAATTTCAAAGGTAAGAACAATCCAGGAGCCACATAAAGAAGCCTGGGACATCTCAGGTAACTCCTCAGGTCCCTTCATTCTGCACTGGACATGGTTTCTTGGCCCAGAGCAAGAGATGAGTGCAGAAGAGGTTTCACAGGTTATTTCTCACACAGAAGAGAGTTTTTTAAGTTAAGAAACACTTCATTTTATACCCCCAGGGTGCTTTGTGGTTGATGGGCAGCCTCCTGCCTCATAAATCCATAGACCCAGGATCTACTATAAGCAATCTTTTGGCCAAGGATATCCTGCTAAAAGCATTCTCGCAGAAGAGAGAAAGTCTATTTCTCCTGGGAAATATCATTAGTCTACAAGAGCCCATGTAGTAAGGAAGCCAGGCTGGGTCACCTGACTACCTACCTTCCCCTCAGCAGGGTGTCCGAGGAGGCAGTGGGGGGTGGGTATTTCCTGGTCAAGCAAGTGAATGGATCAGAGACAGCTTCTAAAGTCTGCCCTCAGGATCCCTGGGTGGCTCAGCGGTTTAGCCCCTGCCTTCGGCCCAGGGTGTGATCCTGGAGTACCGGGGTCAAGTCCCACATTGGGCTCCTTGTGTGGAGCCTGCTTCTCCCTCTGCCTGTGTCTCTCATGAATAAATAAATAAAATCTTTAAAAAAATAAATAAATAAAATAAAGCCTGCCCTCTACACAATCATATTTATCTCTTGGGGTCCTAAAGTTTAAAATGCCCTCCTCCACTTTAACCTTAGCTAAAAGAACCACTGTGTCCCTTTAGTTCTGCCCCTTACCTGCATTGCAGGGCCCTGCAAGAGGTCGAATGAATATTGTAGGAAATGAAATATCAGCTATAAATAAGCAAAAACAATGAATATAGGGGCTTGAGATGGCAAAGAATTCTGACCAAAGAAAAATAGCCTATAATTCTCTAAGAACAAAGAGGTTAGAAAAAGACTAGTTTTTACCTGTCCAGATACTACATTATCACAGTGTGGGTAGCTACTAAAAATCCACCTAACAAATGATTCTTTTTTCATTCATCCTCCTTGATACAAAATTTATAAAATGGGGGAGAGGGGAAGGATCATAAAATAATTCCAGATGAACGTGTGAAAAACTGTGAGATCTAGCATGTGGGAGGAATGAGTCAGTACAAAAACACAGGGAAAAAAGGCAATGGAAAAATAATTCAAATAGTTCAAGAAATCTCAACCCAAAGAGAGGAAAGCTTTCTAAATAACACAACATAGAAAGACAACAAAGCTAAGTGTCCTTATAAGTGGGCAACTGTAAGGAGTTATATACTATTGTTACAATTTTTAAATAATTGGGTCATTTTTCTCCTGGTTCTGTATGTAATGAAACTTAAAACCATTACCTCATTTTAAACATTAACTGAAAAAATTCCTTTAAGTCACAAATCCCATCAGATAAAAAAGTAAATTATCATAATTCCCCTTCTAATATATTATATTCTCACAATGAGGAGTTACATGATGGCATATTTTACATACATAATTTAAAACCCTGACACTGAACAGAGATAGCAGGATGAAAGAAAAAGAGAAACTTTATAATGAAGAGGTAATGAAAAGGAGCAGCAGCTGTTGAAGAAGCTGCTGGAAAGAAGCTTCAGAAAAAAAGAAAAGAAAAAAAACCTTTAAATAGGGAAAAGGAGTTCAATATTCAATAAAGAATGCATGAATGTTGAGATATCTTCTGAACTAACAGTATATACCAAGGTCTACAGACACAACTCCGGTCTTTAAAAAAAAAACAAAAAAACAAAAAAGGTGATATTAGACAAACACATTCTAGAAAATGTCTTAAATGACTTTTTTACCATTTACATAGGGGAACAAAGCTTAGCAAGAGTTAAGTACAGGCAACATTTCCTCAACCTCAGAGTTTTGATTGAAAGAGTCTTAACTTGGCTTCCGGGAATTTACTGATTAAGTTGCGTACCACGTTTCTTAATTCTTTTCAAAAAAATGTTTATAGAGCAATATCTGAAATGCACAGAAATGTATGCTTTAAAAATTATTAACAACATGTTAAGCTACACAGCACATTATTGTTGTATCTTGTTTGTTTTGGAATATCAATGAGAATGATTTTCACCTGAAGCCTCATTCTTCTCTGAGTTGTCTGTTCATAACCTTTGTTCACTTTTACTTGAGTTTTTAGTATGTGTCTTGTTATTTCATAAAATACCTTTGAGTAATAAAGACAAAGACCTTTTCCGTATTTGCTGATTTTATAGACTCATATTTTGAAATAAAATTGAGTACACTAACAAACTGATCTAAAGCTGGGGAAGATGGAGAGATTACCTTTTAATAGTTAGGAAAGGATGGGGTATACTTTCAGGACATCTTAAAAACCCATATAGTTAATTAAAATATCTGCTAAGGACTATCGTCCATCATTTATTAAAAAAAAAAAAAAAGTTCAACCTTTTTAGTCATCCGTCATATGAGAATGGGTTCTGGCAGTCTAATTAAATGTAATGACCTTCTGCTGAGGAATTTCTAAAAATTCAATCACGAAAGTTAGGTGTGATGTCTACGGGGGCCTCCCTCCACCTTAAATCTCCTGAAATCCAGGATCTTGCCTTTGAAATAGAGTAAGCTCCACAAACCCCAAAAAAGACAAATGAGCAGAAGGAGCTTATAATACAAGTGACTTCCATCCAGACACTTCCAACTCAAACATGGCACATCTTTTTTTCACTCCACAGCAAAACTCACCCTCGATTAGAAGCATCAGTGAAGTTTGCCTAAGACTTTACTAGTAGGAAACGTGAGCAAGGAAGAATTAGGTGAAAGTTTTCATCTTCAATAAAAAGACACACAGTCAACAGACGAATCCAAGATGGCTAAGTGTCTGCCAAACACACACTGTCCTTGTCTCTCAAGTCAAGAGAACTCCCACTTTGGATTGAGCGCCCTAGTGAAAGACCAGCCCACGGTGCAGCTGGGTGTGTCGGTGACCAGGTTACGGATGATGGGCTGTTAGGTTTAGCTGAGCAGGAATCCAGCTCAATATGAAACCTTACTGTTACCCCACAGTCCCTCCAATGGATGGCTGTAGAGTTCCAGAAATTTCCCCATGTGTTCAGATGATGGAGTGCTGTCCATGGGAGGAGCACACTCCCTCAGTCTGAGATCTGTTCTGTCTAGACCCCCAGGAAGGATACAACAGTGAAGCAACAGTGAAGCACGAGTCCTGCTCTCACAGATTCTTCTTTCTGTCTTCTCACATTTGGCCACCTTTGGTCATAAGGAGCTCTTATTTAAAGTAAAGTGTTTATTACTTTTTTTTTTTTTTTAATTTGGGTATAGCTGACACACGACAACATTACATTCAGGTGTACCCTTGTTGACTTGACAAGTTTAATCCATTATGCTATGTTTACCACTAGTCCAGCTACCATCTGCCCCATCACATCGCTATTACAGCATCGCTGACGGTATTCCTTGTGCTTGCCTTTTATGCCCACCACTTATTCATCCCATACTGGCAGCCTGTATCTCCCTCGCCTCTTCATCCATTTTACCCAACCCTCCACCCTCTCCCCCCACTGGCAACCATCAGTTTGTTCTCTGTATTTATAGTTCTGATTTCACATTTTGTTTGCTTATTCGTTTTTAAAGATCCATTTATAAGTCAAATCATATGATATTTGTTTTTTTCAGTGTGACATATTGCACTTTGCATAATACCCTCAGGGTCAGTCTATGTCGTCTCAAATGGCACAATCTCATCCTTTTTATGGCTGCATCATATCCCATTGTGTATATATACATTTTCCTTATCTATTTGTCTATTGATAAGCACGTATCTTGCTTCCGTGTCTTGGCTATTGGAAATAATGCCGCAATACACATAAGGGTGCTTGTATCTTTCTGTGTTAGTGTTTTTGTGTTCCCTGGATCAATATCCAATAGTGGGGTTATTAGGTAATGTGATATTTCTATTTTTATTTTTTCGATGAACCTCCATACTGTTTTCCACAGTGGCTGTACCAATTACATTCCCACCAACTGTGCACAGGGGCTCCTTTTTCTCCATATCCTCACCAATACTTGTCGTTTCTTGTTTTCTTGATTTTAGCCATTCTAACAGGTGTGAGAGGTGGCTCTGATTTGCATTTCTCTGATGATAAGTGACACTGAGCATTTTTTTCCTGTGTCTTTTGGCCATGTGTATGTTTTCTTTGGAAACTGTCTATTTAGGTCCTCTGCCCATTTTTAATCAGATTATTTGGGTTTTTTGGTGTTCAGTTTTATAAGTTCTTTATATGTTTTGGATATTAAGCCCCTACTGAATATATCAATTGCAAATATCTTCTACCATTTCAGTAAACTGTCTTTTGTTCTGTTGATTGTTTCCTTCGCTGTGAAGAAGTATTTTATTTGATACTTTATTTTTGCTCATTTCCCTTGCCTTAGGACACATATCTAGAAAAATGTTGCTATGGCCAATGTCATAGCAATTATTGCCTCTGTTCTCTTCTAGGATTTTTATAGTGTCAGGTCTCACATTTAGAGTTTTGATCCATTTTGAGTTTATTTTTGCATATGGTGTTAATAAGTAGTCCGGTTTTATTCTTCTACATGCAGCTATCGAGTTTTCCCAGCACTATTTGTTGAAAAGACTGTATTTTCCCCATTGTTTATTCTTCCCTCCTTCTGTCATAGATTGAGCATATACATGTGGATTTATTTCTGGAGTCTCTATCCTGTTCTATTGAACCCTGTGTCTATTTTTGTGCCGGCACCCTACTGTTTTGATTACTATAGCTTTGTAATATATTTTGAAATCTGGAATTGTGATACCTCCAGCTTTGTTCTTCTTTCTCAGGTTTTCTGCGGCTATTTAGGGTCTTCTGTGGTTTTATACAAATTTTAGTATTATATGTTCTAGTTTGCAAAAAAAAAAAATGTTGTTGGCATTTTGATTGGGATTGCACTGAATTTGTAAATTGCTTTGAGTAATACAGACATTTTGACAATATTAGTTCTTCCAATCCATCAGCATGGAATGTCTTTCCATTTGTTTGTGTCACCTTCAATTTCTTTCATCAGTGTTTTATAGCTTTCAGAGAACAGGTCCTTCACCTCATCGGTTAAGTTTATTCTTAAGGATTGTATTCTTTTTGGTGCACTTGTAAATGACATGTTTTATTTTTTGGTAATATTTTTTTTCAAAGATTTATTTATTTATGATAGAGAGAGAGAGAGAGAGAGGCAGAGAAACAGGCAGAGGGAGAAGCAGGCTCCATGCCTGAAGCCTGATGTGGGACTCGATCCCGGGACTCCAGGATTGCACCCAAAGACAGGCGCCAAACTGCTGAGCCACCCAGGGATCCCCTTTTTGGTAGTATTTTGATTACCAATTCAATTTTGTTACTTATAGTCAGTCTATTCAGACTTTCTCTTTCTTCCTGCTTCAATTTTGGAAGATTTTATGTTTCTAAGAATTTACCCAAATTTTCTAGGTTGTCTACTTTGTTGGCATATAATTTTTCATAATATTCTCTTATAATCATTTGTATTTCTGTGGTGTCTGTCGTTACTTCTTTCTCATTTCTGATCTTATTTATTTGGGTCCTTTTTCTTTTTTTTAGTTTGGCTAAAAATTTTATCAATTTTGTTTATCTTTTCAAAGAACTTGCTCTTAGTTTCATTGATTTTTTTCTGTTGCTTTTTACTCTCTACATTATTTATTTCTGCTCTGCTCCTTATTATTTCTTCTACTCATCTTGTTTTTTTTTGTTGTTGTTGTTGTTTTTTGTTGTTTTTTCTAGTTCCTTTAGGCATAAGGTTAGTTGTTTTTTTCTTGCTTTTTGAGGTAGGCCTGTATTGCTATATACTTCCCTCTTAGAACTGCTTTTGCTGCATTCAAGACATTTTAGACCATTATGTTTTCATTTTCACTTCATGTATTTTTTTTATTTCTTCTTTGGTTGCTTCATTGACCCATTGGTTGTTTAGTCTCCATGTATCTGCGGGGTTTTTTTCCCAGGTTTTTTTTTTTTTTCTTTTGATGTATTTCTCATTTTATAGCTTTGTGGTTGGAAAACATGCATGATATGATCTTAATCTTCTTAAATTTATTGAGACTTGTTTTATGGCCTAATATGTGATCTATTATGGAGAATGTTCCAAGTGCACTTGAAAAGAATGTGTATTGTGTGTTTGGATGGATTATTCTGTATATACCTGTTATGTCCATCTGGTCTATATTGTGTCATTCAAAGACATTGTTTCCTTATTGATTTTCTGTCTGGATGATCTATCCACCGATGTAAGTGGAGTGCTAAAGTCTCCTATTATTATTGTAGTATAATCAATTTGTCTCTTTATGTTAGTTAATATCTGCTTTATGTATTTAGGTGCTCCAGTGTTGGGTGTAGAGATACAATTGTTTAATCCTCTTGTTGGATTTATCCCTTTCTTATTATTTAATGCTCTTTGTCTTTTGCTACAGTCCTTGTTTTAAAGTCTATTTTGTCTGATATAAATATTGCTACCTCAGGAACTTTTTTCTTTTGGCTGAATGTTTTTCTATCACTTCACCTTTAGTTTGTATGCATCTTTAGGTCTGACATAAGGCTCTTGTAAGCAGCATACAGATGAGTCTTATTTTTTTGTCCATTCCATTACTCTATGCCTTTTTACTGATGTATTTAGGCCATTTACATTTAAAGTAATTATTGATAGGGATGTACTTATTGCCATGTTTAAAATTTGTTTTTGGTTTGTTTTTGTAGTTCTTCTTTCTTAATTTCTTCTTTTGCTCTTTGTGATCAGTGAGCATCTATAGTGTTTTGTTTGGCTTTCTTTCTCTTTGTTTTTTGTGTATCTATTACAGGTTTTGGTTTTGTGGTTACCATGAGGTTCATTTATAACATCGTAAGTAAACAGCACTCCATATTAATTTGGTGGTCATTTAAGTTCAAACACATTCTAAAGAAAAAAGAAAATCTATCCCCTTCTCTTTAACTCCCATCTCCAGGGTTCAGATACATGTTGTCATATTTTATATCTTCTTATTCATATTTTTCTTATGTCTAATTATGGCTGTTTCTTTTTCACTTAAAGAAGTCCCCAGGGGTGTCTGGGTGGCTCATTCAGTTAAGCATTTGTCTTCAGCTCAGGTCATGATCCTGGGGTCCTGGGACTGAGCCCCACATTGGACTCCTTGCTTGGTGGGGAGCTTGCTTCTCCCACTCCCGCTGCTTGCTGCTCCCCCTGCTTGTGCACACATTCTCTCTCTCTCTGTCAAGTAAATAAAATCTTTATTTAAAAAAATCCCCTTAATATTTCTTGTAAGGTTGGTTGAATGGTGATAAATTTCTTTAAGTTTTGTTTGGCTGGGAAGATCTTTTTCTCTCCTTCAAATCTGAATGATCACCTTGCCAGGTATTCTTGGTTGTAGGTTTTTTCTTTTCAGCATCAAGTGTCACCTTTAAACGGGACAGATCCTGCCCTATACTCATAGTATATGCATATGATTAAATGTGTGAGGTGATAGATACGCTAATCAGCTAGATGGGAGGGATCCTTTCACAATGTATATGTAAATCAAATCACCACAAGGTGCACTTTCATTATTGTATAATTTTGTCAGTTACACACCTCAATGAAACTGAAAAAAAATTGAAAAAAGGTGTGTGGAGACATCAAGAGAAAAAATTAAAATGTCACAAATATAGGTACAACATCTATCAATTATGAACCCTGGGAAAAAATGTTCTATCAGATTATATAAAAAATAAAGAACTTCAGAGCATTAGCATTGGGCATTGGTTATTGCTAAAATGCACAGCAGAAAAATTTTACAAAAGACCTTAGTTCCAAAGGCAAAGAATCAAGCTATGGAAGGTTGAGCAAAGATGTTTTCTAAAGATTTCTGCTTTTTGCTATGAGGTTCTTGGGCACAGCTATTGTAATGATGAGCTTCAAAACATGTTATTTGAATAAAACAGATGCAGGATGAATCAATTTATTAAGTATGTCTCATGATTGTCCTGTCAAACAATCTTCTCTTATATAGTTCCTTACAATAATTCATTCTTTTTTTTATAATTTTTATTTATTTATGATAGTCACACACACAGAGAGAGAGAGAGAGAGAGAGGCAGAGACACAGGCAGAGGGAGAAGCAGGCTCCATGCAATGGGAGCCCGACGTGGGATTTGATCCTGGGTCTCCAGGATCGCGCCCTGGGCCAAAGGTAGGCGCCAAACCGCTGCGCCACCCAGGGATCCCCAATAATTCATTCTTAATTCAAATATAATATTAAGTTGCCTGGCATTATAATATTATTTGTTATAATTCTACAACAAAGCAGCTTTAATAGTTTATCACAAAATGCCAAAAATATTTCATAGATACTATATCAAAAAGCACCACTATCCATAAATATCCTGACCATAAAACTGGTCTTCCAGGGGCCACATTAAAATCTTGGGAAAAGATAGTAACCTAGGGCAGGGACAGACTGGCAGTTACTAGTAATTCTGACATGAGTGTTTCCTTCCTAGTTGAAACTTGCTAGCTGGTTTATGTGAAAATGATTCTGTGATAGTGCTAAAGCAAGGGTTGTAAAAGATAAAGAAATGACTTTGCAACTGCAATGAGGTAGCAAAACTACATATTAGGAAAAAATCTTCAGATTAAACACAAACTGCAAATCATCCAAGAAAGATATGCAGGCACAGATTTCATTCAGACTAAGCTAACTTTATATCAATAAACAGAGTTAAATTAAAACTATTCTTTAAAAAGAACATTTATAATACATAACCATGACTAACTTCTTTCCTTAACCAAGGAGAAGGAGGAAGAAGTGGGGGAGGTGGAAGAGGAGGAGGAGGAAGAAGAAGGAATGCCCAAACAGATTATAAATTCACTTGGTTAATTAGGCAGGCATTGTGATAGAGACTTTAACCTGATTTCCACTGGTTCACAGATGCCCTACAAAACCTATGAACAGCCTAAAGTTGAAAACAAAATTTTGTTTATATGTAGATAGAATTTCAATATTTTAATCAGATTCCCCAAAGAAGTCCATGCCCCATCCTACCAAAAAGTCAAGGACCATGGGTCCCAGTGGAAAAAAAAAAAAAAAGAAAAAAAAAGATCTATAAGATGATTAAATATTCCATTACCTGGTAAATAATGTAAAATAGCTAAAACAACAAGGAACTCCTAAGAAAATAGAGTGTGCCCTAATTATGTGTATGCAGTGAGTTTAACACCCTTTGGAAATCCATTGTTCTATGGAAGAAGAGAATGAGATGGATTTTACATTACAGAAAGTATTCAAAATCTGACCATGACCTGTCCCTTTTTGCTGCACTGCGTTTCTTACTTATTTTTTGTTTGGGGGGAGGTTTTTTGTTGGAGTGGACTCTTTGCATTTACTTATTGGAGCATAGCATATTTCCCAAAGTAGCCAGCAAAAATGACAACTCAAATCGTATAGGCCTTACAGAGCTGGTACAGGACCTCTATCCACACTGACTACTCTCCAGAGTTTGATTTCTCACCCTCAATTAGCTGGGGGACCAGAAGTAAAATGAGGACAAAACGTACTTCTGACATAAACAGTGGAAGATCCCATTTGTGTTCTAACTGAACACACCCTGAAGGCTGAGAGAACGGAATTCAAATCCCACTCCCTCACCACGTGTATGACTCCTATAATGTGTGGTAAAATACATGAACTGTAAAACAGAGCTACTAGTACACACTGTTCAGGGTTTATGTGAAAACTGCATGAGTTAAATGTTAAGTGAAATATATTGGAGATGATTAATGTTGGTTTTCTTCCTCGGCTGACAGCAGTATTTGGGGAATTTCTAGCAATGCCACCCAAGTGTGCTGTGTGTTCCACAGTGGTCTTCTTGAGTGCCTGCTGTCAGTCTACCACGTCCACTGAATCTTTATGCTAAAAGATTATGTCTGGATTCTCTGGCCAGACATTGGTCTATCTCCATAATAATCTCAGAGCCCTCAAAGATTCTTAGATATTAGCCAGGGTTACTTTATCCCTGGATATTTTAGCAAAACTTGAAAGAGCCCCAAAGGCATCCGGCTTTACCTCTGCTCTGAAGTCCACACCACAAGGAAGATATTTAATACTGGAGAAATCAAAATGTTTCCATAATAGCATAATGAAATGGAATTGGAGCTCAATTTTAACATCTCTATATAGCTGAAACTAGCTCAGTTGATTTCATTTCTACTGGAATCCAGTTTGAGTTCAGATAAGGATTAGTTCATTTGGAATTTACAATAGTATTGACATGATATGATTCTTATAAATCCTCAAGCAAAATCTGTAATTACTAGTAATTTTAAATTGACCTAACACAAAATCTAATTGACTACAAAAGTTTCTTTCAACTTTCTTTCACTATGTTTTCTTCATTTCTTAAACTGCATTAGTAGCTACAAATGGAAATGTCCACCAAAGTACATGGTCTTATGATTTCATTAGTACATCTCTTTTTTTAATAGATGTATTTATTTATTTGAGAGAGACTGAGTGTGACTAGGGGGAGAGGCAGAGGGAGAGAATCTTTAAGCAGACTCTCCACTGAGCCTGGAGCCTGATGTGGGGTTGGATCTCAGGACCAATGAAGATCACAACCTGAGCCAAAACCTAGAGGCAGGTGCTCAACTGAGCTACCCAGATGCCCCTCACTGGTAAACCTTTTAGCTCATCTTTATCTCTGTAATGGTGAATTACAATGCAATCCACACTTGTTATTTTCTATATAATAACCTGAGTTCACAGATACTTTGTCATTACCCCTATCACCACTGATTTATGAATATTTTTCTGAGGAAAAAATGTGGAATCTCTAGTAATACCTAAGTTAAACAGATTTTACACACATTGCTAAACACAATCTTACTAGTTATTGATACTTAGTAGTGTAAATAATACATACATCACAGAACTGGAAAGAACAATAACTTGAAAATATTCTTTCTTTAGAAGGACATTTTACCCCAATGGAAATGTGTATTAGGAAGAACATGAAGAGTCCAAGTTCTTCTGGTCACAAGACACCTGGCAGAGTAAGACACATCTGCTTCAGAAGCAGATGGAACGTGAGCAGAGGTCTGCTGGGAATAGGGGAGGTTCCAAGAAAGGTACTTTCAACACTTCCCTCCTTCCCTCCACTATTCCATGCTCACCCTGATAAGACAAACATGAGGGCTAAACAGGGTGGTAATTTCCCAATTGCCTGGAGTCATCTAGGTCGACCTGGAGTGGTCCTACTTAAGTGTTTGTCCTGGATTTTTCCTTTTAAGATGAAGTGTCATTATTAATAATTGTATTCATACAGCCAAGATGGGTTTGGTAGCCCTCTAATTTCTACTTCCTGCCTCTGGCATACCCATCTCTAGTAACATGGGAGAAATGTGTGTGCAGCAAACAGAGCTCTCATTTTTACATACAGTTAGATCTGCAGAAGACTGGTAATTACCTGTCTCTACTGCTGATCCCCTCCAAGTAAAGTATTACCAAATCCTCCTTACAAAGACAGCATCTAGTGTGATTCAAAGATTATATGAAGCACATTTAACAGCAGCAGTGGGAGGAGAATCAGATGCAGGAACCACTTTGACATCTACTGTACCAGCCAGATGTGCTGTGGCCCTTGCTAAAGATGGGGAAGAACAGAGCTGTCAGGCCACTGGTCAGAAGGATCAGTGAGGAATATGGGCAATAATGGGTTCAGTGTATTATATAATTTATTTTGGCAAAGCTTCATTTTGCAGTGAAGCATCTTGCCATTGATAAGCTCTAAAGTTCTTGTTTAATGAAAATATCTAAGTACCAAATTTGCATTTCTCAAAGAAGTTGAAGATGAATGTGTAAGTTATCAAAAGGTTTGTCAACCAAGAGTCATGGGGATATATCCAATCCTGTGAAAATGAGAAAACATAAATCTCCTGAGAAAGAATATCTTTTTAAAAGTTAGCAATTATGTTAAAAAGCCTGTACCTGAACACAATGATTTAAGATGTGAAGCTGCAGAAGGGGTGTTTCCATCTCACTCTAAAGTATGCCTGCACTTACATCAAATGTCTGACTTCTAGATTAGTTCTACAAATTACTTTATTCCAAATTTTCTTGTGCACACAGGTAGAGCTATTAACATGCAGCTTCTATTTAGCAAAGGAACTTCATAGTTAAATGGTCCTGTGTCAAAAAATACTCCAAATAGAAGCATAAATGAAAACCAGTTAAATTTAATTCCCAGAATGATTTGAATTTTAAAACCCAATTTGTACATTTGAAACAAAGCTTTTTTTGTATATTTTTTATTTGAGTTCAATTTGCCAACATATAGTATAACACCCAGTGCTCATCCCATCAATTGTGCCCTCAGTGCCCATCACCCAGGTAACAAAGCTTTTAGAAATTCATTCTGTTAAACTGAAACACATGATATTATGGTAAATACTACTGTAAATGTGGTTTAAAAGTTCATCACTGACAAAAAAAGTATTTGCTTTTACCATGATAATATGAATACAAATTTTGTTGGAGCACAGCTGTAGAATAAAAAGTGTTCCTAATAAATGTAGTTGAAATTGGTTGACATGAATTATAATTCATACTAGTTTCTAGTTTCAATATTTTACTAATCAAAATACAGTTGTAGTTGTCAAAATTTATCTGTATGTATGTATATCTGTATGCATTTGTAAACAAATCTCTGTTTTGAATGTATATCTCTAATTTTGGATGTCTTTTCAAAGTAGTCAATACATGCAGTGTCAAAAATGTTGGTTTTTGAAGCTTAGGGTCAATTGCAATTACTGAGAGTAAACTGAAAAAGAGAAAAATAGACAAGAGCCATATAATAAATTAAACAACTAGAAATCAAATGGACTTTTAAGATTTAATTTTTAAATTCTATCTTAGGAATAGCTTGATTTGAGGAAAGAATCTCTTTTTTAAAGATTTTATTTTTTATTTTTTTGGCACGTTATTTATTTGAGAGAGACAGAATGAGAGGGAGAGGGGCAAAGGAGAGAGAGAGAATCCCCAGGGAGCTCTATGCTCAGCACAGAGCCTGACACAGGGCTTGATCACATGACCCCAAGATCATGACCTGAGCTGAAATCAAGAGCCCAACCAACTGAGCCACCTAGGTGCCCGTGGGAAGAATCTTTTAATTGAGCTCCTATTTTTCAGTGGATAATTTTAAACTCTGTTTGAGAGTAAAAAATAAAATAAAATTGAGATAACCTCCAACTACATGGTACCTAAATTTGGTAAAAACACCCCAAAGAATCAATTTATTTGACAAATTTTATCTTACATATTTGTCCAAGAAAAATTACTATGAATCAAGGCACAAAAACAGTATTTATGAAAATATTTAACCTGAAATATCATTTTATAATATGAATATATTAGAATTAAGAATACTCTATAAATCAAGCATGTGCTTTAGATAAAGTTATTTCTAAGATTCACATTAAAATTATGTAAGTTAGACTTCAAAAAATAGTATTTTCCATTTAGCAGAATTTTTGAGTTTATGAGAACCTCAAGACTGATAATTCAAAATATTGTGGTTTACAGAGAAATGACAATTGAAGTAGTATTTTTAATTTAATAATCATATAATAGAATAAACTATATTTAAAAATCAGACCTCTCAAATCACTGCCTTAGCCCCTTTCGTGGGAGTTTATTTAGTCAAAAGTGACTTGCAATAAAAAGATTATTAGTTACAGTAGTATTTCAGGAAAACCAAATAGGCATTTATGTTGCTAATGAGACATTATTTAAAATATTATTTATTTTATCTTGTGTTTCTCTAATTTCTATTGTAAAAATATTTTTTATCATCTACATATTATATAAGTGCAGTGAAGCATGCATAAGATTTGTAAGTGTACACTTATGGCAGATATATGCGGAAAATGTTTTTTACTGATGGGCTGCATAAAAGACAAAATGTGGAGACCAACACAAGGGTTCTAGAGATTCTCTTCTGAAACTGCCTATGGGACCAAAGAACCTGGCTTTGAGAGCTTGATTCTGCTTATCGAGAAATGTCCAGGGGTCACTGGACGACTGTACAGCTGAGCACAGACGAAACAGACAAGGCACGTGGGCTGCACCTTCCACCGGAACTCTGCTCTCACTACGTGCTAAGTCCTTAGTTTTCAAGGATATGAAACTACAGTCATTGCTGGAGAGAAGACAGATTCGGAAAACAGAGCAGTTTCTTACTTTTTCACAAGTTCACACTGTGCCTTATGAGTGTCCTGAAGTGAGCAAATTCTTCCTTCCTGAATCCTGAAGGCTTGGAAGACTCGCATGTCGCAGAGAAGTTTGCAATATTCCCTTTATTGACTTAAACCTCCTCATTCATACAACAGTGACTTGGGACAAGAAGGATGGAATAAATGGAGTGAAATATCACAGTTTTGAAAATGCTATTCTAAAAAAAATACATGTATTGGAGAAGTATTGCTCTAGTGACATAAACCCCAACGTGGGAAAATTATCCAGCTTTTTTCTCTGTAGTCTGTTTGTCGACTATTGCCTTGGATGGATGATTTCATAACAAGGATTACAAGTTTAAGAGACTGGAACATTACTCCCCCACTTCTACTATGACCTCCTTCACTCCCCAAAATAAAAATTTAAATAAAAAATTCATCCAGAAGAACTTGGGACAAAAGAGAAGAATATTTGGGCGTCATTTCAGAAGGAAGATGTTTACTGGGAGCTGTAGTGGGTCTGGTGGGCTCGAGGTAGGCAGCGTAAGGAACTAAAAAGGCACCAAGGAAGGCAGCCGTAAAAGTGTCGGTTTGTTTTGTTTTTTTTTTCCTGTTTAGATTACCACATGCAAGAGTTAGAATATGAACAAGCATGTTTAATTCTGATTCACCACATTTTAATACATGCATTTTTATAGTGCAATTTGACCAAAGAACTCTGATTAATAATAGGAATTTCTATTTAACAGCAAACTTTCAAAATTAAAACAATGGCGCTCTAAGGGAAACATTCCCTTATTAATAGGCTACATCCTTCATTAATGTGCATGGATGAGGTTGTCTGAGAATATATTTCATTGCAAATTCCTGCAATATTTCCCAGGAGCACTTCCTTCAATGAGTGGTGATGCATAAGGAAGTCATGGATGAAGCTCCCCCATGCTGGAAGGCGAAAGCTTATGTAGCATAAACTAACATACTTTAACTCTCAATAGTTTCAAGGTTGTGATTCAGTAAAAGAAATAAACCCAATTTTAAAAGCAAACATCTTCCCAGAAATACCAATGAAAAATTAAAGATGACATGGAACTTATATGACATGGAACCCAACATCAGGCTTAGATTTTAGAACACAAGTGATTTTTGTCTGTATTTATGATACTTTTATAAATAAGAAAAATCAGCTTGGGGCACCTGGGTGGCTCAGTAGTTGAGCATCTGCCTTTGGCTCAGGGCATGATCCTGGAGTCCTGGTATCGAGTCCCACATCGGGCTCCCTGCAGGGAGCCTGCTTCCCCCTCTGCCTATGTCTCTGCCCCTCTCTCTGTATGTCTCTCATGAATAAATAAATGAAATCTTAAAAAAAATAATCATCTTTATACTCTTAAAATCACCTATCTCAATCAAAATATTTTGAAAACTAAATCCCATAATGAAACCTCATTAGCTCATACTTCAGAATCACTTCAGCAGTTATGGGTGCTTTTCTAAGAGGCCATGGCTCTATCATTATTTTCTGAAAGGCATATCCCCATTGGTAGGACTCTGTCATACAAAGATGAATTTAATTATTAAAATACAAATAAAATTAATACTGTTTTGCATTTGTAGAATTCTTCAAGAACATATTAATTGAGTGGGGCACATATACGACTCATGATTGGTATCTGGGAGGAGGCAATCTTACAGGACTGAACCCATAACCTCTATGATCTGATGGTAACTCTAAGTACCCAGCGTCAGAATTGCTTGGTGTGGGGTCGAACCCATACATCTTGGGTACGGAGGTATTCAGGGAATAAACACAGTGAGGTGGGTTTTCTCTTTCCTTTCAGTTACCATCACCCATTTATTCTCAAAAAACCTGTGTACAGAGTCTTGGGCGTGTATAAACCACCATACTAGTTAATGCAATCAATGTTAAAATAAACAAAATTTTAGTACTAAACATCTTTTGCTTCTATCGTAATAAGAAAGATGTGTATAAACCATAATAAAGCAGAATGTGATAAATGCTTTGATAAATGCTCCTCACACAGAGTGAGAAGTATAATGGAGATATCAAAGAATGGTAAGAAGGAATATGCTCTCAGGTATATATCATGGTCTTGTGCCTCTCTTGGAGTAACTGGAGCCAAACAATATTTTGAAATGAAGAGTTAACTCCTGTCACACTCCTGTCCTCCAGGAACCTACATATTCCCTATGGATAAAGGCAAACTTAAAAACCAAAAAATCTCCATTTCCTTTTCTCTGGCTCTGTTTTCAACATAAACAACCATCGACAGTTGTTTTATTTTATTTGAGGTGCTATGCGGTTCCCTAGGTCGATAATGCCACACCCAGGAAACAGAGACAACACTGTGTCACTCTCAGTTGCAAGCTCTTTCTTTGGTTAATAAAAATACTTTGTAAAAATTGTTTTTTTGTGGGGTTTTTTTTTTTTGGTTTCGTTTGTTTTTTGGTTTTTGGTTTTTGGTTTTTTTTTTTTTGCCTTTGCTTGAAAACAGCCTTTGCGGTTTCAAAACAAAAATACCAGAGTGGTTTAGTTCTTCACAGTAAAGATGACTTCCGTGTAAATAGTCCTTTAAAAAAAAAAAAAAAGTCCTTTTTTGAGGAGATTTCTTAGACTAGGCCACAGAATCAACAACAAAAAGGCATAACAATAATCTTAAAAAAATCTTTATCAATCTTTCTTCTGTTATTTTTGAAAAAAAGTTTTGAGCTCATCTTTCTAAGGAGCATTTTGGGTTTTATAAAGCTTATTCTATGCACTTTACAAGCTAAATTTAGACAATTATACATGACTCTGAATTAAATTTTAAAAGAATCTTTTTTTGCTTGGTGAAGTTTTCTTGAGTCTCAAATGCTGAACCTCATTTTAATCTCTTTGAATTCTTAAGAATAAAAGCTATTCAAATAATTTGAAAACTTCTATCAAGAATCCTGGCACTTTTCCTGCAGATAAAATGGGCATTCCATTCCTCCCACATAGCAGGCAGTGAAGGCAATGCAACTATTTCCTAAACATAGACCTTTCTGTCTCAGTTCATAATACATAATTTTGGCACAGAAATATATTATTAAATAATTGACAGCAATAAACAACTATGGAGTGCAACATATGGGATTTCGATAATACAAGTCACAGAATTATCTACATTAGTTATTCGTTATTCTCCCGAGCTAAATTATCAACCAGATTCTTTTTTTTTTTTTTAAGATTTTATTTATTTATTCATGAGAGACACAGAGAGAGAGGCAGAGACACAGGCAGAGGGAGAAGCAGGCTCCATGCAGTGAGCCGGACGTGGGACTCGATCCCAGGACTCCAGGATCACACCCTGGGCCAAAGGCAGGCGCTAAACCACTGAGCCACCCAGGGATCCCTCAGCCAGATTCTTGATACAGGAAACCATATCTGATTTTAAAACATCAAAAACAATAATAAAAAATAATAGTAGCAATCAGACTGTCTTGGTATAACAATCATTATCACAGTCATCAACATCCCAGTGAATGTCCCCTGGGCACTTAGATTGACACAGTCACAGTTCCAAGTATAGATTTCTCCAATCTCAATCTACAACAGCCACTGATGAGGTAATCACTATCATTGCACCCCTTTACAGGTGAGGAAATGGAGGGAAAGAGATACATTGAATAAATATTGGCTAATGTAACCACTATTGAAGCCTGAGCTTAGGTTGATGTGAGGATTAAGATTGTTTCTGGGATCCCTGGGTGGCACAGCGGTTTGGTGCCTGCCTTTGGCCCAGGGCGCGATCCTGGAGACCCGGGATCGAATCCCACGTCGGGCTCCCGGTGCATGGAGCCTGCTTCTCCCTCTGCCTATATCTCTGCCTCTCTCTCTCTCTCTGTGACTATCATAAATAAATTTTAAAAAAAAATTAAAAAAAAAAAGATTGTTTCTATCTTTCCTCTGCTCGTGGATAATAGGAATGCCAGATAAAATATATGATGCCTAGTTATATCTTAACTTTAGAGTAAAAGGCAATTATATTTTATATATTATTATAATAGAGATATAACATAAAATATCTCCATTACAACTATATTACATGTGATATTTGAGCTATATTTATACTAAATAAATTTATCTGAAATTCAAATTTTATTTTTATTAGCTAAATCTGGCAACCCTAAATTAGCAGTTTGTAACACCCTTCTAACCCCAACCCAGATTCTGTGCCTGATATTTCAATAATCAATATGCACAATACACACACATGAGTCCCTATATAAACACACACGCATGCTTGCACAATAATTTTGAATATTCTACTTTGAGTGTGTTAAAGTTCTCATAATAGTTTCCAAATCTAACTGAGCACTTACAATGTGCCCTACACATATTCTAAGTGCTTTTACACGTCTTCACGCATTTAATTCGCATAACAACCTGGTGATGTAGGTATCAAAATGGAGCCCACTTTTACTAATAAAGAAATTGAAGTGTGGAAAATGCTATGGTCTGAATGGTTGGATGCCCCCAAAATTCCTCTGTTGAAATCCTAACCCCCAAGGTGATGGCATTACCATTAGGGCTTAAGAAGAGGGGCCTTTGTGAGAAGATTAGGTCACAAGAGTAGAAATCTCATGAAAGGGATTAGTGGTTTTATAAATAAAACCCCACGACGCTCCTGAGACTCTGCCACCACCTGAGGACACTGTGAGAAGTCACCAGCCTGCAACTCTGAGGATGACTTCACCAGGATGCAACCATACTGGTGCCTTGATCTAGGACATCCCAGCCTCCAGATCTGTGAAAAATAAAATTTCAGTTGCCTATAAACTACCCTGTCAAGGGCATTTTGTGAACACAGTGCAAACAAACTGAGAGAGGTTACATACTTTGGCTGAAAGCACATGACAAGTGGTAGTATTTGAGCCCAGGGGGTTGGCTATAGATACTGCTCCAAACTGCAATTCTATATTGAGCAAAAGCCAGGGAGACAGATGCTGGACAAAGTGCAGCATTTTCTGAACGTCAACCAGCCATAGTAGACAAACTTTGCTGAGGGTGCAAGGCAAGCAGTAGAGATTTTAGAAGAGTCATATCCCAGCACTAGGGCTCAAGCAATCCAGCTGACTTGCAAGTAATCCAGCTTCCTGCTAAAACAAAGCTTCAGCACTCTTAATGGACAACACAAAGTCCCAACACTACCCTCTGACACCCAGGGAAATACTCCTGAGACTGCTAACCAAAAAGAAAATCAGTCAATAGAATAGACTCATCTGTCATAAGTGCCAAGATGCTGAAATTAGCAAATAGGGACTTTAAAACAGCTCTAATAAATACGCTGAAGGACTTAAAGAAACAAATAGAACTTCTAGCAAAAAAAAAAAAAAAAAAGAGCATAAAATCAAAATAAAAGTTTCCTTGGATGGACTCAATAGCCCATGAAGACATGAAATACATAGAGAAGCCATGAAAAGTACAGAAGGACAAGGAAAAAAATAATCTCCATTGACTTCTGGGACAGTTTAATATAGGTGTGGGTAGAGTCCAAAAGAAAAAGAGAGGTTAAAACAGACAAAGCCTTTATAGGAAGTAATGTCTAAAATTTCCCCCAATTTAATAAAATCTCTAAATCTGTTGACTCAATGGACATCACAAATCTCAAGGTGTATAAGCACAGAGAAAACCAGAGCAAGGTATGTCATAACCAAACTGATGAAAACACCGGATAAAAAGAAAATCTTAAAAACAACCAGAGAGGAAAGACACATTACTTATAGAGGAACAAAAATGAGACCTTCAGTCTTCTCATCGAATACAATACAATCCAAAAGACATGGAAGACTATTTTTAAAGTGTTGGGGGGTAAAACTATCAACCTCCAACTCTAGGTCCAGGGAAACATACACTTCAGGAATAAAGGTGAAATGAAGACTCTCACGTAAGCTAAAGCATAGAGAATCCATTTCTAGCAGAAGCACTACAAAAAAATACTGAAAGTAATTCTTCAGCAAAATGAAAACAATACTCAAGAGAAATCAGGTCTACACATAGGACAGGAGAGTATTAGAAATGATAACTATGTGGTATATCTTTATTTTTTTATGTGGTATATCTTAATGGTATTTTTAAATTTTTTAAAACATTTTTTGGATAATTGTTGAAAACAAAAATAATAGCAATTCTTGACTTACAATATATATAGAAGTAAAATATATAACAACAATAATACACAGAAAGGAAGATAAAAATAATACACTGTTTTAAAGTTATTACACCATATAGGAAGATATTACATGAAAGTAAACTATAATAAGTTGAAGTGCCTTTTATGAACCCTAATTGAACCCTTCACAAGTATTAAAAAACTAAAAATGAAATATAATTGATCAGCAAACTAGAGGAATAGTAAAAAAAAAAAAAAAAAAAAAAACACTCAACCCAAAAGAGGCCTGATAAAATTAGGTAATGAACAACAAAAAAAAAAAAAATAGATGGAACATATAGAAAATAAATAACAAGAAAGACTTAAACTTGCCCCTACCATCTACTGCAATAATGTTCGTGGTAAACACTACTGATAAAATGTGGGTTGTCTGACTGGATAAAAAAGCAATGTTCAACTGCATTCTTTCTATAAGATATATGCTTAAATATAAAGGAAGAAATCATGTTAAAAGTAAAAGATTGGAAAAGATGTTCCCTGCAAGTATTATTCACAAGGAAAGCAAGAATTCCATTAAAAATGGGTTAAGGATAAGGCACCGCGAAAAATAATATATAACAAGTAAACAATCAGGTCACGAAAGATGCTCAACATCTCCAGTCTTCAGAGAAATGCAAATTAAAACTCTAATGAGCCACCCCTACACACCTCCTAAGTGATTAAAATCAAAGTTGCCAATATCCAGTATCAGTGATATCAGTGAGGATGTGGGGTAACACTAAGCCCCATGCACTGCTGCTGGGATGTGACACAGGGCAACTTTGGAAAAAGTTTCACAGTTTCTTACAAAGTTAACCAGACACCTGCCAAGCTCAGCAATGACACTCTAGGTAGTTAGTGGGGAAAGCTGAGTATCTTTGTCCACACAAGGATTTGCACATAATGTTCTTACACTTTTTTCCCCAAAGAGTCCCAAACTGAAAACAAACCAAATGTGTTTATCAGCAGGTGAGTGGATAAGCAAAGTGTAAATCCATACAGTGAGATGGATGTTAAAAAAAAAAAAAAAAAAAAAAAGGACTATTAATCCACACAATGACATGCAGGAACCTCCAAAGCTTTATGCTGAAGGAAAGAAGCCAGACACAACGTGGTACATTCGTCCACATTAAATTCTACAGCAGGCAAAACTAACCTATGTTCAAAAAAACAGGTCAGAGATGGCCTGAGGGGAGGGCTGATGTCCCCAAAGAGCATGAGCCATCTTTCTGCTGGTCCTTACAAAAGTCCCACATCTGTCAGAAGTCACTGAACTCCATCCTTGAAATGACTGTGCCATATTATAGGTAAAAATTTCCTCTACAAACTTGATTTTTTAAATAGTAGTTTTAGGGTATTTCTTCTCTTTTGTAAGCCAGGGATTTCCAAACTTGACTCAACCAACACCTATGAAAAAAATGGTTATATCCCTGAATCTAGGAAACCATAGACACACCAAAATTTTGGCAATAGGTCAAATAAAGCGATTATTTATGACCATAAGAGCTAAGTTGCTAATTGATGTTGTTAATTTGAGGTAGTAGTGACTGGAATCCCTAAAACATCCCCCAAATCTGAAGATGTAGGAGAAATTACTTGGACTCTAATCATCTCAATAAATGTCAGCATTATAATCTTCAAAAGATAACTGTTCAAACATGAAAATTTACAGTGTTCGAGGGCATACTACCAGTGTTTTGGTTTGGGTTCTAAAACGTATGGGGTTTTGTTTGAAATTAACTAGCTCAATAAAAGTAAATATAAAAAAGAAAATTAACTTCCTATAAATGCCTTCAGATACCCTTTCACGTAACGTCGAGGCGATAAAACCACCACATTTATTTTCCTTCCATTTATAATTTTTTGTGGCTGTCATTTATGCCTCCAGGCATATTTACAAATTGTGTAACAAACTGCTTCATACCGACACTGTTAGCCAGGCAGCCTGGTCCCATTTTTTAGAATGTTCCCTAAGCCTAACCCTCTGCGTACATCCTTTAACAACGACAGTGATAAAAACAAATTACCACTCAAATCTTCATCACATGCACAGAGGTCACAATCAAGCATAAAATGGCAAAGCAGATATTAAAAATTTGTTTTTAGCAAATGATTATCTCTCGAGCCCATTAAATTCCACATGTATTTCTTGATTACTTTAATGATCATGATGTGATTACTAAGATACCTGCTGCCCTAGGCATTGTGCTAAGTGCTAACACTGCAGAGCACAGGCAAAGTGCTTTTCTTCTGAGCTCCTGTAGCAAAATCAACTCTGCGCAGCCGGGCCTGGGTCCCCTGCCCTTCAAGAGCTGCAGCTCTTTCCCCCGCTGTGCCCTGCTTCTCTTAGCGGGACATCCCTTCCATCCATGGCTTGGCTGCTTACCACAGCCCTCAGGAACTAAACACGCACACCCTCACTGTACGTATGCAAAACCCTTTTTTAAAGAAAAAAGTTACCCTGTTGCACATCCTCTGCTTCTCCTTCCGCCATGCCAAAGTCTTTAAGAAATTTGGATTTCTAAAACCATTGTCAGAGGAAAAGAAATGCTCATAGAAAATCAGGATTATTTTAAACCCCCATTTTAAGTACCAAAAAACTAGGGGGCATCTGGGTGGCTCAGCCGGGGTTGAGCATACAACTCTTGGTTTCTGCTCAGGTCACAATTTCAAGGTCGTGAGATGGAACCGAACCCCACATCAGGCGGGATCCCCACCCAGCAGGGCATCTGCCTGAGATCTCCGTCCTTCACCCTCTGCTCCATACCTTGAGTACAATCTCTTGTTCTAAAAATAAATAAATAAATGTCTAAAAAAAATCGACAAACTAAATATATATCTAATATATATATTTTATATATAAAAATCAATATGTATATTTCAACAAACTAAATATATATCTAATATATATATAATATATAAAAATCAGTATGTATATTACATATAATCAATATATATTTTACATATAAAAATATCAACAAACTAATATATTTCTATTTTATATATTATATTTTATATATTATATATTTTATATATTATAATATATTTTATATATTATATATAATATATATTTTATATATTATATATGCTTTATGTTTTTCTTATATATATATTTCATATATATATTTCTTCTTTCTTGTTTTATTTTGTGTTTGGCTTCTTAGATTCCATATTATATAAATGAAATCCTATGGTATTCTCTTTTCTGCCTGACTTATTTCATTTACTATGATTCCCCCCTCCTCAAAGGTCCAACCATATTGGATCTCATACAAACAGCAAGATCTCATTCTTTTTTATGGCTAACTAATATTCCCGTGTGGGTGGGTGGGCTGCAGGCACATGCGCACACATACCACAACTTCTTTATTCATCCATTGATGAACACTTAGTTTGCTTCCATATTTTGCTTAGCATAACTAATGCTGCAATGAACATAACAGTAAATGTATCTTCCCAATTAGTGTTTTTGTTTTCTTCAGATAAATACACAGAAGTGGACTTGCTAGATCATACACTAGTTCTATTTTTGATTTTTAAAAGTAACTTCCATACTGTTTTCCACAGTGGCTGTACCATTTTATATTCCCACCAAGAGTGCACAAGGGACCCTTTTTCTCCACATCCCTGTCAACATTTGTTATTTCTGGTCATTTTGATAATAGCCACTTTAATAGGTGTGAAGTCATATTTCAGTATGGTTTTGTGCTGAGGATGAGTGGTGCTGAGCATCTTTGTATATGCCAGTGGGCCATGTGTATGTTTTCTTTGGAAAAAAATATCTATTCAAATCCTCTTGCCCTTTTTAAAATAAGATTGCTTGTTTTTTTTTTTTTATATTGAGTTTTAGGACTTTTTTATATTTTGAATATCAACCCCTTATCTGTATGATTGAAAATATTTTCTCCCATTTAGTAGACTTCCATTTCATTTTGTTGATGTTTGCTGTTTCCTTTGCTGTGCAAAAAGCTTTTTAGTTTAACATAATCTCACTTGCTTATTTTTCCTTTCTTTCCCTTTGCTTGTGAAGTCATATACAAAAATTCATTGCCAAAAACAATGACAAGTAGCTCACCCCCTATGTTTACTTCTAGGAGTTTTATGGTTTCAGGTCTTACATTCAAGTATTTAATCCATTTCGGTTAATTTTTATGTCTGGCAAATGTATGCTATAGTTTTATTCTTTGACATATGGCCATCCAGTTTTCCCAACACCATTTATTGAAAAGACTATCTTTCTCCCACTGTGTATTCTTGCCCCCTTTGTTGTAAATTAACGGACCACATACCTCTTGGGTTTATTTCTGGGTTCTCTATTCTGTTCCATTGATTTATGTGTCTGTGCCATCACCATACTGTTTGGGTTACTATAGTTTTGTGATCTAGTTTGAAAACAAGGAGCGTGAAAAAAAAGAAAAAAAAAAAAAGGATTGCAATGTGATGCTTCCAGATTCGTTCTTCCTTCTTAAGATTGCTTTGGCTGTTTGGGGTCTTTAGTGGTGCCATAGAAATTTTAGACTCGTTTTTGTTCAATTTCTGTGAAAAATGTTGGAATTTTGATAGAAATTGCATTGAATCTACACACTGTTTTGGATAACATGGATATTGCCATATAATTTTCTTTGTGATGTCCTTTAAAAGAAGACTCTCAGGGTGCCAGGGTGCCTCAGTTGGTTAAGTGGCTGCCTTTGGTTCAGGTCATGATCTCCGGGTCCTGGGATAGAGCCCCACATTGGGCTCCCTGCTCAGTGGGGAGTCTGCTTCTCCCTATGCCCCTCCCCCCGCTCATATGCGCGCACTCTCTCTCTCAAATAAATAAATAAAATCTTTAAAAATAAAAACTAAAAGAAGAATCTCAGTTACCTAGAGTCATTTGGGTCTTCTGAATGTAAGCCCACTGGTTTTCTAAGCCAGAAAATTTGGGGGCTCATTTCTGCAATGTAGATCCCAATATTTGGGTACCTGATGCAGGGAACAAGCCTCTCCCTCCTCCAGGAAAAACTCCAGATTGTGAGATACTCTCATGCTATGGGTTCCCACACCAAAGAGTGGGGTTTTTAGCAAGACCACATCTCTCCTCCTCCTATGGACACATTAGATCTACATCTAGGTGCACCTCCCATCAAATTCTAAAATCAGTACATCATGAAGTACTACATATTAAATTGAATAGAAAAATTTGGCCAATATTTGGTAAAAAAAAAAAAAATCAACATTTTTATTTCCCCCAAAAATAAAAATAAATTCCATGCATGCCTCCCCTTCACTGCACTTATCTCAATATGTAACCTTAATCACTAAAGTGCTTATCTCAATAGCATCCTTAGGATGCTAATGATTATGGAGAACAGGGCTCATGGTAGATAAGCTCCACACTGCATCCCAGCACAGGACACAGATCTCAGTAGTCAGCAGGTACTCTAGGATATTTGATAAGTTAATAAATTAAGTAGCTAAATGTTAAAATATAAATTAAGAAATCTAGGAAAATATATAAAAGGATATTTCAAAATCTTGGGATATGGAAGGATAATCTAACAAAACATAAAACCAAAAACAATACAGAAAAAAATTTAATAACATAAAAATTTAAAACACCTATAAAGTAAAACAACCCTAAATTTAAAAGATAAGCACAAAATTGAGAAAAACTGTTTGCTAATTTGTATTAGGCAAGGGATTACTATCCATAATGCATTTGGAACTGTAAATAAATTATAAAAAAAAAAAGACAAGCAATGAAATAGTAAAATAATGGAAGGATCTGAACACATAAGTCACAGAAAATAAATATGAATACCTAGTAATACATGAAAAGATGGTCAATTTCACTCAGTATCAAAGAAACTTACATTAGAAGATAACCTTCATTCTATACTCATAATTAAGATTCATGATTTCCAGCATTGCCAAAAATACACCACAACAAAACATGATCCACTTTTAGTGGAATTAAAAATAGAACTACCTTTAGGGGAGGCAATTAATCAAAATATTAAAATTATAAAAGTGCATGTTCTTTGATTTAGCAATTCTATTTTAGAAGTGTAATCTACATAAATCCTAACTTATATACACTCAAGAGCAAACTTTGTATTACAGCATTTTTTGTAAATAATAAAAAGGAATTAACCTGAACACCCCTAAATTAAATACATTATCGAACACAGGTACATGCAGCCTTTTAATGCAAATGCTTGTGTCTATATATGTATCTCTATGGAAAAACTTAATGAAAATAAAAATAAAATAAGCTACAGAATCATTTGCAAAGGATAACCCAATTCATGTTACAAAATTCTACAAATGTGTCTGACACAAATGGATATAATATTCTGAATGACACATAGTACTTGAAACATTTGTTTAATAAAGGAATAAGTTATTGAATAAATAGAAAACATATTGATAACAGTGACTGCCTACAGACTGAAAAGCAAAGTGGGGAAAGGCGAATCTGTAGAGATATGAAGGGGACCATCATTTCATATCATATGTTGACTTGAATTTTTTAAACAAGTATTTTTGAAGTGTTGCACTTAAAAGTAATTTAATTAAAATCTAAAGAAAGGGACCTATTAGAAAATTGTTCATGTACAAGCACTAAGTTCAGAGCAAAACCAGGCTAAAAAGAATAAGCTAACCTTTACGAAGAAAAATTACATCTACAAGTGCCACTTAGATCAAAATCTGAAATCAAATAATGTTACTGATTTGGTCAACAAAGTGACTCTGAATCAACCAATTTAATTCTAAAATTGTTTATAAATTACTTACATATATGTGACATCAAGTGAATGGATAACATAGAGGCTGAGTTTCATCTTTTTATACCTCAGGCTCCCCCTAAATCCTTTTATTTTAAAAGATTGAGTAATTTTTAATAGGCAAAAGTATAAAATTATTTTGAACTTATCTATCAATAAATACTTTACATGTAAATGGGCTAAAATGCTCCAATCAAAAGACATAGGGTGACAGAATGGATAAAAAAACAAGACCTTCCCCCCCCAATAAAAACCCCAAGACCCATCTATATGCTACCTACAAAAGACTCATTTTAGATCTAAGACACCTGCAAATTGAAAGTGAAGGGATAGAGAAACGTGTAAATGGATATCAAAAGAAAGCCAGAGTAGCAACACTTAAATTGGGCAAAGTGGATTTTAAAACAGATTCTATGAACAGAAATCTCACAGAGGAAGACATAGACATGACCAAGAAGCACATGAGAAAATGCTCCGCATCACTTGCCATCAGGGCAATACAAATCAAAACCCCAATGAGATCCCACCTCACACCAGTGAGAATGGGGAAAATTAACAAGGCAGGAAACAACAAATGTTTTTTTTTTTTTAAAAAAAAAAAAAAGAAAAGCACAGTATTTAAAAATGTCCCACATCTATAAGGCTCCCACGGCTGAGCTGGCCCGTGGCGGGATGGGTCTTCCCACCTGCTCCTTCAGCCGCTGAGCCCTGAGCACAGATAGTGCCGGAGCTGATCAGCAGGCCAGATCCTCCCTCTCGGAGCTCATGCTCCAGGGGGGAAGATGGACAAAATCGGAACATCATCAGGAATGAGAAGAGCAATTGGTCCCTAGAAAGAGCGCCTGGTGCTGCCTCTAGGTCCTGAGCTCCGCAGGTGAGGCTGTGACCAACTGTGGGGCTTTGACAAATGCAGCAGCTGGGGCTCCTGGGGCCACTGAGGGGAGGAGGTGAAGATCCCAGCAGGGCCACTGCCTGGCCAGGACCACAGCCTGGGAAGGAGGCAGAAGGGGGCATGAAGCCAGCTCTGTGTCCTCCGTGGGGGGCCAAGGCTGCCCCTCCCTTCCCGAGGGGCTGGGAAAGGGTTTTGTGGATGGAAATGGCTACAGACATGGAGATGTGAGGGGGGTGGGGGTGGGCATTGACAGCCCAGATGGGGGGCATTCCAGCACATTCCAGGCTGAGGAAGAGCCCAGGTCAGGGCGACCCATTGGGTGCACCTCCGTCCACAGCTCACCCAGTGGAAACGAGGGAAGGGCCCGTAACACACGACAGGCAGGGGTTCAGGATGAGGACGACCTCACACCTTCTAGGCCAAGACCCTGACACCATCTGTAGGGTTTGCCTTGGATTCAGGAGCCTAGGATCGTGGGAAGCTATTGCCCATCCCTGCCCCGGGGGGACTGTCATCTTCTGGGCCTCCAGAATGAAGGTACTGATGCCCACGTGTGTGCACACAGGACCTCGTGGGCCTGGACGCATGTACACACCAAGGAAGAATGTGTGGGTGGAGGTATGTCCTGCAGGTGACACCCGCCTCCAAGGTCATAGATATGAGGCCACAGTGGCCTGGGGACGTCTCGGGAAAGCACCCGCTAGGACACTCCCTGTCCCACAGGCAAGATGCAGACCATCCCCGACGGGCACAACGGCTTCTCCGGGGTCAAACTGGGGAAGCCTGGAGAGTCGTGTCTGAACCCAGATGTGTGTCCAGGTTGGGCCCTGGGTGCACACAGTCCTTCCCTGGGGCCTGTGGACAGGGGTGTGGTTGTGTCAATGTGTGCACAGGCCATCGCATGCAGGGAGGGGGGGCATCGGCAGCACGAGCGCTGCCCCTGCAGCTTCCTCCAGGAGTGGGTCAGGGAGGGGGTCCCAGGCAGTGAGGTCACTTCCGTGTCACAGAGCCCAACAGAACTCGGAACCCCCGTAACCAGGCACCCGCATCCAGTGCAGCCCCAGCTCAGGCTCACTTGGCTGGAGACATCTGCTACTGGAGGATGTTCTCTTGCTGCCTTCTCACCTCTGGGGGCTCTGGCTCCCAGGAACCCCAGGGGTGCGGCTTGTTCCTATGCTGTAGGCAGTGGCTCCACCATAAAAACCAACGCGTCAGGGCGGTGATCCGGAGGCGCTGTCAGGTAACACAGCGCAGGCCAGGCCAGGCCCCCGGTGCCACCATCCTGGGAGCCCCATCCCCTCCTCCTCAGGTTCAGGGAACCAGGGATGTGTGGGCAGGTCCCATCCAGGCTGGGGGACGCTGCAGGGCGGCACATTCCCCGGGGATCCCTTCAGGGTCACCCTGATGTCACGGTGGGCAGGGGGGAAACAGGGTTCCTGAGGTCCTCTACCCGCCCCGAGTCACCCCGAAGCCCTGCAACTGCATCCCTTTGCTGTCCCCGGGGGCGGTGGGTGCCGCCTGCACTGTGGGTGTCTGGGTGGAGGCAGCTGGGGGTGCGGCCCAGCCGAGGGGCCAGACCGGGCACTGAGGCCTCCTGCCTGGCTGCCGGGCACTGTCTCCACAGAGCTCCACCCGGGTCGTGGGGCGCGAGCGGGAGGAAGGGGTCGTCTGCCCCACCGCCTCCAGGAGCAGGGAGGTGCCCTGTGCAGCTAACAGAGGCCAGCGCAGGCTCAAGGTGAGTGCAGGGGCTGGGCCCCCCGACACCCGGGCCCCGATGCGGCAGGAAGGACCCCGGGTCCCAGAAGCCAGCCTGCTACCCCCTGGGCACCCCGACACTCCTGCTCCCACATGAGTCTGGATCCCCCCTCCCCACACCTGCCCCCCTGGCCCTGCCCCTGCCTGGGCCAGATGCAGAGTCCCTGCGCACAGATGTGTGGGAACATCAGAATAGAGCCCTCAGGGGAGGCCTGGTCGCCCGGGGGTTAGCGCCTGCCTTCCCCCAGGCCTGATCTCCGAGGCCCGGGATCGAGCCCCGCCTGGGCTCCCTGCACGGGCTGCTTCTCCCTCGGTCTGTGTGGCTGCCTCTCTCGGTCTCTCTCTCTGTGTCTCTTGAGGTCCTCGTATTGATCCAAATATTTTGAACATTTATCCTCTGAGATTGTTTCTTTATTGCATAGTTGGTCCTGTTTGTGTAAGAGACAGGCAGGGAGCTTGAGCGGGAGAGGGAGCCCCAGCTCCTCAAGCCCACGGGGCCCCAGCGCAGGGCCTGCCGGGGCGGGATCCCAGGCCTCCTGGCGGCTCCCTGCAGGCTGCACGTCCCCTCTGTCCCACCTCAGGGTGCAGGGGCCACGGCCGGGAAGGGGCGTCCGATCTGCCCGACCAAGCCCAGCCGGACGGAGCTGCTGGAGCACGAAGTCCGACAACTGCTGCTCGCCTTGCAGCGCAGGGACGTCATCTCAATTTTCAACTTTTTGGAGGATTATCGTACATTCGCCACCACGGACGAGGTGCTGGACCTGCTGTTCACCGAGTGAGCACCTGCCCCTCCGCAGCCCAGGGCTGGGCCACCTGCTGCTGGGGAGGCTGGGGATGGTGTGAGCTTCCCGGCCTCGGGCTGCTCCCCCGCCTGGAGCAGGGTCCCCCAGGGCCTAGCGGGGTCCTGGAGGGCAGCCCCGGGGCCTGGCCTGTGGCGGGTCGGCCAGAGGGGCTGTGCCTGTGCTCAGCAGCCGTCCTCCTCCCCGTGACCAGGCCTGTGCCTCCTCCCTGCCCCCCCCATCACCAGGGTCCTGAGCGGCCTGTTTCCCCATTGAAAGGGAGGTTTGAGAGTCCATCGGGGGTCTGTGTCCTGGGGCAACCAGACAGGGGGACCCCGGGACGCCCCGGGCCCACTTGGATATGGGCCATGGGCCTGGCCGGACCCTTTCATGCTCAAGCCTTCAGGAGGCCCCAGCAGGTGCGGGCGCTTCTCCGGGAGCTGCCCTTGGCCCCACGCACAGAGCTGACGGCCCCCGGGGCTCCGGCCTAGTCGGGGTCAGAGGGTGACAGCCCACATGGTGAGAGGTCGTGTCCCCAGCACGATTCATGGGATGCCCCCGCCCTCCTCTAGGTATGGGTGCATTGAGGCTGTGTATGGTGACAACGATGTGGTCCTGCAGCGCTGGAAACTGTGAGTGACTCCGGCTCCTGCAGGAGGGCCTTCCCTCTCCAGGAGGGCAGCGAAGGGGGCTGTGGGGCGGGGGGGCGGCTGCACCCTCACCCCACACATCTGCAATTCCCATGACAGGGTAAAGGTCTAAGGGCCCTTCAGGAAAAGAGCGAAGGAGAGCCATGGATGGGGTGTGGGCTTGGTGGGAGGCACTGGGACCCCTCAGGGAGACCTTCTCCTGCCCCACACCTGGGGCCCAGAGCAGAGGGGGTGGGGAGCATCGCACTCCCCAATCTGGTGGCACCTGGACCCGGGGGCACAGCAGGTGCTCAGGAGGGCCGGTGAGGGCTCCCGGACCAGGTGGCCCCCGCCCCGTGGGAGATGGGAGATTAGAGTCAGTGGAAGGACACCCCCGGGGGCCCCTCGTGAGGGAGGCAGCCCAGAGCCACAGGAGGGAAGGTGGCGGTCCTGGGCGGCTCCTGGCAAGGCCTGGCAGGACACAGAGCCCGAGCCCTCCTGCCTTGGAGCTTCCCAGAGCGACAGTGTGTGCAGTGAGGGCAATGACAGGCCAGACGCCCCCCGTCCCCGGACACCTGCCAGTGTACTCAAGGGGCAGGTGGGCAGGGACCAGGCTGAGGAGGGAGCCCCGCTTCCCCAGGAGAGATGCTGATGGTCACACCGCTGGGGGTGGGCTCCCTGCACAGAGGCTGCATCCCAGCCCCTCCTCGGGGAGCAGGCCTGTGGCAGGCAGGACCTCCAGGTGGTCAGGGGATGAGGAGCAGGACTGGCCTCCGACAACCTGCGCGGGAGGCCGGGGCCCCGGGTCCTGCAGGGCTTCCCCGGGACACCTGCATGTGACAGAGCCCTGTCTTCTGACGCCTGTGCCCGCCTGCCCCTCCCCAGGGCCATCTCCTGCATGATGGAAATATGGCTGGATTATTATCGGGACGACTTTTATCAGCTCCCAAAATTTCCCTCCCTTATGAAATTTCTGGAATTCATAAGACAGCACATGCCAGGCTCAGACGTGGAACTCCGGGCCCGGCGTTACCTCCAGCAATTCAGACGCCTCCATGCAGCGGAGCCAGAGGCTGGGGGTGAGGAGGCCTGGGGGTGGCCGAGCTGGGGACAGGGTGGGCCCCGCAGATCCAGCCTCCATGCAGCTGGGTCGGGAGCAGGGGGTGGGCTCACACCCCACCCCACGGGCTGCAGGCTGGGGACACCTCCCAGGACTCTTGCCCTCACACACGTGGAGCGGTGGGAAGAGTGGCCTTGACTTGGGAGGGACGTGGACAGTCCGTCCTGATAGTGATACTTTGTCTTCTTGGAGCTACAGCTTCGGCCCGAGGAAAACACCTTGAAGCAGCTCAGGAGCGTGCCCCAGCTCTGACCGTGGGGCCTGCTGCCCCGTCGGGGCCTGAGGGGATCGAGGCCGTCCTGGCTGCTGAGGGTGAGGGCTTGGCCCGCACTGAGGTGCCCACTGGGGAGGCGAAGCCCCTAGAGATAGTGGTCACTGCTCTAGTTCACTGCTCTGCACTGGAGGAGCCCCCTGAATCCCTGGGAGCCCTGGAGGAGGAGCAGGCGCCACCCCCTGCTCTCGAGGTCGTGGATGTGCCCGAGCCGCCTCCTAACTTGATGGAGCAACTAGACTTGGGGCCAGAGCAACCCTGTGAACTACCTCGGGAGCCTGCCCCAGCTTCTGCCGAGGGGCTCGTGGTCGCTGCAGCCCAATGGAGCCTTTCCCTCCCCGTCATTGCGCTGTTCCTATATTTTATGATTTTCATAAACCTTCTGTAAGGGCTTATGTATTTTATTTTTAATAAAGGATAAGTTAACTTGGTACAAAATTTACTCTGATGCTTTTAAATTACACATCGTGGTACTTTAGGTCCATTCACAGTGTCGCAGGCCCGGAGCCCAGGGTGCCGGGGGACACAGCCCAGGATCTGGTGCTCCCCCGGGACAGGCAGAGTCCGGGAAGACACAGGACAGCCAGGACGCTCCTGCCGCCGGGCAGCCCCCAAATGTGCAGATCGGCGGCCCCACTCCCAGAGCATCCAGGCCCCTGTCGACTGGGAGTTATGGTAGTTACTGCAGGAGCTGACTCCAGGGCTGCACAGCTGGCCGCGGCCACTGTGGTCTCTCTGGTGTTACCCTGTACCTGGGAGCAGGGGCCTCACAGGATAAACCACTCCCACTGAGCCGTACACCTGGCAGGGGGCTGGCAGCTCCCACAGCTGCACACACCTGAGAATCAGCACAGCAGGCCCCTCCCCCAGAAGACCACCTAGAAGGTCGGGGGAAAAGCAAGTTATTGACCAAGCAGCACTGGAAAGTTCCAGGGGAAATGGAGGGATTTACAGTATATAGAATCAGAGGATATTCCCCTTGCTTTTTCTGTTTGTTTCTGTTGTTTCCCCACCTCTTTTTTATTCTTTTTTTCTTCTTTTCTTTTTTTCTCATTTTTCCAGTACAACTTGTTTTTGGCCACTATGTACTGACTAGAAGGAAAAACTCACCCCTAAAGAAAGAATCAGAAACAGTCCTCTCTCCCACAGAGTTACGAAATTTGGATTACAATTCAATGTCAGAAAGCCAATTCAGAAGCACAGTTATAAAGCTACTGGTGGCTCTAGAGAAAAGCATAAAGGATTCAAGAGACTTCATGACTGCAGATTTAGATCTAATCAGGCCGAAATTAAAAATCAATTAAATGAGATGCAATCCAAACTGGAGGTCCTAATGACGAGGGTTAACGAGGTAGAAGAACAAGTGACTGACATAGAAGACAAGTGGATGGCAAGGATGGAAACTGAGGAAAAAAGAGAAAGACAAAAGACCATGAGGATAGGTTAATGGAAATAAATGACAGCCTCAGAAGGAAAAATCTACATTTAATTGGGGTTCCCGAGGGTGCCCAAAGGGACAGAGGTCCAGAAACTGTATTTGAACAAATCATAGCTGAGAACTTCCCTAACTTGGGAAGGGAAACAGGCATTCAGATCCAGGAGATAGAGAGATCCCCCCCTAAAATCCATAAAAACCGCTCAATACCTCGATATTTAATAGTGAGGCTTGCAAATTCCAAAGATAAGGAGAAGATCCTTAAAGCAGCAAGAGACAAGAAATCACTAACTTTTATGGGGAGAAGCATTAGGACAACAGCAGACCTCTCCACAGAGACCTGGCAGGCCAGAAAGGGCCAGCAGGATATAGTCGAGGTCCTAAATGAGAAGAACCTGCAGCCCAGAATACTTTATCCAGCAAGGCTCTCATTCAGAATAGGAGAGATAAAGAGCTTACAAGACAGGCAGGAACTGAAAGAATATGTGATCACCGAGCCAGTCTTACCAGAAATATTAAGGGGGACCCTGTAAAAGAAAGAGGAAGTCCAAGGAAACAATCCACAAAAACATTGACCAAATAGGTATCATGATGACACTAAATTCTTATCTTTCAATAGTTACTCTGAACGTGAATGGGCTTAATGACCCCATCAGAAGGTGCAGGGTTTCAGACTGGATAAAAAAGCAAGACCCATCTATTTACTGTCTCCAAGAGACTCATTTTAGACATAAGGACACCTACAGCCTGAAAATAAAAGGTTGGAGAACCATGTACCATTCAAATGGTCCTCAAAAGAAAACAGGGGTAGCCATCCTTATATCAGAGAAATTAAAGTTTGTCCCAAAGACTGTAGTAAGAGATGAAGAGGGACACTATATGATACTTAAAGGATCTATCCAACTAGAGGACCTAACAATCATGAACATTTATGCCCCGAATGCGGGAGCCGCCAACTATATCAATCAATTAATAACCCAAGTTAAGACATACATAGATAATAATATACTTACACTTGGTGACTGGAAATATAGTGCTTTCTACAATCGACAGGTCTTCTAAGAACAACATATCCAAAGAAATAAGAGCTTTAAATGCTACACTGGACCAGATGGATTTCACAGATATCTACATAACTTTACATCCAAACACAACTGAATACACATTCTTCTCAAGTGCACATGGAGCTTTCTCTAGAATAGACCACATACTGGGTCAGAAATCAGGTCTTAACTGATACCAAAAGATCGATTTTAAAAACTTATTATGGGCAGCTATATACCAATAAATTAGGCCATCTAGAAGAAATTGACACATTTCTGGAAAACCACAAACTACCAAAACTAGAACAGAAAGAATTAAAAAACCTGAACAGGCCGATAACCAGGGAGGAAATTGAAGCAGTCATCAAAAACCTCCCAAGACACAGAAGTCCAGGGCTAGATGGTTTCCCAGGGGAATTTTATCAAATGTTTATAGAAGAAACCATACCTATTCTACTAAAGCTGTTCCAAAAGATAGATATGGAGAACTTCCAAACTTGTTCTATGAGGCCAGCATCACCTTAATTCCACAACAAGACAAAGACTCCACCAAAAAGGAGAATTACAGACCAATATCCCTGATGAACATGGATGCAAACATTCTCAACAAGATAATGGCCAATAGGATCCCACAATACTTTAAGAGGATTATTCACCATGACCAAGTGGGATTTATCCCCGGGATGCAAGGCTGGTTCAACACTCGGAAAACAATCAATGTGATTCATCATATCAGGAAGAGAAAAAAACAAGAACCATATGATCCTCTCAATAGATGCAGAGATAGCATTTGACAAAATACAGGATCCATGCCTGATCAAAACTCTTGAGAGTGTAGGGATAGAGGGAACATTCCTCAGCATCTTAAAAGCCATCTATGAAAAGCCCACAGCAAATATCATTCTCAGTGGGGAAACACTGGGAGCCTTTTCCCTAAGATCAGGAACGAGACAGGGATGTCCACTCTCACCACTGCTATTCAACATAGCACTAGAAGTCCTAGCCTCAGCAATCAGACAACAAAAAGAAATAAAAGGCATTCAAATTGGCAAAGAAGAAGTCAAACTCTCCCTCTTCGCAGATGACATGATACTCTACATAGAAAACCCAAAAGCCTCCACCCCAAGATTGCTAGAACTCATACAGCAATTTGGCAGTGTGGCAGGATACAAAATCAATGCCCAGAAGTCAGTCACATTTCTATACACTAACAATGAGAGTGAAGAAAGAGAAATTAAGGAGTCAATCCCATTTACAATTGCACCCAAAAGCATAAGATACCTAGGAATAAACCTAACCAAAGAGGTAAAGGATCTATACCCTAAAAACTACAGAACACTTTTGAAAGAAATTGAGGAAGACACAAAGAGATGGAAAAATATTCCATGCTCATGAATTGGAAGAATTAATATTGTGAAAATGCCAATGCTACCCAGGGCAATTTACACGTTCAATGCAATCCCTATCAAAATACCATGGACTTTCTTCAGAGAGTTGGAACAAATCATCTTAAGATTTGTGTGGAATCAAAAAAGACCCAAAATAGCCAGGGGAATTTTGAAAAAGAAAACCATATCTGGGGGCATCACAATGCCAGATTTCAGGTTTTACTACAAAGCTGTCATCATCAAGACAGTGTGGTCCTGGCACAAAAACAGACACATAAATCCATGGAACAGAAGAGAGAATCCAGAAGTGGACCCTCAACTTTATGGTCAAATAACATTCAAGAAAACAGGAAAGACTACCCACTGGAAAAAAGACAGTCTCTTCAATAAATGGTGCTTGGAAAATTGGACATCCACATGCAGAATGAAACTAGACCAATTCTCTTACACCAGACACAAAGATAAACTCAAAATGGATGAAAGATCTAAATGTGAGACAAGATTCCATCAAAATCTAGGAGGAGAACACAGGCAACACCCTTTTTGAACTCAGCCACAGTAACTTCTTGCAAGATACATCCATGAAGGCAAGAGAAACAAAAGCAAAAATGAACTCTTGGGACTTCATGAAGATAAGAAGCTTCTGCACAGCAAAAGAAACAGTCAACAAAACTCAAAGACAACTGACAGAATGGGAGAATATATTTGCAAATGACGTATCAGATAAAGGGCTAGCATCCAAGATCTGTAAAGAACTTATTAAACTCAACAGCAAAGAAACAAACAATCCAATCCTGAAATGGGCAAAAGACATGAAGAGAAATCTCACAGAGGAAGACATAGACATGGCCAAGAAGCACATGAGAAAATGCTCCGCATCACTGGCCATTAGGGAAATACAAATCAAAACCACAATGAGATCCCACCTCACCCCAGTGAGAATGGGGAAAATTGACAAGGCAGGAAACCACAAATGTAGGATAGGATGTGGAGAAAGGGGAACCCTTCTGCACTGTTGGTGGGAATCTGACCTGGTGCGGCCACTCTGGAAAACTGTGTGGAGGTTCCTCAAAGAGTTAAAAATAGATCTGCCCTCTGACCCAGCAATTGCACTGTTAGGGATTTACCCCAAAGATACAGATGCAGTGAAACGCCGGGACCCCTGCACCCCAATGTTTATAGCAGCAATGTCCACTATAGCCACACTGTGGAAGGAGCCTCAGTGTCCATCGACAGATGATGGATAAAGAAGCTGTGGTTTCTGTATACAATGGAACGTTCCTCAGCCATTAGAAATGACAAACACCCACCATTTGCTTCGACTGGAGGGTATTGTTGCTGAGTGAAATAAGTCAATTGGAGAAGGACAAACATTATATGGTCTCATTCATTTGGGGAATATAAAAAATAGTGAAAGGGAATAAAGGGGAAAGGAGAAAAAATGAGTGGGAAATATCAGAAAGGGAGACAGAACATGAGAGACTCCTAACTCTTGGAAACGAACAAGGGGTGGTGGAAAGGGAGGTGGGCAGGGGTGGGGGTGACTGGGTGATGGGCACTGAGGGAGGCACTTGATGGGATGAACACTGGGTGTTATGCTATATGTTGGCAAATTAAACTCCAATAAAAAAATGAAAATATCTTCTTCCTAATAAAGAATGATTTTAATTTAATATTAAAAAATAGATTATAAAAAGAGATAAAGAGGGACACTATGTAGTAATAAAGGTGACAATCCAACTAGAGGATATAACAATTATGAATATTTATGCACCCCAAATGACAGCATCCAAATACATAAAACTGTTAGTAACAACCATAATGGAACTAATTGATGATATTACAATAAAAGCATGGGACTTTAACATTCCACTTAAATCGATGGACAGATCATCCAGACAATCAACATGGAAATAGTGGCTTTGAATGACACAGTGGACCAGAAGGATTCAACAGACAATTCAGAATAGTCAATCCTAAAACAGCAGAATACACATTCTTTTCTAGTGCACATGGAACATTTTCCAGAAGAGATCACATATTAGGTCACAAAATAAGTCTTAACAAGAAGAATTAGAAAATTGGAATAGACCAATCACCAGCAATGAAATTGAATCAGTAACCAAAATAAAACCCAAAAACAAAAGTCCAGGACCAGATAGCTTCACAGGTGAATTTACAGAGAAGTTAATACCTATTCTTCTCAAACTATTCCAAAAAATACAAGAAAGAAAACTTCCAAATTCATTCTATGAGGCCAGATATCATCCTGACACCAAAACCCAGATAAAAACACCAAAAATATACACACAAAAAAGAACTACACACCAATATCTCTCATGAATATAGATGCAAAAATCTTTAGCAACCCGGATCCAATAATGTATTAAAAAAATCATACACCATGACCAAGTGGAATTTACTCCCAGGATGCAAGGGTGGTTTAACATTCACAAAACAATCAATGTGATATGTCACATCAATAAGAGAAAGGATAAAAAACATATGATCATTTCAAAAGAAACAGAAAAAGCATTCAACAAGTACAGCATTCATTCATGATAAAAAGCCTGTGCAAAGTAGGTCTACAGGGGAATATATCAACATAACAAAGGCCTTATTGTGAAAAACCTACAGCCAACCTCATATTCAATGATGAGAAACCTAGAGCTTTTCCCCTAAGGTCAGGAACAAGACAAGGATGTCCACTCTCCCACGTTTATACAATATAGTACTGGAAGTCCTGGCAACAGCAATTAGACAACACAAAGAAATAAAAGGTATCCACGTTGATAAGGAAGAAGTAAAACTCAAATTATGTTCAGATGACATGATACCATATATAGAGTACCCTAAAGACTCCACCAAAAAACTACTAGAACTGATAATTTAGTAAAGTCCCAGGATACAGAATCATTGTACAGAAATCTGTTGCATTTCTATACACTAATAATGAAGCAGCAGAAAGTGAAATTAAGAAAGCAATACTATTTGTAACTGTACAAAAAATAATAAAATATCTAGGAATAAACATAACCAAAGAGGTAAAACTATAAAACACTGACTTTGGACACAAAGAAATGGAAAGACATTCCATGTTCATGAGTTAGAAGAACAAATATTGTTTAAATGTCTATACTACCCAAAGCAACCTACAGGTTTAATAAAATCCTTGTCAAAATACCAATAGCATTTTTCGCAGAACTAGGACAAACAATTCTAAAGTTTGTATGAAACTGCAAAAGATCTCAAACAGCCAAAGCAATCTTGAAAAAGAGAAACAAAACTCGAGGCATCACAGTTCCAGATTTCAAGTTATACTACAAGAGAGCAATAATTAAAACAGTATGGTACTGGCACAAAAATAGACACATAGATCAATGGAATAGAACAGAAAACCCAGAGATAAACCTATAATTATAGGTTTGTCCATTAATTTGTCCATTAATCTTGCAAAGGACAAATGAACATACAATGGGAAATATAGATATATATTTTTATAAATATATTTTATTTATATATATTTTATTTTTATTAAATATATAAATATTATATAAATATATAATGGAATATTACTAAGCCATAAAAAGAACAAAATCTTGATATTTGCAATAACATGGATGGAACTAGAGAGTATAACCCTAAGTGAAATAAATCAAGCCCGAGAAAGACAAATGCCAAATGACTTCACTCATCTGTGGAATTTAAGAAACAAAACAGTAAAGAAAAAAAGAGACAGAGAGAAAGAAAGAAATAAAGAGATCTACCAAAAAACAGACTCTTAACTATAGGAAACACTCATGGTTACCAGAGGAAAGTGGGAGATGGGGAAAATAAGGGTTGGAATCAGAGTACACTTATAGGATTAAAAAAAAAAAAACTAAAATAGAAAAAAATACTTTGAAAATGCTTGCACTTAAAAATGTCAACCTTGTTTACAATTGTCAATTGACACTATGTGCATAGAAGTCTAAATTGCATATGTTACACCTTAAAGATTGGGGTTAGAATTCAGAGCGTTCTGAGGAAGACCTAATGTTCTTCCAGCAAATACAATTAATGTCATTCAGCTGCTGCAGTGTCAGAAGAATAACAAAGAATCCTGAAAAAAAAAGACCAGATAAGCTCACGTAGTCATCTTCATGTCTACAATTTCATTTCTGGAGTATTTAAAATCGTGAACTGTTCCATAATCTGTATTCATTCTGATGGAAAACCTGTTATCCAGATTAAGAGACATTTGTCTCTTTCAAATCAGCATAGCTACATTTAATAGAATTATGCTTTGCCAGCTGATTTACATTTCCTGCCACACATTTTAAAAACACAAATAAAAAGCCACTAAATATGTCTTCCCCAATTAAAGAGAGGCCACTCTTCACCAATTTATATAGCAATTAAGTAGTTCACTTATGTTAAAGCTATTTCAATTAGCAACATAATATACTCATTATATGTGCCCATTAACTGTAATATAAGTCTACCAGATGGAAAAAGTCAGAATAAAATGGAGTTGGAAGCTAAAACTCATTTTGCAAAAAACTACAAATGAATGGATACATATCTTGGCCCAGAACTCAGAGTAACATGGTTTTAAACAAAAGCAACAGGAAAAAGGATCTAGTCTTTGTAGCAGGATCTGTTACATGTTTTTATTCTACAGTTGTCTGCTTCAGTCCACATAGACAGAAAAACACTTAGTTTGGTGGCCATAGTTCTCCCATAAACATAAATGGAACTGTAGGGTCCCATTCTAGGCCACATACATGGTTTCTGGGTAAATGTGCACATGCCATAAAGATCCCATGCCAGTTAAGGTCGGAACACAGCAACATGATGACCAAACAAGGTCAGATCAATGATGATTCACTGGTCCATTTACGATTTTCTAATAAAATACAATTTGTCTGATTGTGATCAGTTTGATCAGTGAAGTTGAAAATGCCTGTTGGACTAGCAGTTAGGAAACACATAAGAGGTTTTAGAACCAGAGGAATCATGGAAACACCATACATTGCCTCTGAAATGTTATGTTGACCTGTGTAAATATGATTCAAATATGCTTCAGAGCATAATCACAATAACATGAAATGAAAATTACTTTGCACAACCTAACAGAAAACATTCACCTATAGGCTTGGGGAAACATATATTGTAATTTTGTGAGGACAACTACTGCTCTCTTGGTTTTTCGAACATTTTATTAAGGCAGGAATAAAGGGTAATAGATTTTAATAATAAAAATAATGGCATTTTCACATTAGCAATAAAAGTGTTCATAGAAGTTATTATATTCTAAAATCTCTGTTGCTTATAATAATTTGTTGATATTTTAAAATAGCTACTCAGCTACAAAATAATCATGAAAATGAACAGGCATGCCTATAACATATTTTTGGTATCTGCTCTTGACTATATCGATATAATTAGGGTTACTGGAATGGACACTAAAAAGCCATACTTAATTCTGGTTAGTTTTCTATCTCATTGCATGATGTTGGGAGTAATTACCTAGTGTCACTGACATACAAGAGTTTCACACACATTGAAGAATAATGGTTTGTAGTAAGTGATCTCCAAGACCCTTCAAAAATTCAAGAGAGGGGATTCTAATGTAAATTGCCCATTTAAAAAAAAATATGAATGCTCAAATAGTGGTTTCTAA
This sequence comes from Canis lupus dingo, assembly GCF_003254725.2. Taxonomy (NCBI): domain Eukaryota; kingdom Metazoa; phylum Chordata; class Mammalia; order Carnivora; family Canidae; genus Canis; species Canis lupus. The sequence goes on along the minus strand of NC_064258.1, from coordinate 54,628,661 downwards.
TTACAGCAATCTAACAATGTTGGTTTCTAAATGATGAATATCCTTTTAGTAATATTTTCTCACAGGAAAAGAATGTTAAATGTGTATAAATTGCTATTAATTAACATGTTAGGGATAATACTAATGATGTATCATTTGCACTAAAGCTTCATCTCTTAAAAACTTTCTGTATTGCTTATTTTTACATCAGTCCACTTCAGAGACTTATTTTCATTTTAATAATAAATAGCAGAAAATAACAGATTTAAAATTATGTACAAATGTCTTCTTCAGAATATCTGGTAATAAAGTGCCAAAAAACAAGCTACAAGCTGTTTGTGGCCTAAGATATGCAAAGAATTAATTTTTGTGCTGGCATATACTGTAATTAGAAATGGCTCTGTGCATCATGATTAAACCAGTAACTATGGTAACGAAAGCAGAAAAGCACAGTGCAAAAGGAGAGAGCCCAAATAAGCCAATGATAACGCTGTTTTTCATCTGTTTATTTTTAAAGTCTTTGTAATAAGGAGAACTCTCTATAAAATGCATATTAATTTTATTCCAATTCCTATCATTCATTGACAATAGATTTAAACGTATCATTCCTTAACTATACACACAGACACACACACGTGGACACACACAGTATCACTGAGAACAGACTCAGATTATTTCCACGTTTAGAAAGCAACATACAATTCTTTTAAAATATTATCAGGGGGACCCCATTACTATCCTTGTGCATCGCCCTTGTTTTTGCAGGACTGCACGGAAACAATGACAGAGCAGAAAATTCAAGTAAGAAATGCACAGTTTTTGGAGTCGGCCTTTTTGACACAAATTGATAGCAAAACCACCTGTTTGTTAGTTGGATAAGGCAACAAGTTGCCGTGACTAGGCCATGAACACGAGTAGAAAGGACAACCACCACCAACACATTTCCTAATGACTGCGTATAAGCTTCCACCATGTGCAATCTGTTAGGGGACACAGATACAGATGCCTCAGTTTCCAAGACCTGGAATCTTGGAGCTCCATGTACATTTTTTTGGTCTCAAAACCGTGACAGAACATGAGGAATATTTAGAACAGTTTTAAAGAACATCAATCAAAACTGTTGAAAAGTATAAAAAGTAAGCCATTTGAGAAGAGGTAGTTTTTAAAAAATCATGCATGGAGGCTAGAAATGACTCTGAGGAAGCCAAGTATGTGAGTGTGAACAGCAGCTATCTGTTTGTGGAAGACTGAACAAGATGGAATAAGGCCAATTTGAGGAAAACTAATTTATGAAACAACTTCTCATTGTATAGATGTAAGAAACGGAATATATCACTGCACAAGCTGTAGAATCAAATTGAATTTGATTTAAAAAGACATAAAACATCACATTTTTGTTTAGCACAAGAGCTCACTAAACATTCTCCCCAAATGTTTAAAATTTATGATTCTTTAATAGAGCATCTATATAAAAAATTGAAAATCTTTTACCAACCTTATTTCAACGTGAAATAAACTAGGAGGTTAAATGATGATTTCCAAGATGGAAAAATGAGTAAGACAGGGCAACAAAGACCACAGAAAGATTCAGCAAACCTATTTAAACAACTAACACCAATTCGTTGATGTTATTAATAACATTTTCCATTGATTGATTTGTTGTGTCAACCAGTATGAAGCCATGAGCAAGCACCTTGTTGGGTTCTGGGATCCAAGTGTGAATAAGAGGGACAGATCTCTCTTCCCTTGTAGTTTCCATTCTTGTGAGGGACACAGACAGTGAATTAGCAAATAAATAGATTACACAGCAATTCAGGTTTTCATAAGAGGTTTGGAGTAAATAAATGAGTGATGTGACAAAGATTAGGTGTCAAAAGCCAAAAGCCTACTTGGTTAGTAGATCCAGGGAAGACCTTTTGGAAGTAGATGAGGTTTGAGCCCCTGGGAACCACTGAGGTGCTGAAGAGCGAGCCAAGAATAGGGAAGAGCAAGTCCAACTGCGCAGTGTCAGGAACAGAGAGACGGGAGAGGCCCAACAGGACGCTGCAAAGCTGCAGAGGTGACCAGGGACAGGTAACAGGGGACCTGGCAGGCTGTGCTGGGGTCTGGATTTTTTTAATGTATCAACTATCCCAACAAATTAAAACTCCCCCCCCCCTTTGGGAATGATCTTTTTTATTTTTTATTTTTATTTTTTATTTTTTTATTTTTAGGTATCTGTAAGCCCAACCAAATATGTTTACTCACCCAGAACTTCTCCCCAACTTCCTGCAAGGAAGCCGAGTTTGGAGATTGCTGCTGTTGTAGAAGCAGGTCAGGAAAGCAGGCAAAATCACGTCAAGCGCGCATCTGCAGGAGCTGCAGGGGTGATGGAAGGGGGGGCGCAGGCCTTCTCCTCCACGCCCTGCAAGCCTGGCGCTCCTAAGCATCATCTCCACTCCAATCAACCAGATACCATAAAAGGAGCCAGGACTTTGCCTCCCCCCTTTTCCAAAACTTGAGTGTGGTATACATTTGAAAATCCAGCCAGAAAGAAAGATCAGCTTCTCAATCACTCCAGAGTTGTTTTTTTTTTTTTCCAATTCTTTTTAGTTTATTTTCCATGTGAACACTCAGCATTACAATCTCTTCGTGTGATTTTTCACAGCCACCACTAGAGGGAAAACTTCTACTGAAAAAGTCACTTAAAAATATTCTTCGTTTGTTTCATAACTCTGAAGAACTCAAAAGCAATGATGTCTCCGAGACCAGACATCACAGAAGCGTCTCATACACCCCACAGGTATTCTGAAATTAGGCCTGAGAACAATTAGCATTTGCGCTATAATATACATTCTGCAAATGCTTTTACAAAATTCATTGCCTCACTTGCTTCTCTGAATAGCGGCTAGCAGAGCAGGTATTAGGACTACTTAGCGAAAATAAAGAACACGATGATTTAACTAAAGACGCTTTAAAGACTTTAACTGCACAATCAATATTCAACTGAGAGCTGAACTTTTTTTCAAAGTCGATTATATCTCCCCATCACTTTTTTTTTTAGGAAAACCAAAAACTTGATAGTCCCAGTTTTCTCATCTTATTCCAAACTTTTAGTAAGACACCAGCAACATGACAGACATCTGTGTATTAGCTAATGCAGATGAGCTTACGAATGAATGAAACAGGAGTGAGTGGAGTTCTACTCTTTCTCAGCAACAGTTCTTCCCAATATCACCTGGCGCAAAAGGATGCCTGTTGACTTTCCATCCCATCTTAGAGTTAGCAGAGGACACCTGAGGATACTATTGGAGCTTAGTAAGCCCTATAAAGAAGGGCAGGACTTGGTAATCCTTTCTCCAAAATTTGGAATCTTTCTGTTACGGACAGAATCTTTGTGTCCCCCCCCCCCCAAAAAAAAAATTCATATGTTGGAATCTTAAGCCTCAGTGTGATGGGGGGGGGATGCTTTAGAAGGTGATTTGTTCATGAGGTTGGAGCCCTCGTGAATAGGATTAGTACCCTTTTAAGAAGAGACACAAGAGGGATGATTGTTCTCTTTGCCACGTGAGGCCACAACAAGGAGACCGCCATCTGTGAATCGTGAGAAGGGCCCTCACCCAGAACCCAACCTCCCTCCAGAGCTGTAAGGAATAAATATCTGTTCTTTAAACCATCAGTCTCTGGTAGTTTGCTATGGCAGCCCAAACTGACTAATACACCTCGTTTTGTCCCACCACCTCTATGCTGTTTGACTTTGGAAAATTTAAATTCGGAAATCCTGATTATTCCACCAAATCTTAGCTAAAACATTCATTACAAAGCAAATACAGAAATAAATCACACGGGTCAATACAACCACAGAGGAAATCATCAACAACTAACTAGAAACTAGAAGAGGGGAAAATTAGGGATCTCTGGGGGGCTCAGTGGCTTAGCGCCACCTTCAGCCCAGGGAGTGATCCTGGAGACCCAGGATGGAGTCCCACATCGGGCTCCCTGTATGGAGCCTGCTTCTCCCTCTGCCTGTGTCTCTGCCTCTCTCTCTGTGTGTCTCTCATGAATGAATAAATAAATAAAGTCTTTAAAAAAAAGGGGGGGGGAATTATAATTATGATTCCTACCCTTTCCTTTTGCAGGAATCTCGAAACATCAGCCACAATGTTATGCTATAAGCCTATAGCTTCCCATCCAGTAAAATAAAAATATTGATACTGTTACTAATTATAACAATAATTACCACCAATAAATTGTTGGGAGAGTAAGTTAAGGGTAATTGTTGAAATCAATTAATGATTCTTGAAAATAAGTGATATTTTGTGAGAAAGACCAGACACTTTACTATTAGATCGAGAAGGCTGTCTTTGGTGCTGTGATACATGTGGAAATGGGAATGAGGGCAGGAACCCACCCACCTCTTCTTCTATAGGTAAACTCCTTGCCATACAACTAAGGGGTCAAGAAACAGTTCCAAAAATGAATAGTTAATCCAAACTTTCATATAATCCCAACATATCACAAAATATTTTCAAAAGTAATAGCTAGAAACATTAAAGACACTACCGATGGGTGATATGATTACACGAGATCCACATTCTTTCTTATGCTTTGCTATGATTTCCAATTTGTTTACAATACAAAATGAATAAAGGGAAAAAATTTTTTTTTTTTAAGTCAAGCAAGAGGGCAGCCCAAGTGGTCAGTGGTTTAGCGCTGCCTTCAGCCCAGGGCGTGATCCTGGAGACCTTGATCAAGTTCCATGTAGGGCTCCCTGCATGGGGCCTGCTTCTCCCTCTGCCTGTGTCTCTGCCCCTCTCTCTCTCTCTCTCTCTCTCTCTGTGTCTCATGAATAAATAAATAAAATCTTAAAGAAAAAAAATAAAAGTCAAGCAAGAGAAATTTCATACCAAACTTAAAGAGATACTCATAGCTATGTTTGGCATAAATTTTGTGTAAAAAAAGGGGGGAGGCGAGATTTTTAAAAATCCAAGAAGTTAAATAATCAAGCGCTATTAGATCGAATCATACCTAGTACTCTCTGTTTCTTCTTCTTCTTTTTTTTTTTTTTTTAATGATAGTCACAGAGAGAGAGAGAGAGAGAGGCAGAGACACAGGCAGAGGGAGAAGCAGGCTCCATGCACCGGGAGCCCGATGTGGGATTCGATCCCAGGTCTCCAGGATCGCGCCCTGGGCCAAAGGCAGGCGCCAAACTGCTGCGCCACCCAGGGATCCCTCTCTGTTTCTTCTTATCAAGAGTTGACCTTAGCAAAGATTCCTTGGAACCAGCACTTTTTAAAAACAAAGGCGAGTCCTGCACCACGTTGACTTAAAATGCATAAAGAAGATAAAACTGAACGGACAGGCTTCACACTATCTGTTCATTCTGCACATTTAGTACATTCCTTGAATAGGTGGTATTGCAAGCAGCTCGTTTAAAACCTAACCGGATTACCTGCATTAAGTTTTTTAGATAACAATCCATGACACAGAAGAAGTTACAAAAACAAACCAAACCAAACCAAACCAAAAAAAACCCTTACAAAGCTATAGATGCACATATCATATTTCCAATGAATGTTTAAAATCCATGAGGGAAAGGAGAGGAAGTTTTAGTAATCAGATCATGTACAAGCACCATGGAATAACAAATGATTCTGTAAAGAAAAAAAAGGTAAGGACTCCCTCAGAATATCTTAAGAGCACACAGAGCTCACCATGAAGAAAAGTAATTCATTTTATAATGAATTATGAGGGAGGAGGGATAGTCAATACACTTGAACAAAGTTAATATGTTTGCTTTCTGTAGAACTGCGATATTTTAAAAGGCCCATCACCCATCCAGATACAAACATCTAATTATATCATTAGAAAAGAATAAAAATTATATTAGATACGGGTCTACTAGAGCCCTGGTGAGATTTAATAAATGTTGATGTTTATTTAATTTTTTATACACATCATTTTATAACTTTATAAATTAAATATAATTACAAGTGCTGGTGATTCCCAAGACAAAAAATTTCAAGCACGGAACAAGACCTCTTGTATAAATAAAAGGTAATCTTGAAACATGAACACAGGACTTTAGTATTTGAGGATTATGCTTACTTTCAACAAAATGCAAACATTCCAGGTTCAACCACGGGTTTCCAGAAAAGGAATTGCAAAATGACTTCTGGTCATTGAAATGTATTTCAGGAATTTAAAAAAAAAAAAAAAAAAAAAAAGCTTTTAGCTATAACTTTACTCTCAAAGAAACCCGGGACAGTATGTTACAGTCAACAAATTGAGCACTGCCTTTTATTTTTTTGTTTTGTTTTTGTTTTGTTTTGTTTTTTGTTTTTTTGTTTTTGTTTTTTGAGCACTGCCTTTTAATACGATTTTTTGCTATGCCGAAGTGATTAGGTGTGGAGGGGGCAGGGAGGGTGAGAACTGTCCTCACTTTAAGAAAAAAATGTTATCTTAATAAAAGTATTTTAAATGCCTTAAAATAGTTTTAAATGCATTGATTTTTTTCTCACTACCTTAAATGATTAACAGCAAGACCTGATTACTACAACAAAAATTACCCACCATAAGTTCAACTACGTTAATTTCCAAAGTATCAAAAATATTTAGCATTGTCAGACAGTTGAGTTCTCAAAATGGAAATACCTACCAGGGGCTTGAATAACATTGAAATAAAAAACATGGTATTTGCAAGGCTTTTTTTTTTTTTTTTTCATTCCCACAAATACTCAAAAAGGCTTTTTGATTATGTCAAGCTTCTGTTACAGTAAATGCCACCCCTTCCAAAAAGCCCCTAAAAAAAGAAGTTTCTTTCTTTACAGCCTAAAATTCAATACTCTTCAATGTAAAACGCTGCCGTGTGATTGGAAACCTTCATTTCTCATCCTGCCTCCTGAACTCACCACGGAACAAAACATGTCACCTTTTCAAGATGACTGTGTAACAAGCCATTTTCTATATAAACAGTCTATATGCCTGGAGTTTTCAGTAGGAAGAATGAGTAGAAGAACCATATATCATGAATTTTTGCTCTGTAGATACAGTACTGGAAATAGAGTCAAAACAGTAGAAATGGTTATTGATACTTCTCATTCCCATGTCATCAGGTCACTAACAGAAAAGAAATGCAGCCAGAAAGATTTGCAAGAGCCCTGGTCCAGGCGGCAGACCTTCCTCGACTGCATCCACCCTCTACCCCTGACTGCCAAAGAGCTCTTGAACCTCCAAGTGACCTTGATTCAAAATAGAAATACCACCTGAACCGGAAGATTAAGGAAACAATGAGAAATCAGGCATTTAAGGCACATGTAATATACATGGTCAGAACTACCAGCTGAGTACAAACAGGAATGAATTGTATCAATTTTCTGGGGGGAAAAAAATTCTGGTTCTATCCCAGAATTATGTAGCTTTGTGTAAGTCTTCACATTTGTATTACTGCAATGGCTAATTTTATTTGTCATCTCGGAGAATGCTTTTGGAGGACACTGACATTTAAATCAGTGACCTCTGGGTAACCAACCTGCCCTCCATTCCATTTCCATTCTGTGAAAGCGTGAACAGAGCAAAAGGACTAGCCTCCCCAAGCAAGAAAGATTTTCTTACCAGACTGCCCTTGGACTTCATCTGCACCATAGACGCTCCTGGGTCTCCAGGTTGCCCACAATGAAGCTTTGGACTTGTCAGTGTCCATAAAACATAAGCTAAGTCTTCATAAGAAACCCCCTTCATACATATCTGACATATATATGATCCATATACTATGTGACATGTGTATGTATATACATATATACATATATATACACATAAGATATATATATCATATAAGATATATGATATATAACCATATATATATATCTCTATATATACAATATATATATATATCTATGGCTCCATTCCTTCAGAGTACCCTAATACAGATTTGGGTAACTGAGAGTGGTTCTAGAAGAACAGAACCTTAAAGTGACTCTTTTGAAACGGTTCTGGAGTTTCTGGGATTGGCTTTCTAGTCCGATTAGATTTAAGGGCCCTAATGACTATGCTTCTAGTAGGGTGATATGTTCTGTGGAACCAGTCAGCCTCTCTCCCCCAGCCACTCCTGTCATCGCCCAATGAAACAATGAACAAAGCAGCCTGGGTGGCAGGGACGTAGGTTACACATGGGCTCGGCCACGTGGACTTCCACTCACCAAGGCTGACCTGGCTACAGCACAAAGTGCCCAATCCGTCAGAAGCATAAGCCAGCAGTGTGCGCCCAATGTACTATTGGTTCCTGGAGCCATGAGCCAGCGGGCTTCGTGGTGGCGGGCTGATTACGTTGGATCAGCCATCATGGCATTACGTCCATCATGGAAGGAGTAGCATTTTGTTCTTACTGGAATAGTAGGAAGGCCAATCCAATCACTTACCTGATATGGATTTACCTTGCTTGTGTGTAATACGTCTGCCCAAACCACCACCCAGGGACTTCCAAACACCTTAGCACTGTCCTGCTGGTCCAACCGCCATTGCTTCTGATAAAGGGACTCCGGTCAAAGCCAACGAAGCGTGGCAATGGGCCCGTGCTCATGAAACTCAGGCTTACCAAGTTCTCCACCACTGGAGCAGCTGGCTCGACAGAACAGTGGCCCAGGCTCCCAAAGACCCGGTTACGGTGCCAACTAGGTGGCCAAACCTCGCAGAGCTGGGGCCCTGGCTTCTCCAGGAGGCCGCACTCGCTCTGAGGCAGCCTCCAAGATGTGGTGCTGTGTCTTCCCATCCACGGGGCCCGAACCCACGGGGCGGAGACTCACTGTTCCACCTGGTGAGGTACAGCACAGGTTTTGCTTCCTGTCCTTAGCACCATACGCTTTGTTGGCCGAGGGGTCTCAGTTCCACAGAGAGGAATGCTTCGACCAGGAGACACGACAGCGACTCCACTGGACTAGAGGTTAAAACTGTCACCCAGCTGTTTCCTGGTGCTCACAGCTCAACTCAGCGGGCAGAGAAGGGAGTCACCATGCTCCCTGGGGTGACTGATCTTGATTACGACGGTTACGTCACGGAAGGTTCTGCACTGACCAAAGACTGCCACGTGCTTTCTTAAGATCTACACTCCTGAACGTATGAAATAAAGGAGGATATCGAAGGGCAGGGAAATTTTATTCGACATCAAACTGTTCCCAGAATTCTATATAGTTTTTGAGGCTGAAGAGCCTATAAGTATACTATGTTGGAACCTTTGCTGGATCATGACAATTCTCCACAGAGAAGCATTCTAAGAGAATAATAATTTGTGCACTAGATGTGAAAATGGCTCAGGAAATAGCATTTTCAGAAACCTAAATTATCTTCATTTTAAGATACGTAGTACAAAGAGTTGTGAAGAGAGAACTTTCTTGCTGCAAGGAACAGCCAAATGCCTGCAAAGCAGGATTTGCAAGAATTTAATGGATGCTTCCCTTAACTGTCATTCCTCTTCGTTGATACAACATCACTGCTTTCTTAATTGTAACGTGCTACAGAACCCTGAGGTTTGCTGCGCACGTGCAACAGATGGTGTATATTGATGCTAGCATGGTGACTGTTAAAAGGGTTAGGTTAACCCAGTTGGTTTACAATCCTTTTTTTTTTTTTTAACAGTCATGATAAACACGGGCAGCAATGACAACTGGGTGATAGAAATTTGCACTGAGGGGCATCTGGTTGAGCATCTGCCTTTGGCTCAGAGCATGATCCCAGGGTCCTGGGATCGAGTCCCTCATCAGGCTCCCTGAAGGGAGCCTGCTTCTCCCTCTGCCTGTGTCTCGCCCTCTCTCTGTGTGTCTCTCATGAATAACACATAAAACCTTAAAAAAAATTTTGCACTACTAAATTTCCTTAGCTTTTCTTCTCAACCTACTGTGTACTTTCACTCCTCTTAGGGAGGAGAGTCTAGAGCTACACGAACAAGACTGACTCTAGTCACATGCGGCTATTTAAGTAACTTAGAATAATTAAAATAAAACAAACTAATCCATTTCCTCTGCTGCGCTGGCCACATTTCAGTGGCTCAATAGCCACTGTGTCCAAGGCTCTGGTTTAGGACAGAACATTTTCAACTCTGAAAGTCTACTGGGCAGCCTTCTCCAGTGGCCAAGTGTGTAGTCCCTGCAGCCAGACTGTCCCCGTTCAAATCCCAGTCTGAACACTGAAGAGCTGTATACGCTGATGCATGTCTCCTCATCTATGCCTCAGTTTCTCCATCTGTAAGATGAGGATAATAGTATGAATAGAGGTCTAATAAAGATGTGTGCAAAGCATTCAGGACAATGACTAGCAAATTTAAACACCTAAGGGCCATCTGTTATTTTCTCACCTAGAGAGTCAAGGAAAGTCCTAGGAAGTCTGAAGATTAGCGAATCTGACACAGTGAGCCAGGCGGTCATCTCTTGAGAGACAGAGATCATCCTTTCTGGTCTCCTTTCCAACATTAAAGGAGATGATACCTTTCTATTTTCTGAGAGCAGGGGCGCCTTGCAAAGTAAGCCTATTAGGTCTCTCTGGTTATCCTTGAAGGTCAGCCTTCAAAGTTCAACTATGTCCCAGTGACAGGGCCTCAGATCCCTCTATTTCTTTGGGTCTTAAACATAATTTGGAATTTAGACATTTTTTGCTTAACTGGGGTGAGAGCGCCGCCTTATCTCAGCATGCAGACCCTGAACAAAGGAGAGATAATCCGGAGCTGAAGTACAGAGCAAGCTGTGCAGGGAGCTGCGAGGGCCTGACGTTATTACCTCAAAAGGAGCGATGATGACCACTCCCATCGATAAGACATCCTCTGTCTTCAAGAGTCCAAGACAAACTGCAATTTTTTTAGAATGCAAGCCAAGGAGGCAAAAACGATTCAATGCCTGAAAGAAGGGTAGGGGGTTCTTGACCCAGAGATAATCTACCACGAGGCAAAGCCCACACTCGGCATCCCTGCTCTTCAGGCTAAATCTGGACAGCAAGAGCAAGGGACAGCTTTTCTATTTATGCCAATGAGCTACACACTGTACCTAATCCTGGAGTTCACAGAGGAAAGGAGAATCTAATAAGTCCATTTTTAAAAAAATAGCTTATTTAAATATCTTGTGTCCTTTGCTTTATTCAACAAATGTGCAATAGCTAGTAGAAAATATGTTTTTAAAAACTGGAACATGGTAGACTTACAGAACCAGGTGACCCAGGTTCAAATCCCAGCCGTGCAACTCCCCAGCTAGAGCTTTGCGGTAAAAGAAATAATAGATAATAATAACAATATTATTTTGATCCTGATTGTACTGAACCCAGCTAATCCAGGAAAGCAACAGAAACTGTGTCTGGCCTCAAACCCGTGCTCACATATAACGTTAGCTCTCATGTATCTTGATCACCACGGAGGTAAAGTAAAATCTTTTCAGGTGGAGGTCATTTTAAGGGTTCTCAGTTTTTATTTTTGGCAATCGACCTCTGATACACCTGATTATTAAATCACTTGGCTCCGCTCTTAACCCGTGATAAAAAGTAACTTCATTCCAAGTGATTATTAAGAGATATAATTCCAAATCACTGCAGTTTGATAGTAATAACAATAAAAAATGGTTTAGTAGGGATCCCTGGGTGGCGCAGCGGTTTGGCACCTGCCTTTGGCCCAGGGTGGGATCCTGGAGACCCGGGATTGAATCCCACGTCGGGCTCCCGGTGCATGGAGCCTGCTTCTCCCTCTGCCCATGTCTCTGCCTCTCTCTCTCTCTCTCTGTGACTATCATAAATAAATAAAAATTTTAAAAAATGGTTTAGTAAAAAAAGTATGGGTGGATCCTGCCTTTGCCAGTGTAATGAATCAGCTATCCAGTCCTGTGAGTCTCTATCCAGTTTGGGATGGAGCCAGGATGGAGCCACATGGTGGTGTGTGGGGGGTGGCATGCCTCGTCTCCTTCCAGCTGTCTTCGGTGACATTGAAATCAGCATTTGGGGAAATATTTACACCATGAAAATGGATGAGTATTTCAGTGAGGGTTTTCCCCCATCCTCACCAGAGAACAGGCTGTTCAACCTTTACCGTAGGGGTGCCTGGGTGGCTCCATGAGTTATGCTTCTGCCTCTTGGTTTTGGTTCAGGTTGGGATCTCATGAGTCCTGTTGCAGAGCCCCTTGTCGAACCCCTTGTCTATCCCTGAATCCAGCCCTGTGTCGGGTTCTCCACTGGGAAGGGAGAATCCTTGAAGATTCTCTCCCTCTGCACCCCCACTCTCTCTCAAATCAATCAATCCATCTTTAAAACAAAAACAAGGAGAAGGCCTGGAGGGGCTCTGCGTTCTGGAGTGGTGCTGCTCGGGCCGGGGGCAGGTTGCAGGCTGCTGGCGCCGCTGCTGAAGAGAGAACGGGAGGGGGTTCGGCGTTTGCTGTCAGGGGTCCCATCCGCATGGGGTGAAGCGTTCAGCCTCCCCAGACGACGATCTTGGATCTAGCAATTGGGAAGCAGCAGACTTAGGTAATGAAGAAAGAAAACAGAAGTTCTTGAGATTTATGGGTGCAGGAAAGAAAGAACATACTGGCAGTCTTGTTATAGGAGACCACAAATCAACATCTCACTTCCGAACAGGGGAAGAAGACAAGAAAATTAATGAAGAACTGGAGTCTCAATATCAGCAAAGTATGGACAGTAAATTATCAGGAAGATATCGACGACATTGTGGACTTGGCTTCGGCGAGGTAGAAGATCATGATGGAGAAGGTGATGTGGCTGGAGATGATGATGATGATGATGATGATGATGATGATGATGATGATGATGATGATTCACCTGATCCTGAAAGTCCAGATGACTCTGAAAGTGATTCAGAGTCAGAGAAAGAAGAGTCTGCTGAAGGACTCCAAGCTACTGAGCACCCTGATGAAGTAGAGGATCCCAAAGACAAAAAAGATGCAAAAAGCAACTATAAAATGATGTTTGTTAAATCCAGTGGTTCATAACTCCCAAACACTTAGTCTTTGTATTAAAAGTAAGCCTTATTGCTATAATGCACAGTGGAGGACTGCTTATAGAGCACAGACCTTTGTATTATAATTTTTAAAAAGGCCCTTTTAAATAATTACAAAGAGTGCTTGCTTTCAGATGCCATGGATTACACTTTTATGGGCATGACTATAACCATTTTTGTAAAGAGTAAGAGTTGTATAAAATAAGAAATAAATACAATACTCAATTTCCTCTCATATTAGCATCATCAAATTCTAATCTCACCTTTTTACCCTTCAGATAGTTATGGAGGAGACTCTTTTCTGTGGTAGCTGTTTCATCTTTTTTGTTCCTTCATATTTTTCTCTTATAGGTTTATCTGATACTGTGATGTGTTCATGAAATATATTCAGTTATTTATTTATTTTTTTAAATAAATTTTTATTTATTTATGATAGTCACACAGAGAGAGAGAGAGGCAGAGACACAGGCAGAGGGAGAAGCAGGCTCCATGCACCGGGAGCCCGACGTGGGATTCGATCCTGGGTCTCCAGGAACACGCCCTGGGCCAAAGGCAGGCGCCAAACCACTGCGCCACCCAGGGATCCCAAAATATTCAGTTATTATACTTTGCTGTAGTAGAACTATTCATCATGGATATTTCTGCTGCCAATAACTAAATTGTTTGCAAAAAATTAGGTACTTCGTTTATTCTTACTGATCAGCTCTACTCTTTTGGACAAAAGCAACATGAGAGTGAATACTTTCACACCTGTCAGGATGGAGTTGCAACTGTCATACATTTGGAATGTTATGATCCCAAGCAGTCTTTATATAATTTGAATTACATTGTATGTTAGGTTTTTGATAAAATTTGGCCAATTTTTACAGAAGAAATTATTTCTCTGATCATTTGCTCCTATCTATTTAGGAATATGTAAAACTGGATTTTTTTTTTAAGGTAATATGTGACCAAAGTTAATTTTCTTCCTAAGGCCTAAATAAAGAAAAAGCAGTTTCCCATAATAAATAAATAAATAAATAAATAAATAAATAAACAAACAAAAAAACCCACCTTTACCAGTTGTATCATTGGGGCAACACTAAACAGGCCCACAGAACTGCAGAGTGGATGCCGGTCATACAGAATCAAATGTTCTATCACATTTCTTGTGGAGGATATTGCTTAGGAAATTTTTTGAATTCCCATCATTGAGGACGCACTGGCCAAACGTCTCTCTTATATACCAGAAAGACACATGTTCTGGCTTGCGTTTATCCAGTGGACAATAGTGTTCACATAAAAACCTCCCCTTTGTGTTGGATGTTAGTGGCCACCACTAAATAACTACAGGACCTAATGGTACATGCTCTGCTTAAGAATCTCACTCCAGCCTCACTTTATTTTTCTAAATTAAATTCCTTTTGCCATGATTCTTACCTTTTTATTTCTTTGTTTACATCTAAGAATTTATATATCTCTGTAACATTATTTAACATGTAACAAATTTAACATTATTTGTTAAAAATAATGTTAAGAAAATAATCAGGTCGGGGATGCCTGGGTGGCTCAGTGGTTGAGCATCTGCCTTTGGCTCAGGTCATGATCCCCAGATCCCAGGATCGAGTCCCACATCGGGCTCCCTGCATGGAACCTGCTTCTCCCTCTGCCTGTGTCTCTGCCTCTCCCTCTCTCTGTGTCTCTCATGAATAAATAAATACAATCTTTAAAAAAAAAATAAAAGAATTAGGTTGGATAGTTTGACTGTTAGATTCTAAATTATTTCCTCATTCAAATAAAAAATTTTGAATTGCTTGTTCCCAGATTTCAATGAGATAAGAAGCTATCTACCAGTTCATCTGTACATGGATGTGTTCAACTGATTCAGCTTGACTGGAAGGTACAGAAGAAAGTTGATCCATCGGTTCTCTAATTCTAACTGTCAAACTATTAAATATTGGTTTCAACTGAATACTATATTCCCAAGCAATATAGTACAATTTCAATCCCAACCATATTTTATGAAAGTGAAATACATATTAAAAAGAGGCAAGAGGGGAATAAGGACCACTTGGTACAAGTAATAACGTGAAGGTGTTTATGGTTCTTTAATACAAATTTGAGAATAAACAAGCCATGTATCCTAGCATACATGTTGTCAGAGATTCCTTCCCAATATTTTAGTGGGGAAATTACCCAGTGGCTTGGACTAAAATAAAGCCTATTGAAATATATTTAACAACTATTCAGATAAACACAGAAAAAAAAAAAAAAGATAATGGAGAAAACATATTCTCCACCAGAAAAGCTTGCAAAAAACTCCAGCTCTTCCAGAGCCTGCAGCTTTGATACGTCCAGAATGGGAGCATCAGCCTTTAAGGGAGGCTGACCAATGAAGGTATAACACACTGAATTGATGTATTTTACCCAGTATTAGAGCCTCAGGTCACTCACTGTGTTTCTGTTAGTTCTCCCTTCATCCCACTGCCCCCGCCCACACCACCTACTGAGCAAAAATTCTGTGCTTCCCCCTAAGTGCTAAGGTAGGTATCACAGACCTATGAAAGGGCACCTGTTCTCAAGGAACTTCATTAATTAGCTTCCACCTTAACTGAACAAATGCATAGATGAGCCCCTCCTTGATCCCTATGTACCTGACATTCTACAAGATGCTGAATAGGTTCAGAAGAAATACTTTAATTTCCTGCCTGTGGACAACCTGTCACCTGGTTGGGAACATAAATGAAAGAGTTCTTTGCAACAAACTGAAAAGTGTATGATGTGCACCGCCCAAGAAAGCTGGACAAGTTAACCACGCCAAATTAGGATACGGAGTACGGGGAAGCAGGGCCTAACACCAATAATCATGATGCCAAACCTGCTCTGTGATCACCTCCCAGGATCAGACATGCAGGTCAGAGTTAAGTTTATGCTGACTACGGAGGGGCACAGGGGACTAGTCCAGCGGTAGAAACAGGCAAGGCAGCCAAAGATCTCTTTTGCTGTCTCTGCAGAGTTCTGCAGGATTCAGAACCGTCAATCACGTGAAACTGTGTGTGCTTATGTGTGTGTTGTGCACACGACATATAAGGACAAGGGTGAAATGAAGGAAGAACTGTGAAGGGTCTTCGCAGGGCCCTAGGGATCCTGAAGTCAATCAAGATTCACCAAATGATTTTAGACAGGTGAGCGAATGTGGGGGGGGGGTACAATTCTGCGTTTATAGAAAAAGGTGGATTGAAGGAGAGCAAATGTGCAGGAGGGGTAAAGCCTAAAGCAAGATGTCTTCATGATGAAGACAAGATATACGTGCCGTGCCAACGCCAATGGAGAGGTGATGAGGTTGAGAAGTGAGAGGTCTAATGCTGCATGACTCGTAAGAGGGTAAAATCATGGAATTTACTGTTTCTGGAGGGGGGACAACTCTGTGCCTGTGAACAACCTGTCACCTGGTTGGGAACATAAATGAAAGAGTTCTTTGCAACAAACTGAAAAGTTTGTTGGGAGGTCAGCTGGATGATCAAGAGGACAGGCTGCCTAGAAGGAGCGGAGACAAATGTCCCTCACAAAGAATCAGTCAATAAACCATCGCAACAACAGCTGGAACGCTGCATCCCAGGTAGTAGAGCCTCCCAGTGTCGTGACACAAGGAGGGAGGCCGAGCCAGGCACTCGAGAAATAAACAAAAGCAACCAAAAAAAGGTAGTATGTGATACACGCAGGATACGGTCACTATCTCAGAGGCGGGAACTCAGCCTAGAGAATTCAATCACAGGGTGAGAGAGTGCTTAGGAAAAGACCAATAAAAAAAGGAATACAGCCTGGCACGTTGAAAGCAGAGCTAGGCTTGGATGTGGTGACCCAGATGGTGACCTTAATGTGTCACTCAGACAAATCCGTCATTGTGTCCTTGAGCAAATAAACTCCCGTGATTTTCAATTGTCTCCTCCATGAAATATTATCATCAAATATATATGAAAGGACTTTTAAAATGTAAATCATTCTATAGATGAATTTATAGGTATTATAATTCCGGGCAAAAGGAATTACATGGAGTGTGGCATGAAGGCAACGATGAATGTAACACAATCAGAGAATCAATATATGCCATGTGTAAAAGACAGCAGTGACTGGTGTCAGAGAAGGGGACGTGTACATGCGGGGGGCCAGACTTCTAAATATATCAGTCAAGAAGGACTTCACTTTTTCTTCACTTTTCTGAGTCCTACTGATGGTGGCATGAACACCAAAAGCACTTTTATTTTTTTTTATGCCTTTAAATGGCCAGAAAATATAATAAATGCAAAGCCATGATGAAAGCGGTTCCCTAGCAGCTTTTGAATGCATGTTACTATATTCAGGGAGTGCATGTGCAAAAGTAACGTGAAATAAAACATGGACCACTTCTCTAAACTTGGCCAGTGAGCCCAGGCTTAGCATGGGACACTGTGAGCCTACGCTCTTGAAACACAGATACCCAGGACTGTCACCAAAATCCAATAAGCAGCCAATTGCTTGGTAATACATGTTCTACTAAAGAGGTAGAAAATTTATTCTAGAAGTTCAGGAGCCTCTAGGGAGACAGCAAGCTAGCATATAAATACTGTGTGAAGTTCCAGATCAAAGTGGAGTTCAGCTTACAGGTCTCTTCTGCAATTTTCTGTATGAAAGAAAAATGTTATGAATATCACAAAACAGAACAAAAATCACCAAGGGGAATAGAAATCTCTACAGAGCCTCTATTGTACAGTCTCAAGAAAAACAGTATTTTGAACAAATATTAAAGAGACCTTGAATAAAAGTACAGAATTCCTTTCTGAGTTAAGTCTTGGGGCAACCAGAAAGCTCATCACTTACAGTAACTGTGATCCAAGGCAAATTCTATTTGTCCGAGTGCCTTTTCCCTAACAACCACGTGAAAACTGAAATCAACACTGAACAATATTCCAATTAAAAATACAGAACAAAATAAAAATAAATACAAATTTTAAAAAAAACAGAAAAAATAAAAAATAAAGCTTTTGCATGGTATTAAATACATTTTCCAGATGCAGGAAATTTAAAGCAACGGATTACATGTATTTATGAATTCTCTGTAAAGCCAAAGCAATCTATTTGCCCTGTGCCAACCTGTACTCAAAAGAAATGAAGCTACAGGAATCCCTGGGTGGCTCAGCGGTTGAGCGTCTGCCTTGGCTCAGGTCGTGACCCTGGGGTCCTAGGATCAAGTACCGCATCAGGCTTCCTGCAGGGACCCTGCTTCTCCCTTTGCCTGTGTCTCTGCCTCTCTCTCTCTGTGTGTTTCTTCTTAATAAATAAAACCTTAAAAAAGAAAGAAATTCAGTATAGAAACAACCAAATTTTTGTTTGTGCCTACCATGAAATGCAACTTGTGATCCTGGCCCGTCACTGGCTGTGAATGCTACAGCATTGTGTATTTTTTAATTTCCAGTAGAAAGTTAGTTGGCTCAAATAAAATACTTTGAATGGCATCATTCATCTTCAAAGTACTCTTCCAAAGGTGGCCGCTTAGAGAAACAAATGCCACCACGTGTTAGGAAACTCGGAGACAACTTTGCTGTTCTGCTATGTAGTATTAGGTTTCCGAGTGTAGACAGCAGTTTATTTGAAATGTATTTTCAAAGCCGGTGGCATTGAGAACAAAAAGCAGCTTTCAAATCCTGTTCCTAAATCCATTTGCTAAGTAATAGAGCAATATGTAAAAGTGGCTGAGACAGTATTCTAGATAAAGATCTTGGCCTTTTTTTTTTTCCTTTCCTGACCAGAAAGACAAGTTTGCACAGATCTCCGGAGGAGTCTCTGGAGGGCATTTGTCTCCAGTCACTTTGAAGATCCACATTAGCAGCCAATTAAGCCTGAATCTAGATCATATCTTAAAATGAACTATGGTGTTATCTGCCTACATCCATGTTCTCTACTTTGCCAGAGGACTAGGGTTTCCAAGAAGAGGCCTGGTTTACACCAAAGCAAGCCTTTTTGGTTTCACCCCACAGGGTCACCGCTGGCCCTCCTACTGCTGCTAACTATGGTCTTCTCTTTGGACAAAAAGCCACTTTGATTCATTTCCCTCCCACTACAAAAGCCCAGGATTTCATGACTTGTATCCAGGCTGAACATCAACAAGCCTGCAAATGAGAAAAATGAAGTAAGAGTGTCCGAGCGTGTGAATACACACTACATTTGCCCGCCACCCCACTTTTAAAAATGGTTTCCACTTAGTCTACTGTCAAAAGAACCGGGGAGTTGCATCCCAGGGGGGGTGGGGAGTGGCAGATGGAAGGAAAACCAAATCCGTCTACCAAATCACAGTTCAAGAAATACTGACCCGGAGGAAGCAGAGTCGCTTCGTGAGGTATTGAAATGAGACATTAAAACAAACATAGGATGACCTACTTTCAAAATTTCCAGGTAACCGGTGCCCAGAATGGGGGAACACTACCTTCAGGTATCATCAGTAGTAACGTCTTCAACCAAAAATAAAATCTTTGGGACGCCCGGGTGGCTCAGCGGTTGAGCGTCTGGCTTCGGCTCAGGGTGTGACCCCGGGGTCCCAGGATCGAGTCCCGCATCGGGCTCCTTGAGTGGAGCCTGCTTCTCCCTCTGCCTGTGTCTCTGTCTCTCTCTCTGTCTGTCTTTCTCTGTCATGAATAAATAAATAAAATCTTAAACATAAGTAAATAAATAAAAAGAAATATCAGGAACGATGGCCAGGGCACCAGAATGTCAGGGCCACTGGGGCCTCAGTCACCACGGAGGGGTGGTTTTGTGCAATGAATGGGAAGACTGGAGTTTTGCCGGCCTACGTGACGACAGAGCCAAATACTGGAACTCCCTGGACACATTCCTGCCTCACCTCCCTCCTCGACGTATCCATACAGAATTAGTGGCAGGCAAGGAGCTATTGTAGAGGTAACACAGAAATGGCCATTCGTCCATCCACAGTGGTTTTAGAAACGGTTTTAAATGGAAAAGGGACAGAAATGCAAATCCTGAGAGTCCGATTCTCTGTCTCCTCTTGAACGGTAATAACTAACACTAATTAGAAAATTATTGCCAGACGTTGTTTTAAGCAAAGTGTACATTTAACTTGTTTAATCCTTACAATAACACCCTGAGTTGGAAACTATTGTCCACATGCCACTTTAGAGAGGAGAAAATTAAGCCACCAAGATATTATGTAACCAGGCCATGGTTACACAGTCACTGAGTACCAGCTCTATTGGGTATTACAAAATCTTTGCCAGATATTTTGCTTCAGAATTCAAAAGTATCTTGACAGATTTTCTTAAAGAAGCTTTTATCAAGTCATACCAGTTGGCACTGATGCATTCTAACTAAAACTTTTCTTTTTTAGACAAAGTTGCCATACTCGGGGTAAGTTTTCTAACAATTTGAATATGATAAAATACAAACATTTTAAAACTGGAATAAAATTCTAGGCATAGGGCAGCCCAGGTGGCGCAGCAGTTTAGCGCCGCCTGCAGCCCAGGGTGTGATCCTGGGGGCCCAGGATCGAGTCCCGCGTCGGGCTCCCTGCATGGAGCCTGCTTCTCCCTCTGCCTGTGTCTCTGCCTCTCTCCGCTCTCTCTGAATGAATAAATAAATAAATCTTTAAAAAAAAAAATTCTAGGCATAGAATTTAGCCATTCTATGATGGGTCTGATACTGCTTTGACATCTTTCTGGGTCTCAGGGTCATCGCTATAAATTCTGTTGCAGGACAGTCCCTTCATCAAATAAACAAGAACAAGGCGATCTAAATCATAGGACCGAGACTGAAAGCTTCATTTTAAAAGTCTGCAATACAGGATCGAGTCCCACATCGGGCTCCCTGCATGGAGCCTGCTTCTCCCTCTGCCTGTGTCTCTGCCTCTCTCTCTCTGTGTGTGTCTTTCATAAAAAAAAAAAAAAAAAAAAAAAAAAAAAAACAAACCAAAAACCTTATCTACCTGTTTAAAAAAAAAAACAAGTGATGTCACATACTAATTTTCTGTCCCTAGACACGGCACTTCTATAGGTTTGATCTGCACCATATGAAAAAATAAAGTGATTTTAAAGATCCCTTCAAATTTTAAAATTCTGTGATGCCATGACTAATCCCAGAACACTGCTACATCAGAAAGTACACAATTCATGTTACTTTTAATTACAAAGTTGTTTGAATTTGGGGGGTTGGGGTGGGGATGATCATTAATTGCAAGATGTAGCTACTTTCCATTGAAAATTAATGTCAAAAGGAAACCATGTAAGTGACACACGCATACTGTTTAACCTACAAAAACGTGTACCTTATAAACAATAACATTACTGGCTTTTGCATTCCAAAGTAAGGCAAATCTGTGTGCCAATTTCCAAAGCTTTATTGACCCTAACATTCTTTAAATGTAGCTGACACTGGGAAACACATTTTGAGCTGAGGGACCGTCGGTGGCAGACACGATCACGTGATCATCTCATGACATTCACACAAACCACTTTATTAGAAACTTATCATCGTCTTTAAATACACGAATTTTCAAAGTGTTTACAAAAATCACCATCAGATTACTTTTAAGGAAGAATGTTCACTCAACCCAAATCATAATACCGTGAAATAGACTTCCAGTTTCTGATCTGGCATGTAAGGAGCTTAAACGTGACCACTCTGTTCTAAGAAGTAAAAAGCTGGAAGAAAAAAAAGAAAGAAAAAAAAAAAGAAGAACCATCAGAGAATTGAGGTCTTGGGACAAACTTTTGCCCCCATCAGAGAATTGAGATCTTGGGACAAACTTTTGCCCCCAGAACTGGAGACAACAGACAGGCACATAAGACGATCGCAGCTTCCAGAAACAGAAATCCCTGCTGGAACCAGGGCCGAGGGAGGAAATCCTGAACTGTCACTGATGGATCACGGGTAGCTCACTCAGTGTGACAAGTTTTGAGAGGTTACAGGGGCAGAGGGGCCCAGTATCAGGGAAGTCCTTGCACTTTTTTTTTTTTTTTTTTTTTTTTTTTAGTTCTACCCCAGGAATTCTACTAGGTTCTCACAGAGATCAGAGAAAAATCCCTCAGAGCCTTCAGCAGAGGGTGGGGGCAGGGCGCACCCAGAGCTGATACACCTGGTGCATTCTGTGCTTAGGAAGACTTGCCCTTAGAGGAAAGTATTTTACCAAACTCAAACTGACCTGGAAGACGGAAAAGAAATGCCACACTGCAGCCTACCCAAGCCTTCCTATGGGCAAAGGGAAATACCCAATTCCAGCCCACTCTAGCCTTCCAGCCTCACCTAAGGGGGTGCTGTTGGAAACTGAGAGCCACTGGTGAAGGCCACAGCCTTCGGGCACAGGCTCACCAGAAGACCAAGGCCTAACGCAGGACTAAGAATGCTTCTCTTCCCCCCAACTTACCACCACATTAACAGCATTGTTGAGTCACAACTTGGGGGGGGCGGGTAAGACAGAAAGAATGTATTTAAGAAAAAATTTCCAAGGAAGCTTCATTCATTCCTGGTGGGAATGCAATAAGATACAGGCATCTGGAAGACAAGGTGGCAATTTCTTACAAAAGAAACATACTCTTCCCATACTATCCAGCAATCACGCTCCTTGGTGTTAACCAAAGGAGTTAAAAACTTCTGTCCACACAAGACAGATGCTGATGGCAGCTTCAATGACAGTTGCAAAAACTTGGAAGCAACCAAGATGTCCTTCTATGTCCTCCAGGTAAATAGATAAGCAGATCATGGCATACCCAGTGGAACACCGTGCAACCACAGAAAGTAACCAGTCATCAAGTCATGGAAAGACCAGAAGCAACTTTTGTCCCGAATGGGTATTACTAAGTGAAAGAAGCCAATGTGTAAAGGCTCCATACCATGATTTTAATTATATGACATTCTGGGAGAAGTAGAACTGTGCAGACTATAAAAAGGTCAGTGGTTGCCCGGGCTTGGGGTGATGGAAATGGAGATGAATATATGGGGCTTGGGGATTTTTACCATGTGACACTACTCTGTATGAGCCTGTAACAGTAGATAGACGCCATTATACATTTCATAAAGCTCGTGCGATGTACAACACAAAGAGTGAGCCCAAATGGAAACTTAGTTAATAATAATTTATCAATATTGGCTTATCAGTTATAACAAACGGGGATGCCTGGGTGGCTCAGTGGTTGAGCATTTGCCTTCATCTCAGGGCGTAATCCCGGGGTCCTGGGATCGAGTCCCACGTAGGGCCCCCCACAGGGGGCCTGCTTCTCCCTCTGCCTGTGTCTCTGCCTCTCTCTGCTTGTCTCATGAATAAATAAATAAAATCTTTTTAAAAATTGTAGCAAACGGGGATCCCTGGGTGGCGCAGCGTTTTAGCGCCTGCCTTTGGCCCAGGGCGTGATCCTGGAGATCCGGGATCGAATCCCACGTCAGGCTCCCGGTGCGTGGAGCCTGCTTCTCTCTCTGCCTGTGTCTCTGCCTCTCTCTCTCTCACTGTGTGCCTATCATAAATAAATAAAAATTAAAAAAAAAATTGTAGCAAACGTACTACACTGATGCAAATCTTAATAATACCAGGAACTGTGTGTGTGGAGGTATGGGGGAGTGAGTACAAACTCTCTACGTTCAGTTCATTTTTTTCTGCAAACCTAAAATTGCTTTAAAAAATAATGACTACTATTTTTTTATTTTTATTTTTTATAGATTTTATTTATTTATTTATTCATGAGAGAGAGAGAGAGAGAGAGAGAGGCAGAGACACAGGCAGAAGGAGAAGCAGGTTCCATGCAGGGAGCCCGACGTGGGACTCGATCCAGGGACTCCAGGATCATGACCTGAGCCAAAGGCAGATGCTTAACTGCTGAGCCACCCAGACGTCCCTGACTACTAATTTTTAAATAAATACTACAGAATAGCACAATGATTTTTTTTAAGATGAGCAATCATTAAGCACGAAAAAGAAAACTATTAGATTATTATTTTTACTTTCAAGGCCGATTTGGCAATTGCTGTTAGATGGTATTATTCTCTTCATCACAATGATACTGAAATATTCACTGTGTCTTTCCTTTCTCCTTTTTTTTTTTTTTTTTTTTTTGTTCTTTTCCATGAAAGAAAACTTTCCCTACCAAAAAAAAATATTTGGCCGATTCTCTGGAAATAAAACCATTTTGCCCATGCACTTTGCCACCTCTCCAGAAACAAGCTTGTTTTCACGGGAAATCTGCTTTTTTGGCTTTTACAAAAAAACACAGCCAGACCCGCGCTTTTATAACAGAGAAGGAAACCGAAGGTTAGAAGTCAAATTCTGGTGGCAGTGAACACACGGGCCACTTGGCTGCCAAATGCTCTGCTGCTTTCAGAGACACAACATTGGAGACCCTCTTTGAAAGACAGAAAGGTAAAGAAATTGGGGAAAGTGAGCAAAAAGTCCCAGTGAACAGTAACAAGTGACTCTACTTAATTCCTAGTTTGTAGAGTGTGTGTGTGTGTGTGTGTGTGTGTGTTCTCACACACGTCTCCAGTGACAAGTGTTTATGAACTAGGGAGCTACAAGGAATTTAGAGAAAAGGGGCTGGACATGGCTCTATCTTTGAAAGTAAAAACACCCAATTATTCTAAGCTTCTTTCTTTCTTCATTCAGGTTAGTCCTAGAGGGTCACATGCAGCTTAACATCATCACAAGTGACAAAAAGGAAGTAGAGAAAGGAATCCAGGAAGGCCTTATCTTCAAAGCCACAACAAGCTTCCTTGTCCGGAAATCAAAGGTCACATATAAAGGCAGGAATTGCAACTATAAGAAAAACAGTTTTCTTATAAGAAAAACAAAATTTCTTTGCCTTGCCTTCTATTCAAATGAGTGAGCTCCCCAAGGTTGGGACCCCTGGGCTCACCATATCCCCTGAAAGCCCATTTTCCACAGTGGGGAGCACAGGCTGCTGGCAGCAGAGGGCCCCTGCCGCCGGGCCCAGCACCCTGGGGCGCTCAGGGCAGGTGCGAGTCCCAGTCAGCCTCCAGGGCTTTTCCAGGGAGGCCCAGGAAAAAGCCTGCTCTTCTGCAGCATCAGACAAGCCACCCTCGAGGCATTTTTCATCTGCCCAGTCTTATAAGCAGAACATGTTTGGATTTTCTATAGTCTTAATATCTTAGCAACTTGAGGCAAAACTGCAAACTGTGCGGCCTGCCCCCTGCTGCCAGGCCCCGGGCAACTGTCCTGGTGGCAATCCCAGAGGAGAAGGAGCCCCGAGGGCCTCCAGCGTACTGCTCATCAAAACCTACGTAAGCCTAGCCTCCGAGCCACACTGATTTTCAGGAACCAAATAAGGGAATAAAGTAGGTGTTCAATATGCCTAAATAGCATGTGAATATACATTTTTTTAATTAATATCTTTCACATCTAAAGCAAGAACCCATTCCTAAAAAAATGGCATCTGGTAGTCCCTCTCCCCAAATCTGTCCCTCCTTCCCCTTCATTCTTCTCTCCAACTCCATCCTATTGCCCTCTTGGAAGAGGAAGCAGGACATGATGGAACCAACCAACAGAAGAACCAGTCCCAAACGAGAAGGTGTGCAAGGTAATAAAAGAGAGGTGGTAGGGGAGAAAAAAAAAAAAAAGCAGATTTGTAACCTCTGATGGATTCTGTTTGGCTTAAGGTAAAGATTTTGTTGTGTTTTTTTTAAATTGAATTTAAGTTTAAATTAAAAAAAAAAAGTCTTTTTTTTAATCCAACATAGTTAACATTCAGTGTTCTAATATTAGTTGCAGGTGTACAAGGTAGAGATTCAACATAAAGTTTCTGAATTAAAATATATGCTGTATTTTTCTGGAAACACCAAAGTGGGACAGTGGGGGTGTTGAAATGGAATGGCTACAGTTTATCTGATTTGCAGTTTTTGGGGTTCTAGAAAGAGAAACCAATAGAGATAAAAATTCCATCTTGTGAAAAAGTCAGTTAGGGGTTCTCCTGACTTGGGGCCGGGGCAAACAGTCATTTCCTTGGCATGACGAGTGCTGCTGCTCTTGCTGAGGCCTGCAGCTGAGCACATTGTTCTCTATTTGAAAAATATTTCCAGTCAGAAGAGAGTCACGTGCAGTGTGATTGACCTAAATTCTCCCGTGGTGCCGCTATTCACTCTCCTCGGCCCCTCACATCAGAATTCTCTGTACACACTTCATTATTCATCAGTTATTCAAAAGGCCCTCGCTTACTTAGCTCTAAAATTGATTTAAAAAAAAATAACACAAAATATTTGTAGACTTGTATCAGATGCAGCTACTTAAGAGCATCAGAAATTCTGTTTCCAGTTTTCTTGGGCTGGACCTGAATTTCAAAACAACAGTACAATATTCCAGTGTTTCTTACTGAAAAGAATAATAAAATGTGTAGCTTTTTTTGCTCAAAAATAATTATATGTGCATTAAAATGCCAAGGCTTTGATGGCTGTTAAATTCACGTCAGTGATTATTTCTAATAAGGCTCACAGATAGAAACACCAGTGGAAAAAAAATATTGAATGTGGAATTCTAAAATTGATCTTAAATACAAACATTCTCTCTTGTAAGCTTTATTACCTTGGTAATGGCTCTTCTAAATTTTCTCTGAAATGTCTGTTATTGAAAACTGTTAGTCTATATATATTCTTTTAAGTGACGGGGGATTTCTGGAAGATGCATTTGTAACATAAACGGCCTGGAGAGATAAAAAGCAAATGAATAAAAAAAAAAAAAAAAAAAAAAAAAAAAAAAAAAAAAAAAAAAAAAAAAAAAAAACTCCCGTGTTTCAGTAGAATCCCTGTACCCTGCAATTGCTGGACTGGTCCCTATGAGATGGAAACTTCCTGGGTAGGACAAAATTCCTCTGGTCTTCCTTGGCTCATCTGATAGGTGAGTCTAAATGTTTATTTATGGCCTTCCTTTATTTACTTGAAATCCATACGGTCTTGAATCTTGGACTCCAATCCTCTCTCACACTGTAATTTTATTTCCTTCATGACAGTTGTGTCCACACTAGAAGAAAGCAGAACAAAGCACCACTCTTCCAGAGAGCTTCTGGCTTGAGGGCTAGGACTAAAACTTTCTTTAGTTGTCTATAAGTATTTCTCTGGAAACTAGATATAAGCCTCTACTCCAAGTTCTCTTTGGAGGAGGGTATGTGGCCCGGGGAACAGTGCTGACCTAGGATGATGCTGAAGATCTCCAAGCTGTGGCTAACCTGGTAACAACCTGATAACATGCCTGTTTTCATGAGAGCTTGGGTTAAAACCTCAGAACTTTCCCTAAAGGATTCATGAACAAGAAGCAGAACATAAGGTATTGAAGAGGCTCCTCGTGCATCCCGTGGTGAGGATGGGGACAGGCCGTGTGGGGACAGCAGCGGGCTGACAGTGAGATCTGGCTCTGCCTTCCATCCCCCCATCGTGTCCAGGAGTCTCTACACATTTCTGGGCCTCAGGCTCCAAGTTTCGGACTAGGATCTCCAAAGATATTTTACATCTCTGCCAGCCGGAGGATCTACACGTACAGAGTATGATCTCACATTGTGTGAGAACAGCCCGCGGTAACATAAACCTACAATAATAAATATGTAATGTAATAATAAAAAAAATAGTATATTTCCATTATCTTTGTTTCTGGGCTTTTTTTTTTTTTTGGCATATGCTAATATCTCTACTTGGCTTATTCTCACTTTTTGTGGTTTGAAACGTGCCTTTCCATTCTTTTATACCTTCACCCAAAGTTTCCTTCCTTGAAAATGAAGGGGATATTAGTCACTCCCTTCCCTATGTTGTGATAGAAAATATCTCTGTTAATATTTACCACGAGCAGTTGTTTCTATAATCATTCTAGAGGCTCACCCTTGGGTCCACAGGGCGCCGGCAGCACTGGGCACAGCATGAGTGCACATTAAGTGTTAGTGCAACGGTAAATGAGCCCATGTCTACCACCTACGACTATCCTCTGTCAATGAAGACAAAACGGGTGCGTTTACCAGTGAACACCCATCTCCAGCGTGGAACCAGACGGTCAACAAAATGTGGCAAAACTAAGAGAACTTAATTCTGTAGATACAACAATTCTAAAGTCAGGTGTCGGGTGAAATATGGTGACAACTCAGCCTCTAACATGAAGAGCCCACCCTATGTCTTCAAAGCAAAAGCCATCCACTTCAAAGAATTACACAATGAGGACAAGTTTATTCTTTTTTTTTTTTAACATTTATTCCTAAAAATATAGTTTGAATCAAGAAATCATTTAGCTTTTCGTCTAATCCCAAAGTGAATTTCACAGACCTTTAGAACATGGCTTCGCTGCTTGTGTCACTGTTGTTTTCAGAGGGGGGCTTCGTGCTGAAGTTGGCACTGCTTTGATGTGATCAAATTAAGGTTTGCAGAAAGCTTACAAACTATCACAGGCAAAATGAGGTAATTAAAAGGGTCAACTAAATAATTAAAATCACTTCCAATTCAATCATACATGCTAATGAGATCCCGGGACAGGATGAATAAATGAAATTTTCCATTGATCCCAAACCACACTGAGACTATTAATTGCAATATTAAAAAAAAAATGACTAAGCATTCTTCAGAACAGGTGTTCTGAAGGAACACTAGGAGGATCTGATTCAGCTCCTCTGGACATCCTCTTCCTGGAGGTGCTAATGAGCAGCAAAATGGCTAAGAAGAAACTAGAAAAATAAAACAGCAAGTGTCTTCCAACCTATCTGGCTCAAGCATCCTTACCCTGTTCACATGGCATCACCCCAGCCTTCCGTGATGGAAACAACCCGCTGAGTAGATCCTTTATTCTGTTTTGCCTCATTTCAGCTCTGCCCTGCACAATGCTTGCTAGATAATATTTAAAAAGCAATGACCACGTATGTAGACTATCTGTTTAAGATCCCGTCACGGCTCTGTGTTGCTCTTGGAAAAAACTGAAAGGTCCTTCCTTGGATGGACCATATGGACCCTACTCATTTCCTCCAGACTCTCCTAACACTCTTCCTTTCCCCGACCATCTGAACCACATGAGTTCCCTAAAGTCCATACTCTCTCACATGTCCACTTCCAGCCTTCACATGAGTCTAGAATCCTGCCTGAATTCTCCGCTCCTCCGAGCCATCCGTCGTTAGAGGGGCAGGCTCTGAGAGGGGGCCGTCGGTACATGCCCGTCCGAAGTCTGTCCAAGTCACAGCTGTACCACCAACAAGCCCCCTCGGAGAAACTAGCTAAAATCCTGTTTTCGAGATCTGTTTGTCAGTAGTAAAAGAGCTAACATTTTGAGTTCCATCTGTCAGAGCATTTGTCTTCAGTCCAAACTTGGGTGAGTAATGATGGTGATTTATTTATTGGATCCTGTCAAATACGAGTGCCTGAGTTGCAATTAGCTACTTGTCTTTCTCCCCCATTAGTTTATGAATATCTATGATATCACTAACCATGTTTATTTTCACCATCCATATATTTTCAGCATCTAGCAGAGTGCCTGGCACGTCGGAAGTACACAGTGGGCATTCAATCAGTACTTATTTAGTGAGCAAAAGAATGGACAAACACCAACCACATCCAAGCTTCTCAGCATTGCATTAAAGCCCCTAGGGTTTCAGTTCTCACAAGTTCCCAGCGAACTCTTTAGAAATATTTCGACACTTCCACCAAGTATTTAGACATTAACAATTCTTTAAAGAATGTTATTCAAGTGTAGTTAATACACGATGTTACATTAGTTTCAGCATAGCGATTGGACAAGTTTATACATTAGGCTACACTCACTACAACTGTAGCTAAAAGGATTAATAATTCCTATTCTTCTAATTTATTATTTGATCATTTAATCTATCATAGGTTTATGTTTTGTTTCATTCAATAGGTTTATTCACCAAAGATAAAGTAATGTGACTAGAATCACAGACTCTTATATTAGAAAAATACTTGATCAGTTATCTACCTGGAAAACCATACTAAAATCACATCAATTTAATTTCTACATAAAAGGTGCTGAGATAATTTATAATGATTCTCACCCATTCATTGAGGTAGAAATAGAAGATTTTTCTTTCCAAAATCATGGTAACAGTAGCTTTGAGGTCCTTTATGTGTGCTAGGCATTAAAAACATGGTATTTGCACTTGAAAATTCAGTGATTTAGACTTGCTTCTAATTCAGATTTGTCTTACTCAATTTTAATAAAGCCTCTTAAGATACTCTACACTACTGTTTTTCACCGATTTTTAAGTACTTCATAGCTTTTAACTCATTGTTAAATGTGCTGTCTCTCAAACTCATTTCTTACGTTAAAACTGTCCTTCTACTCACTGTAGGCGACTGTTAAAAAACCAAACACTATAGTGCAACACTGTGACTCAAACTAATTATATATAACAAATAAGTGAAAGTTTACAGCAAAGATGGCCAAGTACCACAGAGGCTTTGCTCTGTATAACAGGCACACAGATAAATGGTAATCTAAAAGTAAGCTCGATTGATTCACTCCTCTCGTGTGTCAAAGACTAAGACGGTCACATAGAACCCACCACTTCTGATCATCATCATGACCCTACACAGAAGACAAAACTGCCGGATGGAGGAATTACAACTCAGAGATTCAAATAAGCCACATAAATCCCATAACCAGTACAAGTGCCCAGACTTAAACAAAAAAAGACGGAATTAAATACATCTAGAAAAATAAAACAAATATGAACCCCTGCATTCTCTAATGATTAGATATAAGAAATGTAGGTGCATTTACATAATTAAGCCACTGGAGACTATCTTTCCTTAAAATCATCTAAATATTCTGCAAACTAATAGACTAATATGCTAATATACTCATTGAAATGAGGTTGAGATGTTAAAATAATGTTTTAATCTTCAAATAAATGATTAATAGGAAAATCAAAGAAATGGATTTTAGAATAGCTTGAATAATTAGTGTCCAAAATAAATCACATCTGATATAGAGAATTCATCAAGGTTAGACTTTAGAATATGACACAACTACAAAATAATCAGACTGATTTTTGATGTGCTGATAATGTCATGAACTGAAAACCAACTTTCATTTCTTTAATGTTTTTGTGGTGGTTAAAAATATCCACGTAAAAACAAATTCTGGCAGTATTTTATTTAGCACTGTTTTGAACATGCTGCCAAATATTATTAAAATAAGCAACTTATTTCAATGTCTCGAATTTAGAATAAGGGAGAATAAAAACGGTATTGCTCTTTAATAGTATCTTGAAGTGTGGTTTTTCAATTTACCCTAACTCTCCATATCTATTAGGAGAACAAAGACATTCTGGGTGAATGTAAATACACTGTATTCTTCCCTGAAAACAGCAATGAATTAACCTATTTGAAGTAAAAGCCCCACAGAAAACGCCTTGTGACTCAGATAAAACACAATATTCATATAG
The DNA here is from genome assembly GCF_003254725.2 of Canis lupus dingo. Classification (NCBI taxonomy): domain Eukaryota; kingdom Metazoa; phylum Chordata; class Mammalia; order Carnivora; family Canidae; genus Canis; species Canis lupus. The sequence goes on along the minus strand of NC_064258.1, from coordinate 54,597,347 downwards.
AAACTTAAAGATAATCTCTATCATCCTCTCCGTCCCACATGAGCAGCCTTACAATGAGAATGTCAATGGATTAAAAGTTGAAACCCAAATTGAGTATCTATATCATACACTGACATTTAATACCAAAATAAAAATAAAGATTCCTGGTCCCACTTCAGAGGGGATCTTTCATAGGAAAAATGTGACTCTGAACTTCTCTTCAACCTTTCTGAATCGCTAAACCCTTCCATTCAACACTCCCTTTGGGAGCCACCTCATAACCCTCAATATCCTGGCTACATGCTGGTCCCCTCGCTGCATCGACTTCAAGTCTTTAATCCAAATTCTATGACCACGTAAAAATAAATACTTAAATCTTATTTTTTCAAGACACAAAACAAACGTCTGAGGAATAAAGCAATTTTTGGTGATCCATCCTTTACTATTACCTTTTAGAATATCTTTGGGCCTATTTTAATCAAAATAGATAGTAGAGTAAGAGATCCGGGAAGAGGTGCCATGTACTCGCTGAGCCCTGTTTCCCCTCCTCCAGGGCACAAATGTAGACTTCCTTCAACTTACGTGGAGACCTCAAGACTGAATCTGGCTGGTGTAATAGGAGTGTACGTGTATTTGTCAACACAAGGCTGGACACGATGCCTCCCATTCATCTTCTTTGTTCTCTCTTCCCTTGTTTTCCTTATGGAAAATTCTGAGATTTTTAGGGGTGATGGCAACACTAAGATAAAGGGGGTTGGGTCCCCTCCCCTCTGGCCTCAGCACATCCTCTCCACACAATGGACTATGGCTTATAGAGAAAGAAATCTTTACTGGATGAGCCACTGAGATGTAGGTATTATTTCTTATAGCAATTAGTCTATCCTGAATGAATAAATAATAAAGCAGTAAAAGACCCTAGTGTCCAATACAGGTGCCTTCAACTTGGCTGCATATTGGATTCACATACTGAATTTCTATGGGTGGGCCAAATGTGCCTAGTTTTTAAAAGGTCTCCAAGAGATTCTGACCACTAAGGGTTGAGATCCGCTGCTAACCATGGAGCTAGATTTACACTCAATCATCGTAAAGGTGGTACTTAACCCAGTATTTTATCTATTTCATCATGTCTCCTGTAAAGCCTAAAACTATCAATTTAAGGCAAAAATTAGACCTGTTTAAAATCCGGAACCCTTACAGAAAAAAAAAAATCCAGTATATATTTTACACTTTTCCCCTATGAATTCATCCCTCTATTTCAGGCTAACGTTAGCCTTCCCTTAATTAAAATAAATTCTTCTTTGGTGAGAACTGATGTGTTTGAAGAAAAATATAGTTTCCACCAGGGAACAGCTGCCACAATAATGTAAAAACTAACTAGTTTCATGAGGTATAAGCTTACAAACATTATAGACCACTTCAATTCTATTTCAATTCTATGAATTAATGGTTTTTCAAGCAGACACCAATCCATACTACTGAATATTTAATCACACTGCCTAAGGGGTTATTTAAACACAACTTTTCCAGATGCTAGGGGATAGGCAAAAACTATCAATCAACTGAGTCAATTATTCTGCTCTTAAGTTCAGCAGCCTACCTCTAAACCATAATCAAAAGCAAACATCAATCTTATCAAACCTTTACTTGTGGAGCTCCTGAGTTTTTAAGGTCAGCTTCCTCGATCTGGAACCATACCAGAAGTTCATACAGAGGGTGAGCAAAAGAAAAGAAATTTTACCCAGCCTCTGGTGCTGAACACCACCAGAATAGGGAAGTTACTCACAAACTCCAACAAGGAATATGTAATAGCTTTATTCAGTTTTCAGCATATTGATTCAAAAGTAAACAGCAATTGTCATATCCAGTAGTAGTAACAGTACTGCGAGGATAGCCATCTGCTTCTTGTTCTACAAGCTTGACACCTATTCCTATGCAGTCCAGTACATTTACCCTTCTGTCCTAACTGTAATCCACCCAATAATACAATTTATAAGGTAATTTTGAGCATCTACAAGTCTGGGTACTATGGGAGATTGTTTACATATTCTTAATCCAGGCAACAAAACCTGTGTAGTAGTATCACATAACTTTACAAAAATGTAAAAGAAAACATCTTTGAGGCCTCAGGAAGGTTGTTCAAATTGTCTAAGGTTGTTATGAAATTAAAGGTTTGAACCAAAAAAATAAAAAATAAAAAATAAAGGTTTGAACCCCAGGCTGATGATAATGTATTTGGCTCTCTTTCTGAGACAGGCCTTACTATTATTTTCCATGTGTGAAAGCTCAATTTCTACAAGCTGGATTATTCTCGTAAATGTGTGAGTGCTCTTCCTCAATAAATTCAAGTTTTTAATATGAGCGTTGAATTGGTTTGAAGGAATATAATGATTATGTTTCCAAATTCTACTTACAGAAAAATCAAAGCGGGTTTTTGAAAATGTGTTTTTTCACACTTGAAATAATATATAAAATATGTAGATTGATAATAATAGTGATGTGATCTTTGAAAGACTTGCGTATGTAGACATTACTTCTCAAGAGTTAGAGATCCTACTAAGGATCTCTCTCGAACATCACACCAGTTCATCAGGCATAGGTTTGATTTTTGTTTGTTAGTGTATCTTGTCATCAAGACGGATTTGATTTTTTATACAAAACGAAATGGAACATATTATTTAATGCTTAATGCCTGAATAAACTAAAGGATTTTAATTAAAGGTTGTTTTAAAATCTCTCACTTCTATTATGTCTAACACTTAAAGATTTTGTACATTGTGTAAAACTGAAGGAAACAGGAGAAAAAAAGATTAAATGACCTAAGGATGGTAACATTATAAACAGGGTTTTGAACAGGAATAGGGGAAACTGTTATCTGGAGGGAATTCTTTTGAATCTGTTAAAAATTGGACTATTTTTCATTATTTTTATTTTTTAGGCATAAAAATAAAAGAAAAAGTAAACTGCCAAAAATAAACTAAAGGTGATATTTAATCATATCTGCTTCAGATATTATTGGTTTTATTGGGGTATAATTTGTCATCCAGTAAAACTCACCCTTTGTAGTTGACAGTTTTGTGAATTTGCGAAAACGTATAGTCACAGAAGCACCACCACAACCAAGGGATAGAAAAAGTTCTCCCAAAATTATCTTGGCCCTTTGCAGTCCACCACTCACCCTAAACTGCCCCTGTTAGCCAACGATGTAGGGTTTTTTGCCCTTAGAGAATTGCCTTTACTAGAATATTACATAAATGGATAGATAGCCCTTGAAGTCTGGCTTCCTTCTCCTAGTACAACACTAGGAGATTACTCCATGCTGTGTGTTGCCAGTGTTCAGCAGCAGTTCCTCCTCGTATGCTGAGCAGCATCCCACTGCAGGCTGAACCAGTCTATCCATCCATTTACCAGCGAGGGAATCTGGATCCTTTGCCCTGTTTAAGGGCTACGAGGAAAGCCATTATGAACATTATTCAATGACTCTTAAGTTCGCATTTATCCTAGGTAAATACATAACGGTGGGTTTACTGGTTCAGATTAACTGTATATAGGGGCGCCTGGGTGGCTCAGCGGTTGAGCGTAGTAGGCCTTCAGCTCAGGGTGTGACCCCGGGGTCCCGGGATCGAGTCCTGCATCGGCCTCCCCGCATGGAGCCCACTTCTCCCCCTGCCTGTGTCTCTGCCTCTCTCTCTGTATGTCTTTCATGAATGAATGAATGAATGAATAAAATCATTTTTTAAAAATGTCTATTTAACTTTGTAAGGAACTACAAAATCACTTCTCAAAGTGGTTGTAGTGTTTTGCATTCCTGGCAGCAAACTGAGAGTTCTAGTTGCTTGTTGTCAGCAGTTGGCATTGGTAGGGTCTTGGGGTGTTTTCTTGGTGTTGGTTTGGTTTGGTTTTTGACTATTCTGGTGGGTATATAGTGAGATCTCATTGTCAGTTTTATCTTCCTTCCTCTAGCGACTAATAACGTTCAGCATCTTTTTAAACGTTTGTTTGCCATCTGTGTATTTCCCAGGTGAAATGTCTGCATAAATCTTTTGCCCACTGTTATATTGGGTATTTGTTGCTCTTGCTGCTGTTATTAGGTCTTCATTGTTTTTTGTTTTTGTTTTTGTTTAAAGATTTATTTCTTTATTCATGAGAGACTCACACACACAGAGGCAGAGACCCAGGCAGAGGGAGAAGCAGGTTCCCTGCAGGGGGCTGGATGTGGGACTCGATCCCAGGACGCCAGGATCACACCCTGAGCCGAAGGCAGACGCTCAACTGCTGAGCCACCCAGGCGTCCCCATTGTTTTTATATATTCAGGATACCAGTCTTTCATCAGATATGGGTTTTGCAAATAATTTCATCCAAGTGTGTGGCTGTTCATTTTCTCAACGATGTGTTTCACAGAAGTTTCAAATTTTGATTTCAATCAAAATATTTTCTTTTAAATTTAGGATTTTGGTATCTTTCCTGGGAGATAACTGCTAAATCTAAGACCACAATGATATTCTCTTATGTCTTCTCCTAAAAGTTTTATAATTTCATGCTTTACTTTCAGGTCTTTTTCTACCCAGCACAGGTTGCATCAAAGTTTATTTCTCTACACCTGAGTGCCCATTCTGTCAGCATCATTTGTTTAAAATACTTGCCTTTCTCCACTGCATAGTCTTTGCACCTTTGTCAAAAATAAGCTGCCTTTCTATGTGGGCTCACTTCCAGACTTTGCACGCGGCTCCATTCATGTACATGCCCACAGTTGCACTAATACTATGCAATTTTTTATTACGATGGCTTGAGAGTAAGTTTTGAAATCTTGAACCACATTGGTTTTTGTGTTTTGTTTTTTTGTTTTTGTTTTTTTTTCAAAATTGTGTTGGTTATTCTGCTTCTCCCATCTTTCCATCTCAATTTTAGAGCTGACTTCTTGGTTCTACAGAATTTCTTGCTAGAACCTTGACTGGGCTTACTTTGAACCCAATTATATTGGGTTTTGAGGGAACCGACAACTTACTATTGAGCCCTCCAATCAAAGAGTATGACGTGTCTCTCCATATATTCAGGTCTTTGTTTTCTTTCATGTTTTATAATTTTCAGCATGAAATTAGACTTATGCCTGTTTTATATATATTTGGTACTATTATAAATGGTGCTTTTTTTTTCTTATTCAAGTTAGTTAACATACGGTGTCGTATTGGTTTCAGGAGTAGAAGCTAGTGATTCATCACTTACACAGAACACCCAGTGCTCATCCTAACAAGCGCCCTCCTTAATGTCCATCACCCACTTAGCACCTATCTCTGAATCTCCCCCTTCCAGCAATCCTCTGTTTGTTCTCTTTAGTTAAGAGTCTGTTATGGTTTACCTCCCTCTCTGTTTTAATCTTATTTTATTTTTCCTTCCCTTCCCCACGTTCATCTGTTTTGTTTGTTAAAGTCCACACATAAGTGAAATCATTATGGTATTTGTCTGTGACTGATTTATTTCACTCAGCATAATACAATCTAGTTCCATTCATGTTGTTGCAAAGGGCAAGATTTCATTCTTTTTGATGGCTGAGTAACATTCCATTCCAAGTATATATACACATACCACATCTTCTTTACCAGTCATCTGTCGATGGACATCTGAGCTCTCTCCATAGTTTGGCAATAGTGGACATTGTTGCTACGAACATTGGGGTGCAAGGGCCCCTTCAAATCACTATTTTTGTATCCTTTGGCTGAATACCTAGTAGTGCAATTGCTGGGTCATAAGATAGTTCTATTTTTTTTAAAGATTTTTTATGTATTTATTCATGAGAGATACAGAGAGAGAGAGAGAGAGAGAGAGAGGCAGAGACACAGGCAGAGGGAGAAGCAGGCTCCATGCAGGGAGCCCGACGTGGGACTCGATCCCAGGACTCCAGGACCACGCCCTGGGCCGAAAGCAGGTGCCAAACCGCTGAGCCATCCAGGGATCCCCCGTTAGTTCTATTTTTAACTTTTTGAGGAACCTCCATATTATTTTCCAGGGTGGCTGCACCATTTGCATTCCCACCAACAGTGCAAAAGGGTTCCCCCTTCTCATTCTCACCAACATTTGTTGTTGTGTCTGTTAGTCACCTGCATGTCTTTTGTGAAGAAATGTCTGTTCATGTCTTATTAATTAAATTATTTATTTTTTAGGTGTCGAGTTTGATAAGTTCTTTACAGATCTTGGGTACTAGCCCTTTATCCAATGTGTCATTTGCAAATATCTTCTCCCATTCAGTCAGTTGCCTTTTAGTTTTGCTGACTGTCTCCTTCACTGGGCAGAAGTTTTTTTATCTTGATGGGGTCCCAATAGTTCATTTTTGCTTTCATTTCCCTTGAATGGTATTACGTCTAAATATCAATTCAGTAGTTTATTACTGGTAGATGGAAATACAATTATTTTTTATGTATTGATCACATATCCTGCAACCTTGGTAGGCTCACATATTAACTCTAATAGCTTTTTTGTAAATTAACTTGGACTTCCTACTCATATAATACTATTATTTGTAAAGAGAAAGTGTTTATTTCTTCCTTTCCAATCTAAATTAGAGTTTTATTTCTTTTTCTTGCCTTACTGGCTGAGACCTCCAGCACAATGACAAAGAGGAGTACTGAGTTTGGGGATCTCTGCATGGTTTTCAGTCTTAGAAGAAAAGTCTTCAGTCTTTCACCATTAAGTATGAATTTTTGTAAACGCCCTTTATCAGGTTAAGGAGTTTGCTTCTATTCCTACTTTGTGAAGAAATTTTACCATGAATGGATAATGAATTTTGTCATATAACTTATTTATAACCATTTATAATTGGTCTATTTTATTCCTAATGTGGTTATAATTCTTATCATTAATTAACACTATATTTTATTAAATTCATATCTACTAAGATGATCCCATGGTTTTTCTCCTTAAAAATGTTAAAAATGAAATTTCAAATCCCTAACCATCCTTCCGTTCCAATAAATGTTACTTGGACATTTTTAGATTAGATCTAAAGTAAGATATTTTTAGATTAGATCTTCTATAGACTTTTATTTGGTATTTTTACTTCTCTTCCTTAAAATTAAGTTTCTTACATTTTCCTGTTGTTTCTAATCTCCCACTTATCATATATTTGTCATCCCCAAATGAGGCTGTCTTAATAAAATAAAAATCATTTAAAATGATCTCAATAAAATAAAAATCTAAGTATCTTCTCCCCAAACTGAAGACCTAGCAGTGGCTCCCCATCCTTACTACACTAGGGGTCAATTATTTAGTCTGTCAGTTAAGATCCTTCTTGGCTGCTTCTTATTTACCTCTGCAGCCCTCCTGATCGATGCATACTTCACAATCTCTACACTCCGGGTCAACTGAGCAGCTTCTAATTCGTTGAACACCTCGTGCTTTTGTTCCACTTCAATGTTTTATTCATACTCCTCTGGCTAGAATGCCTTTACACTGACCCATGTATCAGTGCAAACTATTTTCAAGTTTAATGGCTCAACCTATGACTGCCTCTGGGAACCCAGTTTACTGGATTTTAGGATGAATTTAACTATTCTCTTCTGCCCCTACACACCACCCAACTTTCATGATAGTACCTGTTATGCTTTAACATATCTACTCTTTTGTCACTCTATCAGGTATCATATTTTATTCATTTTGTCTTAATATCTCACACTAAGTATCCTGTCTAGCAAATAACAAGTTTAAAAACTGCCTACTGTTAAGAATTATGCAGACTTCTCAAGTTCCTATTTTCAGGACCTCTCCCAAACACTTTTGAGCACTGTCTCGTTCTTAATTCTAGCTTATTCTGAAAAACGTTTTATATCCATAAAAGCCATAGCTAATCAGTTTAACACATGACTACAGCGTGTATTGCTTTTGAAAAATAAGCACTGTTGTTTGAGGTTTGTCTTAACTCTCAAATCTAGAGTTTCCTTTATGTTAGATTTAAAAAGAAATTAAGACTAAAGACATAATTAAGACAGACTTAACTTTCATAATCAATTATGTGTGTGTGTGATTATATTTTTCAAGTACTATCTCTTGGTTAGATGCTTTGTCAAATTATTTTATATACAATCCCTCATTTCAAAAAGTATTACTATTATACCTAGAAATAACAAACAAAATAAATGAACCAAAGCAGTGACTATAAGGGGTTAAAAACAGACTTTTAAAAAATCAAATTAAGGGAATGACAATGCTATGAATTTACCAGGTTGATTTGTTCAGGTTTGCTTAGAAATTAATGAACAAGAGAATATAAAATTCTGTTCAAGTCAATTTATTAAGTAAAATAATATAATCCTTTCTCCACCATTAATCTGTTTGAGAGAAGTCTAAACTTTATGATTTTATGTCTCAGAAGCACCTTTACATAGGGACATATTACAATTACAGCTGACCCTTGAAAAACACAGGCTTGAACCTGTGTCCATTTATATGTAGTTTTTTGTTCCAATATAGTACAGTAAATGTATTTTCTCTTCTTTAAGATTTTCTAAATAACATTTTTCCTCTAGCTTATTTTATTGTAAGAATATAGTATACAATACATATAACATACAAAATATGTGTTAATTGACTGTTATGTTATTGGTAAGGCTTCTAGTCAACAGCAAGCTATCAGTAGTTAAATTTTGGGGGAGTCAAAAATAGCACGTGGATTTTCAACTGCATGGCGGGGGGACAGCGTCCATAATCCCCATGTTGCTCAAGGGTCAGCTATATTTGTCACTTGTAAAAAGAGAAAAAATCCTTTACTTATTTTATATAGTAGTAAAATTTAATACAAAAAAATTAGCTTCCCAAATCTTTCTCTAGAAAAATGAAGTAACACAATATTGTTGACTACAAAATGTCCCGAGTCTTTGTTGAAAATAAAACTTGGGTATTTGTTGCCATTATAACAACTTCAATGCACTTCTCTTTATTGCTGGTTATGTTTAGCTTAGTAACCTAAGCAATGGCACCCAACAACTTGGCAATTAATCATCTTAAAATTAAAAGATTAAGTCCATTGAAAGTCTAATTATGAAAACTGGAAGAAAAAAGGAAGGAGTGCAAATAATTTCTAGCTTAGTTCAGAAGTGAACATTAGAAAAGAATGCTTAATTAACTCTCTGAGGTTGTTCTCCTATAAAAGAATGTATTCATTTCCCCTAGGAGATCAAACTTTTTTTGTAGTTATATATTCAAAGACTAAAAAACTTAATTGAGATGCCTAGAAGATAGTAAGTAGGACTTGTTGCTATGACTTCAACAACCAGCATGCAGCTAATCAGCATCCACATGCAATCACCAAGAAGGAAATGGCTATTTTAGTCCTTAGCTTTACTTCTAAAGACACAGTGATCAAAACTGAAATTTGACCTAGAAGCTGTCATGGTTCTAAAGATGCATGACAAAAGGTTTGGCAAGTGTTAATAAGAATAGGAAAACAACCAACAAAGCAGCCAGATTTCTCAAACTTTCAGGACAGTAAAGTACAGCAAACCAGCCAAGAGCCTAACAGCCAAAGACTATACCCAATGTACCGTGATGGGCAGGCTCATTGCTCCGATTTGTTGTCAATGATCAAAGACTGGATTTTTTCATTCTAAACAGCCAATAAATAAACAGTGTGCTACAGCCACTGGGACAGAAGAAGAAAGCCATTGACAAAGGAAACAGGACTCTGCCTGAGGAGAGCAAATAGCTACTTGTCCCTCAATTCTTCAGTTCTTGCAGGAATCGGAAGACCAGAGGTATGCCCACCAGTACTACTTGGCAGCTGAGGATGGGGAGACGCTCCCTCTACACATCTGCACCTAGAAATTCACCTGCATGTAGCCCCACATGTTGACTTTAAAAAGCATCAGTGGGGATCCCTGGGTGGCGCAGCGGTTTGGCGCCTGCCTTTGGCCCAGGGCGCGATCCTGGAGACCCGGGATCGAATCCCACATCGGGCTCCCGGTGCATGGAGCCTGCTTCTCCCTCTGCCTGTGTCTCTGCCTCTCTCTCTCTCTCTCTCTGTGACTACCATAAATAAATAAAAAAAAAAAATTTAAAAAAAAATTAAAAAAAAAATAAATAAAAAGCATCAGTGGAGAATGAAAAAAAAAAAAAACAGTTACAATTACAAGGGCACCTGGGTGGCTCAGTTGCTTAAGCATCTAAGGTCAGCTTAGGTCATGGGGGGTCTTGGGCTCAGCAGGGAGTCTGCTTGTCCTTCTCTCTCTGTTTGTCTCACAAATAAAGATCTTTGAAAAAAAAAAAAGAAAAGAAAAACAACATAGTTACAGATACTCAATTAGTGTTTTAAAACTCACCTAGCCAGAATGCTTTAATTATGTCATATTTTATTTTATGTTGCTTTGGGTCAGTGTTTTACACAGAAGACGGGAAAAAAACGGAGTAAGTTTTTCAACCATAAGGATAATAACCTCCTTCAAATACGCATGATTTTAAACTTTAAAAGCCAAGAAAAAGCAAGAAAGGGGAAAAAATACGGTGGCAAAAAAAAAGGAAATGGGAGAGAGCCCCAGCATTAGAGACACTGAAGGTATGAATGTGAAATTTAAGGTATTAAGGAAAAAGAATCTCTCTTTTTTGTCCTTCAATTAAATTATATATATTAAGTATTAAAAATGGGGAAGGAGGGAAAAGTTCATAATGCTACATAAATAGTGATATTATAAATAAACTGTTGGTTATCCTATCATTACCAACACGTAACTATATCACATTCTCTGGTATGTAAAGTTTTAGATTTTTTTTAGGGATGCCTGGCTGGCTGGGTTGGTGGAGCATGCACCTCTTGACCTAAGAGTTGTAAGTTCAAGTCCCAGGTTGGGTGTAGAGATTACTTAAAAATAAAATCTTAAAAAATAAAGTTTCAAATGTTTTATTTTTTAACTTAGTTTGATCATTAGGATAGGCTAAGTTGTAATCTATAATTAATTATGTTAAATTATTTCAGTTAAGTGGGTGTCCTTATATCTTTGGGTCAGATTTTATCAATTTCTGATACCTCGTGGTGGTCATTTGGAAATTGGATCTTAAAAGCCTTTTGAAGGTTTTATTTACATAAGGAATGAAGCCAATTGCATAATCTTCAGAAAATACTCCTTCAACTGGTAAGTTCATCATCTTGCAGTTTCTAGGGAGGACCACGTGGGGTTGCAGGAAATAACAAAACATCACTCTAGGCAGGTAGATGGACCAAGCAATCCTGAATCACTGGGATGACAGAAGGCCTTCCACATCATCCTCTTATTTAATAACAAGGGATTTGCTACATTAGGCTTAATTGGCAACTGCCTGATTGTAAATATTTTCAGTTCGTGCTTATCTTTGATGAAGGCTTTCTCTCTTCCTCAGAATACCAGCTTCCTGTGGCTGGTGTTCTGACAGATAAAAAGATAGCTTTTCTTCTCAATATCTCTCCTATGTCCTTCCTTTCTACTATATCTGTAACAGGTCTGCCAAACTCCTTCTTATCACTCCCTGTCTGAAACGCTAAAATCGCATGACCACGTAACTACCATTTTCTCAATCCTTTTACCAAGTCTTCTTCCCAACTAGGCTGCAATAATCTAGACTCACTGGGACAAAGAACTAAGGGAATCAAGAATAACTGGAGAAGAGTGGTTGGAACATGGGCCATGACTGAATAGAAAGGAAGTAATGACAGGGTAGACTAGAAGGAGAGCAAACAGACAAGGCTCTAAGGACTGGGTGAGGACAAGAAGAAGGTTTAGAGTGGGAGTACCAGAGAGAGGGAACAGAAGGAGGAGGTGCTGCGACTGGTGGAACCCTGACCTTGCTCACCCCAGGGAGCCATTCACATACTGTTCATGACTGGAACCCCTTCTATTAGGTTGTGACCCTATATCCCATTGCAGTGGTCATGGGGCGTGGAAGAACTAGGAGCCTTGATAACAATGAGCTAAGGGTAAGCAGGTGGGTCCCAAGGCATCCTCCTCCCACCTCCACATCCGTCATCCTTTGCTCCTGTGCTTCTTGGGCTTGGCCTACGCCACTGCCACCCCTGCTTTGTGACAAAGTCACAGGCCATCTAGCTCCTCCCCAAGGTTCCTTATTTGGAAAACTCGCTGTGATGGCTGTAGCCTCCATTGATCTATTCCATTCTAGACCAATGGCTTTAGCAATCCCTATATTTAATCTAGATCGCTCTTATCTAATCTTATAAAATTCTCATATGGTTTTCTGTGTGCAAGTTTTATATTTCTAATTAATGGGTAAGTCCTTTTGAAACAGCATTATATTTACTCTACATCCTTCACTATGACACTGTGTGCAGAACAAGGTGAGCATGTGGTAGATCCTTAAGAAATATTTGTTCAGTCATATTAATATTAAAGGATATTTAAGAGGCAGCTTTTTATGGGAGAAGTACTCTTTTTTTAAATTGAGTTTTTTTTACTTTCATAAATTTTTCACCTTTTTGGAAATATAACTGATAAATAAAACTATGTATTTCAAGTTAACAACATGGTAATATACATACATGTGAAATAATTAACTACAGTTCAGTTAATTAACACATCCATCACCCCCTAGAGTTACCTTTTTTTGTTTGTTTGTTTTTTTAATGGAGAGAATGCTTAAGATCTACTGTCTTAGCAAATTTCTAGTACATAATACAGAGGACTCTTTTTACTATGGAATTATTGGTAGCCCTAGGTACAATGATTCTAACACAACAATGATTTTAATGCAATGTAATGAGATTTGTGTCATTATCAGTATTTTTTTAAAATGTTTAAACTGTTTTAAATTGAGCATCACTTTAACTCTCAGTTTATTTAAGCCATATATTTATCATGTTACATAAAGGGAAGTCCATTGAGGTAATTGCTGTGAAATGAATGGAACTAATTAATAACACTATTTTTTCTAGTGATTTCTATTTCATTTATACCTAAGGAACAAATTACTTCCAAATTGTGCACTTATATTAATAGCTGCTCGGGCTCTGTTCTCTCTAGAGACTTGTCACTGTGAATTTACTTTCTCATGTATAATTAACAAACAAAACTGTGTTCTTCCTTGTAATTCTTTTTCTAAAAGGAAAAGACCATGTAAAACAGTGACAATAATGGATAATCTTGTCACACATGTGTCCTGTACACAGTACTTCCTTGTTGTGAATTTCTGTCCTTTTTGAACTTTTCAGTAGAAAAACTAAAATGGGAATGCAAAGAACTCCCTTAGCATCCAGTGTGCAGTATCTGAGCTTTCACTCTCAAGGTCATGGTTGACTTATCCAAAGTCATAGCTGAGTTATCTCAATAACAGAAAAAGTCTACTAAAGTAAATATAGTACTGTGGATTTGGTCTTCAGAATTTTTTTTAAAAACAACTTCATTTCAGCACTTCTCTTTTAGGTACTTATTTAACAAAAGAAATAGCAAACACAAAATATTACACCCAGAAAGAATAAGCCAGCAGTGAGTTATCCTTTATTTTTTGAATTTTATTTTATATTTTCAGATGTCATGTCCTTCTCTATGCCTTGATATTTCTTTAAAAAAATGTTTGGGACTTGTAGACTAGGATTTAAGCATGGCTGCATTTTTTACCTCCAGAGAACACGGCCAGTGGTTAAAACACCATTTTTAGGAATTGCAAAATGAATCCTTTTTTATCGTAACAACCTCACAGACCACTGTCTTGTACTCACACACATAAAAATTAACCAAATCAAACAAAACGCAGAAACAAGGACCCTCCCCACATGCACACACAGACACACATGCAGCTGTATACTTAAAAAGTCTAGGATGCTACCCACATAAGAATATAAACCTACATGTTGAAATATGTCAACTAGTTCCCTCACTTATTAGTAATATATCATTATAATACATAGTTATTATTAAATGTCAATAGTATGTATTATAAAACATAACTACAATTACTATGCTACTCATCAATATCTGAATACTGTAATATATGATTATTTTATGTTAATGATGCATATAAATGATAATATATAATGAATTATAAGTGAGCAACATAGCCTAATGAAGGCTCTGATAATTCCCAGAAACACTACATGTTTGTTTTGTTTCAGTTGTTTCTTTATCACTACTTGGTAAATATAAAAAATATATATATCTGAGGCTGTGAAAAAAGAAAAATACCAAAATCTCCTGGTTGAAATCTTAAGAGCCTTCTCTGTTAGAAAAAGTGTAGGTTGAAACCACAAAGAAATTACTAAGAAGGTGGGGTCTGTTTGCAGTTATGAGAAACACTGCTATACGACCGTCCTCTTAGTAATCTGACAAGGACGTGGGCATCAGTGTCTTGTATTTATTTATTTTGTTGTCTGTGCATTAGCTTCTAGGTATTCATTTACTTATTTATTTATCTCTACACCCAACGTGGGGCTCAAATTCACAATCCCGAGAACAAGAGCTGCAAGCTCTACCAACTGAACCAGCCAGGCACCCCCAGCATATAGAGGCATTAGGGCTGTATGGAACCTTCCAGGCTACTGAACCCATGTCTCATCTCCACCAGAGGAAGAGAGTAACACAGATCAAGAACAACAATCAAGAACTGGGACAAGAACCATCATCTCCTGACTTCTGACCTAGTGAACAGTCAACCACGATATGCTTGATCTCTGTTGATTCACTTAATTTTTTGAATAGAGCCCATATATTTATCCACCTATTCTTAGTACTAAAGGCATAAACAGTCTCTATAAGTGAAAGATAAGAAAAATAAACACAATACGCTTGTCAAAATAGACGTTACGTCTTGACTGAACATAGCACTGCACGATTCAAAACAATCAAGAAACATACACCCTTTAAGAAAATCTGCAAAGACCATCAAACATTCTTATAGACATAGACAAAATGGTATTTTTTTTTACTTTAAAAACTATATCTAAGTATTACAAACTAAGTTCATACTATTAATCATTTTATAATACATTGCTCAGGGAGTCTATCATTTCCATGGCTTGTTGTCCATGCCTCTCCCCTAGATCATCCCCCTCTTTCTCAAAACATGAAGCACTTCTAATTTTTTTCCAGCTGACAAAAATTTTTCACTTGACCTTGGATCCATTAAATTTTCTTCTCTCCTTCTTTCTCCCCCTCCTGTTCCCTCCTTGTCCCTTACCCATCCTCCCTCCTCCCTTCTCTTCCTTCCTTCCTTTCTCTGTTTTGTTTTTGGTCCTTGAAATCTGCTCCATGAGAGTAGGCTTGTATCTTCACCTGTTAAATAAAAACACTTGAATTTCAACAGGCTTGTATCAATGAAAAAGCCATTAAGCAAAGGAAGCGCCATTCCTCTCTTCTCTTTGTTGAACTGAACACTGTAGATGACTAATTTCTCAAAACACTGTTCTCCTTTGGCTCTCCTGACATCACACTAACTGTAGCTCATCTGCTTTTCAGCAGACTCTTCTAGATCCTTGTCGCCTTACTGTTTTTTATCGCATCAGGGGCTTCGGTCCAGAGTTGAATCCCTCCCATGACAGCATCCTTAACTCCGTCCTGGACATACAATCATTCCACACCTTTGCCTTCTTCTGCCATGATGAATCCTAAATATATTTTACATAAACCAGAGTCAAATTTTGTGTTTTTGTAACTTTCTACTAAGGGAGCAAGGTAGGCAATGTTAGAAAAACAGCTTAACGGTAAGAATGCTTGCTGGTTTCTTTGCCAGTTATCAGGAAGTTGCTGCCTTCAGATCTGGACATGATCTCAGATAATGGCGAAGAAAAAACATATTCACACGTTCAATAAGTGCCAAAACAGATGTAGAGATCGGACACTGAGATTGGATAGAAAAGACAGGCTTTGATCAGGTGCGGCGTTTACTAAACTCCAGGCACTTGTGAAGTACTCGCAGGTTTTACCATATTACCTAACAATGTGCAGAAATGCAACAAGTGGCTGAACGTTTATTATATGCAAAACTCTTCCCAAATATCCTTTTTATTTCTACAACCACCTTGGTAAGAATCGATATTGATGGTAATATTCCGAGAGGCCCAGAAGGTCTGGTGACAAACATGTGTTAAGTTCCATGTGGATGAATTAGGATAAGAATTTACTGAAATATTTATGTTCTGACTACTTGTGCAGCACCAAGTTGCCTCCAGGGTATATGGTTTGTCCCATATCAGTACCAGCATTACTCTCATTTATTTCATGTTCTAAAACACAATTTTCAGTTTTAGTAAAATACAGTGTCAATACAACTTTAAATCTCTACCATAAATAATCAGTATTTCTTATCTTAAAAACAGTGACTACCAAATACTCAAAGTCTAGAGCCTGCCCTCTCTTTATCATAAAGGGAAACTTCTGGAATATCATTGGCCCTTTGTAACTCCTTGGCCGTTTATTTGACTTGAGTATCACCTTATGTAAAGCAGGAAACACAGTGCTGAGGATAAGTGGCAAGGTAAGAGCTGTGTTTGGACGGGTGCTCCTCACCATATGGGGATGATTTTCAGGGAATGGAAGAGAGGAAGTAAGCTGCACAGGAAAGATCACCAGAGCCCAAGCGGGAGCGGGGAGGAGTTGAATGAAAGCAAGCTGCCTGATATCTGATAAAACAGTGTGGATGGTAAGAGATGTTAGGACCTTAGGTCCTCAAGGCCAAGGATAGTCCAGAGCCATGAAGAAAAGGAAAGAGGGGAGAAGAGAGAGCCACTTAGATCCAGGAAGGATGTAATTAATTCAGTTTTGAATATAATAAGGTTGAGAGAGTAGAGGGGTAACTGGGAAGAGGTAGGAGACAGCTGGGCATAGTGATACCAATTTGGGGGTTTTGTACACATGAACACTTGAAGCCATGAGACTAGAAATCATAAGCGATCTTCAGGGGAAGGGTTTCAGTGACCTCTGGAGAGCATCACCCCACCCCAAGGCTAAGGAGTGACTGGCGCAGAAAAAGACACAGCAACTATAGAGCCCCAATAAGTTTAACAGAGAAAAGAAACAGAGATGTAGCAGCACTCCCAACAGTAGCTCTTGGTAACATCTTTTAGAGGCAGGAACTGGATCCGAAATTATTTTGGAGATATAAGTTTATCTTGTATGGAGGAATGACACTTGTCATGGTAGCTCAGTTGGCTTGATGAAGGACACAGAGGCAGGCTTTCTGGAATGGTTATTTCTCCAAGCATGCCCCAGACTTCCTGCCTCAAAATTGGCTAGACGACACGTTAAACCTGCAAGTCCACTTCTCAAGCCCAAACCTTCTAACCTGAATCTTGGCCGTGGGATCCAGGGGATGTCAATAGTGCTTGACATATTCCCTAAGGTAGTCTAATGAGATGACATCATTAGAGGTCTTAGAACAAGAAACTTCTTAGAAATAGCAAGAGACACTTACTTTGCTCTGATGTAGTGTTGGCATATCTTATACATTATGCAGTGAGTAGTGAGTGACTGTTTTGGCAGGTGATCTTAACAAACTAAAGAAGAATCTGTTTTAACTCCATGTCATACTACCTTTGGTCTCCTCATGCATTATTCCCATTATACCGGTTATGTAGGTCAAGCCTTTATTTCTTGGTGAGCTGTGGTTGTGTGTGTTTGTCGTACCGTGTAGTGTGCATCAAGTACATGGCTTCACATTATCTATCCTCATTTCCTCATCTCTTGTCAAACAGTTGAAAATAGAATGACCTCAAATCAACCAAGTTGGAAGTCGGAATCTAATTCTTTTTTTTAAGGCCACTAAGTTTCTAGGTTGAAACTAATTCTGTCCTTGAGTTTAAACCCATCCCATTCACCCTAATTCTTGCTTTTCAGTTGTCTAGGAGAAAGCCCTATATTTTTTTTTTTCGGAAATGACAACTCTGATCCTCTCCAGTTAAAAATGATAAAATGAGAATTTACACTTAAAGTTTTGCTAAATCTTACATGTGTTTAATTTAGAAACATATGTTCCAAAAATAAGAATATTTAAGCCTATACTTATTTTTAGCCAACACTTCACCAGTTCATATTCTGTGTTTTGTATAATTAACATGTTTTGGAAAATTAAAGCAAGCTTCTGAGCAATTCACCACAAAGCATTTCGTTTATAATGACAAGAGAATGTTAAATAAAGGATTTATTGACCTACATTCCAATTTATGACACAAACTGAATTCTAAGTAAAATTAATAGCAATTCACAATAGCTTTAGAAACTTCAGATTTAAATTAAAATAAGAAGGACTAGCTGATCTTATTTGAAATTATTTTGAGTAGAGCTTATCCCAGCATCCTCCTAACACATTGGCACGCAGGCATGAATTTCCTCACTCAAATGTTCTGCTGTGAAATTTCAGTGTGACAGTCTAGATTTCTTATATTTCTAATTAAAGACTCAGTCCTTTATCATATGTGTTTCAGAAAACTCACATTAAATTTTCACTTGTAAACCTGACGATGTCTCTACAGTGAAGCACACTTCTAAGACATCTCTTCTAAGATGAGATCCATCAGTTGGCTACTGCAATTCTTTTCTCTCCTTGTAGGAGTCTGTTGCTCCTCAAATCAAGAGGAGGGATCTAATGCCCCTCCCCTTGAATAGGATTGCCCTTAATGATTTTTCTGACCAATTAGAAGGCAGCAAAAGTAATGCTCTGGGATTTAGGATGTTCTAGGTCATAAAAATCCCTACAGCTTCTGCCTGGATTTCTTGGAACACTTGTTCCAGGAATGCTGCGTCTCAGAATCCAGCTGCCATTCTGTACAAAGCCCGAGTCAGCTGAAGGCAGCCCCAAATGAACCACCAGCCAATAGCTAGTCAGTTGCCAATATGTGGGAGCTACCTTAGACAACCGACCCAGTCGAGTCTTCGGATGCCTGAATCCCCAACCCATACTGGACCGCTGGACCGCAGAGACACCAAACTTCAAACAAGAACTGTTCAGCAGTTGGCCTGCAGAGCCATGAAAGATAGTAACAAGTTGTTGTTTAAATTCACTAGTTTTGTTGTGTAGCAAAGATAACCAGAACATTCGTTTATCTTTCTCTGTTCAAGTTCAGACACTAAGACTTTTATAATTTTCCAGACACAATAACATACTAGAGGCTAAATGACCCTTAAAGGATTTACATAGTAGGGGTGCCCGGGGGGCTCAGTTAATTAAGCTTCCTGACTCTTAATTTTGGCTCAGGTCATGATTTCAGGGTTGTGAGATCCAGCACTTGGAGCCTGGTTAAAATTCTCTCTCTTCTCTCTCTCCCACTCTCTCTGCCTCTCTTAAACGAAACAAAACAGAACAAAAAGTTTTACCTAGAAGTTTAGCATCATTAAACTGTTCTCAATTTGCCTAATGGGAGCAGCTCAGTTTTATCTTTTTCGCATGTTCTTTCCTCTAATTGTTACCAAATCAAGATCTGAGCTACATAAATTTGTCAAACCTTGTCCACCCCCTCATCGAACAAAAGGGAAAACAGAATCCCCAAGATTTACACGACCCACCCAAAGACATAAAGGATTATCATCTGTTGTGTTTCTCCCGCTTCAAATCTTGTCTCTCTGTACTGCGTTCATAACTGCCTCAAGGGGGCCATATTTTCCCCAAAACTAGTATGAGCTCAAGATAATACCATGTGTCATTATTCTTTGCCTAAATTTGCAAATAATTTTACAGATCCTTAACCAAGTCCATGTTTACTGAAATTGAATGAGAGCAAAATACCTGATTTTCTTCTCGTCAAAATTTACAGACTCCTAGATCTAAGGATTAATGTTAAAGGTGTCACATTTTATTGTCACTTTCAATCAGGTAATTCATTTTGTGGGTTTACCTCTTACTAGAGATTGATAACCCTCAAATCTTTATTTTCCTTCTTTTTTAAGATATTTTTTTGTTTTTGTAAGATTTTATTTATCTATGAGAGAGAGAGAGAGAGAGTGCACATGCACAAGCAGGGGGAGCAGCAGAGGGAGAGGGAGAAGCAGACTTCCCCCTGGGCAAGGAGCCTGATTCAGGGCTCCATCCCAGGACCCTGGGATCATGACCTGAGCAGAAGGCAGACTCTTAACCTACTGAGCCACCCGGCACCCCTTTATTCTCCTTCTTCTTGTGCTCTGCTAAATTCTCGTGTATTTCCAACACGCTAAACATTTAAGTTTAAATGTCTATCACCTCTTAATTAACATTCTAAAAATGAAATTAATCTTCTGTCCAAAATAAAGCATCTGGATAATCCTTTAAATATTCTATCAAGGGACATTATTTCCCATTTTCAATGTTTCAAATCTCCAGAGAGATTATTCATTTTCCTCATTATTGCTCAATTGCCTGATTTTATAGATTTCTCATTAGAAATATCTGTCATGGGTCTTTTTTCCCCCGTTTCCTCTGTTACCACTTTTCCACTATGGCTCATCTAGATATATGTCAGGATTACTTTGGCAAGTGTGTCTATCTTCTCCAGTGTATCCTTTGTTTTAAACAACACTGGTCGATTCATCTCTTTTAAGCACTAATTTCACTGTAATTCTTCTTTGCTCAAAAGCCTTCTGTGATGGGGCACCTAGGTGGCTCAAAGCCTTGGCCTTTGGCCCAGGTCATGTTGTGGGGGGTTGGGGAGAGCCTGCTTCTCCCTCTCCCTCTGCCTGCCACTCCCCTGCTTGTGCTCTCTCTAGCTCTCTCTCTATCAAATAAATAAATAAACCTAAAAAAAATAAATAACTTTCTAGGACTCCCTATTTCCTATCATGTAAATTCTAAATTCCTCTGGTTATTTTTGAAGGCTCTCCAAAATCAAGTCTATCCTGTCAACTCAGCTCCATGTCCAACCGCTTCCCAAAACTAATTTTCTTCCTGCTTTGAGAAGGGGCCCATTGTTCCATCTAGAACACTTCTTCCCTTACCAAACCCTCTCACACACCCCCAAGTCAGGTTCAATACCACTCTCGCCATGAAACTTTCCACAGTCCCCTGTGGAACTAAATAATGTCCAGTATGATTTTTAAAATAAAACAAAGAGCAGTAGATGATGTAGCTAGAAGAGAAATTAGAAATATTCCTGATATCACTAGCTCACCATTAGAGAGCTTGCGGGTGAAAGTTAGCCTTGCAGCTAAAAATGCAAATACTTTTGGCAAAGAATTAGTCCTGCATTTTTTTAGTATGAAACACCTCACCATATCCTTTCTGTAGAGCAATATTTGAGGGCAGAGGGAAAACCGTGTTGCATAACTAGACAAGCTGAACGCATCACTGAGGAAAGAAAATAAAAGAAGGAAGCAAGAGATGCCAAAATCTCAATTTGCCTACTTTGCAAATAACCTTTCTTTTTTTTTTTTTGAGAATTAGCCTCGTGCATTATAGATATAACTATAAATTATTCAGAATATTTGATTAACCAATTACTCTCATTCCTCTACAATGCAAGAGTATGGATTTCTTCTTCTGCGTCAAACAAGAATTGATTGCTATATTCACTCCCATAGCACCATCTTCCTTTCTATAAATGATAAATTTCGGTTGTCATGACACCGGAAAAGATGGATTCGGCTTGCTGGCATAGCCAGGCATTCTCCTACACTGTTTTCGCCCCGCATCCTCGCAATGTGGACTCCAATGCCCTCACCCCCTGCTACCACTAAAGAAAAGAAATTCTGACTAATGTTCTGTGTTTTTCACAAGTAAATTAAACAAAGAAGAGAAAGATGACCTCAAGTGACCAATTTTTTTTTTCTCGAGTTTCTGTACATATTTCCTTCCTTCTGTCTCTCATTGGCCCCCATCTGCTCGGTGGCTCTTCCCACTTCTGCACTGTGTGTTTGGGCCACTGTCCTGAGTTCTGGCATCGTGATCTCACTGTCCACTGGGTGCTACATACTCGTTCTCTCTCTACTCCCTGACCCCTGGGCTCTCCCTCACTTCCTCTACCCCACTCTCCCTTCCCAGCCATTCGACACCAATATGAGTTTTTAGTGACCTCGATTTCAAAAGGAAAACGTCAAGTGCTCCTCGTAGAAGAAGGTGGAGACAGTTCTAGGTGTCTGTGGGATACAGAGATAGGAGAACCTGGAAGAGACCCAGCTCAGAATGAGCCCAAGGCCTCAGGTGCTAGCTCCACCTCATTTCCATAATGACACCTTCCTATCACGGGGCTCCTGCCTAATTTATCCAAGGGCATTGAGGTCAAATCCAGGACCTACTGTTTTCATTACAGTTTGGAAATGCAAGCTAGAGAAACAATTAACTAGAAAATTAAGAGGCCTTTACCCTTTGATCCTCCACTCAAGCTGAAGGTTACAGAGTAAATAATTTCATTCTTTCTAGATGATTCGATGTTGGATACCAACGGCATCTGAGTACTTTTAGTGGGGTAAATGGATAAATTCCACCAAGTCCATAATCTCATAATCTTGGCTTTCCACTTGTGAGAGCCCCCCCCCCCCCCAGGTGTTACCCTGACAAGAGTTCATGCACCCGCAGAATCAAAAGCCAGAGGCAGGACCAAGCCTGACATACTTTCTGCCACACTTGGGAAAACTGTGTTATCGTTCCTTTCTAACTTGGAAATATTCCTTCCACTCCAGAAAACTTTTAAAGACAGAGCTCCGCTCCGCAGGCCGTGCGCCGCCCTGCTTTAGCCAAAGGCCCCAAAATCACTGGGTCTAAGACCTGGGGGTCAAGCAGGAGGAGACCAGGAATGTCTCGGCAGTTAAGTCACAGGCAAGCACGCCCTCGGCCTCTCCCTCCCCGTCCCCCCTGAATTGGCCGGTGCGTACCGACCCCGCCGATTAGCGCCGGAGCGTCCCGGGCCCTCGAGCCGAGCCGCTGGGGACTCCGGGGTCTAGGCGGGCGCGTGCATCCCGAAGCCTCCGCCTCGGGGGGGGGGGGGGGGGCGGGATCCTTCACAGCCCGGGCGCGGGGGCCGGGGCACCCGAGCCGCCCCAGCCGGTCCCCAGGCCGCGCCCGCCCGCCCCGCCCCGCCCCCCGCATGCCCCGGGCCGATCCTCCGGGCGCGCCCCGGCCGCCG
Organism: Canis lupus dingo; assembly: GCF_003254725.2. Lineage (NCBI taxonomy): Eukaryota > Metazoa > Chordata > Mammalia > Carnivora > Canidae > Canis > Canis lupus. Next base: position 54,574,392 of record NC_064258.1, on the reverse strand, counting down.
CCGCCAGCCCCGCGGACCGCACCCAGCCGGGGACCGGAGCGCCCTGCACCCCGGGGCGCCCGCTCGCCCTCTGCCCCTGCGCGCCCGGCCCCGCAGCCTCCAGCCTCCGCTCCGGGGCCCGTCCCCGGCCTCGGGAACCTGGGCGGATGCAAGTTGTGCGAAGTTCCCGCTGCTGCCCGTGCCGCGCGCACCGCCACTGCTCCGCGCACGGTCACCTGCTCCGCGCACCGCCACCTGCTCCGCGCACCGCCACCTGCACCCCCTCCCCGCGCGGACGGTGCTCCCCGTTCCCGCACGGCCACCTGCGCCCCGTTCCCACACGGCCACCTGCTCCCCGTCCCCGCACGGCCACCTGCACCCCCTCCCCGCGCGGACGGTGCTCCCCGTTCCCGCACGGCCACCTGCGCCCCCTCCCCGCACGGCCACCTGCGCCACGTCCCCGCACGGCCACCTGCACTCCCTCCCCGCACGGCCACCTGCTCCCCGTCCCCGCACGGCCACCTGCACCCCCTCCCCGCACGGCCACCTGCTCCCCGTCCCCGCACGGCCACCTGCTCCCCGTCCCCGCACGGCCACCTGAGCCCCCTCTCCGCACGGCCACCTGCGCCCCTTCCCCGCACGGCCACCTGCGCCCCCTCCCCGCACGGCCACCTGCTCCCCGTCCCCGCACGGCCACCTGCTCCCCGTCCCCGCACGGCCACCTGAGCCCCCTCTCCGCACGGCCACCTGCGCCCCTTCCCCGCACGGCCACCTGCTCCCCGTCCCCGCACGGCCACCTGCACCCCCTCCCCGCACGGCCACCTGCTCCCCGTCCCCGCAAGGCCACCTGCACCCCCTCCCCGCGCGGACGGCGCGCCCCGAGAGTCCGCCGGCTCCGGGACCCCGGGCTCCCCCGCCGGCCTCCCCGCGGCCCCGCCCGCCACGGCCTCGCGCCCCGAGAAGCCCCGAGAAGCCCCGAGGCGGACGCGCCGGCCCCCCGCGCCCCGCCGCCCTCCCCGCCCCGCGGCCCGGCCCGCGCACTCACCCATGGCCCGACGCCCCGCTGCCCCGCGTCTCCGGACCGACGTCCCCGGACGAGCGCCGGCGACCGAGCTCCCGCCGCCGCTCCGCACTCAGTCCCCGCGGCGAGTGGCGGCCGCAGCCCTCCCGGCCCAGCGCCAGTCCCGGCGCCCCGAGCCTCGCAGGAGCCTCGCAGGACGCGCACCCCCGCGGCTCCCCACCTGCCGCGCGGCCCAGTGGCCACCGCCGGCCCTCGGCCCGCCCCGCCCCGCCCCGCCCCCGCCCCGCCCCCTCGCCTCCCCTCCCCTTCCTCGCCCGCCCCCTGCCTTCCCCTTCCCCCGGCCCTCCCCGCCCCTCTCCGCGCCCTCCCCTCCGCACCCCTCCCCGCGCCCCTCCGCCCCCCCCGCCCCTCCCCTCCCGCCGCCCGCCACGTGCAGACACCGCCCCCGGGTAAATACACGCGCGCGCACACACACACACACGCACACACACACGCGTGCGCACGGTCTCGCCCCCCGCCCCGGACCCTGCGGCCAAAGTAATAACCCCTAACTTGGAGACTGGGAAAAGATCCTTCCGGGGGTCCGGGATTGGGGGGCTCTGCATTCCCCGTCTTCACTTGGCCGCCCTCCCCCGTAACCACAGGACTGAGCGCGAGCGAGGCCATCTCCGCTCACTTTGCACCAGGCCTCGCTCCTTTCCTCTACCTAAGCGTGTCGGGCTCCGTAGGGTGGCGCGGCTGGGGAGTCCTCACGCTCCACCTGCCCCTCCCCCCACACCCACACCATAATATGCAGAAGTCACCTGGGAAATAAATAAGTGACTCAATCCTAGAGGGAGCGGACACTGCAGGAAGAACACTGCGCTCACCAGCCTGGAGGCATGAATGGGGACTCTGGCTCTACCACTGATAGACACTGGGACTCAGTTTCCTAATTTGTGAAATGAAGGATCTGCAAAACATGGTCTCTGAGGAGGTCCCTTCAAGCTAAAAAAAAAAAAAAAATTTTTTTTAATTAAAAAATTATGTAATTATAATGGCCTAGTTCTTTCCGGATTCAGACTGGAGGAGTTAATTTCAGCAAATCCGTCCCCAAAGTGTCTTAAGCTGCTTTCTCGGCCTGACGTACACAGATCTATGCCACGAACAAGTGGAAGAAAGAAACCAAGTGGACCTGGGCACTGGCCGCGAGGAGCACGGCTGTCTAATACGGAAGACAGGATGTGCAAAATTAAGAGCATCACGTTTGGCAAGAAATACATAAATACATAAAGAAATGCAGAGCATAGGACTGCAGTGGTGCAGAGCTGCTCCTCACCCAGTGGAAGGGGTGCGCTCCTGGAAGGGGGGCTGGAAATTTCAGTCAAATGGGCATAGAAAGTTACTCTTGTGCGAGGGGAAAGGGAGTAATCCATAGAAGTTGTGAAATAACACCCTTGAGAAATGCATCAGGGTCTGGAAGCTGGCTAGCGTGGACCGTGATTGCGGCAAAGGGTCACACTCATACGTGGGTTCAATCAAGACAAGTGATGAAGGCATGGAGATTAATTTCTAAACACGGCTTTGGGGTCGCCACAAATAGCCACTCGCTTCCCAAGGACCTATTTCAAGGTATTACAATGACAAATTTTATTTTTTCCTCGTGAAATTGTATGACTCTGAAATATAAAATGACAGTAATAACACAAATTAAGTACAATTTTACGAAACAGCAGGGCCCTGTTCTTAGGGCCTTATATTAAATTCGTATAGTTCTCACAACAAACTTACAAGGGAGATACCATTATTTCTACTTTCCAGATGAGACTGAGCCACAAAGAAAGAAGTCACTTGCCCAAATTCACGTAGGTAATAAGCAAGAAAGTGGGATTCAGTCCTGAGGAGAAATGCTGCAGGGCCCAGGGTCTTACCCACTTCACACCCTGTCTCAGGATCAGTGCGGATTGCCGCGTGCTGGCCATGACGGTGGCGTCTTCCAACACTGAGTATAATCTATAAATATTTTAGACACTCTCAGTGACTTATAAGAATTTTGAAATACACTAAAAATATAACTTGTTATATACTGCCATCTAAATCATGATGCTGTTTCTCTTTTGGCTGATTATAAGTGAAATATATCAAAATTTTGATGTATAAAGAATCTTACAGTGACCATATAAATGGGCACCAATTTCCTGGATCTCAGGTACAGAAAAGCCATTATCTCACCCATGATTTAACAAATTACAGAATTTTAGGTGGGAATTCACTAAATGTCAAGTAATTCATTGTCTCCATTTCTTTTTTTCCTTTTTTTTTTTTTTAGAAGATTTTACTTATTTATTCATGAGAGACACAGAGGGAAGCAGAGACACAGGCAGAGGGAGAAGCAGGCTTCCTGCAGGGAGCCCGATACGGGACTTGATCCCGGGACCCTAGGGTCACTCCCTGAGCTGAAGGCAGATGCCCAACTGCTGAGCCCCCCAGGCGTCCCTCAATTTCTATACTCTAATCATAATGCCAATTCTCCAGCATTTCTGCTTTCTCATGCCTCACACCTGTCCGTCAAGTCTCCAAACTATCTCTCCACTCCTCCCTCGTTCCCACTGTCTCGTTCACCTCTTCACAAGTCCTATGGGGGTGGGACTCCCACTTCTTTAGAATGTGAAACTTCCTATCAGTCACTGAACCCCCAGTTGAGGCCTTAGCTAGCTCCCGAGGTGAGTGAGGAGGCTTCCCGACAGTTCCCTCTACTACACCCCATTACTACCTATACAAAGGTGTGATATGGGCGGAGAGTAACTGCCCCTCCTGGGCTGGAGCATTTTCTGTCTCAGTTAAATGCCTTTCCAACGTCCCTGTGATTGGATCCTTCGGGGAGCATATGCAGAATTGGGAGAAAAAGACCATCGCAGTGGGAAAGGAGAACACACAGCATGAATAGCCATTGAATAGCGGAGGCCAAGAGTGGAATCCACAAGTAGGAGGCAAGACAATGCGCCTAGGCTGGGAAAGAACCCAGAGAAAGTCCTGTGGAGAAGGGGGTGGTCAAGGGGGTTAGCTGTCACAGGCTGAGCCAGTGAGATGAGGACAGAAGAGTTCCCTTTAGATTTGGGAGTTAGGAGGTCACTGCTGAGACTTTAGTGTCGGTGAGCACAAATTTGGGAGCTCCCCAAGTAAAATTTGAAACGGGCCCCCGCACGCAGAGGCAGGGAGAGATGCAGAAAGAGGCAGGCCCCTCCGGTGCGCAGGTGGCAGGTGTAATAAGCAGGGGACATACTTAGGAGTTACTGCGGGTGGCTACAAGACGAGCAGATCTCCGCGCTCACCCACCAGAGCCTTGAGTGGATACAGACAGCTTGGTGGGGTTCAGTCACGTGCACCCCCCAGGTAACGTCAGTAACACGTTGCTCTCTCAAAGCTCTGTCCCTCGGCTCCTCGTACAGTGGACAGAAGGCACGTTCCAAGGACAGGGAGGGGGTGAGGGGCCCTCGATTGCCCAGGTCCTGCTCCCCGGGGCAGCCAGTGACCTCCTCCAGCAATTAGCAAGAGTCAAAGATCAGGAGCAGAGAAATTTGAAGAAGAGTAAGTAATAAGGAAGTGGGGAGTAGGAAAATCCCGTAGGCCACCTATTCGTGGCTCATCAGAGAAGGACAGAAGGAAGGCAGACAGTATCCAGGGGCTTTTAGGGTCAGGGAAGTTGTGTTTGTTTTGATTATTAAATATTTTATTTATTTATTCATGAGAGACAGAGACAGAGGGAAAGAGAGAGAGAGAGAGGGAGGCAGAGACACAGGCAGAGGGAGAAACCCGACATGGGACTGGATCCCAGGACCCTGGGGTCATGCCCTGGGCCAAAGGCAGCGCTAAACTGCTGAGTCACCTGGGGATCCCCAGGGTCAGGGAAGTTGTGTTTGTTTTGTTTTTAACTATAAAAGAAACACGAGCATGTTTACTGTACTATTGGATATGAGATGAGGATCTTAGATCTACTTCTTGGAGTAGGAGGAAGAGATGAGATCTGGGGCAGAGGGGAGGACTAGGCTACAAAGAAGAGGAAAAATTCTCAATCCCCTGAGATAAGAATAAAGATTGGGAAAGAGAACGAAAGCAAGAAGGAAGAAAGTTTTTATTTAAGTATGGAGCTTCGGGACAGAGGTGCACCAAGGACAGTCGTGACAGCCTCAGGACTCTCGGCACCAGGAAAGACAAGCGCTGGACAAGGGCTGATTAGCACCGCGTTTCCACCTCAGGGGAGTAGCAAAGCCTGGTGAAGCCCCAGGAGGGCGCAGGGGGGTTGGTGACTGTTGTATATAAAGAATATCAAGCAGCGTTAAAGTTGTAGCCAAGACCGAACGCAGATGTCCAGAAAAACCAAAGTGTATTTTCGTGATTACTTCAGCAGGTGCCCAGCAGCCTGGATAAAACAGGGAGCTGGGGTAATCGATGGCTGAGAGCTTTCATGGAGGTTATGGGACAGAGATAGGGAGAAAAATGTGTTAGGGCCGTTGGCCAAAAATAAATAAATAAATAAATAAATAAATAAATAGGCTAAATAATGCATGGTGGCTCGAAACTAGAACAGGAAGGAAGAGGACTCCAGGCAAACATCAGCTGGGGTGAAAGAGGGGTCTGGTTATTAAAAGTATAAATGAAGTTTAAAGGCAGATTTAGCGGAAATAAAGCTTGAAAATGGATGTAGACAGAAGATTGTATTCAAATACCACTAAAGAAGACCGTAAGATGTCAGAGGTTGAAAAATCTGGGGTGACAAGAAGGCCTGGGGTAAGACCAAAGAAGTAGATGTGCAATGTCCGGCAGAGGTGATGGCTCCTGGTAGTGAGGACGAGAGTTGGCAATGGCATCCGTAGGGGATTCGAAAGTCCCCCTCAGCCATAAGAGAAGTTGGGAAAAAATAAAACAGTCAAATTTAAATAAGAAAGTGCCTTTGAAAAGACAACATTTTAAAGAGTTGTGCCAATGTTAGTTGCAAATATAAATAATAATGGACAGAATGAATGGAAATAGTTTATGGGTGACTATAAATGCCAGTCGATATAATTTATATGCAAAAAGAGTCAAGAGGAAGCCATGGATCTTTGAGCAGGACAACAAATGGTAAAAAGCAGTATTTTAGGGAAGTCGAGCTGGGTGTTTTTTGAGGGGAGTGCAGTTTCCCACCATAACATGTGTTGTTATTGTTTTGAGTTTTTTTTTTTTTTTTGCTTGTTTCTTTAAGCTTGTAAAGAGTGGTTGTCTAATAGCAATATTGATCATACAGAAGGGACCTTCACGCCTTCATTTCTCAGCAAGCATAACCAACCACAGCTCCCAAATGGAGCCCCCTGTGCCATTCACTGACATTTGTCCCATTCTTTGGATGGTCTTACCAAGATTTGGTTTCTCTTAAGGGAAGGGTTTGTTTTTTGGGTGATTTTGTTTTTGTTCTTATTTTGATTGGGTCACAGGAGAATGTTGAAGGATTCAAGGCCTTCCCTTGCAAAGTTGTAGATAAATGTGACAGCAGTGGCAATAAACCAGGGTGTCATTTTTTTTCTTGATTTTTGTGACTGCCTCTCCTACCCCTGTGGGCACACCATGTGATGTGTGATTGACTTCAGTTTGCTTTCAACCTCAAGCCGGTTTCTTCTGGCCAACCTGAAACGCAGAGGTCTGGGGATGAAGATGAAGAACCTCCCAGGAGCTCCTGCGAGGCCTGGCTGTTGCCTGAAGAGCAGAGCTGCGGTCACACCACCAGGCAAAGTCTACTGGTTCTACCCCAGTCCCCGCTGCCCAGACCAGAGGGGGTGCTGCAGGATATACCTTGGGGGAGGGTAGTTCCATCTGGGACTCCACACAGCTGCTGCTATTGTGGGTGCAGGGGAAGCCAAGGGGCCACACTGGAGGGGAGCCCTTGCTGGGGATGGCGGTCTTCCTCTCTAGGCAGCGTAGAGCATTGGCGTGCACTCCGGATGAGCTGCAGGTCTCCATCCTGGTTCCTGGTCCTCCTTGCCACTGTGGCTACTCTATTTCTCGAGTAAGAATGAAAGGTGAGAATGACAGGCTTGCTGATACGACACTGCTTTGGGCTGGCAGAGATCCCATCTGTGTACCTTGCAGAGTAGGGGAAGAGTTCGGCTGTTGGGGGGATCAGCTGAAGGTGGGCGTCTCAGAGTCATGGTGTAGCCCCCCTAGCTCCGATCTCCTGTCACCCAGGAGCAGATAGGCAGTCATCATTTTGCTATACTCCTGGCCCATCAACAAGTTCTAGATCCTTCCCCATGTAGACCATCACTCAGCCTATCAGGGACCTTTGAGGTCAGGGAGTGGCTCAATGCTCTAGTTTCTCCTCACGGTTTATGTTCATCCATGGATCTTTCGTGATTCCTCTAGGTGTGTCTCTTGTGGGCCTGAGGCTAAGGAATTTCTGGAGCAGACTTCACACCCCATGAGCATATAAAAGGGAAGTTAGATTTGCTGCTCAATACCCACTGCCATAACATCTGGAAGTTCTGTCTGTCTGAAGGTGGGCTGGCCCGAGTGTAAGAGGATGTCGTCCAGGCTGTACACGTCCACCACAGGGCTGTGGTACTCTTCACCCTGGAAGTACTCTGAGACAGAGTAGGGGAGGACTGCCACAGAGGGATCCAGCTTGTCTCCAAAGGTGAAATCATTGCTAATGATATCATCCAAAATCAGATTTTTCTGCCTTAGGTCCCTCTCTTACTATGGGCTACAATAACAAAATGTCATACATTGACTGGCTTCGATAACACATTTATTTCTCACAACTCTGGAGGCTGGGCAGTCCAAAGTCAAGATGCCAATAAGAGCTGGTTCCTGGTGAAGGTGCTCTTCCTGGCTGGCACCGATGGCCTTCTCTCTGCTTCTGCACATGGTGGAGAGAGAGCGGGCTCCAGTGTCTCCCTCTTCCTATAATCATGGGGACCCTACCTTCATGGTCTCATCTAAACCTAGAGACCTCCCAAAGGTATCTTCAAATCCTAATCACCTCCAAATACCAGCATGCTGAGGGTCAGAGCACCAAAGGATGAATTTTGAGAGGACTGGTCCGCAACAATTTCTATGGACAAGACACTTTTGGTGACAGGCCTGCACAGCAGACATTATCTGGTGGGATTTACCTCAGATCTCTTCCTTTTCCTGCCAGCATGATCCCTGAAGTAACGGAACAGCTGTTCCCCACTGGTTTATTGCAAGACAAGGTAAAGTGTTTCCTCAGTGTCCATCACTTTTAAAAAAATCTCCCCAAGTGGAGGAGATTCAAGGCCTTTGTGGCTGGGATTTTGTGGGACAGTCTGGAGGCTGGGAGAGTTCTGCTGGATATTGTTGATGATCATCACAGCCACCTCTTTCCAGGCAAGGACGTGCAGAGCCAGGTACACGTTGGTGAGGTTGCTTCTCCTTGTTGATGGTCCTGAGGAGACAGTAGTTGACAATGGGCGTCTCCCAAGTAGAGATGACCAAGAGGGCCTGCAATGTATGGGGATTCCTGCTGGACTGAGGTCAGTTTACAATTGGGAACATTTGGAGGGAAGTTTGACCCAAATCACCTGAAAGAAAAGCAGGCCTAAAGTCCATGTGAAGGTTAAATCTATGTGCCAACTTGAGTGGGCATGAGCTACACAGATTAAGCATGTTCTGGGTGTGTCTGTGAGGGTGGTTCTGGAGGAAAGGAGCATTTGCAACAGTGGACTCAAGGAAACAGATGGCCTTCCCCAGAGTAAGTGGGCCTCATTCAATCCAGTGAGGGCCTGAGTAGAACAAAAGGCAGAGGAAGGAGAAATTCATCCCTTTTTTCTGCCTCACTTCTTGAGCCAAGACATCTCATCTCATCCTGCCCTCAGGCTGGAATTTAGGCCATCAGTTTCCCTGGTTCTCAGGACTTTAGAACTCAGATGACAGCGAATCTCACCACTCGCGCCCCTGGATCTTCAGCTCACAGATGGCAGATCATGGGATTTCTCAGCTCTCATGACCATGTGAACCATTCCTTATTTTACGTATTTGGTTCCCTGGAGAATCCTGACTAATACAGTTCATCTAATGAACTGGTTACTCAAAAGTGATCAAAACACAATAAAAGACAAAAAAAAAAGCAAACAAAAATAAACACTAACATGCTAAATGTTTAAAAAAACGAGAAAAAAATGAATCAAGAAAAAAAGAAAAGATGATAAATATAAAGAAGAAAATAAAAATGAAAAAAGAACTAAGAAAAACGAGAAAAAGAGAAAATTAAAAATGAAAAGAATAAAAAGATTTTTAAAAAATTTAAAAGAATAAAGAAAAAGTAGAAAAAGAAAATGGGAAAGTAAAAGATGAGAAAAAGGCAAACAGAACAATTAAAAATGTAAAATGAGAAAAATCAAAAATAAAGAAAGAATGAGGAAAAAAGTGTAAGAAAATAATGAGAAAAAAAAAAAAAGAAAAAAGCCAATTCTGGTCAAAGCCCCTCAGATCACAAAAAACCCAGCTTCCTAAGCTAGAAGGACCAAATCATAGGCTTCCCTTCTATGAATGACAAAATATGGGGTATTTTGTGTGATGGGTGCCTATGTATGGGCTTCGCAGGGGTTTCACATGGGTGTCGCCTTCAGAATATCCCCATCTTTTCTCTCTACAGAACAGTTCATTCTTGTAACTTCTCTTATTTATCCCATTTTACGAAGCAATCACGCTTCTCCTCCTACCCAGGTACTCTGTGCCTCTTACAAGTAAACCCTTCGAAAAGAGTCTCTGTTTTCTGCACATGATACAGAAGGTGGAATTAATATCCCTAAATACATTTTCTAGCACAGAAACCCTACAACCAAGGAGTTTCACACCACCAGCCTGTGGTCCAGTTTAGGGAGGGATCTGATGGGCCCTGCTGGAGGTCATGTGACCCCCCCCATGGGAGGGGAGCTTTTGTCAAGATCACAGACACCACCCTTGGTGGGGGGCCCACATACCAGCCCAGAGCTACCACCTAGAGGACAGAGTGCTAACATATAAAGTTTATACCTGACGGCACCATCAGGACAAAATGGACTTGAAGACACAACTCCCTTAAAAAAAAAAAAAAAAAAAGTGACGTTGGAAAGTTGTTAAATGTGGCTCATAATTAATTAGAAAAAGTTAGTAAAGGCCAATGAATATTTATGGGTAATATTAGTACATTTTGATGTCCTCGAAAATTTAAAAAAAAAAAAACCTTTTCAAATTTAGTCTTTCTTTCCAGACTTGGGGGGAAAATCCATCCCCCCAAAGACAGTTTTTAAGTGTTTGACAGTGACCTAAAAGAAAAATTGGAGACTATGTCCGTGATCTGTAATTTAATCCGAAAGTGCTAGGTTACACCGTGTACTGTAAATTATCGCATGTATGCCTAGTACATATAAGCAAACACATCCAACTCCATTGCTCAGGGTCACAGAAAAGTGCTTAAGAAATCACGGGGGCCCTTAGATAATAAAAGTAAAAGTGTGAAGGGCAAAAAGTTGGAATGATCTGTGCGAGAAGAACCGTAGATCCGACGTATCAAACAACTCAGTTAATAACACGGCATTCTGTACGCCCCAAAGGGTATGCAGGAAAAGTTAAGAAGCTTCACTTTTAATCTATTGGGAAATGTAACCCAATCACTAGGACCTAATGAGAAGTAATTTTTTTCCCACCAGTAAAGCATGTCTAGATGTTGTTCTCTTTACTCTAGATATTATAAAGATAAAAACAATTAAAAAAAATTTGTTTAGATAAAAACAATTTGATGATCTACCAAAAAAGCAAAAAACCTTGGAAGACGGTCATGAATTCAACATATGCATAGTATGATGAACTATTTCAGGACATTGGAAGCACAAGAGTTAAAATGCATTTTAAATAAATAAATAAATAAATAAATAAATAAATAAATAAATAAAAATAAAATGCATTTCAAATGAGATCAACATTAAACGTCGAAGAACCAGACCTCCCTCACGTATCCTGTGGCTAATAACCCTGCTGTGAGCTACACAGCAAGGAGGCTCATCGCGTGTGTGGCTGTGCAGCCGGGCTTCCCAGCCCCATCAAGCCACCTCGCGTCACACCTCATATATTTCTTTAATGAACATAAGCACTTTCAAGTTTTCTTTGTTCATTTGCTTCTTTGGAGATGCCTGGCATTGTTTTTACCGCGACATTTGAGTTCTGGAACTGTCTTTTGTGCTGATGGACTTAACTGTGGCTTGAAGTGGAGTTGACTCCATTTGTATATTGGCTCTAGGCCCTCAGGGGAGGGGGTTGCATTTATAGGAGAATGTTCAAGTCTTATGAGGAGGGGGCGCGTGAAAGCTCCCACTAACTATCAGTGATGATCATGTGTTTGATGGTAAGGCCTGCTATGTGCTGGCCCCGCTGCCCAGACCTAACAGAGGCGGTCCTTCCTTGGGCCTTGAGTTCAGTATGTGATTCCTGTTAATTTATAACTGTGCTATTAATTTCTGCATGTGGACCCAGATTCTGGGGGTCATCGAATAGCAGAGTGAGGCTCATACTTCCTCAGAGGTGAGGTGACTCCTAGGTCTGTGTGAAAGCAATTAGTGGCGTCCTTAGCCGAGCTCTGAGGATGTGATCCAAACACAGTGGTGAAAGCCTGTTGGCGAAGGCGACGAGTGGCTCAGAGAGCACCATGCCGCTCTAGCGGTCTTTGATCCTGTAGCCTGGAAGGGGAACATGGGCCTCACAGTGGAAGTCACAGCCTGGAAGTGACAATGGCATTTCAGAGCAGGGGTGGGCTGTCGGACACCATCCCACTGACAACATACAACTCCTTAGTGGGGTCCCTGGCCCTGCCCCCCCCATTTAATCCTCTGTTTTGCAGCTTAATTTGTCATCCTAAAAACACAAATTGGGTTACATAATTTCCTTGCTGAACATCTCTACCTATTAACCATTAAAATCAGCCTCGAGCATGTAGATGGCTTAGAAGCGGCCGCATGCTACTGTTGCCTCTGCTTAGCTCCCCAGCGTCACCTCCTCCAGTGGCCACTGACCACATCAGGGCTCCATCCACCTGTGCATCATGGCCTCGGTTCCCAAGACCTACCAGGCTTCTCTCCATGCAGACCTTGAAAATGCTGGTCCTTCCACCTAACACAATTCTTGCCCCCACCAAACCTCCCTCCTCCCCTACTTTGCCCTGGAAACCTCTTCCTGGCTTTATTTTCCAACTCGGACTCAGTGGCTCTGCATGGCCTAGAGACTTGGATAGGCATCTTCTAGATGCTCCCAACAGCCCCCGTGCTCCCGGCAGAGAGCTCATCTTTCCTGGATAATTGTGTGTCCACTAAACCTCAGGCTCTGGCGGCACGGGAACCAGGCTTCTTCTTCTCATCAGTGTGCTCCTAGCATCTAGCACAGAGCCCGACACATACTAGGTGCTCAACGTGGCTTGAGCTATTGCACATGAGCACGCACAGACACACACGCTCCAGTTGGCATAGACGTGCAAGATCTTTTCAAGTTCACTATCCGCCATCCTTCAGCTTCCGTATTGTGGAACACTGCTACCCAGGAACCCTAAATATTTTCCCTTAGTTCATGTATTTTATTAGCGCTCAGTAGATGGATAAATCTCAATCCACAGACTGAGTGGCACAAAAAAAATTCATTATTTTACTTTTCAAAAGTTCGTTTACTATCAACTTCAGTCTAAATTCCCCCTGAGATGGCAGGGTACAGGGGTCCCCAGGGCTCTCCCCACAAAGATATTACAAAGTCCTTGGAGTCTTAATGTGTTATTTTCAAATCATGCCTTCCAGCTCTCATTATCCCATTCTCCATGTGTCCTTCAAGCCAGCCAGAGCTGCAGCTTGCATATCACACTTGGCTGTGGTTTCTTTCCCTTCTGAGGCCTGGCTACCTCCTCAGAGTATTGGCACACAGCATCAGACAACAACTGATCTTTCCTCCACCCACTTCCACTTCCAACCTGACAAAAATCTCTTTTTTAAGATTGGGAAAATCCTTCGTTCTCTCTTCGTGTTTCTCACAGAGGAATTACTTCTCTTTGCTCCTTTCTTTCAAGGCATTTAAATGTTGAGCCACAAAAGCCAAGAAAGGAATGGAATTGTAGACAATTTTAGATTTCTACTTTTATTGGTTGGGAGTCTTCTGGTCAAGTGAACAGACACCCAACCACATGGCCTTATGCACAAAGAGAAACGAATTGTATTACAACTCTCAGAAAACCGCCTGGAGTGTGGGCTTCCAGCAAGCTAGATTCCGGGATTCAAGTTATGCCACTGAGGTCTGGCTTTTCCTCTCTCTGGATTTTGGCTCTACTTTCTCAGCTTGATCATCTTCCCTGACTAGTTTTCTATTCATTATGTCTGGTTAACCACGCCATTTTAGCTTCAAGTCCACTAAGGGAGAGAATGGGGATCTCTTGCCCAGAAGGACAAGAAAAAAACTTTATTGCATCCACTTGACTTGATAAGATCATATTTTCCTCTCCTCAGCTCAGTGGTTAAAGTAATACGATGCTCTGAACAACCCAAACCAAAGTCTTATACTTTATGCTGGGTGAGGGATGGGACTTCAATGAGAATATATGGACCAAGGGGAGGAAGAATAATTTCCTGAGGGAATATGGCTATGATTACTGAAAAATGGGAGAAATTAATCTGAGAAGCATTTTAAAAATGTACCTTTCTTATAGATAGTTTCAGAACTTAGGGGCCAAGGGCACCTGGGTGGCTCAGTGGTTGAGTGTCAGCCTTCGGCTCAGGTCATGATCCCAGGCTCCGGGATCCCTGCAGGGAGCCTGCTTCTCCCTCTGCCTATGTCTCTGCCTTTCTCTATGTGTCTTTCATGAGTAAATAAATAAAATCTTAAAAAAAAAAAAAAGAACTTAGAGGCCAACAACTCCCCCCCTCCCCATGCAACCATGATATTCTATCAGGAGGTGGGGTCCATTCACTGCCCCCCACACTCCCCAACACACACACATGTTGAGTCAAGCTGGCCTTGCCTAGTAGAATGTGACTTGTTTTGCCTAATAAATGCAACAGAAATAGCACTCTGACATTTTAAGGACTTTATAGGCCTGGAAGCTTTGACATTTACTCTCTTAGATCCTTGAACCTCCAGGTTAAAAGTCCAGAATGCTCCAATAGAGAGAGAGGCCATGTGACATTCAACCACAGGTGGAGAGAGAATGAGGTGTCTCAGCCTAGGGCCAGCATCACTGAGGCCCTAGTGATGCCTCAGACACGTGAAGATGATGTTCTTGGGCTTCCCAACTCAATACAGTCATTAAGTGAAGTCCTACCAGTGAGTGACTCCAGCCAATGCCACATGGAGAGAAGAACCACCCAGTCAGTCATGAGAAACAGTCAATCGCTGGGGTTTTAGGTCACTACATTTTGATTGCTTCCATATCAAAAGGGAACTGATAAACTGATACATCCTCTTTACCCACAACAGGACAATTTCAATGAGATGAGGAAGTACAGAGCTTGCCACCTGCCTGAAGAGGAAGGATAAAGCCCCAGGGGTTAGGGTGTTCATCCATCTCCCCAAGAGAAGCACTTGGACCTCTGGCTTCTAATTCAGGGCTCTTTTCCTTAGGATTCATGCCACCCCTAGAAGCACTCCCGACTATTCAGACAGGCGTGTTCACACAGTTGGTAAGTGTGAATTGGATTGGACAAATAGGTACATGAGCTATTTGATTCTGACAAAAGAATCAACTGGAGAGCTAAGAGGAAAAATAAATTATTCAAGAAAAAAAAACTTGACTGTGTGTGACAAACACAATAATACTAATTTGATTGTTTATACCAAATGCAGAAGAGTGCTAAAAACATAAGGTGGTTCACCTTGCTTACAGCAAAACAAAAACAAAAATAAAAACAAAAACCAAAGGCGGTCATGAAGCTATATAGCCCCCTCATCATCATTGATTTTTTTTTTTGTTGCTTCATTGATCCTTAAATTATATGAAAATAACTTCAAGTTATAGCAATGAATCACTTAATCAGAATTAGACATATCCTGCTTATCTGTTGGCTGTAAGTCACGTTAAAAATTGAATTGACTGAAGGACAGTAGTTAATTTATTAAGTAATTTATCTATCTGTGTCATATACACGCATGGTTTACAATATATGTGTACGTATGACACACATACATGCATACAAAACCATGCTTATTTCACTGCCACTAGAATATTTTAAGATTAAGATCATTTAAAGTTTGTAAAACATGATGTTAAAACTATAACATTTTTAATCCTTGTCTTGACATATATTTAAAGGGTTTTTCGAGTCACTTGTGAACTCCTGATGGCTAGAAGAAAGCTTTCATCTTCTGCTCCGTAGGTGCAATTAATCTGTGAAAACTACATATTGTGAATATTCATCTCTGAACATAAAACTAGTTGTAGTTAAGCTATAACCAAACCAAGTCAAGGATGGTTAGGGATTGAGAAAATAGATGGGAATGAAGTGGATGTGGAGGTGAGGTGTGGGGGGAGACAGGGTAAGGATATAGGTTATTATAGAGTTAGTTATGAAGCAAGAGAGAGATAAAGTGTATGTGATTTCTACCCTCACAAAACTATGACACCTTTGTCCTCATTACAAATTTTGTCCTTAAATTGTGGTGTAGTTCAGTCTTATCTGAATAAAAATGAACAATAACATCCTCTCAATAAACTCATTTCCTCAATGTTTGACAAAGTAAGATGAAACAATAACAAAAAATAAGTTAATCTGAATACTAAAAACCAGGAAACAGTTGTATTAAGGTATATTCATTTGAACCATGATCCCAATGAGCAGATATTTGTGGCAACCAGTTATACATTCAGAAATATAGGTCCAAACGTATTAATCAAGCACTTACATGGGCCTTATTTGATGATGGGGCTGGTAATAAAATAGAAGTTAATACCTGATTGTCAGCAAACCACCAACGAATGCCAGTCCATGGTTCCGTGCTAGGATTTTTCCTCAATTTTATCACAAAACATTTTTCAAATTTTCTCTCTACAATCACTAATTAAATCATTTTTTAAAATAAAGACCTTCTCCCTTCCTATTCACTGGGCCATTAAAACTTTCAAATATGACATTTTAATGCCCGGAGATAAAGTGTGTATAAATTTAGAGGTACTGTTATGGATTGATAAGCATTAGATCACCCCTCACATCTCCATACTGTAAGGATACAGAAAGAAAATCTGCAGAAGAGGAGCAGGGTCTTGTCTGTTTTGGTTAGGAAAATTAAAGATGTGTCATTGCTAAGACTACCCAATAACATATATATTTTTAAAAAGATTTATCTATTCATGAGAGACACACAGAGACAGGGTCAGAGACACAGGCAGAGGGGGAAGCAGGCTCCATGCAGGAAGCCTGATGTGGGACCCGATCCCGGATCCCGGGATCACACCCCGAGCTGAAGGCAGGTGCTCAACGGCTGAGCCACCCAGGCATCCCATCAATAGCACATAATTTTTAAAAGCTTTTTGCCCAGTAGTGTTGTCACTAAGGTGAGATTTTAAGAGTCAGAATATAAAAATTATGGAAAATTCCTTCCTGTGTTACATAAATCTTAACTACATGGTGTCACAGAGTTAAGAAAAATAAATAAAATGAGTGCACTTGTGGTAAAAATCTTTCTACAGCTCCTGCTCTCTGCTGCAAATGATCAGAGTACTGTCAAAACACTGACCCACACTTGCTAAATTTAGGCCTTTGGAAAGGTACCTAACCCCATGACAGTGAATGGAGAACACCATCTTTCTTAAGGACTCCCCTTTAAATGTAAAATGTTGCACTCCTCAAATAGCATCATTACTTTTAAAATTATTGAAATAATATGGCTAATACAATTACTTATTATAAAAAGGAAACAAACTATACAATAAGTAGCTTTTTACCAAATGATGTAGGCAATGTTTATAGCTCTCTCAGAACTAGCAGTGTAAAAAAAAAAAAAAAAAGTTAAGAATGTAAAAATCAAGAAAAGAATTAAACTATGAAAAGATAAAAAAAGTTATAGAATATATCTTACATCTGATTAAACCGGTACTATTGTGAAATTAGATGAACACTATTTGGCAACCGTCGTATTAATAATTGATTCCAAAGGAATCAGCAGCAGATGCTAGCACTAGTGGATGCAAGCCTGATGAGTAACAGGAAATTTATATTCCTTACTCTCAAATTATTTCTAATAACATGCCTATTTATTACATTGGAAAAATACAGCTTTATATGGGGAAAATGGGCAGACACCACCTGAACGAAGTAATCAAAATAAATACCAACAGGAATGGGACACAGTGGCATCATATACCACCTAACATGATGCAGAGACAACATAACAGTTCCATGACTTTTCTGCCCAAAATGCATAAACTGAATCCAATTATGTGGCAGTGTCCCACAAAAGCAAGTTTGAGGACATTCTGCAAAATAACTGGCCTATATTCCTCAAAATTATCAAGGTGATGGAAAAACAAAGAAAAGTTGAGGGATGTTCCAGACAACAGCTGACTAGAAGAACATAATAACTGAGGTCAGTGTGTGATCCAGAATTTTCTTTTACAAGAAAAGATATTATTAGTACATTTGGTAAAATTTGAATAAGGTCTGCAGATTAGACCACAATATCAATGTTAATATTTTCACTTTGATAATTGTTAATTTAATTAGTAAGAGAATGTCTTTGTACTTAGGAAATATTCACTGAAATATCTGAGAATTCAGGGGTGCCATGCTTTTCGTGTCTGCCACTGCTTTTCATTTTTTTTCATAAATTAATTTTTTATTGGTGTTCAATTTACCAACATACAGAATAACACCCAGTGCTCATCCCGTCAAGTGCCCCCCTCATGCCACTGCTTTTCAAAAGATGAAGAACAAGTATATACAGAGAGAAAAAGCCATACTTTGTGTGTGTGTGTGATATATTAGAAAGCAAAAAAGCAATAAAGCAAAGCAAAGGTGACAAATGTTAACATCTGGGGAATCTGGATAAAAAGTATATGGAAATTCTAATATTCTTGCAACTTTCCTTTAAGGCTGAAATTAAAGTAAAAAGTTGAAAAAAATTTCAAAGCACTACTTTTTAATCATTATTTTCAAGCACTATCAGTTGTGATCTTCTCAGAAGTATTGTCAGTCAAAAAGTCCAAGATTTTATGGCAAAATCCTGTTTAATCAAAGAATATTAAGAAGAAAATCAGATCTTATTTTCTGTGGAATATTATAAATTTGTAACATGAATTACTCTAAATTCTGTTTGCATGTCCTCATGTTATAAGCACCAGGGAGTTATTTATGTGCATAGTGGCAATTTAGCTAGAATATAGTAAGGACAACATTAGTAGTCCATAGGAGGCAGAGATAGATAGATGATAGATAGATAGATAGATAATAAATAGATGGATAGACAATAGATAGATAGATGGATAAATAGATAGGTAGATAGAAGCCTAATAATATTTTGGGCAATTAGGAAGTTTTAGTATTGGTTTAATGTCCATAGATAAATGAGAGAAGATTCTTTAACTGACCTCAAATTATGATGCAATTTGTTTTATAAAAAGAAACACCAACATCAGCAACAAAATCCTTGTTTTATGAACACAGTTGTGTTCAGAGACCTGGAAACAGTACAAAAAAAAAAAAAAGGAATGACCCTTATTATCACTCTTAAGGAACTTTCCACTTGATTGAAGTAAAATGTATGCAGGAAACATAATAAAAAATACAATTCTGTATATAAATAATTAATAGTGTGGAACAAATGCTGTTTCACCTCACATCTTTATTTAGAAAATGAGATTTTGTATTTAAGTGAATAGTCAAAGTCATTGACACCTGGTCCAGCAAAATAAGTTTGACTTATAAAATATCTCTAATATACTTTGTAAGTATTGTTTGATTCAATAACAAATTTAGGACCCACCATGATTATTATTTCTTGTTCTCTGTAGTAATATAGGAGGTTTTGTTCCTGGGATTTTTTTTTCTTACCTTATAATGTCTAGTTTGGTAGGTCTTTCACTTTTCCCCATTTCTGAGTGCTTCAAATGAGCTACAGTTTGGTATTTCAAACAATTGTTAGAATTGCTAACAATAAGGGTTCAGTGTGCTCTAGATGTTGTCCATAGTCTTCTGATTTAAAATATGATTGTGCTAGCTTTAGTGCTTGTGATTTTAGATAACACAGAAGCATTTATAGAGTTACTTTCTGATTCTTGGCTAAAGTCTTAGGTATAAATAAATTTTGTGTTACTGAGATTAGCACAGCATAAAGAAATGATAACATGTCAGTGGAACGAAAAGCAGCTTTCTTGGTGAGTCTGGTACTAAGCCATCAACATGATTGGTGGTGAGGACTCTAGGATATTTCAAAGAGGGGAACTTACCCTTGGCAGTTTGCCTTTTTTTGAGTGGCAATAAACATTCCTTTGAATTATTGAGGAAAGAAAAACCATCCAATTGATTTTGTTATGGTCTTTTGATTTTGAATAAAGAGAGTAAGAATGAAAAGATTAAACAAGTTCAGTAAGATATTGTAAAATTAAGAAGTCCCTATATTTCAAATCATATCTGTAGTGTATTCAATAATAAGTGAAAAAAGGATCTAGGAATCTTCAATGGAGTACTGCAAGATTTCTTCTTTACCGTGCTAGTTTTTTATTTTCTGGCCAATTGTAAGCTATCGAATAAAAGTCCGTGGGATATACACACATCACAGAAGAATGGGAATGACCAAGTTCACATTTCGAGCGTTTAAAGTGGAGATGTTATGTAGAAAGTGCAGTGAGGTACACCCAAGAGGGGCACGTGTTTGGATGTCACGGCTTCTCCCATAACGCTTCAAACATTCTGCGTGCACCAACCAGACGGCTCACACTTACTGAGTACTTACCATGTGACTTTACACAGATTATCTCCTTTATTTACCCTGATTTCAAGGTGAGAAAAAAATGAAGCGAGGTTCGACTGGCCCCATTTCAAAGCTCAGAAGTCCCTAGGCACCTGCTTCTCGTGTCTGTGCAAACCCACTGGGGCTTGGCCTTCCCAGTGAGCACTCCCTAGTCTCCCCGCAGCTCACCCTTCCATCCTGTGTGCCTCTTATTTCTCTGATTCATCCGGTAACCCTGAAGCTTAACGTGGCCTTTCTAGAGCTGATCTCCTGGTTTTATGCCCAACTTACCTTATCCCCAGCTTGAGCCCAGCCTGGCGCGCGGAGCCCTGCACCCTCTTCACAGCCAGCGAGGGCTCGGCTTGCCCAGGCCTGCGAGCCACCCTCGCTGTCATCACCACGCTACTTCCAGTTTGTGAAACTAGGTACCTGGGGTGTTTGCTCGTGAAAGGACAACTGCAGTGTGATTTCCTCTAACTAAAACTTTTCTTTGCAAGGATTTGTGCAGTGTTGTTTGGCTGCTGGCTGTCTTTCAGAGAGTTGGCATTATGCTGATTAAATATTGACCATTCACTCATTCATTGAATGCATATATATACATACATATATATATATATACTACAATAGCTTACAATTGGCCAGAAAATAAAAAAACTAGCACGGTAAAGAAGAAATCTTGCAGTACTCCACTGAAGATTCCTAGATCCTTCTTTCACTTATTAATTGAATACACGACAGATATGATCTGAAATATAGGGACTTCATAATTTTACAATATCTTACCGAACTGTTTACTCTTTTGATTCTTACTCTCTTTATTCAAAATCATATATATAGGCATATATATATATATATATATATATGTAGGGCACCTCCTGGTACCTACTAGGCATCGTGTCCTACCTACGGTCACTATAACAGTAAACAATATAGGCCAAGCCCCTGCCTTTTTTTTTTTAATTTATTTTTTATTGGTGTTCAATTTGCCAACATTTTTCTAGTTGCAACAGTGGTGGGGGGGAGGGGAGGAAGAGAGAGGGAGGGAGCTGGAGGATGTCAGGTGTGGCTGCTTGCTGTGTAGGACCGGAGCGGGCCAAGGATAACGGAAGGCACCTGCATGCGATGTGTTCAGGAAGGGCTCCCACAACGCCTAGCCGAAGCTCTGAAGGGACCAAAGAAGAAACACACGGGGGCCCCGGGGGCGAGCTGAGGGCGCAGCCGAGGCAAGGAGCAGCACTTGGAGCCCCCCCGCTCCCGCCGCCCCTGGGAGCCCGGTGCGCGCCGGCCCCGCAGGTGACATCCTCCCGCGCGCATCGCTGCGCGGGCCCAGCAGGTGCACCTGCTGCACGACCCCGGGGGCTCCCGCCCCGCCCCCAGCCTCAGGGCAGAGGGGCAACGGGGTGTAGAGCGCGTCTCAGGCCCTTCGCCGGGAAGGAAATCCAGCGCCTTAAAAGCAAGAGCATCACCCAGGCTGGGCTCTAGCGGCCGCGGCAGGTGTGACTCGTCCCTTCTCCCGGGGTCTCACAGGTGCCGCCCCCCGGCACGGTCCCCTGTCCTGCGAAAGCTTAGTTCAAATGCTGAGGCTCGCACAGCTCGCTGTTTGTGTCTCGGGAATAAGCGACCCCCCCCCCCCGCCCCCGCCCATGTGTGCAGGCTTGGGGCAGGTGTCAGGCCTTCGGTGCCCCAGCAGGAGTGCTCAGCACACTGGCAGCAGGTGCTCACCGACTGCGGGGGGGGGGGGGGGGGGGTGCAAGGTCTGTGTTTGTCCAGCCCTTTTTTTCTTTTTTAATTTAGTAGTCTGGGCATCACAGAGTTCTGGCTCAGGAGGTCTAGGAAGCTGAATTTTTAACAAGCTCCTTGATAGTTTGGCTACAAGCAGATTTAGATTTCAGAAACACCAGTTTTAGGATTTTTAAAAATTTATTTATTCATTTGAGACCCAGAGAGAGAGAGAGAGAGAGAGAGAGGCAGAGAGAGAAGCAGGCTCCATGCACCGGAAGCCCGACGTGGGATTCGATCCCGAGTCTCCAGGATCGCGCCCTGGGCCAAAGGCAGGCGCCAAACCGCTGCGCCACCCAGGGATCCCAGGAAATTCCTTTTATTTGTCGACTTGTTTGATGCGAAAAGACAGCTGATGGTTATGGGAATGGTTAATCCTTGACAGTGACTGGAATTTTAAAATGGCAACAATGCCACTTAAAGCACACCACGGAAAACTGGAATATTTTCCACTAGCCCCTTCTTAGAGCATCTACACAATATCCTTGTGATTTTGACCCTACTTTGCCATTCATGAAGAAGAGCATAGAAGGTTTCTGTTGTGCATTCTTCAGGAAAATCTCCTTCCTCCTTTCCGTGACTTCTATTATCCGCCCAAAACCCAGTGACTTCTGATTATTACTCTTCATTCCAAATTTCTTGAGCTAAAACAATCTCATAAGTTGTTCTGTTCTTCCAAATGTGAGATAAGACTAAAGTTAGCCATACGTATTTTTAGTTTTATTTTATCTCTGTCTTCCTGGAAATCTTTTTCCATGAAAGCAATGCTCAAATTACTTAGAATCTGATAATAACAGCTATTCCTCCTCATAGACATAGGGCAGGGCTGTGCAAGCTGGAGGCTTTGCTAGAGTGTTTCTCAAAAAGCCTTGATGCAGTGGGCCACTTTATTTCTGAACCCAAGGATAAGGAACGCTGTTGTGTACCGCTTTGCAGATGAGAAGACTGACCATCAAAGGGGCTGGTTAGGGGCACTCGGGTGGCTCAGCAGTTGAGGGTCTGCCTTCTGCTCAGGTCATGAGTCCTGGGTCCTGGGATCGAGTTCCACATCGGGCTCCTCGCAGGGAGCCTACTTCTCCCTCTGTCTGTCTGTCTCTCTCTCTCTCTCTGTGTCTCTTGTGAATAAATAAATAAATAATTTTAAAAAGAGGCTGGGTAATTTATTCAAGATTGCACAAGCTTACAGCTGTATAACCTGGAGAGAAAACTTCCCCTTTTCACTTCTGCTCTGACACCTACAGGATGTCCCTGGAGCTAAGAGAAGAGCCTTCTAAAATATATTCCTTTTTTTTTTTTTAAGATTTTATTTATTTATTCATGAGAGACAGAGAGAGAGAGGCAGAGACACAGGCAGAGGGAGAAGCAGGCTCCATGCAGGGAGCCGACAGGGGACTCGATCTCGATCCCGGGTCTCCAGGATCAGGCCCTGGGCTCAAGGTGGCGCTAAACCACTGAGCCACACGAGCTGCCCCTAAGATACATTCCTAAGAAGCGGGTTTGTATATATTTTATTTGTTTCTTTTTTTTTAATAATAAATTTATTTTTTATTGGTGTTCAATTTACCAATATACAGAATAACACCCAGTGCTCATCCCGTCAAGTGCCCCCCGCCAGTGCCCGTCACCCACTCACCCCCACCCCCCACCAACCTCCCCTTCCACCACCACTAGTTCGTTTCCCAGAGTTAGCAGTCTTTACGTTCTGTCTCCCTTTCTGATATTTCCCACACATTTCTTCTCCCTTCCCTTATATTCCCTTTCACTATTATTTATATTCCCCAAATGAATGAGACCATATAATGTTTGTCCTTCTCCGACTGACTTACTTCCCTCAGCATCATACCCTGCAGTTCCATCCACCTCGAAGCAAATGGTGGGTATTTGTCGTTTCTAATAGCTGAGGAATATTCCATTGTATACATAAACCACATCTTCTCTATCCATTCATCTTTCGATGGACACTGAGGCTCCTTCCACAGTGTGGCTATTGTGGCCATTGCTGCTAGAAACATCGGGGTGCAGGTGTCCCGGCGTTTCATTGCATCTGAATCTTTGGGGTAAATCCCCAACAGTGTAATTGCTGGGTCGTAGGGCAGGTCTATTTTTAACTGTTTGGGGAACCTCCACACAGTTTTCCAGAGTGGCTGCACCAGTTCACATTCCCACCAACAGTGTAAGAGGGTTCCCTTTTCACCGCATCCTCTCCAACATTTGTTGTTTCCTGCCTTGTCAATTTTCCCCATTCTCACTGGTGGGAGGTGGGATCTCATTGTGGTTTTGATTTGTATTTCCCTGATGGCAAGTGATGCAGAGCATTTTCTCATGTGCATGTTGGCCATGTCTATGTCTTCCTCTGTGAGATTTCTCTTCATGTCTTTTGCCCATTTCATGATTGGATTGTTTGTTTCTTTGGTGTTGAGTTTAATAAGCTCTTTATAGATCTTGGAAACTAACCCTTTATCTGATACATCGTTTGCAAATATCTTCTCCCATTCTGTAGGTTGTCTTTGAGTTTTGTTGACTGTATCCTTTGCTGTGCAAAAGCCTCTTATCTTGATGAAGTCCCAATAGTTCATTTTTGCTTTTGTTTCTTTTGTCTTCGTGGATGTATCTTGCAAGAAGTTACTGTGGCTGAGTTCAAAAAGGGTGTTGCCTGTGTTCTCCTCTAGGATTTTGATGGAATCTTGTCTCACATTTAGATCTTTCATCCATTTTGAGTTGATCTTTGTGTATGGTGCAAGAGAGTGGTCTAGTTTCCTTCTTCTGCATGTGGATGTCCAATTTTCCCAGCACCATTTATTGAAGAGACTGTCTTTCTTCCAGTGGATAGTCTTTCCTCCTTTGTCAAATATTAGTTGACCATAAAGTTCAGGGTCCACTTCTGGATTCTCTATTCTGTTCCACTGATCTATGTGTCTGTTTTTGTGCCAGTACCACACTGTCTTGATGACCACAGCTTTGTAGTACAACCTGAAATCTGGCATTGTGATGCCCCTGGATATGGTTTTCTTTTTCAAAATTCCCCTGGCTATTCGGGGTCTTTTCTGATTCCACACAAATCTTAAAATAATTTGTTCTAACTCTCTGAAGAAAGTCCATGGTATTTTGATAGGGATTGCATTAAACGTGTATATTGCCCTGGGTAACATTGACATTTTCACAATATTAATTCTGCCAATCCATGAGCGTGGAATATTTTTCCATCTCTTTGTGTCTTCCTCCATTTCTTTCAGAAGTGTTCTATGGTTTTGAGGGTATAGATCCTTTACCTCTTTGGTTAGGTTTATTCCTAGGTATCTTATGCTTTTGGGTGCAATTGTAAATGGGATTGACTCCTTAATTTTCCTTCTTCAGGCTCATTGTTAGTGTATGGAAATGCCATTGATTTCTGGGCATTGATTTTGTATCCTGCCACGCTACCGAATTGCTGTATGAGTTCTAGCAATCTTGGGGTGGAGGCTTTTGGGTTTTCTATGTAGAGTATCATGTCATCTGCGAAGAGGGAAAGTTTGACTTCTTCTTTGCCAATTTGAACGCCTTTAATGTCTTTTTGTTGTCTGATTGCTGTGGCTAGGACTTCCAGTACTATGTTGAATAGCAGTGGTGAGAGTGGACATCCCTGTCTTTTTTTTTTTGTTAAACTTTTTTCACAAATCTTTTTCTTTTTTTTTTTTTAAATTTTTAAAAATTTATTTATGATAGTCACAGAGAGAGAGAGAGAGAGAGAGAGAGAGAGAGAGGCAGAGACACAGGCAGAGGGAGAAGCAGGCTCCATGCACCGGGAGCCCAATGTGGGATTCGATCCCGGGTCTCCAGGATCGCGCCCTGGGCCAAAGGCAGGTGCCAAACCACTGTGCCACCCAGGGATCCCCGGACATCCCTGTCTTGTTCCTGATCTTAGGGGAAAGGCTCCCAGTGCTTCCCCATTGAGAATGATATTTGCTGTGGGTTTTTCGTAGATGGCTTTTAAGATGTCGAGGAATGTTCCCTCTATCCCTACACTCTGAAGAGGTTGGTACTGGTCAGATGATAAGTGGAAGGAGAAGGGGTTCAAAGCTGGGGACTAAAGGGCAGGTCACTCCTGCCCATGAAATGTTTGCATGGCAATGACGCTGAGGCATCAACTAATTATGTCAAAGCGTTTTGCAAAAACGGAAAGGGGTCCATCTCAAAGGGATGGAGGAGGAAAGAAGAAGGCGAAGAACCAAGGTACAGACCACAGGATGTCAAGTATTGACGCTATTGATGGAGAGGGGAGGCCTTGCAACCAATGGGACAGTTGGAAACACCTTCTTTTCTCCTTAAGCGTTTGGATCGGAGTTTTTAAAACCACTTCCCTGCGGTGGCCCCACAAGTACTATAACTAAGTGAAGGCGGTGGGGCGTGAGGAGAAAGCCAGGACGAGTAAGTGGCAGAGCATAGGCCTGCCTCCTCCTCCTCGGGAGGACCCAAAGCTCAGCTCCGCTGGTGGCTGTCATCTGGGAGGCAGATGACAATTGTTCCCCCATCAAAATCATGCCCTTGGTGCTCTGATTTGTGTGGGACTGCTGGCACAGTGGAGTGGAGTCATACGGTAGAGTTGTACAAGAAAAATGTCCTGATCTTCGAATGTTGCTCATTTTAAAACCAACTGTGTAGGCCTTCAAGCCAAACACAGCACAAGTGCTGGTCCTGACTACTTCGTAACCTCTGTTCCCATTCTGCTGACTCTGTTCATTGCTACTTGTCTTTGGAGGCCTGTGTGCACTCCCAGAGCTGCTCCGGACAGGCTGTGCTTCACTTCTCTGTGGCCCATCTGGCAGTCTGAAGAAACGAGCAAGTCTAAAGACTCTAATGCTGGACGACCTCGAAGGGAACAGAGTGGGAGTGTTTATGTGGGCTGATACTGAGAGCCTTAGAGTGCCAGAGTCCACACCAGCACAGGGGCTCCGCCGTTGGAGCTCCTTCGGCCCCCTCCCTGCTCCATCAACCCTGGGACCCCAAAGAGCCAGTAGGCTAGAATGGCTATTTCTAACTTAGAGAAGTGTTCCCGTAGCAGAAGCAGGATGGATCCCGGGATGAAAACCACCTCTATGGGTAAGGAGTGGGTTCCTTGAGTTGTGAGTGGAGAGCTTAATGGCAGAATTTAGAAGAAAGAGGTAATTTTATGAAGTAGCCTTGGCTGAGGAAGGAGCATCAAGGATAGGAACTTCATGTACCCATCAAGCAAAACCCTAAGCCTTAGAAGTCATAGCTTGAGCTCTTGGGTAGCTTTCATCTGGCTGGTAGGAAAAGGCAATTGGGCACACAGTCTGAACTTGCTTCTTCCTACCCTGCAGCTCCACCAATCCCTCAGCATGGGGCAGTGTTGCTGTGGCATATGAGGGAGCAGAAGGGTCAAAGGAACTCCATATTCACCCTCCTGCTTCTGCCTTCCGGAAAGGGATGCATGCCGTGAGGGAAGCATGCCCAGGTGTTCTTGGCAGTGACCACCCTGGAGTGGCAAGTGATGGGAGGATTGTCGGATAGGCAACTTAGCAGGTCCTACATGCCACAAAGTGCTTTTAAAATATGCACAATACCAAGCAAGTTGACCCCTGGAAGAGAAGAAGACTAAGGCTTGGGTAGCATGGTTTGGCTCCCAGTAAAGAAGAATCACAGCTATCAGAAGTCCTGTATTATTTCAGGGTGGGACAGGCAACAAGTCGTAACTGATTGTGGGTTTGAATAGACCTTTACGAGTGAGCAAACCCTCAAGCGAAGGGGCTAGGAATCCAGTGTGGCCTGATGGGACTTCCATTTCTTTCAGGACAGCCAGTGGAAAAATACCGGCTACATTTACTAAGGATGCAAAGGCGTCACCTAGTGGCAACTCAGAACCATCAGTGAAAAAATCTTTTAGAAAAACTAGGATTGTCCTGACAACCTATTGCTCTTTCGGGTAATGTTAGAAACCTTACTTTAAAATTCCATACTTTAATCGAACAAGGAATCACCAAGATTTTTTTTTTATTAAGAGGTTAATATGTTTCCCAGTATACATAACCATAATACAGTTCACTTGTTCCCCCACCAAAAATTCTCATCTATGAACCACTGTCAATTTGACAATAAAGATTTTAGAGGGCAGCCCCGGGTGGCCCAGTGGATTAGCACTGCCCTCAGCCCAGGGCATGATCCTGGAGATCCAGGATCGAGTCCCACATCGGCCTTCCTGCAATGGAGCCTGCTTCTCCCTCTGCCTGTGTCTCTGCCTCTCTGTGTCTCTCATGAATAAATAAATAAAATCTTTTTTAAAAAAAGATTTTGGAATAGTGGTGGGGAATAAATAAACTAAAATTCTCTTTCAATGCTTTGATAGCTACTAGATGATTTTGGCTTACAATCATGCCAACGTGATATTTTAAGCTCGGTCTTAAGTACTATTTCAGTCCTCTGATCCCCTGAGATTATCTTTGTTACCCCTAGAGAACCTGCATGTGATGTTTGTTAGGGAATCAATCAAGTCAATTAAATTTCAAGTCTGCATATTTGTCACCTCTAGCATGTCCAAAGCTAGCTTCCCAAATATCACCAATGCAACCTGTGGAGAAGACAATAAAAATCTATGTGTTGACTGTAGCCCATCCTCCTGGCAGGCTTTGAGCTGTTTTCAACTTCTTTTTAAATTGTAGGTAACTTTTAGGTATGTAAAGTATGTCCTCTCTGGTAAAGATATAACTGACTTCCTTCTCCCTCCCCCAACACATTCTTTGCCTCCATTTGAAATTCATTTCAATATTTTTTAATACCCTATATACATTTTTTTTGGTGTTCTGAACTTTCCTTTGGACTGGTTATAACATCTACCTGGTTCCCTCCTATATGAGTAAAATTCTCAAAACTGGGCAAGTGGCATGTAATTCAATAACAAATTTCTCAACATTAACCATGTTTTCAAGACCTGGAGGAAAAAGTCCTTTTGTATGCCAAGAACAATGATACGAAAATGCTCTGGCAGCTAAAGGGTTACAGAAGACTTATAAATTAATCCCTAAGGTTCTTGCCTCATGATCCTTAAATTTCAACATAAAAATAAGGCATTATTCAGTGCAAAGGTTTGAAAAGCTAAATACAACCATCTTCTCAAGTATTAACAAATATAGAGCAAAAATTTTAAACACTAATTTATCAAAGCAATTCATGTAAGTGACAAATATTAGACCTTCGCTGACTTGCTTGTTAGACATTCAGGATAGATTTACTTATTTACTAATTTACTTTGCTCACAGTCTACTTTTGAGAAAAAAAATTCAATATTCACTTCTCTAGAAGAGAATTTGAATCAGTTGCCCCCTCATTTCTTATTCAACCTTTCAGAAACCTAAGACTGTAATATAGTTGTGGAATCAGGATGTCATAGGGAGAAGGTAATGCAGAAAAAAAAATATGCAAAAAAATAGAACATACTTTTTATTAATTTAACCTGTTATGTTTCTAGAAAAATATATTTAGGTAATAAAATCGACCAATTCATCAGTTTGCATCTGGAAAAATCCAGCGTAACACATATTGTTTTCATATCAATGAAGTATATATTCAGAGGCTTTTCTGGTTTTCTTTTGTGTGTTTTTGTTTTGTTTTGTTTTTTGTTTTGTTTTTGATGTGGGTGTGTGTTTGTGTGTGTGCATGTGTTTTGGCAAGATGGCTATGGTTGGGAATACAGTAACACAGAAGAAATCCTCTGAGGTATAATTTTACAATTGGTCTCCAAAACCATAGCTAAGGGAAATCTGGCCATGTGCTGAACAAATTTTCTAGATGCTAGATTTTTACTTATTGTTTATGATCTCAAGCATTTTTAAAACAGGTAAAAATTATCAAGAGCCCTTCAGTCTGGTGTCACTAAAGATTCAAATTGTGGATTAAAAATGTTGGCAGTCATCTCTCGAACCAGAAAGCTTTGTCTTAGGGGCCCAAAGTCTTCTGAGATATTTCCAGCAAATTGCTCCATCCGGGACTCCCGTTCATAGCAACATCTCCTCTTGTTTTCATAGAGAAATGGTCTAACATGTGTTTTCCAGAACCAGAAGTCTGAACTTTGCTTTATTTTGCTTGGGCTTAGTCTGTCACACTGTGTCAGTGTTTTATGTATCTTCTTCAATGCTATTTATAAAGCTTTGATAAAATTTATTAAATACATAGTGAAATACATATTACACACACACACACACACACACACACACACACAAACTGAGTGCCCATGTTGGAAGTTTTAGATTTAGGGAGTTGTATTACTTATCTCAGATAAAAGTTTCCTATACCAGGGTACCAGGGTGTCTGGGTGACTCAGTCAGTTAGGCGTCTCTGCCTTTGGCTCAGGTCATGATCTCAGGGTCCTGAGATCCAACCTTGAGTCAGATTCCCTGTTCTGTGGGGAGTCTGCTTCTCCCTCTGCCCCTCCCCACACTCGTGCTCTCTCTCTCAAATCAATAAAATATTTTTAAAAAAGTTTCCTGTACCTTCTACCAAAAAATATTTCCATATAAGCTGAAAATATATTAATATTTAAGAGGAACATGGTAAAATAAAGGGTACTAACTTAGGTGAATGTCCAAGAAAAGAAGAAGAATTTCACTCGTGTTTCTCTCAACTCCCAATATTCAATGCAAATATATGCTCAAATAGTATCTCCTATTTTTCTAAAGAAATTTATTCACATAATTTTCCTTTAATCTGATAGGCCAGCTGTATACTACTAGGATATTTCAATGTTGATTGGGGACAATTAGTTGTATGCCAAGGTCAAATAATAATTATTGAGATAAAATTTGCATACAGTGAAGTGTGGCTTTGACATGGTGGTGGATTCAGATCATAGTAGTGGCGCCACCTCTCTACATTCTCCAGAGCTGGAGGTGAGTGGCACATTTTGAAGACCATGTTAGATTAAACAATAGATAGACAGATGGATACATAGATAGATGGCTTTAGAGACACCCGGAATCATCATGCACTGTTGAGTCACATTTTTAGACACATTTAAGGACCTTCCAGGCGTGTACTAATAAACACTTAACAACCAGCTTTCTGGAAAAAAAAAACCAATAATATGCATATATACACATGTACATAAGTTTTCTATAAGTTTTGCTAGCCATATTCTTTATTTTATATTTCGCACAGTGAATTGATTTTCACAGAACTCTTTCACTAAGTTTTGCTAAACTCTTCCCTTCTCTTCGTAGCCAACTTATGGTTGCAATTGACAACACAGCGACTTATAGCTGACTTTAATGTTGATTAATACCTGTTACCATTTAATTTATGGTAACAAGTAAGTCAAAAGCAAAACAATGAAGGCTTTCTCATCATTCACCTTGGCAGCTTCTTAGCTGCAACGGATAATAGTTTTTGAATATTGAAAGCAGATTTCCTCAATTTCTCGTGCTCTTTACAAGTGGAACAACTACATATACACATCCCACTTTACAGTGGACTGTATTGTTAATATTTTCCCTATCACTTTCTTAAGTTTATACCAGGAATTGGCAGATCACCTGTCAAATCCAGTTGCCTCCTGTTTTTATGAGTAAAGTTTTTTGGAGACACAGTCACACCCATTCATTCATGTATTATCGGACCACTTCCAAGCTACAGCAGCGGGACCGAGTTGGAGAGAGAGACTGCAAAGCCTAAAAATTTTGCTATCTGGCTCTTTACAGAAACAGTTTCCTGACTCCCAAAATAAACCACCACTTACCAAGAGAACTTCCTCTGATAATGAAACTGTTCTTTATCTGCCCTTTAATATGGTGTCCACTTCCCACATGTGACTACCGAGCACTTGAAATGGGTCTATGGTGACTGAGGAGCTAAGGTTTCATTCTGTTGAAATTAATTTAAATGTAAATAACCATATTTTGCTAGTAGATACCACGTCACACAGTGTAGGTCTAGACAGTCAATGAATCCACAAACCATGCCCTGATCTGTAGCATTTGCTCATTTCTGGAGTGAAAATACACCCACTGTGGCCAGTGTCAAGCCATCAGTGTGATACCGTTGAATGGCAAGTTGGGAAGAAATATGCAATATTATATAATATTTCCACCATAGAGACGTGACATAAATAACCTCAAGGGCACAGATAAAACTAAAATATTAAGAAATATTAAGAAATAATTAACAAATGATGTGTTTTGAGTATTACTTTGTTTTTATTTATTTTTGAGTATTACTTTGTTTTTAATAATATTTTAAAACTATAAGCTTGTATCACTTAATTTTAATAGTAGTTGCATTTAACAATGGATAGTAAAATTCCTGAAAAATATAACAGTTGTCTCTCTAAAGCCAGTACAATCAGGCTTTAGCAGCCTCCTGAGGACACATGCCATGTGCTTTAGTACCATATATAAATTAAATTGAACCAAAAAATATTTATATAAATAGGTACATTTATATAAAAAGATATAAAGAGAACACAGAAAAAGTGCATCAGTCTGAAACTCGTTTGTGAGAGTGGATATACCGCCAAGGACAAGGCATTTCCAGTTGTGCAAAGAGCAATGAGTTACAGAAGAATGGAACTGAGAGAATATGGCTTTATAACCTAGGGTTGTGAACCCTTGAAAGGCCTTCAGAAAGTGAAATCCCATGCAAATTTTATGTGAATATACAAAAAAATCCCATTTTTCTGGAATAGCTCAACATTTCTGGGGGGTTGGTGAACCACAATTTTGAGAATTTTAATATTGAGGGAGTTAGCGTCATTTACAACTTTGATCAACATGTTTGAGAATTAAATATAATGAGTTGGCCTGAAACCATACGGCTTCTGGATCTCAAGACTGAAGCAGGTAAAAGCAGGTGAGAGTTGGCACTAGCTGAGACATAGAGCCTCAGGCGCTCGTATGAGTCTGCAGCAAGAGCCAGACTCATCACTTTGAAACTATGTGAAGTAAAGAGTTTATCAATCAAAATAAAAAATAAATAAAATTCAGTACCGAGGGACAATGGGAGAAAGTAGGAAAACAAACAATGATGAAGAAATGCTGGGTAGATTTGACAACTCTAATACACGTCAATTTGAAATTTTAGAGGAGGGAAATAGAATAAATATTGAAATGAATAATAATTGAGAATTCTTCACAACCGAAGATTTGGAGAGATAAACCAATAAGGAAAAGTTAAATAAGAAAAAATGACCAAAGGGAATGAACAATGTATAAACAGAAAAAGATGCTCCATGTTAACAAATTTCGGAAATACATATTTAAATCATAAGAAGATAGATGCCATTTTATATTTATTAGATTAAAAACACTGAGAATATGGCTTGGTGAGAATATGGAGCAAGAAAAACATATATATACCGCTGGTGATAGCATGAATGGAGAGGAATTTGGTAAGATCTATTATACTTGAAGGTGCACATGTAACATGACCCAGAAAACCCACTTTCTGGTCTGAGAAACTCACAGACAAGCCCACATACAAGGTGATTCCCTGCTCTTTGCAATATGGAAAAGTTCACACAACTTGAACACTCAGTAGGTAGATAAATAAATTGTGACAACGTATTTGGATACATTCTACCAAAATGAACAAATTATGACGACACACACCAATTTATATAAAATTAAAAATATAATGACAGGAATAAAACAAATTTAGAATATATATATAAATCTGCTGGATTAGTTATATCTAATTAGATGCAGCATAATCCAATGACAAGAGATTCATCTATATTTATTTATTCATGATAGACAGAGAGAGAGAGGCAGAGACACAGGCAGAGGGAGAAGCAGGCTCCATGCAGGGAGCCTGACGTGGGACTGGATCCCGGGACTCCAGGATCACACCCTGGGCCAAAGGCAGGCGCTAAACCACTGAGCCACCTGGGAATCCCCCTGTGTTAGTTTTTATTTTGTATTTATTTATTTATTTTTTATTTTTTAAATTTTTATTTATTTATGATAGTCACAGAGAGAGAGAGAGAAAGAGAGGCAGAGACATAGGCAGAGGGACAAGCAGGCTCCATGCACCGGGAGCCCGAAATGGGATTCGATCCGGGTCTGCAGGTTCGCGCCCTGAGCCAAAGGCAGGCGCCAAACTGCTGCACCACCCAGGGTTCCCCCCTGTGTTAGTTTTTAAAGAAAAGATGACACAAATATATCAGAAGCCCACAATTTATTAAGTACAAATGTTTATTATAGTGTTCTCTGTATTTTCTTGTTTAAAAACTTTATAATTTTAAATTTTTTAAAGAATTTTTCAACCAATAGTATTCTAGAGACAAAATCTCAAATTTTAATGTGATTGTTGGTTAATTCATTTTAATCATTTTGGTATCTCATAAAGTCCAAAGAGTAATGTTAGATAGGCAATACATCTCATAATAACAGAAATGTTATTAAATATATGCATATGTAAATATATGTAATATATGTAATATACATGCACATTAATAGCAAAATATATGTAATATACATGCACATTAGTAGCAAAAGTATGGAAATATATTTTTTAAAAAGAATTTTAAGTTTTTATTTTTTTAATTTTTTTAAAATTTTTTTTTTTTTTTGAATTTTAAGTTTTTAAAGTGTGTTTGTGGCTCAGCAACCCTGGGTGGCTCAGCAGTTGAGTGTCTGCCTTCAGCTCAGGTCATGATTCCGTGGTCCTGGGATGGAGTCCCGCATGGGGCTCCCCGCAGGGAGCCTGCTTCTTCCTTTACGTGTGTCTCTGCCTCTCTCTCTCTGTGTCTCTCATGAATAAATAAATAATCTTTAAACAAATAAAAGAAAAGGTGTGTTTGCATACAGTAAGCTTTTAAGTATTCAGTCCTTTGGGTAATTAATATACAATTTGATCAGCTTTTTTTGTCATGTTTGTTTCTGATCACTTACTGTTTTTATGTTAAAAATAGTGTGGGGGGCACCTGGGTGGGGCTACCTCTTGATTTCCCCTCAGGTCATGATCTCAGGTTTGCACATTGAGCCCCACATTGGGTTCCACATTCAGAGTGGAGTCTGCTTGAGATTCTCTCTGTCCCTTCCTCTACTCCCTCTCTCTCAGATAAATAAATAAATCTTTTTTAAAAAATAAAAATAATGTTAAAGGGCTTTTTATTAAAAGGTGAAGCTAAAGCCTTTGGACTTAATTCTCCAAAAATTTAAGTGTAAAAAGTCCTTCCTGTTTTTTTTCTTTTTATTTAGACAATCCACTAAAAAGACACTTGACACATAAGACAGCATTGAACAACACTTTTTCAAAGCCACTGCTCTCGTAGATATGTCTTGAAGATGAATTGATCAGACTCATTTGATTCCCTTAATCACTCTGCTTAAATTTCATCCCAAAGAAGTCTGTGTACTCTCTAAGTGTTAAGAACTAATGATTGCCCTGAGACTGCCAGTCAGCCTGAGTGACTGACAATATTTTTCACTGTATGATGAAGGCATCACATTAAATACTTGTCGAATAAAGAATGAAAATCAGAGTAAAGAGATCTTTTCCTTAGGAATTAGGTTATATTGTTTCTCTGGGTTTTTGATCTAACTATATCTGTGATTGTTTAAATTTCCTTTGTAAAACTAATGAACGAAATCACAGAAAAGGGGGAAGTGTACTCAGCTGGGAATCAGGGTTCATGACATCAATTCTATTACCAATGTAGCTGTATGACTTTGACAAATGCTACAACTTCCAGGCCTTAGCACCTTGATCTTTATTTTTTATTTTTTTAAAGATTTTATTTATTTATTCATGAGAGACAGAGAGAAAGGCAGAGACACAAGCAGAGGGAGAAGCAGCTCCATGCAGGGAGCCCGACGTGGGACTCGATCCTGGGCCTTCAGGATCAGGCCCTGGGCCAAAGGCAGGTGCTAAACCGCTGAGCCACCCAGGGGTCTCTGCATCTTGGTCTTTAAATTATGAATGCATAACCAGATAATTTCTAATGTTTCATCTGCTTTTCATGATTCTTGACTGGAGGGTTGGAGCAATTTTGAATAAATGAGACATAAAAGATTTTTCTATCCAACTAACGAGCTAAGCTAGACATTTCATCTTTGACAAGCCTTTCTCTTCTTGCATTTTATCGACTATTTAGCACTGTACCTAGCAAATATCAGTTATAAATGAAAATAATAGTCTATTCTCTCAGAAATGTTTCTGATAATTGTCCCTCTTCATCGTTCTTATTTTAATTGTTTAATTCAGGCCATTAGCATCTTTTCCATAAACTACTGCATTTCTGTCCTAATTCATCATGCTTTTCATTTCTCTGTACCCTTTTTACCTTCGACATCTCCAGCGTATCCTTTCTCATGCCATGGCTTTAGGAGTTAAAATCTAACATAAACAGGAAGTCCAATATCCTCCTCAATCTGGTTTTCTTATTTTTTCAGTTTAATCTTATTCTAATTTCCTTCTTCTGTCATATCTTTATTTTTTAGTTTTTAAATTATTTTTATTTATTCATGAGAGACACAGAGAGAGAGGTAGAGACATAGGCAGAGGGAGAAGCAGGCTCCTTGCAGGGACCCTGATGTGGGACTGGATCCCAGGACCCTGGGACACTCAACTGCTGAGCCACCCAGGTGTCCCCCTCATATCTTTAGATACCTACTCTCACCTCCTCCAAACAAAGCAAATGAGTCAAAGTCACTTAAATCAATCATGCATTTCCCCCTTTTTGTGGTTTTTGGCCACATATCTGTGCTCCAAATGTCTGCTCCCCTTCTCCATCAGGTTAAATCTGGTGAAATCTATTTATTTATGCTTCTGTTTAAATATTACTCTTTTTATTTATTTTTTTTATTTTTATTTTTTATTTTTTAATATTACTCTTTTTAAAAATATTTTATTTATTTGAGAGACAGAGCACAAGCAAGGAGCAGAGGGAGATGAAGAGGGAGAAGCAGACTCCCCGCTAAGCAGGGAACCTGATGTAGGACTTGATTCCAGAACCCTGAGATCAGGACCTGAGCTAAAGGCAGACACTTAACCCACTGTGTCCCCCAGGCACCCCTCAAACATCAGTCTTATGCAAGTTTTTCTGAATACTCTGGGAGAACATGTCTCTCCCCCTCACCTGGAATCCTCTCTTAGGACGTTTATAGAACCAGCTCTCAGAACCTACATTAAATTATACTTAGCTGTTGTCCTCTCTACTTTCTCTGGCGGATCATGTGCTAATTTATTTATCCATCCATCCACCCATTTATCAGTTATTAAAGGTCTGCTATTCATTAAGTACTTTGTTAGAATGTAGGCCAGAGTTGGAAGAACCGATTCCAGTTTTTAAGCTAGTGTATTGTCTATGTGGAGCGGCAATTTTTAACTAAATTTTAATTTGAAAAATAGAATGCTAAGTGCTGTGCTTGGGTAGGGTCTGCAGAAAATACATTGGAAGAAAAGAGGAGAAAAATCTATGGCACAGGTGGGTAGGGATTATGTCCAGAGAATTTCCCTGGTTGGGGGGATTAATTTATTAGTTTGTTAACTATCCAGAGTCTGACATATACTTAAAGCTGGATAAATGTTCTTAAACACACTTCGTTCCCAATATATGAAGGCTTGTTTTCTCCAGTGTGTTTGACAAGGGCTGTAGGTAGTGAAGATGTTTCAGAGATACGAGGAACTTAACGAATGACCGGACCCAGCATTTCCACTGAAACGGATTTCCACAAGGAAAATGTTAGTGTCGCACACATTTGCACATACAACGTTGGTTTTGCACACACTGAAGGCAGGTGTACTAACTAGCTATAACCCCACTAATAAAGACAAGTAATTGCATCCAAAGGGGTCTCCCGCCCAGCTCCCTGCGCCCACGCAGACGACAGTGAGGTGCAGGACAAACAGCACCCCGCCCTCCCTCCCGCTCCAGGTGCCGGCGGGTGCAGACCCGCGCAGCCTCCCGCTGCAGGAGGCTCCACGCCCTCGCCGGGCCGCTCGGGGAGACCGCGCCAGCTCCGGAGCGTGGGTTTGACTCATTTTCCTAGAAAGTGCAGACGCACTCGGCGGAGCAGCCGCGGTTCGGAGCTCGCCGGAGGCCCGCGGCTTCCCTCCACGCGCAGCCCGGCTGGAAACTCCGCCGCAGCCCCGCGCGGGGCGCGGTCCGGCAAGCGCGTCCTCCGCGCAGACTCCCGTTGCCGGGCAACCAGCCTCCCGCACTCCCCGTCGCCCGGGGTTACAGCCCCCGCCTCCCGCCGGGCGCTCCAATCAGGGACCAGCGTGTCTGTCACGTGGTCAGGGGGCGGGGCCTCGGAGCCGGCGCTGGGGTCCAGCCGGGGGAGCATCCTCCCCGCCCCTCGGAACCCGCGGCCGTGCGGCCCCGCCCCCCCGCAGGCCCCGCCCCGCAGGCCCCGCCCCCCGCAGGCCCCGCCCCGCCCGGTCCCCGGAGCTCGCGGCTCGCCGCCGGGGAGCGTGCAGAGCGCGGGCTGAGCTCCTCCCGCCGCCTCCGCCGCGCCCGGGTCGCACCGTCGGCTGCAGCGCTCGGCCTCCTCCAGGTACGGGGCCCGCGGGGCGCAGGGGGCAGCGTGGCAGGTGCAGGCGTGGGAGCGGGCGTGGAACCGGCGTGTCACCCCCCGCCCCGCCCCCGCCCCCGGGGCTTTGCGCGCGACCTGCGGGGCGCGGGAGTCCCCGGAGTTGTAGGGTCGCGCACCTGCTCGTCAGCAGGCACAGCGAGCGAGTCTGAGCTGCCCCTGCAGCGCCTGCTGACCGTGATCCTCGTTTTGCAGAGACGCGTACTTCGGGTCTTTGAGGTCATTAAATATGCATAAGCCGGTCGCCTGGACCGTGCGCGCGGGCTCTGGGTGTAGGTGGCCCAGCCCAGCGTCAGCTCGGACCCGGGAGGCTCGCAGTGCGATGCAGTGCGTCCCAGACAAGAGGCAGTATCGAATGTCCGGGGCGTGCGGTGAATCCTAAAGATAAAATCTTTCCTGATTTAACCACCCACAACCCCCCCCACCCCCTGCAGTTTTGCATGCAAATATTCAAAGGAGCAAAATCTAAGCTGACCTTTTTTTATTTTCCTACATTAAATATAGGAATTTATATTCCTATATTGGAATGAAATGTGGTAACTCCGGGTACCAAAACTCCCTTGGTTTTTGTGACCTCTGCTGATTGATTAATTGGAGTGGTTAATAAGGGTTTGAAGGAAGAGATTGCATTTCTGGTTCTTCTCACTGAGTATTTCAGAAATACCCCCCAGAGAAACTCCTTTTTCCCTACCAATTTTTATAGCCAAAGTTACAAGTCCTTGTTGAATATTTTAAGTAGCCTCAGGTAAGGAAAAGGTTTTCCTTTAGGTTTCCTCTACGGAGTAAATTCTTTGGGGGAATTTCTGAATTTCTCTTTAGGTATCCGTGTCTCTTGCTCACAGAGGTGTCTCCTCCAGGAATAGCCTCATCAACAGAGAGAATAATCTCCATGTGATTATCATACAACACAGCAGGTTTTGGATATTATCGCTGCCCTGCTTGAGGGGAGCTGAGGCTGGGCTTATGAGACTACAACCACTGGAAAAAGCACTTTTTTATGTCCTTTTGAGATGCTGTCTCACTGGTTTAAACGTGCAGGAAAATGGGCATAACTTATGTCTCACCTTTGTGAAGGCAAAATCTGAGACAGGTGGTCTGCTGGTCTCTACTCATCTATGATGGAAAATTAAAATAGCAATTTGTGAAAAATTGTCCGTTAACTCAAAATTTTGCAAGACATACGTTAGTAGATTGTTTAGAGATTAATGTTCCAAATGCTGGTTTCCAATCCTTGCATGAAGAGTTCTTGGGAAGTCTTCTTACTTGAAATAAACCAGTGATCTATTTCAAAAAAGGGAGATCCTCCTTCTTAATTTTCTGAACAGCTCAAAATATAATAGGCACTATATTTACTTCTTATATGCAATATAAAGAATCATGTCTCTTAAGTGAGCTCCATAAACTTTATATTAAAATGGCTTATTGAATATTAGTTATATTGATCTGATTTTCTTCTGTGCTGATATTTATAGAAATATGTAAAGAACTGTATCTCTGGGGGAAAAATCAAATATATTTAACTCAAAAGTTTAAAAATTCTTCATTCGTTATTACTAAATATTGGTGTACTAAAATTTTTGGTTACTTCTTCATTACATAATAATTCCATATATCAGAAAGACACAAATTGATTTAGCTTAAGAAAAATAAAGCTCTTAAATTTTCTGCTCCCAGTAGAGGGACTTGAGAGCTGGAATGTTTTTGTTGTTTTCTGGAGCCTCTACCTGTAGCCTTCAGCTTGGGCATAGAGGAGCCAGTGGCAGTTTTTAAATCATTCAGAGACGATGAGGAACAGTTGTATTTTTGTTTTAGCCTGATAGATACTAGAAGTCCAACATAAATGATTAGGTTATCACGATCAATAAAATTTGTTTAAATTGTCTGGATTACCTAATTTTATTGCCTGAACTCTGTAATGAAGATTAAAATGAAATTCAAGCAATTTTGAAGGATTCAGATTTTCTTCCTATATTCCAGAATTTATTTGAAATCTGACATATGCCAGAAAGATAACAGTTTATCAGTTTACCAAATAACCAGTTTACTCAGCCATTCATGGTAATGATGTATATACAAGCATTATTAGTACTTTATGCTGTTGACAAATTATCTTCTTTTATATTTTGTATATCTATTCCATTAGCAGATTGAAATATTTAGAGTGAAGTTATACAGCTTTTAGTGTGTTTTCTGGAACAGACTGTTTTATTCAGAGTATTTTAATCCCTAAGAATCATATTAGGAATTTAGGAGGGATTTCTTTATTAACTCTGATGCCTTCTTTTCTTTTGTATCAGAAATATATTAAACTAAGAATTTGTTGGCACTTTTCAGCATCCACGACTTGCTGTGTTCTATGATAATCACATGCAGATTATTCTCTCACTGTTGATGAGGCTATTCCTGGAGATTTGTGAGCAAGAAATAAGATACGGATGCCTGAAGAGAATTTTAGAAATTCCCCAAAGAATTTACTCTATAGAGGAACAAAAACCTAAAGGAAAATCTTTTTTTTTTATCTGAGGCTACTTAAAATGCTCAAGAAGAATATGTAACTTTGGTTACAGATATTGGCAGGGAAATATTATGAAATGACCAGCTTCGACCTGTGCCTTTGTATATTAAAAGAAAATATCTCCTCATGATTAATTAGAAAGATTTTAAAAGTTGTAATGGCAAAAACATGAGCTGTCAGTAGGAGAAAGGGTTCAGGTCGTTTTTACCTGATTTCCATGACTAGGAAAAAATAGATATATACCTGAAGAGAAATTCAAACATTTGAAATAGGCTAGACTTTGTAGAAAAGGCAGCAGGCAGTTGAAGCCATAGGTGGCACTAGTCATGCAGATGTCGCATTATCAGCTACTTGAGTGAGATAATTTAAAAAACAGTAATGATAAAAGGCTTGTTTTTTAATTACTTTACATGTATGTCCGAAGTGAGATTTTTCTAGCCTCATTACCTCTTAAAACTCTGGAATTCTGCATTTAAATTACATATATATTAATAATAGTAATATAAATCTTCCACAGTAAGATCTTATGGCACATAATTTATCACTGTTATTTGCTAAAATAGGGACAATTGATAATTGTCAGGTTCAGGAAAATATGAAAAGAGTTAAGAAATAATTTTTCATGCTTTGATGAGGATGTTAGAACATTCAATACCTGGATTATAGATTTGAATGCTCAGCCCTTGAGAACTCACAATAGAGGAGTTCAGTTCCTTATTCTTTGGTTCATCATTTCTTCCAGTTTGTTGACACATTAGGTTGTGAGCATGTATCAGTATCCCAGGCAGCCTCATTTACGATTATATATAATGAGTTCAATTTCTTATCTCACACACAAAAAAACTTAATTTCAAATTGGAATGTAGAAGATAATTCTCATGACACAGAGCACTTCGTTTGATGTGCTGTAGGAAATCTTGAGTTTCCCGTATAAAATAGCTCCACGTGGAGTCTTGAAAATTAAACAGTTGGTTAATATGAAACGGGTCATATTTAATTAAATGTGGTCCTTTAAGATAAAACCTTATGAATGAGTTTTCATGAAGAGTTAACATTTTATTTATTTTATATATTTTTTAAGATTTTATTTATTTATTCATGAGAGACACACAGAGAGATAGAGAGGCAGAGACACAGGCAGAGGGAGAAGCAGGCTCCATGCGGGGAGCCGGATATGAGACTCGATCCTGGGACTCCAGGATCACGCCCTGGGCTGAAGGCAGCACTAAACCACCTGAGCCACCTGGGCTGCCCCATTTTATTTTTAAGGTAAACATGATAACAAGTCTGAAAGAATCATTTCAGCATGTCAGCTAGAAGGATCCGTAGAGACCAGTTAATCTAACTGCATTATTTTGTAGATGAGGTCACTAGACACATAATGATATGTTGTTCAAGCTGAGTCTGTGGGAAAGCTGATAGAGAACTTGGGGCTCTGATACTCAGCATTGTCCTGCTCCCTAAAGAAGTACAAAATATTCACCAGCATCATTTATTTTTTTCTTTCTCCCTTTCTTATCTCTTCTTTTCCTTTCCTTTCTTTCCTCCCTCCCTGACTCCCTGACTCCTTGGATTGATTGATTTTAGAGATAGAGAAAGGGAGAAAGAGCCCATGAGCAGGGGGAGAGGGAGAGGGAAAGGGAGAGAGACTGTTAAGCAGACTCCTTGTTGAGCAAGGAGCCCTCTGTGAGGCTCGATCCCACAGTGCCGAGGTCACGACCTGAGTCAAACCAAGAGTTGGCCACTCAATCCACTGCACCACCCAGGCACCCCATCATTTTCTCCTTCATTACATTTATTTATTTTATTTTATTTAAAAAAAATTAAGATTTTATTTATTTATTCATGACAGACACAGAAAGAGAGAGAGGCAGAGACACAGGCAGAGGGAGAAGCAGGCCCCATGCAGGGAGCTGGACGTGGGATTCGATCCCGGGTCTCCAGGATCAGGCCCTGGGCAGAAGGCGGAGCCAAACCGCTGGGCCATCAGGGCTGCCCCATTACATTTTTTTAAATGGCTAATTCAACACTTTGAGTAGTTAGGAATTAGATCACTTCTGTATTCTATATTAAAATAATTGTCATACAAAGTGAACGAACATTGTACATGTGTTTGGTTTCATCATATAGAAAGTTGACTTAAAATGTTGGTTAAAAAGTACTTTCTCAAAATTTGTGCAATTTTTAGAATTTTTACTCATCAATACGAGTTAAATTGCGCTTCAGTCTTATGTGATTTTCCTGGGGATCCAGTTATCTTAGAAATTCTTTATTCTCATGCATCTCAGTGGTACATACTTAAGTGTATGTAGCCATCGTGTCTGCAGTTCAATATTAAGAATA
Source organism: Canis lupus dingo (assembly GCF_003254725.2). Lineage (NCBI taxonomy): Eukaryota > Metazoa > Chordata > Mammalia > Carnivora > Canidae > Canis > Canis lupus. Next base: position 54,531,320 of record NC_064258.1, on the reverse strand, counting down.
CTGGGAATAAAAAAACTTTCGGAAGCTGCATCTGAAGCCTGGATAATGGTTATCATTAGGTATCAATTTTGAAGTTGGATGTTTATTTTCTCGACTTTGTGCCACTTTGGTACCAGATGTCATGAAGAGCAGTGTTACTCAAAGTGTATCTTAGACCAGCAGCATCAGCTCTCCTATGAGCTTGTTAGAAATGCAAATTCTCCGGCTACACCCCTAGCCAATCAGAATCTCTAAGGAAGGGGACAGTATCTGTTTTAATAAGCCTCAAATGATTTTTTTTAATCTTTATTTTTTTTTTAAGATTTTATTTATTTGACAGAGAGGGAGAACGTGAAAGCAGGGGGAGGGGCAGAAGCAGACTCCCCTCTGAGCAGGGAGCCTGATGTGGGACTTGATCTCAGGACCCTGGGATCATGACCTGAGCCGAAGGCAGACGCTTAACCAACTGAGCCACCCAGGCGCCTGCCTCAAGTGATTCTTAAACAAGATAGAGTTTGGGAAGTACTGATAAAAGGTGCATTAAAAGGTGCATTATGGACCGTGTCCTCTCAGGAGCTGGTAATGGCCATGTGTAATTCCACTTTTGAAACTTTACCTGGGAGTACCATGAACTGCTGAATAAACTAATTAATTTCTGAAAATATAATAGTGGGTACATTTCATAAACATCTGATAGTAGCTTTTTGGACCTAATGTGTCATCTTCATTATTAATTACGTTAATTCATCTTTAAGGGAATTTATGTTGGCTAAGGGCATAATTTTTGACAGATGGGCTATCAAATAGGTAACCCCCTACCTGATCTGCACCAGTGCTGGCTTAGACATGCAACCCATTCCCTTCCCAAACTTTAGGATTAATCTCTTAATCTCAGGTCCTTAGTGTATGGATGCATACATTGAAGACATTTTTGGATTTAGGGACTTTATGTAGGCTACTTCTTTTCATTTTAAAGCTTTCAAGCTTTAAAACTTTTGGATTGCCTTTGCTCGTTTTTCTAAATTGACTTACCAAAATAATTTTTAATACCCCTTGCCGGGAATAAAAAAATGCCAGCTCCAGTAATAGCTTCTGCCAAATGGGAATCCTGATTTTTACAGACGCACCGTACCTTAAGAATCATAAAAAATCCAGGCCACAAAATAGACTAATTAGAAGGGGGTGGAGGTCCTCAGGTTTACAAAATGATTCATGGCCTGGCTTCTTGAGTCTTCATTCAGGAGGAATGATCCTATTTATAAAAATAAGGCTATGTATTTTAGCCATATCCTAACACAGAAATAATCCCATATCTTTTTATGACAAATACTTATTTATATTAAAATGTCTCCAGTCAGTGGAATATTTACCTTTAACTTACTGGTTTATGGGTGAGAATATATGATTTCACCTCTCCTCTACTTTTCTTTGGCCGGCTCAGAATGGTCATACTGAAGCTTTATAAATGATCCTATTGTTCAAGAAAAGGAGATTACTTCTTTGATCAAATAAAAAATTATTGACACATTGCAGCTCAAGAGATTGTGTAATCCTCCAAACACCTAGAGAAATCTAATTCCATCATTCAAATCCATATGATTTTCATTTTGGTGGTTAAAGTGTAGGAAAGTGTAAAAATAAATGTACAGATGGATGACGGAGTAAGTGTGTAGGTGGATGACGAAATAACTCCATTCACTTCGCCGCATCTTTAAATCAGTGTATTGGTCTTACTTATAACTCGTGTGTTTTACTGATCAAACTGGATTTTGTACTGGCGTAAATGGTTATTTTGTGAGTCCAAACTAGAACTACCATAATGACCTTAGTCTTTTCTATTTGCTGCCTAATCCAGGATTTTAACGTAGGTTAATACCGTGTGTTTTTTGTGACCTATTTTACCATGTAAGCTTTTAAGAACAGGATTCGACATATGTTGGGCTTGCTTAGATAAACTGCCCGGCCAAGCTCACGAAAGGTAAATTTAGGAATGGTAGAAATTTAAACGTCGAATGTTGGTCAGTACAAGATTCCAGAGTCAGTTTTTCGGCTAAATTATCTTTACTGTCGGTAAACTAAGTAAGTCGTTCTCCACCTTTACATATGAGTCACCTGGGAGTAATGTTAAAAGGCAAGTCTCCACAAAACAAATGAACATCAGGGAAGGGGAGAAAAAAAGAGAAGGAGGCAAACCATAAGAGATGCCTAACTATAGAAAACAAACGGTTCCTGGAGAGAGGTGGATGAGGGATGAGCTAAATGAGTGATGGACATTACGGAGGGCACTTGTGACGAGCACTGGGTGTTGTAGGTAAGTGATGGATCACTGACTTCTCCTGAAACCAAGGTTACACTACATGTTAGCTAACTAGAATTTAAATAACAACTTCAAAAAAAAAAAAAAAAAAAAGAAAAGCAGATTTCCAGGCTCTACCGTAAGATTCTGACCCACTAGCTTTGGGGTGTGATCCAGTAACCTGCAAGTTTGCCAGCTAATTCTGATGCAAGAAACTTGAGACCCACACTTTGAGATACCTTGATTTAAAGATCTTTTAAAATTTCATTCATCCTTGATAATCCTTGGCTCCGCCTGTCAGTGAGAATAGTGGTCATTTAGAATTACGGATACTAGACAGAGGAGAGGAGCTCAAGTTAGCGAGCCAATGGCTGATTTAAAAAAAAAACAAACCATTTTTTGGCAGTTTCCAAATATTTTCTAATGAGCACATATTGATTATATATATTGATTATATAATTACAACAATTTTTTTGCATAGCTTTGAGCATATATATGTTCAATTTTTTTTTATGTTCAAATTTTAAACACTGATTTTCAGCAAGAAGTTTTTAGGGTTTTTTTTTTTTTTCTCTCTCTTAATATAATCAGTACAGTTCCATTAAGAAAATTTGCAAAATTCCAGAGCCTATGAAAGGTGAGTTAAACAAAACTACCTTGAATCTCCACACCCTGATATGTCTCTGATGTTTGAATACATCTTGATATCCTTTTATTGACATTTCTTACTATTTTCAAGCCAGCCAGGAAAATTCAGTATCTACCTTTGTTCAGCATGCTTTCCCACCAGACGCCAGATGCCCGTGTATTTAGCCCTTCTCATCTCCTTCAGGTCTTTGCTTAGCATCACCTCAGTGTCACCCATGCCATCTTTTAAAAAAACTGCCATGCCAGCTCTAGCTTCAGAACTCCTTATTCTCTTTTCCTACATTATCTTCTCCTACACCAATTCTCTTCTAATATACCTCACTTACCTGCTTGCTTTTAGCTCATTTTCTCATTCCTTCCCATAAGAATAAAACCTGTGGAAGGGCAGGATTTTTATCTGTTTTGTAGAGTGTTTTGTCATGAGCGCCTGACCAGCAGATAGTTGGTGCTTAATAACTATTTGTTGAATGAATGAAATTGAGAAATGATTAAAGTTTTAGAAAATTTAAATAAATCAAAAGAATAATAAATTTCCAACTATTAAATAGCCAACTGTTTACCTTATGGTATATATTCTTTTAGTTTTTATTTTTTTAAGGATTTTATTTATTGATTTATTAGAGACAGAGAGAGGCAGAGACACAGGCAGAGGGAGAAGCAGGCTCCCTCCAGGGAGCCTGATATGGGACTTGATCCTGGGACTCCAGAATCATGCCCTGGGCTGAAGGCAGATGCCCAACCACTGAGCCACCCAGGTGTCCCTCTTTTAGTCCTTAAAGTATATATGTATGTATCTGTGTGTATATATTTATACATAAATATAAATTACATATGGATTTTTAGATATAGGTGCACAATTATACCTTTTAACTGTAGAGACCTTTTTAAAATCATTGATTCATTATCACTTTTTGCATAGTAAGATGTTATGTATATGTTTATATATTTTTGTCTGATTTTTTTCTTTTGATCTTGTTTATGGTGTATTTTAACATAAAAGTTTAACATTTTATATTTGTTTCATGATTTTTTTTTCATGATGATGATTTTTAAATTATAAAAGTACTTTGAGTCAATTTCTCCCTAAATATCAAGAAACAGATTGTGTCTGTTGATTTCCTTTGTGAAATAAGAAATTTTAGATTTTAGTATACTTTTGTTTTCTTCATTTCCTAAATTTTAGTACTTAGGAAAACAGATTTTTATAACTTACTTTTATATTATTGGTCTTCTCTTTCAACAATTACTCTTAATACATAGATTTTATAGCCATGTAACTTAGGTATTCAGATTTCTTTGCTTAATATAGTTTCAAATTAGACGAACTTCTACATTTAAGTTGTCTTGGCTCATTTTTTTCAAAAGCCTGTAATTTTTAGCCACATAATTTTAAAAGGAATATTATGTGGGTAAATTGCTTTCTAAATCCTTGTGTTTATGACAATCTCTTTCTGTTTGTTTATTTTCCCTTCACACATGAATTGTATTTTGGCCAATTATAGAATAGTGAGGTCATACTAGTTAAATTTAACATGGTTATTGTACCACTGATATGTGGAGTTCAGTGAAGTGGTGAGCTATGATGTCAGTCTGAACTCTCTGCATTTGTACATAACATTTAAAAAAATTCTACTTAGATGCTCATAGGATTGTAAAAAAACTAAATTATCTCCTGAGTTTGCCTTAATATATCTAAGAATGGATCTTTTTGAAAAATAACATTTTACTTGAAACAAGAACACGGCTTTCAGGACCCTAATCAGCGTCTTTCTATTCAGGATCTTTTTCAATTCAAGTCATGTTGTTTTGGCTACTCTTGGGTTGTTGCTTTTATTTCTATTACTTATGCCTTAGTCTTCTCTAACCATGTTTATAATATGTAGTTTGGGGGGCATCTGGGTGGCTCGGAGATTGAGCATCTACCTTTGGCTCAGGGCGTGATCCTGGGGTCCTGGGATCGAATCTTGCATCAGCCTCCTGCAGGGAGCCTGCTTTTCCCTCTGCCTGTGTCTCTGCCTCTCTCTCTGTGTCTCTTATGAATAAATAAATAAAATCTTTAAAAAATACGCAGTTTGGTTTTCATCCCCCGTACACTGGTATATTTAATTTTCTAATTTAAAAAAAAAATAAAAACTTTTCTGTTTTCCCACAATGTTTTTTTTGAGCTTTTTAAAACTTGTTCTCTGAAATCACTAATACAATTTTTTGTTTTGTTTTTTGCAGTTTGAATTCTGCCTTTTATTGCTCTGTGATGTGGATCCTTCTGCTCTTGCCTTTTATTTTCTTCAAGATCATTGTTTTGACTATCTCATCCCACAGCCTTTTTATCTTCGTTGATACTGTCCTCATTCTTACTCTCGAATGAGAGGATGCCCATACAGGATAACCAGCAGACAATATGCAGATGGCTGGGGGCCCAGACTCTATCTTCTTGGACCATGGATCAATTATATCACTATTTGATCGATATAAAATCTCAACATAGATAGAAACTTACGTCAAGATCCTGACCTAATTGCCATCATCTAGCATGCTTTTCATTACCTACTGTGGTTCTTTTGTCCCAAGATGAAATTTTCTCCTCTCTATTCTGATTAAATGGATGGAGAAAATATGTAAAAAAAAAAACAAAAACATTTTTGCTTTTTCCTTCCATATGAGAGTTCTGTTTCCTAGAGTACAGTGTTACTCTCTGATCTCCCATTTGTGTCCTATTTCTTTTCTAGTCGCTGGGGTTTTTTGGTAGTTGCTGAGTACAAATGGCTAGAGAGGTCATGGATTGAGTGGAGAGGGCAGGGAAGAGGGGCATGATGGAAATGAGAAAGGCAGCACTGCGGCTCCCATGACCTAGTGCAGTTTTTCTGATTGACATGGATCTTATTTTTCTAAATGGGGGTCAGCTAGTGAGGCAGTGATAATGTAAATTTATACATACTTCTTGGGAGAAAGGCTTTTTAAGTTTCTAGCAGTATCGTGGATGGTCCACTAGGACACAGTTACCTATGATAATTAAAGAATAGTAATTATTATCATATAATAATAATTAAAGAACCTTTGTATTTGGTGGGAATTCCTCATAGGAATGATGATCTTGTTTTGAGTGCTTGCTATGAAGGTTTTTAGGTGTGTGTGCATTTTCTGTGATCTTATAAGAGCCAGTTAGGATTCTTTTGTTTCCAGCGACAGAAAATATCATGTATTTTACTATTCGTATAACCAAAAAGTCTAACGTTAGTTAGAATGCATGTGTCATAGCTAACCAAAGTACTCAATTATTATCCTTGTGACTCAGCGCCTCTCTACTGTGCTGGCTTTTCTCAAACTCTAGGTAATAGCACCCAGCAATTCTTCATATCTTCTCCTGACAGCAAGATGGTTACATTAGCTCTGATTTCAGATTGACCATGGCTTAAATTGACAGAAGGTAGAGCCTCTTTTTCCAGTACTTCTTGTAAAAGTCCAAAGTTTCATGCTTAGACACATTTAAGCTCTTTTCCCATCATTGAACCATCAGTGCAGCCAGGGGTGGGATTGGCATAAATCTGAATCACAGGCTCTAGTTCCTCCAACTGGTCTTCCAGTTAAACCTGCACCCAAGTCGGGGTGGGGGGGTGTCAACAAACAAAACTGTAGACCGACTTCTGAAAGAGAGGAAGATGATGAGGAGGTGAACAACAGATGAACATCTGCTGTGTTTAAGTGGGAAGTTGTGAGAGACTCTGAGAGGAGCCACTGGAAATGCTGGAACACCTCTCAGGCCTCTGACACTGGAGCCCGCGGCACACTGAGCCTGTGAACGAGAAAGGACTTCGAGCCTTGAGACGTGGGGTTGGATACTCCTCAGTTGGTATATGAATGTATAACAAGGGTTTTTTTTTTTAAGGTTTTATTTATTTATTTGAGAGAGACAATGAGAGAGAACAGGTGGGGGGGGGCAGAGGGAGAAGCAGAGTCCCCTCTGAGCAGGGGGGCCCCCATGTGGGGCCAGTCCCAGGACCTTGGGATCATGACCTGAGCCGAAGGTGGACACTTGACCCCTTAACCGACCGAGCCAGCCAGCACCCCTGAAAGTATAACAAGTTAATGAAGCTTATATTTGGCTGCTTACCTCTCTAGCTTTGCCCACATTTTCATCATTATGGCTTTTGTAATACGTAAGTAAGGAAATGCAAACTAATTAAGAGATGTGTCAGTGCAGGAAAGCTAGGACCAAAAAAAAAAAAAATAGTAAATAAAAATAAAATAAAATAAAATAAAATAAATAATAAAATAAAATAATAAAATAAAATAAAATAAAATAAAATAAAATAAAATAAAATAAAATAAAATAAAATAGCTAGCACCCAGTGCTGAATTATCAGCCATGCAGATACTCCCTGTGCCTGTCTGTGGCTGGTTTCCAGTCTCCGGCTCCTGATCCATGATTCCCCGTGGCTCTGCGGCACAGCCGCCCGGACGTCCTGCTCCCGCTGCACGGTGGTCAGCGCATCTCCGCGGCCCTCCCCTGGGCCTGCCTGGCCTCCCGCCCCGGGGATGCTGCAGGGGAGTCTGCGGGCGGCTGGGAAGCGGTGGTCTTCCCCGAGCCCTCCCTGGCGCTCACCCCCCAGGTCAGTAGTCCATTCGTCACCCACTTCTTCATGTTTTGCTGCGCTGTCGCCCGCGAGTCCTCGCAGGAGTGGGAGGGTATTTGAAAGTCACCGCATCTGTTCCCGTCATCACCGTGCTGAAACGGCTGCAGACTCCCCGTCCCGTGGAAACTAAAGTCCACAATCCCTAGCGTGGTCTACACCACCTTCCACCGAGCTCTCTTTCGCCTTCTTGTCTGGCAGACAAGTCACTCTCTTCCTCACGTACCCTCATACCTGACGCAGAGAAAAATAACTTTTGCCTGCACGTTCACAGCTCGCTCGCTCGCTCGCTCCGGACCGCCTTCCCGAGCCCTTAAAGCAGATTGGGGCACCTCTGTCCCTCTGCTCCTCTCAGGCCTTGCTCCTCTCCGCCGAGCAGCTACTGCAAGCGTCTCCTAAATGCATTTGTGTCTGTCAGCAATGAGGCGGAATGTAAGTAGCAGAAAACCAGTGACTTCAAGAGACGCCTCAAAACTACAGAAGAGGGACGCCTGGGGGGCTCAGTGGTGGAGCGTCTGCCTCCGGCTCAGGGCGTGATCCTGGAGACCCGGGATCGAGTCCCCTATCAGGCTCCCTGCATGGAGCCTGCTTCTCCCTCTGCCTGGGTCTCTGCCTCTCTCCCTCTCTCTCTGTTTCTCATGAATAAATAAATAAAATTAAAAAAAAAAAAAAGAAAAAAACGACAGAAGCAGCGGCTGGAGACAGGGCACCGTGATGTTAGATGTGCAGCATTGCGGCCGCTCTCCGGGCCCTGGTCCCGTGGAGGGAGGCTCACGCTTCGGCAAGTGTCACATCCAGGTCGGAAGCAGGAGGGGACAGGCCCTCCCCGGTTCTGCGCAGGTCCCATGGCTGACTGTCAGTGCCAAGCCCACGCTGAGTGCGGGGACCGCCCCAGGAGGGTGATGGTAGGCCCCTGGCTTAGTCCAGCATCGTTCACCCCCCGGGGACCGGAGGGGTCCCATCCTCCCCGAGCGGACCATGACCCCCCTACCCCACCCCACCCCGTCCACGGACCCCCGGGGCTGCAGGTAGACGGGAATGTCACGGCTCAGATGACAGCGGCCGGCCGGGCCAGGCGCCCCCAGCGCTGGGAGCCGCGTGACATAGGCCTTCTGTCCCCTTTTGTGTCCTGTTCATCTTGCGTCCTTCACAGTCAGCCGTGGTGCCCGGCGGGGATGCGCACCCACAGATACTTGCTGCAACGGGTGGGACCATCCGACACGGCAGAGACACACGGATAAAGATGCTCTTCACCGGGTAGGAGGCGGCTGCACGGACAGCACATGCGGTGACAACGGGTCACACTGATCCTGCTTCTTGTGTTAGGGCGACAGTAAGCACCGAGCCTCGTAGCAGCGTGTGCCTGCGCTGATGAGAGCAGGGCAGCTGATTATATGTAAAGGCAGAGGACTAAGAAGGTTCTAACTGGGGATCCCTGGGTGGCTCAGAGGTTTAGCGCCCGCCTTCAGCCCAGGGCGTGACCCTGGAGTCCCGGGATCGAGTCCCACGTCGGGCTCCCGGCATGGAGCCTGCTTCTCCCTCCGCCTGTGTCTCTGCCTCTCTCTCTCTCTATCATAAATAAATAAATAAATAAATAATCTTAAAAAAAAGGAAAAAGAAGGTTCTAACTAATGGACATTATCGACTGCTTCTGCTTTCTAAAATACAACTTTGGAAATGTGATCTAAGAGCCCACCTGAGACTTGGTTGAATGCAATAAAGAAATGCAAAATAATAGCGGCTTAAACAAAGTGCACGTCCACTTCTCTCTCCCGTGAAAAAGAAAAAAAGGCTGGAAGTGTGAAGTCCAAGAGGTTTTCAGAGGTCTGGCTCCTTCCAGTTCACTGTTGTGCCAATTCCCTGAGTGCAGCCCCGGCCTGATGGTCCACGATGTCCACGGAGGCCTCAGCCCTCCTCCCCTGGGGACGAGTGACAGGGGAGCCATGCGCTGAAAGTGGCACGCCGCTGCTCTTGGTGTAGGCAATACACCCGAGTGCTTTTTACTGGCAAAAATGTGGGCAAATAGTTTGATAATACACTCATTCTAGTTCTAAAATTCTCTAATGCTGATTCATCTGCATTTTATGAAATGTTTTCCATAGAATATTTGAATTTCATTATGTATTCTAGATCGTATGAGGAATGCCTGGGGGGCTCAGTGGTGGAGCATCTGCCTTCAGCTCAGGGCGTGATCCTGGGGTCCTGGGATCGAGTCCCGCCTCGGGCTCCCTGCATGGGACTGCTTCTCCCTCTGCCTGTGTCTCTGCCTCTCTCTGTGTCTCTCATGAATTTTGTTTTTTTAAAAAAACTTTATTCTAGGTGTTATGAAAAAAAAAAAAACGAAGGCAAAGAGGACATTCATACCAAAAAATGTATTCCTATCTAATAATACAGATATTATAAACACTTTATTATACTTTCTGCTGTGTCCACTTTCATAAAAAGAATTGCTTTTGTGAAAAAGTAAAATGTTTGTCTTTGAATTTTGAGAGACTACATTTATGTATCTTAGAAATACAGTATGTATAAGAAATTGTTCAAAGTAGATATTCTTAGAAAATAAATTATTATTTTTTAAAGATTTTATTTATTAGAGAGAGACACACACAGAGGGAGAAGCAGGCTCCATGCAGGGAGCCTGACGTGGGACTCGATCCCTGGTCTCCAGGATCACGCCCTGGGCTGAAGGCGGCGCTAAACCGCTAAGCCACCGGGGTTGCCCGAAAATCAAATTATTAAATAACAGTTAACTTGGGATTCCATTATATGATTTAAAATCGAAAATATTTGATTTATGATATACCATAGCATGTGCTGGACATTTTAGGCTTCTTAAATTACTTTCGTGCAAGTCATTTTTAATTTTTAGACTAGATGAATTTAGAGATTCCAGTTAGGAACTTTGGTCAAACTTTCAGGATGTGAGAATTCATGATAAAAAACTTACTGGCTGTGATAACCATGATCCAAAGAAACCTGTCATCGAGATGCAATTCTCTGAATTTCTTTTAAGATTCTAGATTTTTTTTTTTTAAGGATAAACAGGATGTTATCAGCATTCACAGCCTCCACCAAGGATAACCACTGTCCTGACCTCTTGCAGGATAGATAAATATGGTCTCTTTTTGTGCCTTATGTAAATGGAATAATATGATAATATATTACCTTTGCATCTAGCTTATTTCAGTCAACATTGTGTTAGTGAGATTCATCTTTGTAAGTTGCTCGGAGTTGTTTCCATTCCCTCTCATTACTGTAAACCATTCCATTGCATGAATATACCACAATTATTTATCTTTTCTGCTGTTAATAGAGACATGAGCAGTTTCCACTTTGGTGCTGTGATAGAGGTGCCCTGAACTTTGGTGAGCGTGGACGTCCAAAATACCCCTTGCTGTTGGCTAACACTTAGGAGCAAAATGCTGGGTCATATGGTGTATATTTGTTCAGCTTTAGAGGATCCTGCCAATGAGTTAGCCAAATTGTTTGTTTCAATTTACATTCCCATGAGCAGCATATGAGTCTCAATTACTCTGTATTCTTGCCAACCTGTGCTATTGTACATTTTAGCCCTTCTGTGGCAAATGTAGCAGTATCTCTTTGTGGGTTTAGTTTGCAGTAATCATGGACAACTTGTCATATACTCATTGTCCTCTTTTGGTGATGATGGAGTTCTTTTGTCCCAGTCTTAGGTCCATTTTTTTATTGCCTTAGCAGTCTTTTGTGTGTGTGTGTGTGTGTGTAGTGATAGTAGATTAGTTTTTTGTTGAGTATGTGCATTGTTAATATTTTCTCGCACTCTGTGGCTTACTTTTCACTCTTTAAATTATGTCTTGATGAACATAGGTTTGTAATTTTAATATAACCAGATATGTCAAGTTTTTTCCTTTGTGGTTGGTATTTTTTGGTGTGTCTTGCTTAATTAGTAAACCTTTTTCTACTCCAAAGACAATATATTCTCATTAGCTTTCTTTGAAAGCTTTATTGTTTTACCTTACATATTTAGATCTCCAATCTGTCTAATATTGGTGCTTTTTTTATAATATAAGATTGGGGTGAAGATTTTTATGTATTTTTCCATAAGGATTTTCAGTTGACCTACAACAATTATTGAAAGGTCTGTTCTGTCTTCAGTATGCAACATTATCACCTTCATCATAAATCAGTTAACAGCGTATGAATAGGTTTATTCTAGATGTATTGTGTTCCATTAGTGAGTTTTTGTAGCCTGACACCACACTGTCTTTATTATTATTGCTAAGAAGTATTGATAGTTAATAGTCTAAACCTTCAGCTTTATTAGTCTTTTTTAGGGCTTCCTTGACTTTTCTTGGCCATTTACATATCCATATGAGTTTTATTTATTTTTTATTTTTTATTTTTTCCATAGGAGTTTTAGAATTAAAACATGCTGGGGTTTTGATTGTGACAATATTGAATCTGTAGATTAATTTTGGGGCAATTTATGTCTTTACAGTATTAAATCTTAATGTCTGTTAATATGTTATATCTCTAATCTTTCATTTAGGATTTTTATATTTGAAGTATGAGAGAGATTGCTCTGTATTTTCTCTCTTTTAATGTCTTGTTTGGGTTTTGGCAGGACATAAAGAATTGATAAGTGTGATTCCTTTCACTGTACTCTCGAAGAGTTTGTATGAAAGATCTTTAAATATTTGCAAAAGTTTGCCAGTGAAACCATCTGGGCCTGGGAGATTGTTTGTGGGAAAGTTCATTGTAGACTCCTAGTTATGCTTCTTAGACTTTCTCATTTTTTTTTCATCAACTTTGGTAATGTGTGGTTTTTTTTTTGAGGAATTTATCCAGTCATTCAAGTTATCTATTACTGCAAGTGTGTTCATAATATTCTTATTCTTTTTAGGTTGTCAGTCGTTCTTATCATGATGTCTTTTTTTTTATTCCTGTTACTGATATTTGTACGTTCTGTTTTTTTTTTTTTCATGATAAGTCTTTAAACAGTTGACCTAAAGAAACCAGCATTTGCTTTATTTGATTTTTCTCTACTATATGTTTGGAAATATAAATATGCTTTCTCCTCTTCAGAATTATTTCTTTTTCCTGAATTGTTTTTAGATTTTTTTGAGCTTTGTTTTTTCTAGCTTTTTGAGATAGAAAGTTAAATCTTTGTCCAATGAAATCTTTGAGATTCCTCCTTTCTCATTTTCTGTTAGAAATACGTAATCCAGGTTATAGTCCTCCACCTCCAAGCATCACTTTAGCTCTAACCCATGAATTTCTATTTGCTGTGACTTTACCATCTAATGTTAAATATTTTCTAACTTCTCTTTTTACGTCGTTGAATCAAAGATTATTTAGAAATACATTGTTTAATCACCAGTTGCAGACTTTTTAGGTATCTTTCTTTTATTAATCTCAGACTTCATTCCATTGTAACTGGAAAATATACTCAAAGAATTCCAATATTTTGGAAATTGGTGAGGTTTTCCTTATGGCTAGTACGTGGTTTATTTTTGTCATTATTCCATGTTCACTTGAGAAGAATGTGAGTTTTATCATTCTTAGGTACAGTATCCTGTCTATATTTGTCAATTGGGTCAGTTTTATTGAGTATGTTCAGATCCTTTGCACTTTTATGTGATTTTCTCTTTTCTGTCAGATATTGAGATTTATTACTTAAAGTTTCCCATTATGATTATGGATCTGTATATTTCTCCTTTGATTCTGTCATTCTTGATTTAAATGTTTGAAAGTCGTGTCATTCGGGTGCAGTTTTATGACTGTCATATCATCTAGTCAGATCTCTCCTTTTATTCTTAAGTAGCATCCCTCTGTCTCTCTAGTAATATTTCTTGCCTTAAAATTTATTTTTTACTTTTATAACTATAACAGCTTACTCTCGGTTAATGATTTTCTAGCATATACTTTTCTGTTTTTGACTTTCGACCATTCTATACCCTTACAATAATGTATGACTCATAAAAGAGTGTTTGAATTTAATAGTGTGCCAATTTTACTTTTACTTGTAATTTTAATCTGTTTTAATTGAATGTATAACTGTTAAGATTTGATTTACATGTACAGCCAAACTTTTGTTTTCTTGTTCACAAATTTTTTACTAGTTACATTTTCCTTTGATTCACTCATAATGTGTTCATTTACTATTTTTTTTGTAGTTACACCAAAGATCCTGTAGGTTTGACTCATTACCATTTGATAGAAATGATTACTTTTATCTCCTCATTGATCCTAACTCCATTTAATCGGCTCTCACCTTTTGTTATTTTTTTCATATATTAGTGCTACAAATATTTATTTATTTATTTTATTTTACTTATTTTATTTTATTTTTATTTTTATTTTATTTTATTTTTTTAGTGCTACAAATATTTTAAACTTCAGAAGACATTGCAGTTATTGGCCTGGGTAGTTAACATCTCCTTCTGTTTAACGACATATATTTCCTCTTATTGATGATCTTTGTTGTCTCTAGCATTTTTATCTTTCTGGGAACCTTTTCTTCCTGCCAAACAAACTCCCTTTAATGTTTTTCTGGTTCAGGCCAAATTCCCTAGTTTTTGCATCTATGAATATATCATAAGTTTGCCTTCAGCTATATTTTCACTGAGTGTGATAGCATTCTAGGTGCGTAGTTAACTTTTTTCTCTTAACTTTAAAAATGTGATTCCAGAGACACCGCAGTGGCTCAGCAGTTGAGTGCCTGCCTTCGGCCAAGGACGTGATCCCGGGGTCCTGGGATCGAGTCCCATATCAGGCTCCCTGCAGGGAGTCGGCTTCTCCCTCTGCCTGTGTCTCTGCCCCTCTTTCTCTGTGTCTCTCATGAATAAATAAAATCTTAAAAAAATGTAATCCATTACCTTTTGACATCTGTTATTTCAGTTGATCTTTGACCATATTGTGACCATTTCAAAGATTTGGTTTCCTTTGGTCATGGTTCTCAGCATCTTACTGCAGTATGCCTACATACGGTTTTACTCTAATTTACCCTGGTTGGGATTTGGTGAGCTCTAGGAACTTGATTTGTTTAAATAAATTTTGGAAATTTCTCACTCTTTTTATCTTTAAAGGTTGGTTCTATTTTTTTTCCTCCCCCTTGAAGATCGCCACTCCATCTGTGTCTAACTTCTCAGCATATCCTATCTCTTTCTTATGTGCTTTTTGTTTCACTCTTTCTTTTCTCTGTATGCTGGTTGTTGCTACTCCACTGCACTAATCCTGACCTTTGTTGCATCCAGTCTACCAATGGATTCATCCTCTGAGATCTAAATTTCAGATACTGGCTTTCAGTTTTAGAGTATCCATTTCAGTTTTACTTTGCATATATTCTATTCTCTGGTAAAAACACTTCACTTCTTGTCTATTGTATTTGTGACTACACATTAAAAATACTATGTGGCTTAAGCTAAAGAGAAGTATACTGTGTACTTTATTGCTTTGTTATTAATGATTAGAATCACTAAACCTTGGAGTGTTCTAAGCAGTACTGATATCTTGTTCAAGGAGGAGCTTTGCAATTGTCTTGAAATTGAGCTTTCAAATGGTTCTTTGGATGTGGCTGTTGAATACTTTGAAGGGCATGAAATGCTCGGATTGGAACTGCCCCTGCAGATCTCTTCGGGCATGGAGGAATGTGCTTGTGGACATCTGCTCAGGTGCACATTCCTTGTGGGAAAGCAGGACTTGAGGAGTCCTAGAGGGTCTGTCGTGGACGTGGCGTTAATGGCATCCACTTGGGCGATCATGGCAATTGTCATGTTCCCTGTTGGTATTCCTTTGGCCCCCCGAACACATATCCTATTGTAGTCCATCTCAGTCTCCCTCTGCTTATTACGGTAGACCAGTTTTTCCTCATTTCTTATTGTGAGATCATTCTTGGTGTCCATCTGCCTCATCTGCTTGTCCTTGACATTGCTTCTAAAAATCCTTTGTGGATTAAAGAAGTAGCAGTGCTGTATTTCAGAGAGACAGACACTTAAGGTAATGTGTCCCGAATACGATGGCTGGGGGTGGTGAGTGAAGCTGAAAATTCTAAGAAAGAAAGTAAAGTGTCCAAGTGAAATTAGGAAATATGATTCAGTCGTACAACATCTGTATGTGGACAAGTTCATTTTGAGTTTTTCCCTCTTTTGTTTTGTTAGTATTGGGAAGCACTGCTGTGGATTCTTAGTGTATAATTTTTAAAATTTAGATTATATACCTGACAGCAGAAATGTGCAGTTTGGTGTTTTGTACCAGCAAAATGTGCTCATTAGCGTAATTAGCATAAAAGAAACATTGAAGATTTCTAGAAATCCCCTCATGGCCCCTTCCTATCACAGCTTCCTTCTGCCTGAAGAAAATTTCTCTTAACTTCTAATAGTGTAGATTAGCTTTGCTTGTGTTTAAGCTTTTTATAAATGGAATCATGCAATATGTATCCCTTCAGGTTTGACTTTGAATCGTTAGTGCATCATAGGGGTTTATCCATTGGGTTGTGCATAGCTCATTGTAATTATTGTGTGATATGCCAGGTATGACTGTATTACAGTTTTTATCTCCCAGGTCGGGGGAATCAGGTTCTTAGGGGAGATTTGTGTCTTTCCCCTCCAGCCCTTCTCTGTGGCAGCCAATGTGCACTTTGGATTTAGGGTGGGTGTTAAGTAGCAGACAATTTTTTTTGCACCTCCTCAAACAGTAGCAGATCTGTGCTTTGTTTTGGAACAGGATGGGAGCCTGAGATGCCCTCCTGCCCACCTGCCAGAGGCCGGCAGCTTTTGCTTCTGCCCTTCCTCCAAAAGTCCCTGGGGTCAGGAAGGAGGGTTTTGTATCCCTTCCTGGAGGCAGATAAGTTTTGCTTTTCTCTTCCCCCATTGTCCCTGGCAATGAGGGTGTGTGTTTTCTCTTTCCTAGTAGTTGAAGGATTTGTTTCATGGATGAATACAGGGTTTCCTTCCTGTCTGCAGCCAGTTGTTTCCTGCATGTCTGAGCCACTAAGGGGGACTGTGCCTCATTTGCCCCCAGTCTTTCGAGCTAAGCACCCAGTTGAAGCCTGTGGAGAAGATCTTACAACAGTGCAAACTCAGCTTGCATCTAGTTATTCTAAACTGATCCTGTAGTTAGTTCTTGGGCCTTTGGGAATTAATTACCATTTTATCTGATTTTTTTTTCTTACCTGCCTCTGTGACAGTCACCTCTTTCTCTCAGGCTTTTGTCAAAGGTGGAACTACTCATACGTCCTCTCTCTTCAGAGAAGGGCCTGTTACTCTGGAGTTTTCTTGAGTGCTTTCCAAC
Source organism: Canis lupus dingo (assembly GCF_003254725.2). Taxonomy (NCBI): domain Eukaryota; kingdom Metazoa; phylum Chordata; class Mammalia; order Carnivora; family Canidae; genus Canis; species Canis lupus. The sequence goes on along the minus strand of NC_064258.1, from coordinate 54,514,499 downwards.
CTGACAATTTAACTTATCTTCCTCCAGAGAGAATATATGCTTCTGCTTTAACGAAGTGGGGCAGGAGCACGGGGGCGACATCAACTTAATCCACTCATTGAGTTTATCTGAAGCTGAGCCTGTCTTTGTAAGGGATCATCTAATTCTATTTCATTCTAAGCCTTAAGATGTGGATCCAGGTAGTTCTCACTGAAAGGACACCGTTATTAGATTAGGTTTTTCTTTGGCAGCATCTGAACTCCAACTTTTTTTTCCCCCTCAGGCCCTATGAGATTACTCAGGCCCATTGTAACTTTTCAGTATTTTAGCTACTACTTTTATTTCTTATTTATTTATTTATTTATTTATTTATTTATTTATTTATTTATTTACTACTACTTTTATAGGCAAATCTTATTGGGGGGAAAAAAGTAGCATTCCCTGCCCACCGCCACTACCACCAAAGGAAAAGTGCCTGCGTACACCCTTTTTACTTCTCTTGAGACTTTTTTTAGTTTGAGATTTTACATATCTTTATCCAGCATTTCAAATTGTCCTTGATAGTAGCATTGGAGATGTGTGTACACACACACAGTATGTATGCAAGTGTATGTATGTGTGTGTGTGTGTACACGCTTGTCTGCCATTGCTGGGAGCCAAGGTCTTGTAAGTAGAATCATTCTGAGGATTCTGAGCACACTGGGTAAACTCTGTATCTGCTCTCTAACTCAGACTTCCTCCTGGCATTTTTACATAGAGTTTTAATCCAGTTGGGTAGACAGCTCCCCCGAATTATATGATGTAGTGCTTTTGTCATCTGCCCTCAACCAGCTGATGCCTCAAGAGGAGGCTCCTCTGTTCATAGTAAGGGTCAGCAGACAGGTGAGCCCAAGTCTCTGTCATCTTGTGCAACACCTTCAGCATGAGGCCCAGGAGTCTCTTTCTTAGCCCTGTCCTCTCTGCTGACCTGTCCCACCATGACTCTAGACAGGACAGATAGAGACAGATCAAAGAGAATAATTGGGAGTGATGCCATTTATTTTATACTTGATCCGACCCTGTTTGGTTAAATAAGCAATGGCCTGTGCTTATTTCACATGTTTAGTTAGTTTGTTAGGAAGCGTAAAATCACTATTATTGCTGTCTCATCAGAGAGCAGAGAACGGCTGACTAAGAGGGTATAAGGACTTTGGATAGGACAGTGGGTAAGAGGACATAACTGGCAGGGGATGAAAATATAGTGCAGAAAAGATCGCCTGCAACCAGAATTTCAGAGGATTAAGCCAGTACCTTGGTCTGAGATATCAGATAACACTGGATGGAAAAATCTAAGCGTAGAACCAAGACACACATCATGGAGCCCCACCATTAGGATAAGCAAAACATGTCATTTTATTCTGTTTAGGATTTTAAGCAGGCATGAGTAAATAAAAACATTATCCAGTTGGGAAGAAGAAAGCAGAAATAAGCATATGGCACGATAGGTTCACATAAAATCACAACCAGAGAACTTTTGTACTTCCACTTCTAGACCCAGGGCTGCTGACACGTGTCTTGATTTTCACCCCCATACTTACAGTAGGATGTCGATGACTGGTAGCCATGACCAGCTTCTCAGAATGAGGGCAGGGCCCTACTTTATTTACTTATAATTGTTCTTATCCTCCTAGGTGGTCCTAACTGTTCTAACACACAAAATTACAAGGCACTTCTAAACAAGGGAGAGTCATAGCAAAATGGAAACATTGCTTATATATGAATGGATCACACAAAATGTGCTGATTATTTTTCTCTTATGGGAAGAAAAGCTCAACTGTTTTTCAATGATTAATTGTTAAGAGGTTGGAAAAGAACATGAGATAACTCGGATTCCTTATATAATTATGTCTTGCTATATTTAGTTCGTCTTAAAAATTTTGTCTTTTAAAACTGTTTTGCTAGGGACATAGGCATAACTCTATAAATCTTATTTTCTCCATCAGGAGACCCCAATTTCCTAGTGTAGATAAGGTGAGAATGTTGATTTGATAGACTAATCTCTGTGGAGTGTACCTGTCGTCCTGTACTCAAGAGTTAATGGATCAGTTAGCTATTGCCATGAAAATGCTTTGTTACAAACCACTCCAAAAACTCAGAAAAATATAACATTACACATTTATTATGCTCACAAGTATAATCCTCGGGTTTTACAGCAGATCTGTCTTGGCTGAGTGAGTGGTTCTGCTTCTCATTTAGACCTATGGTTTGTCTGTGGCAGCTCTACTCCTTGTGTCTCTCATCCTTCTTGGATCAGTAGGGTAGCCATGGAAGGCTCTCGTTGGTGGCAGAGGCACAAGAGTATGAATGGAAATAGGCCCTTTAGCCGGAGCTTGGAACTGGAATACTCTGACTCCTGCCCACAATATCACTGAGAAAAGCCAGTCATAGGGCAAGTCTAAAGGCAATAGGCAGTGGTGTACCGTCTGTGCATTATGGGGTCATGGCAAAGATCTAGACGCAGAAAAAGTCAGAACCAGTAGTCAAACTTCAGATTACTTATGTGTTTGGATATTAATGCCTGCAGTAAGTTTTCTGACAATACAAAACCTTTTACATCATTCTCTTTATTTTCTTTAACATGATATTTACCTTCTGATGACTGTCATTTCCTTGCATCAGAAGTCGTAAGAGGTAGTAAGAATTTTCTAAGAATTGAGTTAACTTCATGATTTCTGGCAATAATTAGTCCGTCAGACCCATGGACTAATCCACAGATATAAATATGTGGAATAAGGGCCACCATGACTCTCTTCTTCCTACCTCAGTTACTGCTGAGTGCTCATGGCGTGCTTCCCCTCTGAGGTCAGCTATGGGTTCAACTCTCTACTCCAAACAGTCCTAACCTATCAGGCAGATGTGAGAGTTGAAAACTGTCCTTCTACACTAAATAAACCAGATTCTATTCACTGTCAGATCGTCAAAACACCTGTCTACCATCAGGAAGTATGTACGAGGCAAGATAGTTCATCTGGGATTACATGATGTGAAATATTTTACCTTTCTTAATTCTTGTAGGTATGGCAAATAGTGCTGGTGGAAAAATACCACACAATAAGGACTCTGAACCATTATGTGCCCTATAAACAGAGTATTCATTATTAACTACATTGTATTTAAAATGGCATAGGGCAGCCCTGGTGGCGCAGCGGTTTAGCGCTGCCTGCAGCTCAGGGTGTGATCCTGGAGACCCAGGATCGAGTCCCATGTCAGGCTCTCTGTATGATGCCTGCTTCTCCCTCTGCCTGTGTCTCTGCCTCTCTCTCTGTCTCTATGAATAAATAAATAAAATCTTTAAAAAAAATAAAATGGCATAATGTACCTGGTATGATTTTAAAGTAATGTTACCAGTTCAGGTTGGCATTTAATTTAATGCTTAAAAAATGTCTTAATGTCTTAAATGATTTGGTTAGCCATTTCCAAAAGGAATTGAATAGTAGTCCCATTTCATTTGTTGGTACGCATAGTACCTGTCACTTGGATACATTTTTTTAGATCCTTTCCAAGTTTCGGTGATATGTACCTTCATGTGAACTGTCATCAGTTGAGGACTCTTCTAGCACTGTCAGTTCACTCAACAAACATTTTGTATCTTACTAGCAAGTTCCTTTGTTTTGGGGAACTCACAATTTACATTTATATAATCATAAATTACTAAATCATTTAGTAATCACTATGTATTACTTGCAAATATATAAAGAAAGGCAAACAAATGAGGGATTTGGTGCATTTGAAGAACTTTTCAAAGAAGGATTTTTAAGCTGTGTTTTTGGAAAACCATAAATGTGACATGACATATTATTCACAGCGAAAAGGGGAAGGACAGTTAAGGCAAAAGCATTTAAAAGCTAACAGACAGGGACGCCTGGGTGGCTCAGCGGATGAGCGGCTGCCTTCTGCCTACAAACCTGCCCAGGGCGTGATCCTGGAGTCCGGGGATCAAGTCCCACATCGGGCTCCCTGCATGGAGCCTGCTTATGTCTCTGTCTCTCTCTTTGTGTCTCTCATAAATAAATAAAAATCTTTAATAAAAAAAAACTAACAGACGTAAATGATGATGGTATAGAACATGTTTAGGAATTGCCGTGCAAGCAGGGACATAAGTAAACTATTTTGTTAGTTCATACAGGACGTGATGAGGGGTCTCACTAACACTTTGACGTTCGAGATGGAGAGAAGGACCTTTTGAAGGGATATTTTGAAGATAGTTTGATAAGACCTGATGATCAAATGTAGTGGACAGGGGAAGAGGAGGTGATGCCGGAGTCTGAGGCGCTGCTGTTTTAATCTCAGGCTACTGCAGAGAGTGTAAGGATAGGCGCTGGGAGGGGGGATGCAGGAGAAAGTCAAGAATATGCAAAACTGGTTGAAAGGGCCCAGAATCTGGGAGGTCAGGAAGATGTAAACAAACAAGAGATTATATCAGTCCTACAACTTCCTGTGGAAGTGAGAACCTATTCCCAGGCATCTTGACCTGAGGCTTCAAGCAGATACTCAAAAATATTTCTAGAGAAAAAGGGAGAAGAAGAATTATTCTGAAGAAGAGTGCCATGTTCTATCTGATAAGTTTTTGGAGAGAAGGCTGTTTTCAGCCAGCCATGGTGATGCTTCTGTGTCCTAGACATGTACCTTTTTTATGCCAGAGCAAGTGCTATCTTACTCTAGGATACGGAGAATGAAACACTCAAATTGCCCAAATTCTTCCCTTTTCCTTCTGCCCCCCCCCCCCCTTCTTTCCTTTTTTCTTCACTGAGGTGTAACGGTTTGATGAACTTAGTAAGGAAAAGATCCATCAGAACTTTGTTGGGTGAAGCCCCTGAAATTTACAGAGGGTGTTAGTCCACGTACTCTCCAAGAAATCTCTTACTTAGTGTGTCTAGTAAATAATATCTTTCAGAAGTGAGTAAAACTAAAAAAAAAAAAAAAGCCAAATCCATGTGATTTTGATTCTCTGTTGAACATATTAGCCTGTGATTTAAACTCTAAACTTTTTGAGGCATGTCAGTAATTAGCAATCAGCTAATTGTAAAATAATTTAACTCTCAAGCATAGAAATCTAGAATTAGCCTTGTCATTGCACACCTTTTCACCTAGAAGCTTTCTTCTGGTTTTATTCTCCCAACTGCTGAGGTTGAAAGTGGAACTACTATTTTTTTTTTTTTTTTGCCTCCTGTTGCCTTGTAGTTTCTCTGGATTTCTTATTTGTAACTTGGTAACTTTAAGATATAATTTGCCTCTTTCTTGTAAAAGTTCAATCTAATATATGTTTTTTTTAAGAATGAAAACTGAAAGCCTAATATTTGATAAAGCATTTGCTGATACTCTATAACAGCATAATGATTATATGATTTTTTTTTTCCTGTTTGAGCATAGAGGCTTACATTTTCTGGTTTAGCATTATTTTTACAGATACTGTTATTGTAAATTATTAAAACTGTCTCAGCTGAAATGTCTAGCTTCTTGTACTGAACAACATTTCACAAGGCAGATTTTGGTAAATCTGTTTGGTTGAAACACATTATTGTTACTTTAGGTGCCGACTATTCTGATGCCGAGTTTCCAATTGCCTTGATTAAAGTAGAAACATCCTATGGCTTGGATGACTTACATTTCAAATTGGTTTGAGCAAGATGATTGGTATGAAGGACTACAAAGAGTAAGATATATTTATGTTGTGATTATGATTTTCTGTGGGTCTTTTTTCTGCTCTCCTGCTCATGCAGCTGTTATTTCTTTGTCATTTATGTTGCAGACATTTTTGCATTGCAATATTTTGAAGGTAAATAAGACACTTGATAGATTCCAAAGCAGAGATAAGAGGATAATTATAAATACGGTCATAATCATACATTGAGGAAAAGGTTTTTTTTTTTTTTTTTCTGTCCTGGTTTCACATGAATTCTTAATATTTTCAGATTGTCTTCAGGCTTTAAATATAAAATAGAATTCTTTTATGAGACTAATATATGAAAACAGTAATACTTGTAATAGTCATTTTACATAAAGAAAAAATTTTAATGAAGCAGAAGATGTGCATGATAACACTATGTATTATATTAATATCGTAAAATTAAATGCAAAGATTTTCTGAAGAGTGCCATGTTCTATCTGATGAATTTTTAGGCAATTAATTATGTTTCAAAAGATTTGGATTGTCACCATGGCAACTTTTGTATAGTATTTTGAAAATAGCTATTCTGATCTATTATTGCAATAGTACAAAACTGCTGTTTAAAAATGTATCTAATCAAAATGGATTTAGTGTAAAATAATACGATGTCTTTTTGATTATTTTCACCTTTTTAATGGGAGATTTTTAAATCACTTAAATGAAGCATTCTGTAGATTTTTTTTCTCACACAGCCTGGATTTTTCTTTTTATTAATGAATAGAACAAAAGAGCCAGAGTATCTTCCTGGGGTTTCATCAGCTTTCCTCACTGTTGTCGGAGGGCATATGCTACCAAGATAGGCAGCACTGCGTTTCTCTCCCTGTCCTGCTTCCTCAGGGTCCCATCCTCCACACATCAATGAAAGACATTTTTTCAGTATTTTACTCCCTTTTAATTATCTTTGTCACTGTAATTCCTCAGCAGTTTAAAGCCGTCTGCCTTTTGGGATTTTCTTTGTTTTTTTGTTTTTGTTTTTGTTTTCATTTTTTTTAAGCTGTGAAACAAAGCTGGTAAACATCTCTGCAGCCAGTTAATAGCAAACTCTGGAGAATAATCCTCATACTGGGGATCCTAACACATTCTGCAGAAAACAGGTGGAGAATCAGTGGGTAGCTTGTCATTCTGAATTTCAGTCGTACCCATAAATGATGGAAGTACTTCAGCTTATGAGTTAGATAAGTCCCACTGGACACACATACACACCTTTGTATTGTGTGTGTGCATTTTAAATATAGTAAGTGCATTTCTGATGTTGAACCAAAGAGGTTTTTTTTTTTTTTTCTTCCAGTGCAGTCCGTGTATTTCCTCAATGGGGAGGGATAAGGATGGTAGTCCAACTCGCTAAAATGCTTTTTACTAAAATTGAGTGTTCCTTTATCTAGCGACTTCAGGGGAGTTTACATTAGAGATTATGAGGATTCAATATCTTTTTCTCCATTATAACACCAGTCGGCCCTTTAGTACCATTAGCCTTTATAAATGAATTTCTGGCTCTGAGACCTATTACAAGAGTAGCTGTTATATATAGACACAGTGCAACCCTGAAATTACCATATTGTCATCTTCATGAGTTTGAGCCGCTTCTGGCTCAAATTTTGGTCTGTTCTTATATAGACTTGGATGAGAATGAAAGATCCTATTCTAAATAATGAAAATTGGCACATGAATATTGACTTTAAGTTCTCCTAAAAGCAGAGCTTAATATTTTTCAGTTGATGTGCATGTGCATATGTATCCTATATAATCAGCATTCAGCATAGCACATTTTTCAATAGAATTTTTTCTCCTAATTTATTTAAAAGCAAAGTTATAACATTGTAGTGTGGGGTTTATAATGTACATAAATGCAACACATTTGATAATAATACGAAGGACTATGGGGGAATGAAAATATGGTTGTGGGGTTATTACATTTTACATGAAATAGAACGGTAACACTGAGTACAACAGATGTGGTGAGGATGCAGAGAAAGGGGAGCCCTCTTACACTGTTGGTGGAAAGAGTTTTTTTTTTAAAGTTCACAAGAAAAGGTAAGTTGGATTTTTTAGTTAACATTGTAATTTAGAAATACAATGTTTGAAAAATTACATACAAGTATGACTGGTCTTTCATAGAAACTTATGATAGTATTAATTTTAATATAATATTTATGGTGTATGTGTATATTTCTACAGGTACACAGACACACATAATAATTTGATTTTCACTTAGTTTTGCAGGCTTCTTTCACAGTGTTGTAACTCTAGCTATATTTTAAATTTCATTGTGATTATTTCATATCAGCATGCTCTTCATATTCAGAAGTGAACTTTAATGTTATATAAATATAAATACACTCATCACTTTTTTTACATTTCATATACTTAATATAGAGAATATCTTTACTGTGAGTGTAACATATATGTTGTATTTCATATGAGATTAAAAGAAAAAATTGAATTTAGGTTAAGAAATTAATATCTTTGCAAGTAGGCTGTTGCCAGGTTACTGACATTGTCACTTATGTGTGGGGTGACACAATGCTCAGACTTTCTTCCTGAATCCTTTCTAAATCTCCATTATTCAGTGTACTTGAAGGTTTAGTACATCTTTAAAGTGTACATGTTGTTACTGGAAACAGAAGATTATATTTTCTGAAGTAACAAATCTCTAGAATGTACATGGAAATTCTTAAGTCATTCACATAAAAATGAAACCTATTCTAAAGTAAGAATACAAAAAAGTAGATAATATTTGTCTGAAATATATAATTAATTACAACGTTAAGTTCACATACATTTATTTACCTAGATGTGTGACATATATTTTAGGACTTATGTTTAAAATAAAGATACAGATTTTGGAATGATTCTGTAGTTGAATATTTTCTATTTGTAGTAATGAGAAGCATTAATTATATAACCATTCATGCTGACTACAAAGATAACAAGAGCTTCTGGACATTTCTTTTTATCTCCTTAGCAATTACAGATATAATTTAATAAAAGCTGTATCATATTATATATCCTTTTAATAATTTTGAAAAACAATAAGGAAGTTTCAAATACTGCCCGTTTAAATACATAATTAAGATTTATAAATACAAGAGTATTCATATATATATATTTTAAGATTTTATTTATTTACTTGAGAGTGAGAGAGTGCACAGGGAGGGGCAGAGGGAGAGGGAGAAGCAGACTCCCTGCTGAGCAGGGAGCCCAATGTGGGCTCAATCCTGGGACCCTGGCCAAAGGTAGATGTTTAATGGACTGAGCCACCCAGGGGCCCCAATATTCATATATTTAATGATGTGTAATTTTTTCAAATTTTGTTCAAAATCCTAGATTTTATAATATGTTCTTATTTTGTTTTATGCTGTTTATTATTTTAATGGCTGTTTTGGACAAGTTATTCAACTCTATATTTATTTATTTATTTATTTGACATATTTTATTTATTTATTTATTTATTTATTTATTTATTTATTTATTATTTATGGCAGACACACAGAGAGAGGCAGAGAGATAGACAGAAGGAGAAGCAGGCTCCTTGGAGAGAGCCTGATGCAGGACTTGATCCCCAGACCAGGATCATGCCCTGAGCGAAAGGCAGATGCTCAACCACTGAGCCACCCAGGCATCCCTCAACTCTAAATTTAAAAGGAAATTATATGGTTAGATTGTAAGACTTGTGAAAGCTGCTTAGGAACAAAGTCATACCAAATTGTATGACAATATTGAAATTTTTGTATTATTTAAATTTGAAAATTAAAAAGTAGTGAACTTAAAGAAGAGGTAATTTAAGATATACTGATAATTAAAGTAAAAATATATTGACAAAGTGAATTTTAAAGTAACATGCCTTTTTAATAAGGAGCAGAGGGACTTTGAGTTTGTAGTCTGGCAGGTGAGGAGCTTAGAAGTCTTCACTCTAGCCTAAAATGATAAAAAATTGAGCAAACTGGAAAAAAATAAATCAGCCACTCTTCTTAGATCTCTAAGAGAAGTGAGGTCACAGGGCAGTTTACTTCTTCCACAGTTGGAGAGATGGACAGGCAGTTACAGAAATTCACAACCTCCTGGAGCAGAGACCTACCAGCTAAAACCTCAGTGGGAACCAGAGCCCAACTAGGAAAACCTGAACTATAACTGATGAATTGCTGGAGGCTCATGTCACAGGTCTGAGAGTTAGAGACTCCATGGAGGCCCCATGCTTGTGTGCTCTCACCTCCAGCATCTCTACCAGGTCCTCACTGTGAAGACCAGGGAAAATCCCATCATGCATCTGGCAGGGAGAGAAGAAAAGGAATCATTTTGAAATAGGTCCTAGCATTTTTTTCTTAGCAAAGCTGTTCTAGGAAGAAATAGTTTTATCAGAGCCTTACCTATCTGGGGAAGGGAAATAACCAACTCCAGCCCACTGTACCCATCCTTTCCCAACTAAGGGATAAAAAAACCCCTCCAAGAATCACTGGTGAAATTCACATTACACAGGCATGGACTCACCAGAGGACCTAATCACAGGATTATAGAGCACTTTTCCTCCCACAGTTACATTACCAAGGGTCAGCTGACCACAGTGCTTTTTACCCACTACATCATGTAATCCTCTCAAGGAAAGATTGTAGGGCATACTGAAAAGCAAAAATGAACAAACAAGCAAACAAACAAAAAACCATCAGAACAAGAGTCAGATATGGCAGGAATGTTGTAACTATTGGACCAAGAATTTAAAGAAACAAAATTAATATTATAAGGACTTTAATAAAAAATAGAGAACATACAAAGACAGGTGGATAATTTAAACAGAGAAATGGAAATTCTAACAGGAATCAAAAAGAAATGCTAGAGACCAGAAACACTAAAAAATGAAGAATGCCTGTTAGCTCATTAGTAGACTGGATATGGCTGAGGAAAGAATGATTTAGCTTGAGAATATGATGGTAGGGACTTCCAAATCTGAAAAGGAAGGAGAAAAAAGAATGGGGGGGAAAAACAGGACGAAATACTCAAGGGCTGTAGGCCAACTGCAAAAGATGTGCCGTACACATACTGGAAATACCAGGACAAGAAGAGAAAGGAGCAGAAGCAACAGGTGAAGCAGTAATGACTTAGAATTTCCCCGAATTATGTCAGACAGCAATCCACAGATCCAGAAAGCCCAGAAAATACAAAATGAGATAAATGCAAACAAAACAAAACAAAACAAAACCCTCACCTAGGCAAATCACATTCAAACTGAAGAAAAAAAAAATCAAAGCGAAAATCTTCAAAAAGAAAACAGAGGAGCAAGAATAAGAATTATCATTCAACTTCTCAGAAACCACAAAAGCAAGAAGAGAATGAAATGAAATATTTAGAGTGTTCAGAAAAATAAAATACCAGCCAAGAAATCTATACACTGTGAAATTATCTTTCATGAGTGAAGGAGAAATAAAGACTTGCTCAGACAAACAGGAATTGGGGAATTTCTTGCCAGTAGACCTACCTTGCAATAAATGTTAGGAGAAGTTCTTCAGAGAAGGTAAGTGGTACAAGTCAGAAAATCAGATCTGCATAAACAAAGGAAGAGTATTGGAGAATATATAAGTAAAGGTAAAATAAAAACTTTCATTTTTCTTATTCTTAATCTTGTTAACAATTAACAGTTTGTATATAATAAAAGTAAAACAATATATTTTATTATACTTTTATGAACATACACACATACATATATGTGTGTGGTGTTGCTTATGTATTTATGTATAAGTAAAATGAATAACAGCAATGATATAAGGGATGAGAAGATGAATTAGGGAATTAGAGATATTTTGTTATTTATAAGGTGCCTACACTACCTGAGAAGTGGTATGGTGTTATTTGAAAGTAGACTTGGAGTAGTTATATCTTACAAAGTCTAGGACAGTCACACACAATTTTAAATGATATGCTAAGAAAGAAGAAAAAGTTGAATCATATAAAGTGCTCATTTGAAACCACAGAAGAAAGAAAAAGTGTGGAGGACGAAAACAGGAACAAATTGAAACAGTAAAAATTGGGTATATACTAATCCAAGCGTATCAATCATTACCTTGAACATCAATGGCCTAATGCACTAATGAAAACATATAGTTGGGTCTTTGTCTACAAGTAACTCAAATTAAATATAAAGACATACATAGATAAAGAGTAAAGGGATGAAGAAGGATAAACCATGCTAACACTAATTAAAAGAAGTGTCTATAGATATGTAAATTTCAGAGCAAGGGTAACGAGAGACATTACATGGTGATAAAAGGGTCAGTAATCCAAAAAGACTCACACACAACTTTAATGTGTGTATGCCTAATAACAGTATTGTAATACATGAGGCAAAAAATGATAGAAGTACGAGAAGAAATAGATGGGCATACTGTTCTAGTTGGAGACTCTGAACAGATCTACCAGACAGAAAATCAGTAAGAACATAATTGAACTTTATAGCATCTTCAAGCAAGTGTGTATAGTCTACACTATGGATTACTTCCTCCAACAACAGCAGGTTGCACATTCTCCTCAAGCTCACATGGAACATTTCCCTAGATAGATCATGTTTTGGGCCATAAAGCACATCTCAACAACTTAAAAGTACAGAAATAATACAAGGTTTACTCTCACACATCAGTGGAATTAAACTAAAAATCAGTACCAGAGATATAACTTGAAAATCTCCATATAGAGACTAAACAACAATCTTCTAAATAACACATGGATCAAAGAAGAAGTCTTAAGAGAAACTGAAAAGCATTTTTAAACTGCATGAAATTGAAAATACAACTTAATGTAATTTATGGGATGCGGCAAAAGCCGTGCTTGGAGGGAATTTATAGAATTTAATGCATATATTAGAGAAGAAGGAAGATCTAAAATTAATCATCTAAGCTTCTGCCTTAGGGAACTAGAAAAAGAGGAGTAAATTAAATAAATGCAAAGTAAGCAGAAGAAAAGAAATAATAAAAATTAGATCAGAAATCAGTGAAATCCGAAATAGAAAATCAGTAGAGAAAATCAACAAAACAAAAAGGTGCTTCTTTGAAAGATCAATAAAATCAATCGCTTCTCGGCCTTTTGGCTAAGATGAAGTGTAGGATCAATAAAATCTATTAGCCTTTAAGCTCGACTAATTAAAAAGAAAAGAGAGAAGGAACATGTTACGAATACCAATAATGAAAGAGGGGACATCGCTATATAACCAATGGATATTAAAAGGGTGATACAGAAATACTACAAATTTGGTAATCTATATGAAAGGGACCAATTCTTTAAAGATATAATTTGCCAAAACTTACAGAAGAAATATACAACCTGAATAGACCTATGTTTTAAAGAAATTGAATGAATAATAACAGTTTATGATACTGTGATTTATAAGAAATATGTATTTATTTAGTCATTCAGATGTCAGTGTCCCAAGTGTAGAGAGCCATAAATGTGTCTTTTGTTATGCTAATAAGGTGACTTTTAGAAAGCATGTAAGGATGGAGGTTGATGGCTGGCCGGAGCCAATCTTATGATTACAGGGTTGGAACTTTTAATCCCACCCCTTGACCTTCGGGGAGAGGAGAGGGGCTGGAGGTTGAAAGATCTCCAGTGGCCAGTAGTTTAATCAGTCAATCCTGTATAATGAAGCCTCTACTAAAACACAAAAGGAAGGGGTTCAGAGGGCTCTCAGGTTGATGAACGCGTGACCCACTCTGAGAAGATGGGATCTCCTTGCCCCTTCCCTCTACGTTGCTTCATGCGTCTCTTCTATCTGGCTGTTCCTGAGTTATGTCCTCTTATAACAAACCAGTAATCTAGAAGTAAAATGTTTCTCTAAGTTCTTGAGCCATTTCTAGCAAATTAAGACTTGAACAGACCCTTCACTGAAGAAGATAGATGGCGTATAAGTATATGGAAAGATGTTCGACCTAGGGAAATCCAAATTAAAACAACGAGTTACTACTTACATACCTATTAGAATGGCCTATCCAGAACACGGACACCACCAAAGGCTGGTGAGAGTGGGAAACAGCAGGAGCTCCCATTTATTTCTGGTGGGAATGCAAATGGTGCAACCTCTTTGAAAGACAGTTTGATCTTTTCTTTTTTTTTTTTTAATTATTTTTATTTATTTATTTTTAGTTTGATCTTTTCTTATATAATAGGCATACTCCTACTCCAGCAGTCCCCTCTTTTGCACTCCCTGTTACTCACCTAAAGGAATTGAAAACTTAAGTTTACATAAAAACCTGTGCATGGGTGTTTATAGCAGCTTTATTCATAACTGTTAAAACTTGAAAACAACCAAGATGTCCTTCAGTAAGTGAATGGATAAATAAACAGTGGTACTCTTTATTATTTATTTAAAAGGGAATATTTTTCACTGCTAAAAAGAGATGAGCTATGAGGCCATGAAAATACAGGGAGGAAACTTAAGTGTCTATTACTCAAAGAAAAGATTATATACTGCATGATTACAATGAAAGGGCATAACTATGGATAAAAGGTGAAACTGGGCAGAGTATAACAGTATCAGTGCTTGCCAGGGGTTATTGAGAGACGGAGAGATCAATGGGCAAACAGAGGGGATTTTTTAGGGCAGTGTATCTATTCTGTACAATCTACAGTGGTGGATGCATGTCCTTCTACATTTGTCCAAACCCATGGAATGCACAACACCGGGGGCCAACCCTACTGTAAACTAAGGACTTTGGATGATGATGATGTGTCAGTGTAGGTTCATCACTGTAACAGATGTACCAATCTGATGCTAGGCATTGATGGTGGGGGGAGGTTGTGTGTATGGGGGACAGGGAGTGAACGCAAACTCTGTCATTTCAACTCAGTTTTTGCTGTGAAACTAACACTGCTCTAAAAACAGTTTATTAAGTTTAAAAAAGATTTAAAAAAAAAAAGCAGTAAGTGAACATTCTAAAAATGATTCCATTTTACCTGTCTAAATCTTTCTCTTACATTTCTTTTCCAGATATAAACTCAAAATTTGCTTAAACATAAATGAGAAACAACTTTTATTTACAAACATTACGAGTAGTAACCATAGACCCCAAATGTAAACCACAAAAGCCTATTTAATCCACACTGTAGTTAAAATAATGTATATTTCAAAAAAAAATAATAAAATAAAATAATGTATATTTCCAGTGAAAGGTAACATTGTAACATTACTAGTTTAAAAAATATGTATATTTTAAAAAATTTGTCAGGAGTGCTAGTGCTTGAGGAAATACAAGTGCCAGAGGAGGAGGAGGAAAGAAGATTCTTAGAGTTAAACAAGCACAGTTATCATGGAATTTTTCACTTCAAATAACTTTTTACTTAAAAAAAACCCCACTAATTCCACTCAGATAAGGAGATTTCATGGGATGAAGACAGATTCAGGGAAGAAAGAGGAAAGAAGAAGAGATCTTTTGTAGAACGTGGAAATATGAAATAGAAAAGATATAAAGAAGAAAGTAGCTTGATAAGTAAACTGGTGATAATGTAACTGACTAGAGTTTACTAATTTTGAGCATTAAAATAAAGAAGAAATACAGGGTTATGGTCAGTACATGATTCCAGTAATACTGAAAAGGAAGCAGATGATGGAAACACTGCTTTATTTTTCAATGACATTACCAAGTTTTGTTCAGAGCAACTTGTTTTAAACCACTAGGTGGCAGGGTAGAAAGAGAAAAGGCACACTGAACAGGTACCCATTACACTTGTGTCTTAGGTCAGGCGTGTGTATATATATTTATGTGTTAATGTTTCATAGGTGTGATATTTGACATTTGTGTTAAAGCAATAACAACATAAACAGAATATTGATTAAATGCTGACGTTTGGTTATGTTAGGCCATGTGAACCAAACTTATTATCTCCCAGGTATTTACTTAATTTTTCAAAAATATTTTTAAGCTTATAATTGCTATTTATATTTTTTCCTTACTTGAAATAGGTATGAAATTCACAATAGTGAAAAATTGGTAGTTTCCTGGTATAACTTTGCAGTATAAGTGAAGACTCTTATGTTGAGAGTCCTCATTTTTAGACCAATATTTTTGACCATATTAGACCATCATAATGGTCTAGATTCTGCCTTGAAAAAAAATTTTTTTTGGTCAATTAATCTATTCTTGAATGCCATTCAAGGTAACTCTATAGGGTAATGCTCAGAAGAGGTTCTTTGTTTTTGTTTTTGCCTTAGATATTCCCTGTTTCTGGGTTTTCAATATGATCATAGATATACAAACAGTCCCCCACTTGGTTTCCTTTTCTCCACGATCCTAGAAGAATTGAGTTGAGAGTTTACACAGAGATTCACAGAATCCCTTGAGCTGAGATGAATGGAAGGGAACACCTATTTCAGAGGATTTCTTTTAACTAGAAGGAACAGAAACCTGAGGTTAGATGCCTGCCTCCGTGCTCTGCCCTGGCTTGGAGCTGGGTCTCCCTCCCTGCTTACGGGAGCCCCAGCCAGGCTGATTCTTCATCTTGAGGGCTGTTTACTCCACTGTCCTCTGCCTGCCACGTCAACATTTTGTAACCAGTGGTTTCCAGTTTCCTTCTGTCCCCTCTTCACAATGAACAGTATTGTTAACGCAGCCTGCGGACCTGCCCTCTGTCCCATAAATAGTTATTGCAAAGATACTGAGTCACTGTAAAAACAGTGATGTTCTCTGACAGAGGCTACAATCCTCCCAATTTTGGCTTTCAGGGTTTTACATTTGAAATTGCTGCCCTGCATGAATTGCTAGTATTTAAAAATCAGTAGGTTTTACGTAAAAATCTAGATACTTCCATTTCTCTGGAAGCTTATATAAATCTGGCAACATGGGAGGGTCTTCTCCAGTGGCACTAGAGCCCGTCAGATAGAATATGGCCTTTCTGTTTCACTGTAGTCCCCATCACTCCTCTAGGGTTCCCATTCCTTGGCCAAATGTTATTTGTCATTTATCATTTTATAATTTCGTGTTTTCAAATTTGAGTTATCTGCCTTAATGTCTCTAGACATTTGGGGATTTCAGCTCTCGTTCTCTGAAAGTGTACATCGAGATTAATAGTCCTAGTAGAGAATTTTTTCAGGACATTAAGATAAGGATTGATGAAGATAGACATAAAATAATTAAGTTTATTGAATCATGAAAATGGCTGATGTTTCTCCAAATTTGTTTTTTAAGGCAAACATGTCCCAGGTAAGGCAGGTGGGACTGCTGGCCGCTGGATGTCAGCCGTGGAACAAAGATGTATGTGCTGCCAACGGAGACAGGTTTGCATATTGCGCCACCCTGGCCATCTATATTTACCAGGTAAGATACTATTGATTCTTTTTGATTTCTAATTTAATTAAGTAAAATTAAAATTTAATTTAATACCTATTTTAAAAATCCCTGTTATATAAAAGGCTTAGTGCTGTAATTTAATTGATACTTCTATTTTGTTGCTGTTTATACTATATAGGTTTTACAGGTCAGACTTTTAGAAAATGCTTATATCATAGTTTTAAATTATTGGAAAAACCTTAGTTGATGTCATAAACCTTTATGTGCTGTTCATCAAAAAGAATTTCCTCAAGAATTAAAAGCTTCCAGTTCATGAGTGGTGAGCAATTAGAATTTAATCCTTTTAAAATATATTTCCATATAAGTAGTTGGAATTCATGTATTCCTTTGTTTCAGACCTGGCTCAGTAGCATTTTCTATGAAAAAAAATCATAAGTTGAAGAATGTGGGTCATCTGTTAGAGATCATTATAGTGAAAACAGGGCAGATATGAAATACGTTGAGCTATTCTTGAGATTCACACCTTTATCACTCCTTTTTCTCATGTCTGAGCTCCATCCAGACATCTCTTCGTCAGTTCCCAATCTATAGAGCCCATGGCCTTCTGAATAGCCCCAGATAGAGGTACCACAAGCATCTTAAATCAGGTCAGTCTTTCTGCTCAAACCTAGAGTCAGCATTTCAGTGTTAGCAGCTAAACTTTCATCCAAAGCCCCCGTGTGAAGGTTAGCTACCTTAGGGCTCTCTCTTCTACTCACCTCCTGTACTAGAGGTAAGCGGGAGCAATCCTAGCATTTGGTAACCTTTATATCCTTCTCACCTAAACTATTATAATAATCTCTTACTATCCTCTTCGCTTCTACTTTGAGTCCCTTTAATTTATACTGCAGTGTAATCAATCATCATGTAATGCAAATCCAGAATTTTCTATCTTCAGCTGCTCCTCATTCTTTCATATTAACATCCAGACTTTGTAGTGTGACATTGTTTTGCAGTGTTTCTTTCACCTCTCGGCTCACCTTGTGGCCCGGGCATAACCAACCTAATTGTATTTTCCAAAACATCTCAGACTCTTTATATCTTGCCTTTGCTTACACAAGGTTTTCCATTTGCCTGCGTTGCCTGTTTAGAGAATGTTTTCTCATCTTTCAAATCTTGGCTCAAGTGTCTAAACTCTTTTCCACATTCTGCTTTTTCTCTTTCCTGTTAGCAAAGGACCTTAGGAAATGCACTGCCTGTCTGCCTGCTTCCCTTTGCCAGCAAAAGCCTTCCTTACCTTTGAATTTCTCAAGTTACTCTGTACTCTCTGGAATTTAATAGACACTCACTAAATACTTTTTGAATGATATATGTCTTTTGTTGTTTTGAAACACCAACTCATTCCAGTTAAGAGTGAAAAAAAATTATTGGATTATTCCAGAGTAAAAATCCTTTTAATTACTGATACTGTAGTTTATCGACAGTTTAAGAAATCATAGCAGTAATCTACAAACCAACTAATTTTCCACAACTTTGAGTTATATTTTATGTAGTCCATTATTCAACATTGTAGAAACACCCAGGAATCAAACTGCAGTTTCAGTGTAACTCACATTTTTTCACTTTCCATTGCTCTGTACACAAAGACAGCAGCAGGCCTGTCAATCTCTTCCTTTTCCCTCCCATCTGCCTCCCTTACACTTTGCATGTCTCCCCAAGCTTCTCACTCCCAAAGATCTCCTACAACATTTCTCCCTTAGTCTTAAGTCCCTGTCTTCTTGTTTTATTTCCTTTTAGAGAAGCAGAACATAAAAGTCAAGGCCAACTGTTCCTGCATGGAGTAGGGAAGAGAGTGGATGAAGACAGAAGTTAATTTTTTTCATGTTCGCATGTGTCTTAAGTTTGATGATGACATTTTATGACTTGAATATTTAGGAAGACTGGGTTATAATTATTAAATTAAAAATTTCTGAAGAAAGTTTATGTGTCATTTTTAAAGACTGAAACAAACTAAAAATCACCCTGATTTAGAAATTAAAACAAATTCAGGTGGCAGTTCATTACAGAGTCCACTGCAAAACCTTGTTTCAAAGTATGCAAATAGAAGATTACATTTGTATTAAATGATGACGTTAACATTCAACTTATATTAATCAGTACTGTTTTAAATGTCATTATCTAAATTGAAGTGCTTTGAAAAATATGCTACATAAATACAAAATATAATTATTTTCAAAGGGAATATTTTTTAAATAATATATAGGGTCAATGTACAGTCAGTATTTGATAGTCTGTTGATGCTGTTATTATCAAATCTGTCTGAAATATTAAATGATACTTGTAAATGCCATAAGAATTTTTTCTTTGACCATTGAATTGTGAACTACTCTAAAAATAATTTGTGGTCCAATTCAGTGTAATGGTATGGGCTTGTCATACTGAATTGTAAATATAATAATCCCTGTAAGTTATATATATTGTGTTTAACATACTACTTGGATAATTTGTATAGTAAGGCCAGTGACGGTCATTGATGTGCGCAGAGCTTCTTGTGTTTTTATTGTATTTATAGACTCTTCCACTGAATTTCTAACTTATATAGTAGTTTTTTCTATTATGTGCATTAGACACATTCACATTATTTACCATAGATAACTGAAATCACTGAATAGCTTAAAACGTACAAACTTATCCCTAAACGTACAAACTTATCCCTAAATGTACAGAAAATGTACTTATATAAACAGGCCAACTTAAGATTATTATAACTGCAATACTAATAAGATGAAAACTCCACTGGTACTTGGTTGTCTTTAATAATATTTTCATCTGAAGTTGTTCGGAATAGCTAAAGTTTAAGTAGTAATAGATACAGAAATTACAGAAGGGAAAACTGAGGGAAATTATTAGTTCATTAGTCAAAGTTTTATATACAGAGATGTTCACTACAGCATAATGTGTGATGGCAAAAGTTGAAAGTTGCTTAAATGATAAATAATAGCATAATGGCTCATTTTTTCCATAATATGAACTGGATCTCTTCCATTGGCCAAGAATCTCTAGGTAGTAAAAATACAACAATGAACAAACCAGGCAGATTCTTCTCATCAAATTCATATTCTTAGTAAGAACAGGGGGCAGGAAGTGATCCTAAAAAAAAATAAGCAAATAAATAAGTAAATGTTGCAGGAAAAAAGTGTTCTATGAAGGACACAAAACAGGTAATACGTTAGAATCACTGACACGAAAAACAAAGGCAACATAAACAAGTGTGACTTCATCAGACTAGAAACCTTTTGCACAGCGAAGGAAGTCATCCACAAAATGCAAAGGCAGCCCACTGAATGGGAGGAAATATTTGCATATCATACATCTGATAAGGGATTAATATCCAAAGCACATAAAGAACTCATATGACTCAATGGCAAATTAAACAAATGATCTGATTAAAAAATAGAGGATGTGAATAGACATTTTTCCAAAGAAGACATACAGGTGGCCAACAGATGCATGAAAAGAAATCACATCACTCATCACCAGGGAAGTGCAAATCAAAACCACACTGAGATAGCACCTCACACCTGTTAGGATGACTGTTTTCAGAAAGACAAGGAATAACGAATGTTGGGGAGGATGTGGAGAAGAGAGAACCCTTGTGCACTGTTGATGGGAATGTAAATTGGCGCAACCACTATGGAAAACTCTATGGAGGTTTCTCAAAAAATTAACCCTCATACGATCTAGCAGTTCTATTTTTGCGGAAGTAAAAACACTAATTTGAAAAGATGCATTTCAGCATCTTTTTCACTGCACTATATCTGAGACCTGGAAGTAATCCAGTGTCCATTGATGGATGAATGGGTAAAGAAAATGTGGTGCATATGTACATGCAATGGAATACCATTTAGCCATAAAAAGAAGGAAGGAAACTTTGCTGTTTGCTATAATGTGGGTGGACCTTGAGGGAATTATGTTAAGTAAAATATGTCAGAGAAAGACAAGTACTGTATGATCTCACTTAAAGATGGGCTTCTCTTTAAAATTTTTTTTGATTTTTTATTTATTTATTCATGAGATACACAGAGAGAGGGAGAGAGAGGCAGAGACACAGGCAGAGGGAGAAGCAGGCTCCATGCAGGGAGCCCGACGTGGGACTCGATCCCTGGACTCCGGGATCACGCCCTGGGCTGGAGGCAGGCGCCAAACCGCTGAGCCACCCAGGGATCCCCTATGATCTCACTTATATGTGGAATCTAAAACAACAACCAACAAAATGAACTCATAGACACTCACAGATACCCAGGATAGATGGGTGGTTGCCAGAGGTGGGGATGGGGTGGGGGCTGAATGGATGAAGGTAGTAAGAAGGTACAAACTTCCAGTTATAAACTAAGTAAGTCATGAGGATGCAATGTACAGCATGTTGAATGTAGTGAATAGCACTGTATTATTTATTTGAAAGTTGCCCAGAGAGTAGATCTTAAAATTTATCATCACGAGAAAAAAAGTATAGCTACGTGTGGTGATTGTTAACTAGACTTACATGATCATATAGCCGTATATGCAAATGTCAAATCATTATGTTCTGTATCTGAAACTATCCAATTTAAAAAAAGGATAGAGTTATGTTTTGGGGTGGGTATGGGTGTATAAATTTATTTAGATACTTTGGTCAGAAAATACCTTTGTAAAGAGGAATCTTAGAACTGAGACCTGAACAGGAAAGAATGAGTAACCACGAGCTAATCGATGGGGAGAGCATTCGTTCTTTGTCTGACTTATTTCACTTAGCAAGATACCTTCTGCCTCTACCCAAGCTAGCCATTCTGACGGGTATAAGGTGGTATCTCATTGTGGTTTTGATTTGCATTTCCTGGCTGATGAGTGATGTTGAGCATCTTTTCATGTATCTTTTGGCCATGTGTATGTCATTTTCTTTGAAAAATATCTATGGAGGTCCTCTGCCCATTTTTAACAACATTATTGGGGTTTTTTTTGGTGTTCAGTGTTAGAAGTTCCTTATATGTTTTGGATATAACTCCTTATTGGATATACCATTTGCAAATATCTTCTCCCATTCCATAGGGTGCCTTTTCATTTTGTGATGATTTCCTTCACTGTGCAAAAGCTTTGTAACTTGGTGTAGCCCCAATAGTTTATTTTTTAACCTAATTTTTTTCCTTCATTTAAATCTAATGGAAAAATTACAGAAAAAATATTCCAAAACCAGGGTTTTTTCCTCACAGACGTAGGTATAGAAAATATAATAAAGCTCTGAATTATTATGCATATTTAAATAAATTTACATTTATTTTTACTTGTTTTAAAATTATTGTTTTGCTCCCTTATTTTTTTTAAACTTCTTGTTTTCTACTCATTATTTATCAGGGAAATGCAAATCAAAACTATAATATCACCTCACACCTGTCAGAAGGGCTAAAATCAACAACATAAGAAACAACAGATGTTGGTGACGATGTGGAGAAAACGCCACCGTCATGCACTGTTGGTGGGAATGCAAATGGTGCAACCACTGGGGAAAACAATATGGAGGTTCCTCAAAAAGTTAAAAATAGAACTACCCTATGATCCAGAAATCACAGTAACGGGTATTTACCCAAAGAACACAAGGATGCGATTTCAAAGGAATACATACACCCCTATGTTTACAACAGCATTACTTAATAATAGCCAAGATATGGAAGCAGCCAAGTATCCATTGATTGATGAAAGGATAAAGAAGCAAAAAAATATATATATATATGTATATATATATATATATATACATATATATATATATTCTATTGTATTCAATCTATTCTATTCTTTACACACACACACACACACACACACACACACACACACACAATGGAATGTTATTCAACCATAAGAAAGAATGAAATCTTGCCATTTGCAAACAACCTGGATGGAGCTAGAGAGTATAATGCTAAGCGAAATAAATTAATCAAATAAGGACAAATACCACATGATTTCACTCATTTGTGGAATTTAAGAACCAAAACAAGCAAAGGGAAAAAAAAATGAGAGACCAATCAAGAAATAGACTCTCGAGTGCCTGAGTGGCTCAGCTACTTAAGCATCTGCCTTTGGCTCAAGTCATGATCCCTCCCTGCTTTGGGCTCTCTGCCCAAAGGGGAGCCTGCTTCTCCCTTTCCCTTTGCCTCTCCCCTCTACTCGTGCTCTCTCTCAAATAAATAAAATCTTAAAAAAAGAAAGAAACAGACTCTTAATGTTAGAGAATAAACTGATGGAGGAGAAAGGAGTTGGGGGGGATGTGAAATAGGTGATGAGGATTAAGGAGGACACTTGTGATGAGCACTCGGTGATGTATGGCAGCGTTGAATCACTGTATTTCACACCTGATGCTAGTATAACACTATGTTAGCTAACTGGAATTAAAATTTTTAAAAAAGATTTCTTTCTATTCATTGAATACGTTTAACACTTGAAAGTGGACCAAGGCTTGAAATGTGTTCATATCATGTTATTAGTTGTACTAATTTTCATGTATGTAGCTTTTTAAAAATAGTGTGATTATTAACAAAAAGTGTATTATCAAAAAAAAAGCACTGAAATGTCTTGTTTATATATTTTTTTTAGTTGGATCACCGTTATAATGAATTCAAACTTCATGCCATTATGTCTGAACATAAAAAAACAATCACAGCTATCTCTTGGTGTCCACATAACCCTGATCTGTTTGCAAGTGGCAGTACCGATAATTTAGTGATCATTTGGAATGTTGCAGAACAAAAAGTCATTGCTAAGCTCGACAATACAAAAGGTATATTTATAACTGGAGTTTATTTTATTAAATGAAATATTTTTATTTTAGTAAGCAAAATAATTAAATTAGCTCAGATTTTAAAGTACTGGTTTTTAAACTTTGCAGTGCTAACGTATGTATGAAATACATTTCACATTGTGACTCATTGTGTGCATACATATGTATGAAACTGAAACGGAATTTCGTGAAATGTTTATACTTCATACACCAGTCATTTAAAAATAGTCAATACCATATGGTTTCATTGGTTTCATTAATGTTTAAATATAACAAAAATTCCCAAAATAAGTATAGAAATAATACTGGGTAAGATTTTCTTAATGGGACAGTTGATCAGCCTGTTCATTGGTCTACAAGGACAGTGTTAGGCATGTTACCTGTGCCTAACTGAGCTGGTTTCTTCCTTTATTTTTCACTGTGTCAAGATAGAAAGTCCTAGTTTACCCAAGTAGGTCTTAGTGAATTGAGTATTATTGCACTCTTTCTAGTTAGCATCTTACCCCATAATGATGACGTTATCATTTTTCTGTTGTCACATATGTCACAATAATTCACTTTTTGAGCACGACGGATGTGTCAGTTATTAATTATGATTTTGAGAGCTACGGCTGGATGTGTTTTTGATGTGCAGTTCTTTTCTTTTTTTTTTGTGCAGTTGTTTTCTAATAGTTGCTGGTTATAGCTTTGAGTTAGAAAACTGAGATGTGGCAGTCTCACTAGCTGTATTTTTCTCAGTTTCTTAAAAATGTTCTTTTCAGTATGTAGCAACAATATTGAGAATTCACAGGCAATTATATGTGAGTCTTGCTTCCAAGATAATGATGCCTTTTGGAACCTTTGGATATGCCCAACATACTTATAGTATATTTCCTTTTCTTTGTCTTTTCAAATTTAGGTCATTAGGAATGCTAAAAATACCAGTAAAATAAACCAATTTTGTTACACAACTTTCATCTTAAAAAAGTATTTGCCAAACAAGGTTAATTTTTAAACTAGAAAACTATGAATCTTATTCCCAAGTTCATATAACATGCTTACCGTTTTCACCTGCAACAATTCCTGAGCTTCAGTATTAGATAGTGTATAGTGTGTTCCAGTCTCTGAGCAAAAATTTTTTTGAAGTCAACTGTATTCAGTGAGCTTCCATGAATTACATGAATGGTAACAGTTTTCCTTAAGGTTTTCAATACATCAATGAGAAAAAGCCAGAATACTTTTGGTGCAAAGCTTTATCATGTAGAAACAGCAGTTGACCGCCTCAATCAAGATTTTTCATATTTTTCCGATCATACTTGTTTCTCTACCAATCACAAATCCTACAGGTTTTTCCAGTATTGTTTGTATCGATCAATAGTGCATTTTCTCGGTACTTTATATTCAGTTTATGTGAGACTAATTTTAAGAAACACAATAAATACTCCTTAAATGCCACATGATGTCAGTTGGTCACACAAAATCCATACTGGACTATAACTGCATAATAATACTTTCTAAATGTTATGCACAGGTACAGATTAGCCAATGTATTATTGTATTATCACTTAGTTTATCCACTGATTTGTCATCAAGCACTATATGCATCACCTCTATTCATGATGGAAGAGTTTTTTATTCATTAGCTGTGTGTACCATACCTTCTTTTGCCACTGAGCATACAATTAAATAAGACCTTCATTAGCATTTGTAGAATTCTTAAATGATTGTGGTAACAGTTTTGGTCACTTTAACATATTTTTCTTTTCCTTACATATTTTCTTTTGAAAATTTTCAGAGTTAACAATAATCCTCTTGCTGTTTCTAAATATCTCCTTAATTTGAAGTTTGAATGCTTTATTTTATTTGCAAAAAGAATATTATGAAAATTTTGGTGATTTTCATTGTAAATAATTCCCTTTGAAATGTCTTAGACTCTGTTTCTTCTTTTGAGAATCCAGCTTAAGCAAAGTGGAAATTTGTAGTCACCTTTTTTTGAAAATCAGTATTAGAACTTACACATAACAGCAGTTGAACTTGAATTTATTTCTGTATTTTGTATTTCATCATTCTGTTTTCCATAATAATTCATTTAAAGGAAAACAAGTATTAGTTTGTTTAAATGTAAAATGTTAAAATTATCATCAACTTGAAAAATTCACACTTAATAATATCCTTTCAGGGAAAAAAAAAACAACATTGTTAGCTGGATTATAGTACTACTTACCTATCTCAGAATATTTTGGGAAGAATTAAATGAGCTGATATTTTTTAGAGCTCTTAGAAGTACTTACATTAATAAGCCACTATAGACGTCTTTTCTGTTTTAACTTTTAGACATTTCTGGTCCCTTCTTTTCCTTGCTGCCTTTCTGGAAATATGCAGAGAGCCAGCATTTGAGGGGCTTTCTTCAAGTATGCCATGGTGGTTTGACCCATTCAGAATATCTTACCCCTTATTGGGAAATTCTTCTTCTGTTCATGTATCCTATAACCACATCAGCTTTTTATTGGCCTTATTCATGGACTCTTTCTTTCATTCCTTGTATAAATATGTATGTGTTACCACTCTATGTCAGGCTCTGAACTAGGCATTAGGCTTCCAGTTTCTGCCTCTTGGAACATGAAGGACTGTTGACACAAATTAATTCACTGTTAATGAACAACAGTTGACTCTGTGTCTTTGTTCATGTCATTTTCTCCTCCTGGGAAATACTACTCATCCCATACATTAAATATAACTGCTCCCTCAGAATATAACTCAAATCCAGATTTTTCCCAGGACAGTTGCCCAACGGTTCACAAACCTCTCTACACATCAGAATCATTGGAAGAAACTTATTACAAATAGATTCCTGGGCCCTAATTCCATATGATCTGAGGTACATATTCCATGTGCATTTGTTAAAAGTATCTGTGTTGGGAGAATCATGACCTCTGTCTTGAGTTACAAATTTACTGTGACCCTTATTTTATATATGATTTATTCTATCACAGTAATAGTAAGAATACAGTTAACTTTTGTATTTCTTTTGTAGTATAGTTTAAAAGCGTCTTTTACATACATTATTATATTTCCTTTCCTAATATTCACATAGAATAGGTGTTCAGCTATTTTGAGTTCTATCCATTTTATAGAGGAGATGACAGAGGTGTAAGAGGTAAAGTTATTTAATTCATCTGAAGCACCACTAAGATTTGAAACTAAATCCTTAAAAGACATAGATTGTGGCGTTTGTTATTAAATCCCTGTAGTAGCATGTAACTTTTCATACATGTAATCTTTATCTTCCCAAGATATTACATTTATATCTAAATTTAAGATCCTTTAAATCAGGTATCTATCATATCCCATATAAACTTGTACACCCAGAATGCCTACAGCAAGTCTACACAAAAACTCAAAGAATCGATTGCTTTAATATATAGTTTCTGAAAGAAAAATCTGTATAAATTTCAGAATATTTGAAGCACATTGTGGTATTAATAGTTTTAAACATAAGTAGGTACTGTTCCTTGCATTATGGAAGCACCCTAGTATGTGGCCCATAGTCTTTAGGGTTACTTTAGAAGTCCAACTCCCAACTAAGAAGGTGGTAATTTTTTTAATAACAAGCCTATTCTCATATTTTAAGTTGTTTTGGAAATGTACAGTGGAAATAATATTTTACGGCACAAACTAATTCCATGTGTCTCTGTTACGTGTCTCTGTTTTATTTATTGTAGGGATACCTGCCTCTCTTAGCTGGTGCTGGAACGTAGGTGATGCGGTGGCATTTGTTTCCCACAGAGGCCCACTCTTCGTTTGGACCATCTCAGGACCAGACAGTGGAGTGACTGTACACAAGGAGGCTCATAGCTTCTTGTCTGATATCTGTATATTCAGATGGCATACCCAAAAAAAGGGGAAAATTGTATTTGGTCATATTGATGGAAGTCTATCAATTTTTCAACCAGGTAAGAATTTAATTAGAGTCTCTTAAAGTTTATTTTTCTTTCCTTATATAATTTCTTTCCTACACAGCATATGGCCAAAATTAACAATATTTTAATTTTAAAATATTAGCTGTGCAAATTTTTGAAGTAAATTTTTACATGAAGTAAATTTTATTGTAATATACTTAACTCAGCTGTGCAGGTTGTACTTTGAGTTAATCCAAATCCAGTCATTTGCCCCGTATTTTTACTTTTTAAAGTCAGTTTATTTCTGTACATTTTCTAAGAAAATGGCCTGAACGAACAAGGACATATAGCAGAAGAATACGATGACTTACTAATATGACTCAAAAATATTTTCCCACCTACTTGTAAAATGCCATTGTGATGTTGTCGCTCCTTAGCAAGGAGATAAAAGGAAATAATAAATCTTTGGATCTCCCGATCAGCTAATTAATCTAGCTGAATAAAGGGGTCTGAGAAACTAATTTATGTTTGTTTTTTTATTTAAACGATGATAAAACATGTAATAGAAAGATCTAAAAATTACCTGAACAGTTCTCCACGCATAAGGAAGAATGGCTACTGTCTGAGAAACATGTTCTTGGCCATCTGGCATGTCTGTTGATGAATGTGACTCCTGACTTGCTAGATAGATAGATGGATTAGGATAAGGAACACTACTTTCACAAAATGTAGTACATTCAATTTATCTGAAATAAATAGAAGAATAAAGAAATTGAAGTTGAACAGATGAAATCACAAAAATTTGAATAAATATTTCTTAAATAATCTTTAGGATAGTTATTTATTAACATTAAAAAAATGACATATAAAACATTGATATTTTGGGGCCATTTTCTCTCAATACATTTCAAACAGGACCTGTTAATTTTTAAAGAAAGATAACAAGTCTACATATACTTCTTCCCCGCATCCCCTCTGCTCTTTGCACATATCCTCTTGTTCCTTCTGGTTATACTAATTTAACTTGGGGAGAGTTTCATCTGTTTGTTTCAAGTTGGAATGGGGAGGGATCTGTGCATGTTTTTTGGCTTCATTTGGATTTGTTGTTGTCTTAGATACTTCCACCCTATCTGTTCCTCTCATTGGAAGAAAATTCTATTTTACAGTTGGTCATTTTGATCTGGTCCATGCCACTTCTTTCCCTCCTTGGCTCTTTGATCTGCGGCAGCCTTCTCAGTCCCAGGGAGGTAATTTAGAGACAGTCAAGATGACAGTGTGCTTTGTGGGTCCTCCTCTTGATTCTCTGTGGTCTGGAGTTATAACCAGATCTCGTTACGGACTCCCCCACTACTCCCCCAACCAGCCTGCGCCCAGAGATTTCATAAAGATTGTGATTTTTTTTTTGAGAAAACTGTGTGCTGCTGAGCTCTATCTAAAGAGGAGAACTTTAGAGTGTGTACTTACTTTGGTCCAAATTTCATTTGAGGTATTATTCATATTTTATAATTTGTCATTGTGGCCATCTCCTTTTTCAATGACTAGGGCTTTCTTTTCTTGCTTTATTATTATTATTAGGCAAGAACAATCATTTAAAAATTATTTTTAATTATTTTTTAAAGTATTATATAATACCTTTATAAAAAGGTATTATAAAAATGCCTTTTTAAAATTAGGTATTTTTGAAGGTTTTAAGTAGTAAGACATTGAGACCTTGCATTATGTATCGAAGATGCAAAACACTGAGACATCGTATGCTTATTCTCACATAAAAAGAATAGGAAGGCATAAAGACCTCCTTTGCCCTTTGCATCTCCCTTTTGTGAATTGAAGTCAGGGTGGAATGTATGGTATTTCAAATTCTGACCTGTGACTTCCAGAAGAGGCCATCATTTTCCCATAACTCATCTTCCAGTTATTAATTGAAGTAATTTGCGCATTTGTACCTATTCATCAAGTGTTTTATTTTTCTGGATCCACCATGTGTTCATTCGCTAGGGCTGCCCAAATAAAGTTCCATACCCTGGATGGCTTAGAGCAACAAATTCCTTGTTGCACAGTTCTAGAGACCAGAGATAAGAAATCAAGGTGTCCTGAAGGCACCGGGGAAGCCTCTGCTCCAGACCTCTCCCTTAGCTTCTGGTCATTCCTTAGCTTGCTGCAGCTTAGCATCAGTCTTCACACGGCATTCTCCCTGTGTGCATGCAAGTCTCTGTTCAAATTTCTCTTGTTTATAAGGACACAGTCATATTGGATTACGGTTCACCCTAATGACCCCATCTTAGTTTATCATCTGCAAATACCCCATTTCCAAATAAAGTCACATCCACAGATCCTTGGAGGTTAGGACGTCAACATCTTTTTTTTTTTTTTTTTGATGGGAGGGGGGACACAATTCAACCTATCCATACAGACTTCTTGGCCTCATTTATTTCATAGGATGTTTAACAATGAATATGTACAAAACATTAGCAAAGGTATAAGTAAGCCTGCCATGCGTTTGCCTTTTGCTTATACATGAGCTCAGAGGTCATGAAGGAAATACTACTTTTTTATTCTGATGTTACATTCTATATTTCGAGTTTGAAGCCTTGAGAATGATAGCATTAGTACTGGTATTATTATGCTTTTTAATTTTCCTGAAGAGTGGTCACTTTTACCTTCTTAATGATTTATTGGCACAACAGATTGTCTCTATGAAACAAGATAGAATTTATGCTCTCGAGGTTTCTGCAGGACACTAAGACCTCATGCTCTCTGTTGTTCTATCTTCATCTCTCTTGGAAGAAGAAGGAAATACAGAGGTGATGCAGCTGGCTTTTCCACCTTCTCCCTTTCGGTCTGAAAAACACCACTTTATTCTGTATTAGATACTGGATTTTCATGTAAAAATTCACCTATGAACAGAGAATTCTAGGGCCAAAAATATTAGAAAACTGCTTTAGCTATTTTAAGTTATGGTTTTGACAAACCAGGTTGTCAGAATTTTTTATCTTCATTATAGAAATGTTTTCATTGAATTGACTTTGGTGTTGTTCCAAGGATGTGCATTAATTACGTTTGTATGGTTTTATTTTAGAAATGTTGATGACATTGTCCATATGTAATACTGTGTTCCTTTTTGAAAACACCTGAGAAACCTGTATTTCTCATCTCAGTTCTGGGAAAAGCTGTGCTTCTCCTGAGCATATTTTTTTGTCTTTTTGTTTTATTTTTATCCTATGGACACCATGAGTTGTTACCTTACATGATTTTTTTTTTTCTCTTTTCTTTGGCCACCGGTCTCAGAATTCGACAGCTATATAGCTGTATAGTATAATAATGTTCCCTCATTATTTTGTTCTTCAACTCCAATTTGCCGTTGCCCTAGTTTTTGTGTTTTATTTTTTATATAGAAATTATCAGCCTTATCTTCTTATTGACTTACCTTCTCAAATGCTTCTTTCCCTATATGACAACACAAGTTCCCTGATATTTGTATAATAAAATAGAACATAAATAATAACAAAATAAATATATAAAATAATGAAAGTATTATCAACTATTATGGCTGAATAAAATTTTATAGATTTAGGTTTTTTTTTTTTAAGATTTTATTTATTCATGAGAGACAGAAAGAGGCAGAGACACAGGCAGAGGAAGAAGCAGGCTCCCTGGGGTGAGTCTGATATGGGACTTGATCCCAGGACCCCAGGATCATGCCCTGAGCCAAAGACAGATGCTCAACCGCTGAGGCACCCACGTGCCCCTAGTTTTCTATATTTTTATAAGAAAAATGTTGGTACTAGAATAGAAAACAGTGACTATAATTCATAATCATTTGACTAGGTATGGGGCTTTCGGGCAACATGATTTAGGTATTATAGCAATTTGCCTCGCATATTTCCCCAAATTTGTGTCACTTGTTTTTATTTAATTTTTCAGATGTTGGAGTATTTTTCATAAACCATTGATATTAACTGGCACATGCAAATACCTAAACATTAAGACATAGCTTTAGTACAGCGTAGGTTAATCTTTTCTCTCTCTCTCTCCCTCTCTCTCTTTCTGACTTGTCGTGATTGGCTATATTAATACTCAGTACTATTTGTTACATCAACTAACAGGTTAGCAGATGTTTATTTTGGGAAAGAAGAGGCAAAATTTTCTTGATGATGATTGCAAAAACTTGATAAAGCCAAATAAAAGAAACATCACATGTACCTACAATGATTTTATATGCAAAAATTCTAAATAAAATGCAAGGTTATCATCATAAAGAATAGGGGTGCCTGGGTGGCTCAGGCGGTTAAGCAGCTGCCTCTAGCTCAGGTCATGATCCCAGGGTCCTGGGATCGAGCCCCACATGGGCTCCCTGCTCAGCAGGAAGTCTGTTTCTCCCTCTCCCTCCATCCCCTCTCCCCCACACTCGTGCTGTCTCTCGCTCACTCTCTCAAGTAAATAAAATATTTAAAAAAAAATCATAAAGAATAATGTATTCTGACAAATTTCATCCCGACCCAGAAACTGTGAGGTTTTCAGTTCATTTTACAGATATCTTATACATCCACGGAGATTTATTCTTTTCTGCTTTTATAATCCGATATGTTGAAAAAACATCTGTAATGGTGATATTACAGAAGGAGCTATGGTATCTGTCAGTTGGGTTATTGCTTAGTAAATCCCTCTTACAGCGTTTGTAATACTTGGGAGGAGTTGAGTCTTTCTGTGAAGACTGTGGTCTCTAAACACCATTTGTTTTGCTGCCTTTCCTCTGGGGACCAGGGCAGGGGATGGGGGGGGGCGCCTAATTGGAGCCCCTCCTGGGGTAACTGCAGAAGCACTTTTACCCCATTGCTACTCATGTCTAAATTTGGAAGAAACAAGAGGATTGCTTGATAGTCCTTTGCTTCATTTAATTCTGCATGTTTTATGTCCCTATTTTTCTGGCTGCCGTATTTGTACTGGTTGTCAGGAGTGAGTTATGGTTATGACACCTGCTGTGATGCGTGAGGAAGGGGTGACAGTCAATATTGATATGTTGCTTGTAACAGGCCCCACTGTTCTTAGCACTTGGAGTGACTAAGTCACTTAATCTTGTACAAAACTCCACGAGCTAAGTACTGTCACGTTCTCCATTATACAAATAAAACACTGAGCAGCCCACAGAGGTTCCATGTCTTGTCTGGGAAAGCAGAGCCAGTCGGTGGTGGAAGGACGCTTTGCACCCAGGCGGTGGGCTGCAGATGTGTGCTTTTAATCACAGCAGGGTGTTCCTTTTGGTAAGCACTTCCCTTGCCTGCACTGCCATCACTCACTGGAAATCACAGTTGATGACAAGATCATGGGTGTTGTTTAATCTGTCTTTTCCCTTGGGATTTCAGTAACAAATAGGAGGAACATTCAGGGCACTAGAGATTGCCAAATCCAGCAGTTCAGTCTGACCTTCCTCTCGTCCCCCTGCACCCATGTGTTGATGATGACCTCTGCACAGAAATGCCAGATCTGTGTCCCCGTACTCTCAGAGGCCACTGGTGTGCCGAGAGGAAAGTAATAGCATCTCAGTTGTGGCTTTTCTTTTGAGTGTTTTGTTTAAGATCTTTTTCTTTATGTCTTAATAGGTAATAAAAGTCAGAAGCATGTTCTGAGACCTGAATCTCTTGAAGGGACAGACGAAGAGGATCCAGTGACAGCCCTGGAATGGGACCCACTGTCCACAGATTATCTCCTGGTGGCTAATTTGCATTTTGGAATTCGCCTGCTAGATTCAGAATCCCTTTATTGCATAACGACGTTTAATTTTCCCAGTGCAGCAGCTTCTGTTCAGTGCTTAGCCTGGGTTCCCAGTGCTCCTGGGATGTTTGTAACTGGGGGTAAGTTGACCCTGTTCCCCAGAGTTTTAAATATATGTGTATTCTCTGTGTGAGTCAGGGAAATTCTACTCTTTTATTGGTTACTTTTGTGTAAAATGTATTAATATCCCAGTATTATCATTTGTTATAGTAAATGCCTAGTTTACTGTATGTCATTAACATAGTGCAAATAGAAATGAAATTAATGGAGTGCCTGGGTGGCTCAGTTGGTTAAGCGTCTGCCTTCGGCTCGGGTCCAGGTCTCAGGGTCCTAGGATCAAGTCCCACATGATGCTCCCTGCTCCACGGGGCGTCTGCTTCTCCCTCTGCCTCTGCCACCGTCCCTGCTTGTGATTTCTCTCTCTCTCTCTCTCTCTCTCTCAAATAAATAAATAAAATATTTTTAAAAAGTGAAAATAAGGCCCAGTTTTCCAGGTTTCCAGTAATAAATTGGAACGTATTCTATATGTGCACACACGTGCTCATGTTTTTGTGTTTGTGTATAGAAGACAAAGACAATTCAGTTTCGGGAATGGAAAGATGACAGTAGAAGTATTGACTAGAATGACAGTTGATGTAGATGGGAGCTCCGTGAGCCTCACTGATAATTTGGACAGTCAGTGACCATGGGTACCTAGGTAGACACGGTACTTTCAACCTAAGTTGGAAATGAAAATGCAGTTTATCATTATGGCTTGAAAGGAAGTTCCTTTATGATTTTCCCGAGTCCTGAAAGAATTAGTAAAGCTAAGAAGTGACGGGATAGGAAGATGAGGACATTTAAGCTAATAATTAGGAATTAACTCCTTCTACTGTTTTTTTGTTTAAGATTTTATTTATTTATTTATTTGAGAGAGACAGAGAGCACAAGTGGAGAGAGAGGCAGAAGGAGAAGCCAGCTCCCCATTGAACAGGGAGCCTGACTTGGGGACCCCAGGATCATGTCCTGAGCTCAAGGCAGAGGCTTCACCAACTGAGCCACCCAGGTGCCTTCCCTTCTCCTGTTTTCCTAGGATCAAAGAGAGAGGCCTCTGAAAGACTGAGTACTTTCAGCTACTTTATAACTATTTCCCATATTTGCGCAATGTGAAATAAGAGAGTTTTTATCCTTGGAACTGTCTTGAAGAAATTCTTTACTTCTTTGAACACTTATATTTATTATGCATGGAAGTAGATGGAGTCTTACTTACACATCATAACTGCCTTTCGTTCCGTAGGACATGATTAATGATAGACATGAATATTTTAAATATGTTGTCATTAATTCCGGAGTTAAAATTCACATGCCATAAAACTCAGCATTTTGAAGCGTGCAGTTCAGTGATGTGTCATCACAATGATGTACGACCGTTACCGCCACCGCCCTGTGGACGTTTTCTCATGCCCCCATAGACTCTTGCTGGTGGCCATCACTCTTCATGAACCCCTCTCTGTGGCCCCAAGTGCACGTGTGTGTGTGTATAAACTACTAACCTACCTTCTGTCTCTGGGAATTCACCTTGTCTGGACACTTCATAGAAATGGATCGTTCAGTACATGTGTCTGGCTTCTCTGGTTCATCCACATTGTAGTGTACGTCCTTCATTCCTTTTTACGGACGAACGATACTCCATTGTATGGACGTGACCGATTTTGTTCATCCATTCATCAGTTGACAGACATTTACCCATTTCTACTTTAATGCTGTGACAACATTGATGCACAGGTTTTTGTGTGGACATGTCTTTCTTCTGTTGAGTACAGTTGCTCAGTCAGATGGTGACTGTTTAATTATTTGAGGAACTGCCCAAATGTTTTCCAAAGCAGGTTATATATGATAGGAGGGATTTTCTGGAAGTGAGAGAGCTGTCTAATTGGTCTTTTGGTACATTTGGCAGTCTTGGTTGCAAGGAAGCAGTTTACAGACCTGTCAAAGACAACGTATCATTTAATATTATGTGTAGAAAATTTTTGTAGCTGGCTTTCCTAGAGCAAGTGTGTCAGTGGGGTGTTTTGGGGGGATCAAAGTCTGATAATGACCTTTGTAGGAAGCTGCCAAAGCAGGCAGTTTTTCACCACAGGAAAGGATTCAGAACAGAAAAAAGCAAAATAAGCCAAAAATTTAAAGGATGAATAGCATTTCATCTGTTTCTTTGTGTTACTGCATAATATTGTTTGAAGAATGCCGATAAGTGGTGCTAAAAATCTTGTAAGTTGACGTTTTTGTTACTACTTTTATGTATGGGCATTTTATGTTTCAAGTAAAATTAGTTAACTCTTTTTTCTTGATTTGACTAGATTCTCAAGTGGGTGTTTTGCGTGTTTGGAATGTTTCAAAAACAACGCCTATTGAGAATTTTAAATTAAAGAAAACAGGGTTTCATTGCTTACATGTACTTAATTCTCCTCCAAGAAAAAAGTGTAAGTAAAAATATCAAAATTTAATATTTTTCAATGTCAAACTTACTACTATCAAATAAGATGAATGATAGAATGATACAAATGCCAAGTACTATATGCCATTGAAAAGCAGATTTAAAAAAAAAATGGCCTTTGACAATATATATATACTAAAAGAACCATCAAGGCCACCCAATAGCTAATATTACTAAGTTGAAAATATTTAGAGCCAAGGTACATTTTTAAAATGCTAATAAATGAGAATATTAAGATAATCTCAAATTATCTACATGGGGAAAATGAGGAAATGATATTGGTGAAAACAAGAAATATCAAGAGTAATGGATCATATAAAATTAGTCTGAACAAGGAGACTTAATGTTTTAAGTGTGGCTCTTACACTGTAGGGTTTATAATAAAGTTGAAATAACCTAAATATTTGAAATATAGGATCTGGAACACATATTCCATGTTTGAATACCAGATGTCACTGGATTAGTAGTTGCTATTTTGGATATTCTTTCTTTATTTTTGTGTACTTTTTTTTCCAGTTACCTTTTATTGCTTCTCTAATTAAGAAAAAATAACAAAAGGCACTTAGGCTATTAAGGCAAAACTCTGGAATTTGGGGAGAGGTTTAGAATTTGAATTTTTCTTAAACATGAGAGAAAAGGGATTGACTTCCAAGTAAGCCAGGCCTGATGACTGTGTGTGCCTGGTAGTGCTTTCATCTTTGTGTGGGTCAGAGAAGAACACGGGGAAGGGGATGTAGTGATTGAGCAGTCGAGAGTTACTGACTCCTCCTTACTACTGTTGTCTTTATAATATACTAAATAATTAGCAAGAGCTATTCATTTTTTTTAATCATCTAGAATCTGTTTTTTTTTCTTTTTAAGTTTTTGTTTAATTTCTAGTTAGTTAATATACAGTGCAATATTGGTTTTAAGAGTAGAATTCAGTGATTCATCACTTACTGCAACACCCAGTGCTCATCACAAGTTGGCAAGATTTCATTCTTCTTATGGCTGAGTAATATTCCATTGTGTGTGTGTGTGTGAGAGAATGTATAACCTACATACACCAAGGGGCTATTCAAAGTAATGTTATTTTGGTTGCAAATTTAGTAGCAAATATAGTGGGTAATGGAAAATAGGGGACAATCTGTGCTTGAACCTCCAGACTTTACAAATTTAAGTTTTTTGGGCAGCCCCCGTGGCCCAGCGGTTTAGCGCCACCCTCGGCCCAGGCTGTGATCCTGGAGACCCGGGATTGAGTCCCACATCGGGCTCCCTGCATGGAGCCTGCTTCTCCCTCTGCCTGTGTCTCTGCCTCTCTTTCTTTCTCTCTCTCTCTCTC
Organism: Canis lupus dingo; assembly: GCF_003254725.2. Classification (NCBI taxonomy): domain Eukaryota; kingdom Metazoa; phylum Chordata; class Mammalia; order Carnivora; family Canidae; genus Canis; species Canis lupus. The sequence goes on along the minus strand of NC_064258.1, from coordinate 54,477,327 downwards.
TCTCTCTCTGTTTCTCTTCTCTCTGTGTCTCTCATGAATGAATAAAATAAAATCTTTAAAAATTTTTTTAAGTTTTTCTGTGGAGTCCAACACTTCTGATTCCTGGGAACTAGAGGGTATAGAAACCTTAGGGACAGAGAAGTAATATGCTGGAAGCCAGCATATTGTTTATGCATCCTGTACATTTTTAAAGTTTTTTGTTTTCTTCTCTTGGTTGCTATCACGGGATGACTGAAATATTACAGATTCTCTTCTTTCATTTTTTTTCTTTTTTTTTTTTCTTGTTATAAGAGTAGCCCCTGCCCATTAGAGAAAAAACCAAAAATATGAAGAAGCATATACCAATCTTGTCATTATTAAGCATATCTTTTCAGGCCTATTGTTAGACATCTTGTCCCCCCCCCCCAATTTTTTAAAGTAACAAAGTGTGGAATAAAAATTAATGTGAAAATGAAAATTTTTAGTTGTAGACATACTCACCAAATTCTTTAAAAATATAACTTACAGATACATAGGTGCATAAAAGGTGTCAACACTAACCACATTGTCAATAAATTAAAATATTAGAAAAACCACCCAATGAACATATTAATTCTAATGAAACCATCAGCAGTATTTTATTGAACCAAATGCCTCATTTGTTATTAGTAGTTTATGCTAATTTGGACTTGCTGTCATTCTCAGAGTCTGAGAAACGACTGTTATCCAAATGAATGCAATAAGGAATATCATATTTGGATTAAAAATAGAATTTACTGGGAAATATTTATCTGTATTTCACTATGTAATTAATATAGATTGGTCTAAAAAATATAGATTGGTCTGATCATTTCCAGCAGCATCATTATTTTGAATTATGTTTGCAAGGAGAATATTCATGTTTTAAGGAAAAACTTCTTGAAGATAAAATACAAGACAAAGGATATACATAAGAGACATTTATAAAATTTAAAGTTGAGAAATGGAAGTGAATAAACAGTGAAAAAAAAAACCCAAGGAAGAAGAAAGAAAAATTGAGATGCAAATGTATGTCAGGCAGTTGTGATTCTGAATTTGGGTGCTAAATTACAGTGAATTATAAGGAGCCTTAAAAATAATTATTTTCATTAGATTGGAAATTAGTGGAAGAGAGTTATTAGCTTTAAAATAAAGACATTGTTATGCATGTTTGTGTGTGTAGGGGGAAGTAAGCCATTAATCAGCATTTTGAAAGAAGATTCTAATTAGAAAGTAATCATGCTGTGCTTTAATTTATGGGGCCATAAGAAACCAAATATTCACAACATATTGTGGTTCCTCACTAATTTTCATCCAGTTTCCTCCACCTGCATGTTTATACACCTCTTCACAATAGCGTCCACTTTTACATTTACATCTGTATAATTTTTGGCAGTGCTGAGGAAGTACTTCTCTGGCAGAAAATGTGATTGTTGCCTAACGGTTCACTGAGAAATTCTGGGTAAAAGAAAATAAAGGGAAATCTTTATAAATTAAGCCCTGTGGCTTCATTCCAGCTTATGGGAACCTGTTGCTGTAAATATTTACCTGTGTATTTTCTTCTTCTTTAGTTTCAACCCAGTCTCCAACTAAAAATCATCATACGTCCTCAACAAGTGAAGCAGTTCCACCCCCGACTCTGACACAGAATCAGGCATTCTCTCTTCCTCCTGGGCATGCGGTGTGCTGTTTCTTGGATGGTGGAGTTGGACTTTATGACATGGGAGCCAAGAAATGGGATTTTCTTAGGGACTTGGTATGTGTCTGGTCTTTCCTTCTTTTATACACAACACTTATGTGTTAGTTCATGAAGTTTACTTTTACTTACATATCAAGATTGTTAAAGTTACTTTTGTAAAGAATTCTATGTTAGGACCTTATCTTGGTTCGCTGAAACATTTTAGACTATGTATGGAATGATGGATGACAAAACTATGACAGTTCTTTGAATTTTAAATGTTAAACTTCTTTAAATATTAATGTTTTTCTTTAGCTTATCACGATTACTCTGCATGGTTGGTAGTCTTCCCATTTTTGTGTACACCCTGTTGATCTTTCATATAGTATTGGAAAATTACATTTGCTGTACTATATTTTAGAAGCAAAATGAGAAATATTCTTTCAGGAGGAAGGACAAGCCCATCTCTGCCAGTTACTGCAAGCTTTGTTGCTCATGTCTGTGAAATGAACAAAGGGTCAGATTCAGTGTTTTCTAAGATTTGTTGCTATTACCAAAGCAACACGATTCTGTGATTCTATAAATTTTTGTTCTTCTGATCATTAAGCCTCCATATAAAATATAATACAGGACTCACGTTCATGACTGGTTTGGTTCTGTGCTGTGGATACAAGCACAAAAGGTACAGTACCTTTACAAAGGTAAAGTACCTTTACCTTGGTGCCAGGCATCTAAAATAGTGCTTGACACATAGCAAGAGTTTAATCAGTTTTGTTGAATTAATGAATCTGTGAACCAATGGAGGCATGTAATAATGTATATTGTACTGTAATTAATATTTGTCAAGAATCAGCTTTAAGTCTCCGTATTTCAGAGTGCATAAAAACGCTTTTTTATTTTCTACAGGTTTGCATTAGATTCAGCTAGACATTCAAGAAACTTTTAAATGTTGGTTTTTTTCACCGTAGAAAATTTTAGAAAAGGAATCTAGAGCTTTAATCACCCTTATATATAATAATATATATATGTGTAGCTTATTTTTATATATATTCCTTTTGCAGATATTCTCTAGATTTTTTAGTCTTCTTGCCATGTAAAATATTTTTCCAGTGTGGTAAACTCTTTCTATACTTTAAGGTACCATTTACTTTCCAAAAAATTTATGAAATTGAAGGGAGAAAAAATAAGAAAATGTTTAAATTTGTAAAAAACAACATTAGCAAAGGAGTGGTTATGCGATCTAAGTTCAGTGGGCTTTCTGTTGAGTGTATATCTTCGTATTAAACTATATTAAACTATGTTATTTTATAGTCTATAAAAACTAAAATTTTCCTCGATTATAAATTATTTCAGTCTTTTTTTTTTTTTCACTTTAAAAATGCCTGCCAGGGGATCCCTGGGTGGCTCACCGGTTTCGCACCTGCCTTTGGCCCAGGGCATGGTCCTGGTGTCCCAGGATCGAGTCCTGCATCGGGCTCCCTGCATGGAGCCTGCGTCTCCCTCTGCCTGTATTTCTGCTTCTCTCTGTGTGTGTGTGTGTCTCATTGATGAGTAGATTAAAATCTTTTAAAAAATAATGCCTGCCAGTCAGAAGAGAGTGATATTTTTCCTTACAACATTCAAAGAGTAAAGTTGTTAGAAAATTTTGAATGAGACTAATGAAAAATCAAGGCTATGCTGGATTCTTCTTATTTCTGCCAAAATGATGAAGTTCTTTTGGAGTATGTCATTGATATATAAAAAAAAGAGGATATTTGCATGTAAGGATCTATAGTTTCAGTTTCATTTTGTTTTTTATTATACTTCTAGAATAAAATAATAACTAGTAATAGTTAATTGCTTTATATATTTCTAGCATGGTATCTCACATATGATAAGAAACAGTTTTGGGGTGCCTGGGTGGCTCAATCAGTGAAGCACCTGTCTTTGGCTTAGAATGTGATCCCAGGCTCCTGGGGTGCAGTCCCACTAGGGCTTCCTGCTCAGCGGGAGGAGTCTGCTTCTCCCTCTCCTTCTGCCCCTCTCCCCCCAGCTTGTGCTCTCTCTCTCTCTCTCAAATAAATAAGTAAAATTTAAAGTCTTAAAAAAAAAGATGTGTTTTGCATTCTTAAGGTTGACAAATGACACTTTTTTGAACATCTTTGTATTTAGTTGGGATTAGAGGCATTGTGGTTGAATAAAATCTAGGTCAGCACAGAGAATGTTCAGCCACGATGGTGATTCCAATTCTGTGCTAAGATAATTGTGTATGTTATATATTATTACACAAATACTTATAAACTGTAGTACATATGTCAACTTGACTATATACATTGTGGTTTGTTTATTAATAACATAAATTTCCCTCAGTAGTTGTGACTTCTGTGTGCTGCATTCCTAGGGACATGTAGAAACTATCTTTGACTGCAAATTCAAACCTGATGATCCCAATCTTTTAGCGACAGCTTCATTTGACGGCACTATAAAAGTCTGGGACATAAACACATTAACAGCAGTATACACCTCCCCGGGGAACGAAGGGGTCATTTACTCCCTTTCATGGGCTCCAGGTAAGAAGTATTTTATTAAAATCAAGAATATAATTAAATGACTTTCCCAACTTTTATTTTCATTTGATTTATATTCTTCTCACATTGCCACCTTGCTCCAGATGACTGTAGAGGCCAATTAGTACCAACCCATATATTGGCTCAGTTTTTGTGGGATTTTCAAATAAACTGCCCCTTGCACAAGGTACTTTGATTTCTGGGCCTTTCTATATGACATAATCATATAGAAAAACCACAATCAATAGAGATGATCCTGACCCATCTAATTTTAGCTGCATTTGTATAGCTATGCCTTTAGAGGTATAACACATTTTATGTGACAAAAGTTTTCCTTAAAATCTTCATGTGAATCAAATACATGAAAATAAAGAAATAATAAAACAAATTATCATACATATCTTTCCCTGATCCATCTGTTTGTAAATATGAATGATTATACATAAATCACAGTTCAACTTCCACCATGTAATTGTATATAAATTCCACCTCTGTAATATTGAAGAACTTTTATGCCAGATAGGGTCTTTTGTTTGATCTCTGAAAAAAAAAAAAAAAGGCTATTTTTATACCTTCCCGGACATAAAGAAAAGAAGAGATGCCCTTGAAACCTATCTCTGACATTTTTTTCAAAATATTATTTCCCTATATCATTTTGCACCCCCAAATGAATTTTTCATTTTATAAAGTATATAGAATACTTTTCTTATTTGTCCTAGTGGTAACATATTAATTTAAAACTCACATATAACCACGATATAGCTCATTTTTTAGAATATCTTCTTATACACAGGGAGTTTAGCCATGAATTTTTGGGCTGTCTGGTTTTAGATGTCTTCAGAGATTCTGGGAATCTCGGATTTTATGCTAAAAGTTTTAATATATATATATATATATATATATATATATATATATATATATATGCCTCTATCTGTCAAAGATTATCATAGGACTCAGATTTTCAGAAAGATCTGTGATACCAAAAAGGCTGAGAATGTACTGCTGTTTTATTTATCCCTCAAATTGCATGACGGAAAAAAGATCCAGAAAAAAGGTTTACTTCCAACTCTTCATGATGGTAATCATTCCTTTAAGCAAAACATCCTTAGTGCCATATGGACACAAGGCTGATTGAAACATAAAGTTACTTCACCAGTTAAGAAGGGAGGCAAAAAACGAATTAGATCTCTGCCTAAGAAGGTCTGCTGCCTTCTTCATAGTCATCCCTGTTTTCTGTTGTGGGATTACTAACATTTATTAAGGAGGGTTGAGGGTCCAAGAGGTTGAATAACCGATCCAAGACGACGAGCATAGTGACTGGTGGTGGAGTCAGGTCTGAACGGCTATCAATTTGATCTTCCAGCCTGGGCTGCCAGGCAGTGGCCTCCACTCCTGTGCAGCAGGGTCCTGGCCAGCAGGGCAGTGACACAGTGCTAGGGCAGCTCCTAGGTAGACAGTCTTCCTCCTAGAAGATGTTACATAAGTCTCCAACCTAAAACTTAAAAGGAAGTTGCAACCATAAAAACCATTGTTCTAATTCATCACACACGAGCTCCCATCTTACTTAAAGCATCATTTCACTCTCTACATGGAGACTCGGCCTCAAGAAAGTAAAAATGTTAGAAAATGGCCATTCTTTAATTTTTTGAAAATTAAAAAAGCAGTGACTACTTTTAGTTAATATGGTTAAAATATAAAGGATTAATGAAGGTTGATAAGGATGGAAGTAGGGTCGAGGATGGAGGATTGCATAACTTGTGTGATTTTAGAGTAGCTCCCACAAGAAAAGAAAAGTATAAATTAATTTGGAAACTTCTCCTTAATAATTTGAGGACCCAAAAAGGGGAGCAGAGTGAAAATACTAGAAATATGGTAAGGACTTATTTTTTTAGCTTTATAATCATTTATCACAAAGTATTTCCGCCATGTGTTATTCCTAACTAGCATGGGACCACCATTCCTTTCTTTTAATGGAGAAATCCTCTTCTTTGACTGCCTTGCAAAAAATATTTAAATACTAGATAATCTACTAACTTAGTAGCAGTTTGATTTTCACAGATTTTTTTATTTCTTAAAAACAAAGAACATTCTTTATGTTTTTGGTTTAAAAAAAAATTGAATTTTTTCATGTGTTTTGCTTACAGAAATGCTTTCCCAACCAAAAAGAAAAAAAACTTACTAGATGTAATGTAAAGAAAAATGTAAATACTGACTGGAAAGGGGATAGTATTGAGGAATTATTGAAAATTTTGGTATTTATGATTGTGATAGGTTGGTCATGTTAATGAATGAGTATTTTAGACATCTGTACTGAGGTATTTATTGATGAAATGATAGAATGTCAGAGATATGCTCCAAAGAGACCCAGGAGGGACAAAACAAGACTGACAATATTTTGAGAATTGTTGAAGCTGTGCGATAGATTCTTCATACCATTCTCTTTCTATTTGCATACATTTGATAATTTTCATTGCAAAAGAAAAACTCAAAAAGAATTACTTTGCAAATTGCAAGTCTTACATTTTCAAAAATTACGTTTTGAAAAGAATTATATCAGGGGATCCCTGGGTGGCTCCAGTTTAGCGCCTGCCTGCCTTTGGCCCAGGGCACGATCCTGGAGTCCCGGGATCGAGTCCCACGTCAGGCTCCTGGCATGGAGCCTGCTTCTTCCTTCTCCTGTGTCTCTGCCTCTCTCTCTCTCTCTCTCTCTCTCTCTCTCTCTCTATCATAAATAAATAAATAAATCTTTAAAAAAAAGAGAATTATATCTGTGGCAAACATTCCACATAATGTCTAACAAATTGTTTCCCAAGGTGATTTAAATTGCATTGCTGGAGCAACTTCCCGAAATGGTGCTTTTATTTGGGATATTAAAAGGGGCAAAATGGTGCAACGATTCAATGAGGTAAGGTGTATTTATTGCTACCTGAGTAGTACAATGTCTTATACCACCTCATTTTTGTAAATGCTTTTCTGTCTTAATTTAATAATCACCAGGTCGACATTATGTTCTGTTGCTGGAAAAAAAAAATCCAAGTGAACATATACATGTTAAAATGAACTCTGAAAAATGTAGTTGGGTCTAAGATATAAAAATTCACCTAAAGTTGCATTTGAGATTCAAAGGAATTCTGAATCATCCTCCACAAAATTATCTGGGCAAATATTCAATATTTGTAAAAAGACTAAACTCAGGACAAGTTCTGAATTACAGTCTAAATTCTGTTAACAATTAGCTTTAAACATAGCGAGAATCATCTAATGTCTTGAACCTGATTCTTCGCCTGTAAGATGGTGAAGTTGGATTCTAGAATTTCCTGGATTTCTGTCCTCCTCTTGAATTCTGTTATTCCAGGACAAGCACTAATACCTCCCCCCTTCCTGCTCGTAGTGTCACAGATTGTACTTACTTCTGCCTGGAGTGAAACTGTCATCCCCTCTTTTACGGAGTTCCACTAATATTTGGACACCGCATGTGATCTCATGATAATATGTTGCATGTGAATCAAGGGAAATAGGAAAGGACCTCTCACTGTTTTGAAATTTCATTCATATCCAATGATTACTGTTGAAGTTTATTGAATATATAACTTATTTGAAAATGCCTTATATTTGAAACTTTGAAAGACTTATACAAAAGCCTGATCTTTCTCTGAGGATCAAGCAGCTGTGATCTTTTAGGGGACACTACAGCACTGTCCCAGATGCAGAGCATTAGGGGACCTTTACAACCACCAGTAAACAGTGTTGCCTCTCAGAGGAAGCGTTGACAAAGGACTGTATACAGTTACGTCCCTCCCTTTCTCTACAGAACAATAAATTCAGCAGTGCCCCCCAACCTGCCCTTTGCCCTCCCATCAAGAACAGCACTTATCCCATAATAGTCCTGTAAAAAGCAAAGAAGAAATGAATCTGAGAAAGAAACTTTTGACCTAAAATCAAAGATGCTGTCCTGAGGCATCACATCTACACCGTGGCCTCTGTGACCTCAATATCTGCCCATCGGCACTGCACCCTGGCATCAGGGGTGTCTCACACCCATGCCTGTCTTCCCAGCTTTCGGGAACTTAGTTGAGGCTGATACAGAAGTGCTTAAACCTAGGATAATAGATGTCGGGCAGTGCTAGCTTGAGTTAACTGAATTACGTATGTCTCACAGAAGGAAATGCAGGGTCTGAGAAGCCCTAGGTGCCCTTTTCCTGGGGTAAAGCTGATGGATGGGGGGGCCTCCACTCCTTCAGTTACATGAGTATAGAGACTGCCTCCACTTCATACCAGTCTTTATACAGCTACCTACCTTCACCACCCCCCAAAGAGGAAAAAACAGCAACTGGAGACCACTTTAGTAAGGTCACCCTAAAACTCCAGATAAAATGTTAATTTAGTCTCTCCTTAGCAGCAGCCACAATTAAACTACTATATAAAGTTAAATAAAAGCTGAAAATAGATTGATTGCAACCTTTACTCACCCATGTCCTAGTTGACGAATGACATTCCCATGTATAATATATTCCTTGTGGTTTTACAAATCCTCATCATACTGGTCGTAACTATCCCTTCGTAACTATCCCTTCCCCTTCCCCAGCCCGAGAATGCAGAGGAACAGGTCAGTATAGAGTGATTTGTTACAGGGAAAATCTTAACTATTTCTCCTTTGTTTTTATAAAAATAAAACTTTGAAATTTAGAAGAACGACCAGTAATAACGATTGCTTGCATTATTTCGTACACTGTAGCTGTGGTGGCACTAGGTTGGGAAGCCGGTAGATCCCTGTCTTCGTCTCCACACTGGCACTTCTGGAAAAGGCACTAAGCAGAGCTTTAATCAATAGATGGCTGAGGAGGCAGTTCTGGCTCTCTACTAGCATCTCCAAAAACAGAAATAGGGCCACTTAATTGATTTCTTAACACGGGGTTTTATTTTTTAAGCGTGATAGCTTTCTACATTTTTAAAGTATATATTCAGCTTTCTGCTGTTGACAATAATACCTCTGTCAGCATGTAGAGTAAGTTCCTAACAGAAAAGCAATACTAGAAGAAGTAAATAAATAAGAGAAAAAAGGGGTGAATTATTTTTTATTGATAGGTATTTTGCATTTTTTGAAGCATGGAAAAAATGGAATATTCTGCGTTGCCTGGAGTCATAAAGATTCCAAAAGAATAGCCACCTGCAGTGGTGATGGTTTCTGGTAAGTACTATGTATGAAGTTGTACTGCTTGTAAAAGATACATTAGATAATACCAGTTGTGTCCTGTTAGCACATACATCAAAGTAGTCAATGAGGTTCCACCTGTACAGCTTCTACCGACTGTCCTAGATACAGGTAAGCCCATATGGGCATGTGCCATACTGCTCTATCAGTAATAAATAAGTGTGCAGTGATACTTAAAATAAATAAACCAGTAATGTCTTTCTAAACAAAATACTACCCGAGTTATAAGTAAAACACTGTGTGTGAATTGCCTCAAAGAAACTTTAGGAACTTTTCACTAAGAGTCTAAATTGTCCTCACCACACTTTTGGGGGAGTGTTATTTCAGTTTTACAGGTGATTCAGGAGATACCAAGTGCTCTAGAAACTTGTTTATGGATTAAGCATCTGCCTTTGGCTCAGGTCATGATCTCAGGGTCCTGGGATCGAGCCCCACCATCGGGCTCCCTGCTTGGTTGCTCAGTGGGGAGTCTGCTTCTCCCTCTGCCCCTCTTCCCCACTTGTGCTCTCTATGTCTCTCCCACATAAATAAATCTTTTTTTAGAAAAATAAACTTGCTCACCTTTTGTAGGTGCTATTATTAAAAAAAGTATGAGAAGCCTTTATAAGAAGGGATAAAGTAATGACTGTGGGAAATGCCTTTTTTTGGAAGGTGACTAACATCTCTGACCTGGTATTTCAGAAACAAGTGCTTTCTTAATTCTGTTAAGTACCAGGCAAAAGTAGGTTTCCAAGGAATATATGTAAGGGAAAGAATTGTCTTTGAGTTAAACAAATATTTTTATCAAGATGATGCTATTGTGTAGCTATAGGTATGGCCATCTTTCACAGGGGGTATAGACATGCGTAGTTGTTGAGAATATAGTAAAGATGGTCTCCTGTTAGGTTTTGCAATACCCAGCCCAATTTTCTCATCCTCACATTTTAATTTCAATGAAAAAGGTAGTTGTTATGGAAACCAGAGATCTTCACAGGAAGTTGAAATTTTCGGAAATAGCCATATTAGTGATTTTTTTTTCCTGAAAAGAAATTTATTAATCGATAAATACCAAAATACAAAAGATGTGTCTCAGAGTTTTTTGTTAATGCGATACCCCATTAGCTTTACCATGTACTTTGAGGACCCCACTGGTTTGATAAATACCACACGTGATGACTACACATTTGTAAGCATAGGTCACTACCACTCCCCAGTAGCCTCAAAAGTTTTCATCGGCCTAATATTTTAGAGGGTCTTTTCTAAAGACTTAAAACCCTCTAATGCATTAATTTACACACAGCTTCATCTTTTCTTTAATGGAACCAATAGTCCTTGTGTTATGGAAATGGTATAGTCGGGTATTAGAGTTTCTTTAATTTTGTAGCTAAAATAGATCCTTTGGGGGAGAGAGGTTCCTCCAAATGTCTAGTTTTATCACTTAGAATATGCACAACAATGTTACAACTTACATGTCTTGGACTTGGTGTAATAGTATGTGCAACCAGCACTTATAAATGAATTGTTTGAAATATAAATTTTGAACTGCAGAATTTTGAAGCTGAAAATTGAATGCATATTAGTTATATCATTGTTTTAAAATATATGTGTTAAACTATGTTTTTCCTCAACTAAAAGTGTTCTGTTAGAAATAGTTTCTAAATCAAAATTTATCACATTCAAATTAATTTAAGTGGATGGCCATAATTAGTACTATCTGATGTAAATATACTTAACTTATAGTTGGTAATATCATTTACTCAGTACTTTTAAATGTTCCCTGTGCTTTGAAGATAAGGTCTCTATCCTAAAATATTTATGTTCGAATTATTCAGTTCTGGCTTTGTTTTTATGAATAATGTTTAGAATGTTGTTTTTTCTATTAACATACTATACTTAATTTCAGTATTATTCGAACAGTTGATGGTAAAGTGCTACACAAATACAAACATCCAGCTGCTGTGTTCGGTTGTGATTGGAGCCAAAACAATAAGTAAGAATTTTTTTCCCCAAGATAAACAATAACTTCTGAGATTTTAAATAAGCGTGAAATTTAATGTTATTCCCAGAGGTAATGCTCATCACTCTCTTTAGGAGAGTTCTTGCTGTCTAGCCTTGTAATTGATTGTTCATGTTAGCTGATGCTTTAGGAAGAAACATAGAACTAACTAATAAAAAATGGAAATTAAGTCCAATCTGCATGTGGCTTCTACCATGGAAGTGCAGTCCTTTCCCTAAACCCTTTTAGGAATCTCTCCAGTCGTCCACCATGACTTTCTATTGCTGCCCAATAATGCTAATGCCTTGGGAATGGATGATTTCCTAAAATATAGAACTTATGTGCATAGTTTTGAAAGGTCATCCTTGCTTTCGAGCCTAGTATTTACCATGTAAAAATCAGCTCAGATTTAAAAATTAATCCAAGTCAAGCCTTCACTGAAATTGATCCTTTAAGTCACTACACTTCCAAGAATCTTACATTTCAAACTTCTCTGTATGGTATATAAATTATACTTAAAAAATTCACTTTCTTGAGATACTGTGAAAATAACGAGAAATGATGCTTTTCTGTCTTGCAAGTGGAAAATATCCATACTAAAATATTAAAACCTTATCATATTTGTATTCTGAGTCAAATCACATACAAAAGGATGTCTTTCAGTAAATAGAGAAGAACTTCTAACACAGAGGTTTTATGCAAAGTGAGCTCATGCCCAGCTCCAGCTCCTCCTTGCCGGATTCCCCATCTCAGTGGCCTGATAATGTTCACAACAGAGCTGCTGAAGCCAAAATCCTTGGCCTCTTTTATACCTTATCATCCCCCCAATTTCTGTTTCCAGTCGGCTATCAGTTCCTGTGATATCATCTATCTAGTTATTCTTTTCCAACCACTCCCCTCCCCTGCCATAAACCAGTAATACTTTGCTTTTGGACTTCGTCAAAAGACTTCTAAATCGATTCTAGGATTCACATTCTTTGTCACTACTTCCTTATCTCCCACCTAACCTTCTCTATGTTGAAGTCAGAGAATTTAACAACCAGATCTGAGTGTACCATTCCATTGCTTACAGTGATTGTAGGATAAAATGCAAAATCTTAGGAGCCCAACAGGGAAGTCCCTCTGCAAAGTACATCTATATGGAACATATCTTGCTGTAACAAAGGCCTCATAGGAATAACCCACAGCCAACATCATACTCAGTGGTGAAAAACTTAGAACTTTTCCTGTAAGGTCAGGAACAAGACAAGGATGTCCACTCTCACCACTTTTATTCAGCATGTTACTGGAAGTCCTGGCTACAGCAGGGACAGCATAATGAAATAAAAGGCATCCAGATCAGCAAGGAAGAAGTAAAACCCTCACTATATGCAAATGACATGATCCTCTATATAGAAAATCCTAAGGACTCCACCAAAAAAGCTACTAGAACTGATAAATGAATTCAGTAAAGTTGCAGGATACAGAATCATGGTACAGAAATCTTGCACTTCTATGCACTGATAATTTAGCTTCAGAAAGTGAAATTAAGAAAACAGTCCCATTTATAATTCCACCAAAAACAAAAAAATGTCTAGTAATAAAATTAACCAAAGAGGTGAAAGACCTGTACTCTGAAAACTATAAAACTCTAATGCAAGAAATTGAACATAAAGAAATGGAAAGGCATTCCATGCTCATGGGTTGGAAGAACAAATATAGTTAAAATGATTGGGTGGTGAAGATGTGGTGTGTATATATAAATACAATGGAATATTCAACATGGATGGAGCTAGAGAGTATAATGCTAAGCAAAATAGCAAAATGCTATTTTGCTAAAAGAGAGGGAGCAAGGCAAACCAAGAAACAAACTTAGCTATAAAGAACAAACTGATGGTTACCAGGGAGGAGACAGAGGAAATATAAGATGGATATTGGAAGAGTACATAAATATTGACCACATGAGTAATAAATACATATAATCTTAAAAACCACAATTTTAGTAAGAAATTGGCTGTCTCACCCTCTAAAATGTTATCTCCTTGAGATCAGCAACTGAGTTATCTATTTTTAGCAGTATATTCTTAGCAAAAAACACTGTGCTGCTAACCCTCATTGTGCCTAGAGCAAAGTAGATGTTTAAAAATTATTTCTTCAATACACAATAGATAGAAGTCATCTTGTATCTGACCAACAGAACAGTTCCGCATTCTTATTTTTCTGTTTTATGGGTTAAGCATTTGATGAGTTGAAATAAAAACTAGACATTAATTTGTTTTGTTGTTTTTTAAAAAAGTCCTTTATAGTTAACTTTTATGCTTACTACCAAGTGTACCTAATAAATTTCATTTTTATTTTTAAAAGCCTTTTAAAAATATTCTAATAGCAGTATCCATTATTTTATGTAGCCCTTTAGGAGATAACGTGAAAAATATTTTGAACTTGTAAACATTTATTCATAATATATCTGTGAGGGGGTATAGCTCAGGGGTAGAGCATTTGACTGCATAATATATCTCTGAATTTATAATTTGGATAGCTGTACATGCATTCCTTGAATGTTTATAATTTGTTAAGATTTTATATCATGTATCCATATACACGTATGCAAAAACATACTCGTGTACATGTAAATATTTGTAATATGCAAAGAATGTTTTCCCACATGTAGAAACTGGCCCATTTATCAGTGGGACTTAGATGTAATATGCACATTTACAGATTGGCAGGCCAGGTTGCAAACCGGTGTATTTATGCATGTGGCCTTAAATAAATGCAATTACTACAACCCACTTGGCAGAAATCAACAATTTGAAGTTTGAGGAAGGTTGTGAGAACAGTTGTATCCAAAGTGTAACTTCTGTTTGGAGCATGGAGCCTGTTTGTATGGTTGTTAACATTCCTCAGGGACACTGTTGCCCCGTGATACCCACAGGCCCACTCTACTCCTCCCAAGTCCATTTGGAACAGTGTTCCATGTATGACCACTTGGGTTGTAGATGAATATACAGATGGATATACATGGTTGCTTAATTTACTCTCATTTTCTTGAGTATAACAGACAAAGATCATTAAAAGATCATAGCCATGCATATTTACAGAAGATCCTTGGTTGGAACATAGAGTTAAAGTGTCTCAAACTGGTGCAGCCACCAAAGACAATGGGGAAACCAGGACTGTGACTTTCTGTCGGATGGGACAACCCTGGTCTGTGGGCAGACGTTCCAGCATCCTTCAGGGGAAGCACTGCTATTTGTATTCATGCCACAGAAAAAATTTACCAGTGGTCAGGGCATGTAGTGATTAATAATTTGCTTACCAGTGAGGAAGCAGATCTCAGTTACTCACCATTGGAGACCCTTGTTAAGACCTACGGTATGAAATATAAAGATGTGAGAAATATTCAAGAAGTTTTGAATCTGGACATTTAAAAAAAAGAACTTATAGAAATAGGAATTCCATTACCTCTGATCTAAGATTGAAAACTTAAAAATGCAACTGATTAAAAGAGAAGATAAAAAAAACTTTGCACTAGGGCAGTTTCTGAGAATAATGGTTTTTACTTACGTGTTTTAGGTCTAACTTCATTAAGGAAGCAAAAAATTTTAGTTTTAGAAATTAGAACTGGGTATATTTTAAAATTATCAGTAACAAATATCATTTTTTTCATGTTTTACTGTGCCATTGACGATATTTCAGAGACATGATAGCTACTGGCTGTGAAGATAAAAATGTTCGTGTCTATTATGTAGCCACCAGCTCTGATCAACCACTGAAAGTATTTAGTGGGCACACTGCAAAAGTGTTCCACGTTAAATGGTCTCCTCTGAGCGAGGGCATACTTTGCAGTGGTTCTGATGATGGGTATGTATTTTTTGGATTCTAATTTTTAGTCCTTAAAATCATAAGCTTATAATCTTCTAGAAATGCATATATTTATATGATCCAACTTAGGGATGGAAAGATTTTAAGTATGTACATAACAAAGATGTACAGGCAATTAACAGTTACCTAATTACATTTAACCATAGTAAATTAAATCTTGCCATGCTTATATTATCATCTTATTCATGATTTCTATTTCCTCGTTTTGCTTACTATGGATGCTTATTTCTGTCTTATTAGCAACAGAGTTAAGAGAAACAAAAATTTCAAAAGGATCGGTTTGGAAAGGGGAAAAAAAAAACCCTGAAATGAACAAATCTCTGTAAAATATAGAGAAGAGTTTATTTTTAGTAATGTCCTGATATTTAATATGGAAAACAGTCCTACTCTCTTTTCATTAAGAATAGGAAATAAGATGATCATATTTTAGCATGAAGAGAATTTATTTAGAAATGAGAGTGATTTAACCTTTTTTTTTTTTCTGGTTTTGTGAAAAAGTTCCTGAAATCTTGTCTATATTTTATATTCAAACAGGATAGATTTTGCATAATTCAGTTTGGTCCGTATTTGAATATGAGATAAATTTAGATAAGAGAAATCTTACTTTATGCAGATAGAAATCATAGTATACAGTAGCCAGAAGTTTAATATTGAATAATTGACTGTTTTCATCTTGAAACTTTGGCATCCATCCAAATTTCCTAAGAAAAGCAATGGTCAGATTTCTGTGGGTTATCACTGGAAAAAATACAGTAAGGTTATCATGTCCAAGTGAATGAGTTGACTTATGAGATTGTTCTCTGTTAACATGGACTTCAGTATCTGAATTCTATTGCTACATGAAAAAAAAAAAAGTATGATATTCAGCCATTGTCTAAGAAATATTTGTCAAAAAGATAGCAAACATTTTACTTAATTATGAGGATGAAACTTGAAAATCTTTTGTAAATTCTGTTTATTAGTTCCTTAATATGACTATATAGGTAATAACATGCTGCCTAGCACCTTTAAATATGCTTATGTACAATGGGGTATATAATGCTTTTCTTATGTTTGACTATAAAATATAATTATGATGTTAGCCTGATGTTTGCCTAATCTAAATTATGTCATAAAGCAAGAACACCTGTGAGCGCCCCTTATGATAACATTAAAGTATTTTGATACATGTCACTTTAACATTATGAAAGTATGATATCAACCAAAATAACTTCAAGGCTAACAGGAATTAGCACAAAATTAGGTTGTGATATGCCTGGATATATTGTCCTGTGCTGCGTAAGGGAAAAGAAAAAGAAGGAAATCTTTATAGAAGGCATAAATAAATATGCCTTAAAGAAATTAAATATATATATAATGTATCTCTTTCATAATATAACCTTTGAAGTATTAATATTTTGGCATTGTAAGATTGATATAAATCTGCAACTAAAAATTATTATGAATTGTTCAGGCGAAGTTGGCATTTGGAGGCCTTAAATTGATTTTGAGTTCAAATTATTATTTCAGTAGCATTTGTACTTTGTACAATTGGTAGATTCAAGTAATATCATGAATCCATTTATATTTAAGTTTTGTACTTGATTTTAGAGTGATTTTACACCTACTAACCAACTTATTTTATTGACCAAAACATGAAGGAATGATTTACTCTTTGATAAGAACATAAAGATGAATTGATTATTCAAATAATACCCATCATCATGCATGCTATGTTTTCATGATTTACAAATAATGTGTATCATTAAATTATTGTATCCCTATTATTAGTAATTTCTTGGCCTTCTCTATTTCACTTTAAGAAAGAACCTTTTAAGTAAATAAATTGTGAAATAATAGATTTATTATCAGTTGTAAAGGACCAGTTAAAGTAGGGGGAAAATCTATTGAAATAGGCTAGCTCTGGCGTAGTTAATTGTTCATTTTCATCTGCTATAAAGAAAAGAATCGTAACGTATCATGAATCTTAAAATGCCCTTTGGATATACTGAGAAATCATTGTTGTGCGCCACTAAGAATGTGTCCATACTTTAGACAAATTATAACCTGAATGGTATTTTATACATAATATACATAATATTCTGTTTTCAGTTCTGTTCGAATCTGGGATTACACTCAAGATGCTTGCATAAACATTCTTAGTGGCCACACTGCACCTGTGAGGGGATTAATGTGGAATACTGAGATTCCATATCTCCTCGTGTCTGGCAGCTGGGACTACACTATAAAAGTATGGGACACTCGAGAAGGAACTTGTTTGGATACTGTTTATGATCATGGTGCAGATGTATATGGTAAAGTGTTTTTCACGCATTTTTAAATTTTACTGTATTAATGAAGTTTATAATTTCTAAGACATACAGTATTTTTAAAGAAACCTTACAGTGTTTCATTTTAAAATAACATTTTTCTTATTAGAAACTGTGTGGTTGTTTATTATTGAAATATCAGAATATACAGATGATAACCCAAAATGTCAACCAACTATTGTGTTTCTGTGTGTACACACACACACACACACACACACATATGCATGCAGACGCACATGGCTTGGATTTTTCTCCCGCCCTTTATCATCACTCAGAAGGAAGTTGTAAAACAGGAAATCCGTGATAAAGTAGATGTAACTTATCTCCCCATTACTGTATCTCTACTGTTGTATAGTTAGGACAACGTTTTGCTTTTTTATGTGAAACTAAGTCTTTAAATACGATTGAGCTGGGTATGGAAATCCGATTTCTTGTCTTCTGCGTGTCGCTTTCATATGACGACCCAAATCTTGATGGGCACAAGTAGGTGAATTAAGAATGCAAAAATGGTTCAGGAGAAAGTGACCCTAGTCTAGCCACTTGTGTCCATATACTTGACCTCAGTGGCCTTTCAGTTGAGGCAGAGGGGGCTGAGTGTGGGAGAGAATCCTGTTGCTGGATGTCCTAAACTGGAAAGTCCCAACTCTCTTCTTATAATTAGAACCTCTGTCCATCCACCATTACCTCACAGATTACCATGTACTCCACGGGTGTGACAGTCTGCTCACTGCTGACCCAACTGTAATGTAATTTCAACATTTTCATCCAGGACCATTCGCTAATCATTATTCAATTTTGTGTTCATATTTATAGAATATGCTAAGTAATATACTCTATTCTTATGTCGTTTTCAGCCAAAATGAAAATGCCGTTTCAAAACTCTTCCTTATAACTTCAATTCTGTAGAAGTGTTATGAGGTACCTGTAGATAAATAATATTTTTTGGTGTTTACTTTAGTTAAAATAGGTTTATTTTTTCCATCAGGTTTAACATGTCATCCCCGCCGCCCCTTCACCATGGCCTCCTGCTCCCGTGATTCTACAGTGAGACTCTGGTCATTAACACCTCTAATCACTCCTTTACAAATAAATATTCTGGCAGACAGATCTTGGGAAGAAATTATCGGGAACACTGGTATTGAAAATGTGCATGTATTAGATTTTATTTTTAAATAGTATCTTATAAGCAATCCTTTCTCACTGAATTATGTCTGTTCTTTAGATCATGCCATAGAACAAGGCACTCCTCCTCTATTGTGTGGTAAAGTATCAAGAGATATTAAACACGAAATAGAGAAACTAACTGGTAATCCTCGAGCAAAAAAACTAAGATGGTTTTCAGAATGTTTATCTGTGAGTATTTATTATAGGAATTAAATATGAACATTTTCCCTGTAGTCAAAAATGAGTCATTACAACCATTGTCATTATCACATATTTACATGTATCACCCCAACTCAGCGGGTCCCTCTGAACATAGTTGGTGCAGAGTGAGAAAGCAAATGGAAACCAGAAACAATAAATGAAATACAGTTATTATTTCGTTAATCTTTCAACTTAGATATGCCTCATCATATTTTTGAAGATGCAAAATTCTGGGGGTTTTTAAATAATTCATTTATTTTATCTTTGGTTATTCTGTATCAACCTTTTTAGCCTCCAGGTGGCAGTGACAATTTATGGAATTTAGTCGCTGTGATAAGAGGGCAGGACGACAGCTTGCTTCCTCAAAACTACTGTAAAGGAATAATGCATTTGAAACATCTGATTAAATTTAGAACGGTAAGTCAAGTATGCAGGTATCCTGTCCCCAAGCAGAATTATTTTTGCCTTTTCGTTGTTAAAATATAAACATTATTCTGGAAGATTTCTATAATTAGAGTTAGTAGACTGAAGTAAGTGAACGCTGAGGAGATAAGTCATCAGTAAAAACCAATTATGAGAGTCTGAATTATTTTTTTTTTGAGAGTCTGAATTATTTGAGACTAGTTAAGGCAGTCATGGTTTCCCTACGTTGAATCTCGTGAAATTTTTCAAAGGTCACTTGGAACTACTTGAAATGCTTTACCCTATTACCAAATAACCGTGACATTTGGACCACTCTGATTTTAGTCTCAGAGGCCTGAAAGACTATATTCTGGGATATGTTTTATTAAAACTGGCCGTATTAGAGCTCTTATTAAATTCCATTACAAAATCACCAGTTACCTCATACCTGGAGTGATACCCCGTACCAACAAACCAGAGCTGGGATGAGAAAGAGGAAATAGCACTTATATTTGCAATAAAATATCCATGCTTAACGTGATTGGGAGAGCATGAGAACTGTGCCAGAGGTGTGGATTTGAAGGTCCCACAAAACAGTTATTTTCATAAAGGAGTATTTTCTGTAGTCACAACCCCACCTAACGACTACAGGTCTTACCTCCTGACAGAACAGGAGCCAATTAGACTGAGCCTATCATTTTTAATGTTTATTCCAGACTTTTATATTTTTTCTTCCAGTACTTACATATCACTTTATCACTCATGACATTTTAGACCCTGGACTATAACCACACCTGGTGAGTTTTAAGGACAGTGGGATTTAGCCTGTCTGCCCACACCCGACCCAACTAGTCTTTACCCTGCACCCACACCAGAATATTATAGTGGAGGAAGTATCATATTTTATAGAGAAAAAATACTGATTTTTAAAAATATTTAATTTCCAGTGCTACATGCTTTTAAAATATGTGCCCCTGTCATGCTTTTATAATCATCTGTTATCACCAGCTCTTGTATAACAAAATTTAGGAAATGTTATTTTCTGTTTAACCAGTCTGAAGCCCAAGAATTGACAACAGTCAAGATGTCTAAATTTGGTGGTGGAATTGGTGTCCCCACCAAAGAGGAGAGGCTGAGGGAAGCTGCTGACATACATTTGAGATTAGGACAAATTCAGAGATACTGTGAACTGATGGTTGGACTTGGAGAGGTAAAGTGCAAACATCAACGACTTCGACAAAGTAGTCTTAAGTATTGGTGAAATGCTAAATGTGAAGTTTATCTTTTCCAGCTTTATATGCTTCTCTGCCCGTCTGCTGGTAGGTATCTACCTGAGGGCACTGCTTATCAAAGTGAGACCCCCTGGGTGGCAGCATCCGCGTTCCTTGGGAACGTGCTAGACGTGCATTACCCCTAGACCTAAAGAATCAGAGACCCTGGGGATGTAGCCCGATGATCTGTGCTTTTGTAAGCCCTTCACAGTATTCACAGGCTTGGTAAAGTTAGAGAAACACTGCCCGGTAGGATCTTTGATACCCCAAAGATATCCGTGTTGGCTGATTAGCTCACAGTGGGCTCCCCTTGTGTCGTAACTGGACCCCACACTGGCCAGAAGAAGGGTCTTCCCTGAGGATTAGCTGGTGAAAGATGCTTGTGAGGCACATCTTGATTGTGTAGAGGACTCATTCAACAAAACAGAGTTCTCCAAAAGGTCAAGATGAGTCTATCCTATTAAAATTCAGGGTAGTGGTTCTTCTGGAAAGTGGGTGGCAAATAAAATAGAACAAAAGGGAGAAAGGGCTTCTGGTTTTTGATCTGGGTGCTGGTTTAGTTAAATGTATTCAGTTTGTGCAAATTTATGAAGCTTTTCATTTTTCTGCACAGCCATGTTCAAGAAAAAATCTCCCACTCCTCCAAAAAAAAAAAAAAATCGAATGGCATGGTCTCATTGCCTAGTTGATCATTTGGAAAAACTCTAGGTTAGCTAACTTTATAATTACAAAGCATGTCATTAAGTGTACTAATAAATAATATAAAATAAACAATAAAATTACATTAGAATATTATAAAATTAAACTCACCTTTTTATTCCCCCACACACTAAAAACAAATAATGAATTACTGCTTGACTAAGATAAAATGTCATTTTAAAATTTTATTGAAAAGGAAGAGGTGCCTGGGTGACTCAGTCAGTGCAGGGTATGACTCTTGATTTTGGCTCATGATCTCAGGGTCGTGGGATCGAGCCCTGCGTCTGGTTCTGTGCTGAGCATGAAGCCTGTGTCAGATTCTCTCTCTCCCTCTGCCCCCTACACACCCCCTTGCCCTTGTGCATGCTTTTCTCTTTGTAAGAGAAAAAAAAGAAAATCTCTTTTTCTAAAGAAATTTAAAAAATTTTTTAAAGGCATTGCAAACTATAAAGTGTTTAGGGGCGGTATAAAAACTTGACTTTTGAAGAAATAGAAGTTTTGTCTTAAAAGTGACCCATTTAACAGGTCACTCTTAGAATATATATCAAAAGTCAAAGAGAAAAAGAATAAATGAATTTTGGCAGAACTCTAATTCTTCATCTTCCTGAGTTTTCTATCTGGGTGTATATATTTTCAAGCTATGTTTAAGCTTATTAAACTTTAATAAGGTATCTACTTAAATGGAGCTTAAGAATTTTATTGTTGTGCAGTTTCATCAATGTTCTTAATGATGCAAAAAACTATGCTTAAAATCCTTGAGAAATCAGAATGTCCTTGTAATTGTTCACGGTCACCTCCTTCCATAGTTTCTGTTTCTGTGAGATTAATACTATGAGGTTAGGGAAAAATTTTATCTTTTCACCTACAAAACATGTTTTTATAGAAAAATCTTGATTTCAAAAAAAAAAAAAGAAAAATCTTGATTTCAAAGTTAATATGCACTTTAGCTTCTTTCTTCCATTTGGCTCTACTATAATAAAAACAAGATTTCCTAGGAGCATATTTATTACTTTTTTCAAAAAAAGTGACATGACTACAAATAGCAAAGCATTAAAAATGACCTATTTTGTACACCCAAAACTAATATTACACTGTATGTTAACTAACTGGAATTTAAATAAAAACTAAAAAAAAAAAAAGTTACCTATTTAAAATTTAACCTATCATTTTCAGGCTAATTACCAATTTTTCTAGCCTTAATTGCAGTAGAATTCTACTGTTGGGGAGAGACATCATATGAAGTTTAGATTGGTGTTGTGATGTTTCAGAATATTGTACCTTCACTTCCCTTCTAGACTTTTGAGTTTAGTGAAGTCTGTATTTCCATGTAATTGTCATTCTTGCCTTTACCGAACAATGATCTTCTTTATTTTTAAAAAAAGATTTTATTTATTTATTTACAAGAGACACAGAAAGAGAGAGGCAGAGACACAGGGAGAGGGAGAAGCAGGCTCCCTGCAGGAAGCCCCATGTGGGACTCGATCCTGGGACCCCGGTGTCACGCCCTGGGCTAAAAGCAGCGCTAAACCGCTGAGTCACCCAGGCTGCCCAATGATTTTCTTTAATAACAGTCTAATTTTAAAATATGAAGACCTAAAAAAAAAAAATAGGAAGACCTGTATTATCAACTATAAAGGAAGAAGTGACAATAAATATATAATTTATCAAAAATAAGGAAAGAATAAAATAGAAATAAATGTCATATTTGTTAAACAGAAGTGACAGTGCAATAAAAATTTCAGTATGTATTCTTTTGAACGTAGAATGTAGATTGCTGTAGAACAAATTACTATGGTGTTGTGTCAGAAGATGAATTAATATATTTTTCAAACTACGTATTTTAGTTACTACTCTTCCCCTCCCCTTACTCTGCCCTCGACCTCTCGGTTTGGGATTTTACCTGTTAAATAATACAATTTACATATCTTACTTTACTTTAAAATGTGGTAATATTTATAGTCTATGGAATGCATCCATCAGATAGGATATGAAAAGATTTCTGGAAATCCAAACAGTCTAAAAATACACTAAAACCTTGTATTCTAAATGTGTGTTTATTAAAAAAAAAATTCCATTAAGATCTAGCACAATCAAAATAGATGTTTAGAGGCCTGCAGGGCTCAGTCACTTAAGAGTCTGGCTTGGGCTCAGGTCATGATCTCGGGGTCCTGGAATCCAGCCCTGCATCGGGCTCCCTGCTCAGCCGAGAGTCTTGCTTGTCTCTTCCTCTTCCTTGGTGCTCACTCTCACTCTCACTCTCAAATAAATAAATGCAATCTTAAAAAAAAGACATGTTCTTGCCTTTCTCTCTCTCTGTTCTAGTGGGACAAAGCCTTATCACTTGCACCAGGGGTGTCTGTGAAATACTGGAAGAAGTTAATGCAGAGGTAAGCAGAGAGTCTTGTGTCCAAATAGACATTTTAAAATATGTTAAAATAGAATCAGTATATAAATATGATGGTAGCTTTTGAGATTTTTTTTTTACTCTTATGCTGTCTTTAAAAATAGCTGAATTTTATGTCTGCTAACAATAAATTAAATGAGTCAGTTACAAGTCATTTTGGTGCATTTGACCTGACATCTGATAAAGACAGTGCAAGCAGATTTTTCCCATGTCAGTAGAACAACTGACAGATCAGTAAACATACTGGTTAATATATTAATGGTTAACCTAATTATATAATTATATTATATATATAATATATAATATATATAATATAACCATATATAACCATATATATTATATATAACCATATATTATATATTATATATAATATAATATATATTAATATAATATTATATATATTGCTATTGAAATATAACTGGTAATATTTTCCTGAAGGCGACCAAAAGTTCACAGAATATTATTCTAAAAATAATCTCAGAAATTCCCTCGGGACACTAATCCGTGCCACCTCCTCCCCGTGAATACAGAGGAGGTACTGATGACAAAGAAGACTGTTGCTGAGAACGGTTAGTTTCTTAGGGCTGCTGTAACCAAGTACCCTGAACTGGTCAGCTTAGGACAGCAGAGGATCGCTCCCTCCAGCTCTGGATGCTAGAAGGCCAATCTCAGGTTGCTGGAAGGATTGGTCCCTACAGGAGGCTCTGAGAAAGCATCAGTTCCATGCTTTTCCTCCAGCTTCTGGTGGCTGCTGGCAGTCCTTGGTGCTCACGAACTCATGGATGCATCACTCCGATACCCGCCCTGTGTATGTCTGTGCCCAGATTTCTCTCTTTCTTGGAGGACACCAGTCATAATAGATTGAGGGTCTACCCTAAACTGACTACACTGGCTAAGACTGTATTTCCAAATAAGGTTACATTTGCAGATACCATGGCCTCCTACTTCAATATATCTTTTGGGAGGACACATTTCACCTCACACCATATTACTGTTTTCTATTCATTCATTTCTGTTCAGTGAATATTTATTTAGTTATTGCTCACTATGTGCTAATCACTGTGCTAAGCCTGTAGAGTACTATTTAATGAGTGATTGCCTTGCTTCTGGCATTAAAAAGTTGTGATTTTTCTTTCATGGGACGTGATTTAGAAGCAACATCCACTGCAACTCACATGTATAAATACAGATCTGTCAGAGGCTAACCATGAAATGCAAAGGGATTAACGAACATATTTGCCATGGGAAAGTAGACTGCTCCCTGGCACCTGCTTTCCCAGTGATAAGTTCATCAGCGGGCTGGCTGCAGCCCCACGGTCCAGGCTCCCCATCCTAAGTTCTAAGAATCCCAAGTAATTCTTAAGTTCCTATACCCTCACTGCACTGTGGTGAATGTTACCCTCCCACTGAAACTTTAATAAAGTCAAGGTAGCAGATGCTGTTTATTTCACAAAACAATTTTGTTTCAACCTTAGCGAAAGCTATTTCATTTATTTTGGGGAACCAACACCTGATTTTCTCTGCTCATTTCTTCACATTGTGGCCAGAAAATGGTCTCCCCACGACTCCTAAGTTTGTGTCATACAGATCCAGCCATATAGAGACGCTGACTGGTGGTGTCCCAGCCCTAGTTCCTAGGAAGGGGATATTATTCCTGTAACAAGGAAACCAGGGCCACATGGTTAAAAACATAGTTGTTGGGGAGAACACCAGTGACCCTCTGAATTGGAACTGGGCAAACAGACACTGTCTACTGCACCTACCCAGACATTGGCAATTGAAACATAGTTTACCACAAATGCCAGCAGAAGTTAAGTAGACCAGATTAGTTTTCAACAAAACTGTAAGAGTTGAATTAATTTGGTTGGTCACTGAAAACTTCCTGGGACTTTAGGAAAACAGAAACACAGACAGGATACGGAGAGAGGCAGACACACCTATACCCTTCATAACCTCTGAGATAGGGAGCCTGTCTTCCCCTCATATAGCAGAAGCATTATTTTTTTAAACTACCTTGCTTGGGGCACTCAGATTTCTGTAGCTTATTATCAATATTTATACTCTTAAATTGTCTTTTTGAATGATTTTAAGCTACTTATATTTAGAAGCTCTCCATTCATTGTTGTGCTCACTAAAACATTTAAAAATCTCCTGTCTTTAATGGAGCAGACACCCACGTAGTTAATTAATCCAGCTGAAATTAGATATTCCATCACACATACCTAGTTTACAACTTATTTTCAAAAAATATATTGCTTGTTTTAATAGATAAGTTACTTTCACTTTAAGACCTAACATGTTCAGTGCATTTTAAAAATATGAAAATATGTAGTGTTCTAAGAGAAGGCAAGTATCTGTGGTATTTTATTGCAGAAAACTTTTATTTGTCTTTCGTATCTGATTTGACTATAAAATCTGAGGCTTTTAGAAAAGCGATATGCGAAAGGGCTTTATGAAGTCTACCCCATATTTTGAATATTAATGTTTTAGATATTTCAGATATTTAAGGACATCTTAGGCCCGCGTAGAACTTTGAAATTAATATATTATAAAAGAAATTGTTCTTACTTTACTAGGAGAGCGGATCAGCTAATCCAGGAAGACAAGGACGATGTCATTCCATACTGCATAGCCATTGGTGATGTGAAAAAGTTAGTCGATTTCTTTATGTCAAGAGGTCAGCTTAAAGAAGCTCTGCTTGTGGCACAGGTACAACTGCACGATTACAGGCACAGCATACCCTGGCGGGTGGGCATGTGGAAGGAAGACTGTTGACCCCTCATATGCGCCTTCCCGTGATCAAGAGTCACAGATGGGCTGGCTTCTGCCCACCTCCCGACCTGCTGTGTCCACACTGCAGTCACACCATCTGGTCACACCGAGTGTACTTTAGACACACAGGCATCCCTGAACTCTGAACTTTTGTCTGCTGATGAATGTCCTATATGGTCAAACAGCTTTTTCTAGTAACCATGAACTTGTTACAAATGGAGTTCACTTTTTTTTTTTTCAAATTCTAAGGGTATCTCCAAATTGTATAAATTTCAGACATGATTTGAGTAAGCAGTTGATCCTTGAACAACACAGGGATCAGGGGTACTGAACCCCCACCCAGTCAGAAATCCCAGTGTAACTTTTGACTCTCCCAGAACTTACCCACTAATAGCCTCCTGTTGACCAGAATCTTTACCGACAACGTTGTCGATTGTACACTATATTATTAAGATAAAGTAAACTAGAGGAAAGAAATGTTATTAAGAAAATCATAAGGAAGAAAAAATATGTTTACAGAATTGTACTGTATTTATTGAAAAAAATCTGCATGTAAGTGGACCCGTAGTGTTCAAGGGTCAAATGTACTTTGATCAAAATAATATTCTAAAATTGGTCAGCTGTCAGCAATTAGCTAAAATTAATTAAAGATTGCATTAAATTCCAGGCTGCTTGTGAGGGAAACATGCAGACATTACATGTTTCTACACCTAAAGAATCTTCGTATTCTGATGATACCTACAAGGAAGACTTTAATGAGTGAGCATTTTATTCTCTGTGTGGGGTCATAGTCTAATGGTTGGCTCCCCTGTAGGAGGCTTTGGGAGACATGCAGTTCATCTTTCTTTGCGTAGGGGGCTTGGCTGTCTCACCGTATTTCCCACCGTAGTCCCACTCCGTAGGTGAACAGGACAGTGTCTGGCACGTAGATGCAGCCCACACACGTTTTGTATGGCTTCCAGGGAAGCAGAATGCATTTCAGGAGAGAGATGGCAAATAAAGCACCTAAATACTTAAAAACTGATCAAACCTGTTTAGGGAGGAAGGGCAGTGAAAGTAGGTGGGCTGTTTATTAACATTTCACTGTAAAGTCAGTGTAGATAATGTCACCCGACACTGTTCATAATCAAGACCCCAGAATTAATGGTGGGAATAAAATTTAGGCTCCTTAAATCCAGATACGTATGTTTTTAAAAGAAACAGACTTTAGAACTCTTCAGCCTTTTGACCTTTTTAAAATCTAATAATCTGCTTTCCCACGTCATATCCATTGGCTTCTGTTATTGCTCTAGTAAATTGGATATTTAAACTTTTAGGATGCTTCTCAAGTAAAAAAAAAAAAAAAAAAAAAAAAAAAAAAGGAGTATAATATATTAAGCAAATAATGTGTTGGGACCAACATGCTCCTTCCTGGTTCTTTGCTCCTATTCTCTGCCATTTTAAACTTGATATGGTAAAGATCTACCCATATCTTGTGTCACCACTTACGTTTTGAAAAGTTTCAGCTCAACCTATAGCTCTTCTAAGGTTGACTGCCCTGTAGCTGAATTATAATGATTTGATGTAGGACAGTACATTTTGAGAATTAGGCTTTTCTTCTGACATTGGCGGTGGGGGAGAAGCCCATTGTTTGATTGGTCAGCTAAGACTGCTTTCCTGATTGATCGATTGATGATTGATTGATTTTTACCAAAAATCAGGCTTTATACTTGAATCAGAGATATCAAATGAAATCCTATTGGATCATTTGGCCAACTTGTTATAAAAGAGCATTAGTCCACTTTATGATGGAATCCTTGTGTTCCTGGAGGACGTACACTCTGTTTTCTAGACTCCTCCACAAAGTCAGTGAAGAATTGTCAGAATGGTATTTCCAGGACGGTCGTGCAGTGCTGGCTGCCTGCTGCCAGCTGGCTGTCGATAACACTGAGGTACGTTTCACGTTGGTTCATGTGGATGAAAAACCCTTCAGATGTGTCATGGTGTTCTAGTGGAAAAAACACGGCAACTTCTGTGCAAGATCTGAGTTTGTGTGCTTTTCAAGCCTCGACTTCCACGTCTCGAGCACACACCAACTCTATAGACTATGGGATTTTTTTCCGATTTATTTTTTATCACAAGATACGTGTTGGTAACAACCTGACTTTAAGTATTTCATCCTACATGACAAGCAGTAGTATGGTAAAGGGACAAAAATCTCTGGACCGGGACTCAGAATACCTGACTTCTCAACGTACTTATTTTTAACGTACTTCAAGTATATTATTCGCAAGCTATGTTTTTAAGGTATTTTCATAAGAAAAGTGTTAAGTAAAGATGGCTTCTGTTATGCGTATATCCTTAGATGTAGTATATTTAAGGGATAATTGATAATCATTGAGCACTATTGAAGAAGCTTTTAAGAATTTACATTGTTTTGTGATAGAGATTGAAGGACATGTTGAGGATATTGCAGGTAGACTGTTATTTATTAGTTATAAACGTATTACTAAGGGTTCTAAACTTAAATTCTGACCTTACAAAAACTTCCTGTACATCCCTTTATCAGATAAGCTTTTCCATCTGGAAATTGTGTTTATACTTACATAAGTACTTTATAGGAGTATTACATTCAGTATTTTATAAAATGTAGATTAATACTACTTTAGCTACTTTATGAGCTGGGTGGGGAGTGATGATCCCATCCAGCATCTCTGAAACTGAAGAAATTATTTTCTTATTGAGCAAGCTTGCTATGGCATACCTGATTCGTGGAAATGAACTGGAGTTGGCCGTCTGTGTGGGCACAGTGCTAGGGGAGTCTGCGGCACCTGCAACCCACTATGCCCTGGAACTGTTGGCAAGAAAATGCATGATGATTCCAACATGGTAAGAATTTCTAAATTCGAAGAATGATCTTATAGTGATGGAATACATTTTTTAAATATTATAAGTTACATTTGATGTGTGTTGGGAGGATACAGCATCTGCTTTTTTTTTTTTTTTAAATAAAAGGAAGATTGTGGGAGGGAACCATGCTATGACAATGAAGTAAGAGTGGTTAAATAATGAAATCTACCATGACCCGTTCTGAAGCAAGGCAGTCGCAACTATGATATTTTCAAGCACACAAAACGTCATGAGAATAAATGCGCTCTTCTTAAGATAATCAGGACCACACATTTCCACTTTAAATGCTACGTATCTACACTCATTCTTGTCCGATCTTCTCTCATAGTTTAAGGTTTGGAAAATAAAATCACTTTTCTAATGGGAGAATAGTAACTTTTAATGGAGAGTGATGGTTTAGCTGGAGACTGGGAACAGGCCACTTCCCCAGACTTGGGCAGCAACTCTAAGAAATAGACCCTGGAAGGTCCCTGCAGTGACAGGAAGTCCAGGTGAAAGCAGTTCTCATCCCATCTGCGTCGCAGACAGTCCTTCGTTACGGAGCAACCTAAAGATGACTTTAGACTTTTATCTTCTCTTTCCCCAAAGTACTTAAAACCTCAAGGAGTTTCTAAGTAGTCTTGTTTATCAGGCCTCGTAGCTCTTCCCACGTACACCCCGTGCACACACATACCACTCTTTGAAGGACTATACAGATTCCACTGCTGAATCCTACAGATAAAAGTATTAATAATGGTGACAGCCGGCTAGCCCCTCCACACTGCATACTGTGTGCCAAGCTCTGTGCTAAGCACTTTACATGTAACAACTTACTAGATATTATGCAGTAGATAGTTATTTGCCTCAGATCTCAGTAAGTGCTTGAGCCAAGATCGGAGGTTACATAAACTGGCTGCAAAGTTTGCACTTAGCAACTTACTTAGTTCAGACCGCTGTAACAAAATGCCACAGACTGGATGGCTTGTACACAACAGAAATTTATTTCTCACAGTTCTAAAGGGTGAGATCTTAGGATCAGGATGCTGGCAGATTTGGGGTCTGATGAGAAATGGCTTGCTGGGTCATAATTGACCATCTTCTTGTGCTCACTTGTGGAAGGGGTGAACTAGTCCTCTGTGGCCTCTTTTGTAAGGACACTAATCCCATTCGTGAGGGCTTAGCCCTCAGGCCCTAATCACGTCCCAACGGTCCCACTTCCAAATACCATTATATTGGGGATTAGGTTTCAGTATATGAATGTTGGGGGTAATACAAGCATCCAGTCTATTGCTGTTATCACACTATACCCTCTTTAATGTGTGACTAAGTCAGCAAAAGAGAAACACTTCTCATTTTCCTCTTCTCATTTTCTAGATCTGGGGGCTTCATAGTGAATACGGAATCTCAGAGTTTTTAGAATTTTTACCATATCTTACATTCATATGAGAGCTCCCTCCCCCAACCTGAAGATAGTAGTACCCCACCATCAGCCTTAGGCTTAAATCTATTAAATGCCCACCATCCTTGGAGATGTTTTTCTCTCTGTCGGAAAGGATAGCAGCCAGTTACGTACTTACCATGACTTGCCTTGGACCCATCCCAAAGCATGAGGTTTAACTCAGATTGTTTATTCACCAGGGTGACCAACTCCATACTAAAAGTCATCACCTAATCTAAATAAAATGTGATTCGTTCCTTTTTCCTAGGTGAAGGTGCAACATAGCAAAACAGAAATAGAAATTCAACTTAAGTGAGGTTTAAAAAAAATCTTTCAACTGACTATATGTGTTAGTTGCTTTTCATATAAAACAAACTTCCATTTCCCTGTAACTGCCCCAAGAAGTTCCCTTCTATGTCCATAGATACTTGCACCAAGAACTAGGATAAACTTCAAATTCTAAAATATGTGGTGCTGATCAGGTTTATTTCCAGGGGGAATCTGTAATCATCATGGCTACTTAGAGTTCAGAAATTTAAGTAAAATTTGGACAGCTGCATAATTTTGAGAGGATGTTCATGATTTTGTAAACCAAGTATATTTTGCCTTTTTTACATTTACTGGTAAAAGTCTCCTTCTTGTTTCTTGTTGCATATTATCTATGGTATTCATATTTAAAATCATTTTCTTTCTAGCTTTCCATCTGTTGGATACAGGTATTATCTAGATTTATAAAAACATCTAATTAAAGAAATCATGCTATATTTTAGTTCTATAATATTAACTCTGTATTAAGAAATGATCATTACCTGTTTGGGCTTCATTGGTTAACAGAATGCTAGTTCATTTATAGAATTTATAACATATAAAACCTAACTACAAAGTAATAACAGTTCCTGTAGCCTCGGTACAAAATCACTCCCGATTTTATACTTAAATCATGTGTAAGTATGAATTGTGACTTTCTAAGATATAAAACAGTAGTAGCTAAGCGAGTGAAAATGTCTGTTCTGGTAGCAAAATGTAAGAT
The DNA here is from genome assembly GCF_003254725.2 of Canis lupus dingo. Classification (NCBI taxonomy): domain Eukaryota; kingdom Metazoa; phylum Chordata; class Mammalia; order Carnivora; family Canidae; genus Canis; species Canis lupus. The sequence goes on along the minus strand of NC_064258.1, from coordinate 54,445,497 downwards.
GTTACATTATTTGGTAGGTCTGTATCATTACATATATGCATTTTCCCCAACTGGTATACTGAATTTTCAATAAATAGGAAGTTACACTAAAGAATGAATAAAATTAGCTGGCATTGCCATAAATTTCAGTGTATGAAGATATACTTCTACAGTGAGAAAGTCAGACTTTCATCTGTAGTTCATAGAAGTTTGAATAGAATTTTAACATAGCAAGTTTATGCACTATAAAAGCAAACGATCATTTCTGTATTCTCATGGACATAGCTGAATACTGCTAGTACATGTTGGTATCAGAAAACATAGTCGTTTAAACTTTTTATCAAGAGCAGGTGAATTGCCCTAATTTGAGGCTTGTAAAAACACTCAGAGATTTACCTGCTCCTCAATGATAGAATATTTGACACACATGAACTGTCTCTATTCCTGTTCTCTGCTCACGACATTCTGGATTAAACATCTGTTACTGTTTTAAAAATAATTTATTCACATAAATGACCAAGATACATGTTTCTGAAGGCTTCACAAAGAAGGTGAAGGAGCCTGTTACTCTCAGAAGTCTGCCCTTCAGAAATGCACATCTGAAACACTGCGTATTCTCAGGTTATGAATGTGTCATACAGTGAGTTTCTTGAAAATTGAATAATATCTCGAACCCTTGCAAGTTAGCATTTTCTCAGTTCTGATGTATGCAACCAAAACCTCTTTACCTAGTGATTTTTAAAAAAGGTATTACACAGAATACTTTTAATGTAAAGCTGTGAAGTCCGTACAACACTTTAAAATACCTTATTTTTAAGTGATTTATTCCACTCATTGAATCTTTAAAAAGTAAATCAGAAAACTGCATTTCTATCCTTGATTTTCACCTAAAGTTTAAGAGAGACGCAAAATACCCAAACTTCTAAACTTTAAATACCCAAGCATTCTAATTGGTTTTAATGAGCTGGCTAATCCAGGGCAATTGGCAAGTGTAACAAAAGCTGATGAGAATTAGCTTTCATGAAGTTTGCTTTATAATTCACTCCCAAGAACATATCTAATGCCCTTAGATACTTTGGTTAGGGAATTCTTCTGTAATAACAAAATTAAATGCAAATATAGAAAGATTCATTTAGATTTTTTGAAAATTACAGGAATTTCGTAATACATTTCTCCTTCATAGCCCTTCTGTTTCTGTCATCTACATTTAGAAGACTTTCATAATTAGGTAGGAAATTAGTACCATTTGTGGAAGCAATCAAGGGAGGTGGTAGGGTTTTCTTCCTTTGAAATAGTTCTAAGTGATATTTTTAGATTTTGTTTTTCCTTAATTGAAGTTTCCTCTTTTGTTATGTGCATAGGAATCTGGCGGCCGATCTTCTCCTGATGACTCCCGATAATGAACTACACCTAGTTAAGCTCTGTGCTTTCTACCCAGGGTGTACTGAAGAGATTAATGATCTTCATGAGAAGGTATGCTAAGGATATTACTTGTCCTGGTTTGCAGTGCAGGGCTGTGATTTAACTAATTTTAGGTTCAGGCACACAGAGATGCAGGGAGAGGAGCAAACATATCCCTTTCAAGCCCTTTTACAAATGTAGCAAATGGTAACAGGAAGTTGAGCATTTGTTGAGCTTCTGCTGTATGCTTGGAACAGTTTTAAATTTTCACATTTTTGTATTTTACCCAATTCTGATGAAACCCTGAAAAGCACGGGATACTGTTACAATTTCAGAGAAGGTAAGGAACTGCCCTTAGTTAAGAGTGGAGTGTGAACTTGAGCTTCAGCTGGTCTGTCTCCACATCCCTAGCCCTTCCCACTCTGCCGCTCTGCGCCATAGGGAACAAGCACACTATTTAAAAATAGGCAATTTAGGATCTTTAAAAGAGTTAATGGAGTGTAATGAAATTCACATGCATTACTCTAAAATGCTTTAAAAATATTCCTTTGTAGAATATAGGAATTTATGTGCCAAGATTATATATAAAAGCAACCAAAATATTCAGTAATCGGAAGATTATTTATGCAAACTGTAGTACATTTCTGCATTTCAGTGCTTTTAATCCATTAAAAAGATCATGAAGTTCTATTTTTATTGACATTAGTAGATAGCTATAAAAGAGTTATGTAAAGAAGCAGAATATGAAATGCACATGCCGTATGATTCTCATTTTTAAAATAACTGTGTATATATTTATGTTATTTATAGTGTGTTTAAGGGGATATGTACAGTTCTTTTATGAAAAAGGTAAAATATAGTAGAATATTTTATCTTTTAACTCTGAAAATAACAATGTTTTGTTTCACTTTAATGAGCCTTGAATTGTCCCCAGTGCCTGGGTGGCCCTACTCATCCAACAGTGGATTCTTACTAAGTATTATGTTAGCACAGATAGATCAAAAGTATGTGTGAGTGTGTGTGTGTAAGTGTGTGTGATACCAGGGAAATACTTGTGATAGGATAAATGTGCACAGTGATCAGTGGGCTATGAGATCATGGGTCATTTAATTTCTTTATACACTTTGTATTCTGTGAATTATTTTTTTAAATGAGCTGCACTTTGCTTTCACAAACATGACAAATAAAAGCTCTTTCAATGTTGCAATTAAAATAGTGAAGGAAGTAGGAACTTTACATTTGCTGCATAGTACTCTCTTTTTTTAAAGATTTTATTTGTTTATATGAGAATGAGAACAGAAGCAGGGGGAGGGGGAAAGAAGAAGGGAGGGCCAGAGGGAGAGAGAGAAATAGGCTCCCTGCTGAATACAGACCCCTAAATGTTAGGGCTCGATCCTAGGACCCCAAGGTCAAGACCTGAGCTGAAGTCAGATGCTTAGCCAACTGAGCCACCCAGGCACCCCTGCACGGTGCTTTAAATGTACACCACATATCTTCTGAGGTGAGGACAGCAGGTGCTAATATTGGGGCTTAGGGAGGCAAGGAGATATTTGTCTGGGTTTACACACTAGTAATGACACGGGCAAGATGACATCCACATGGTCTTTTCATCACACATCCTAAAAGGATGTAATTAGATTTTCTGGTCAGACTTCATTAATAACTCTTTAGAAAGACTAGTCAGGGGGATCCCTGGGTGGCTCAGTGGTTAAGTGCCTGCCTTCAGCCCAGGGCGTGATCATGGGAGTCCTGGGATCGAGTCCCACGTCAGGCTCCCTGCATGGAGCCTGCTTCTCCCTCTGCCTGTGTTTCTGCCTCTCCCTCTCTCTGTGTCTCTCATGAATAAATAAATAAAATCTTAAAAAAAAAAACACTAGTCAGTATATGTAAAGGTGTTATTACCTCTGGATCATTTCACAAGTAATGCTAAAAGTTATATTTTCAAATATTACGTTAATTATAAGACTTTCAGAATTTTAAGATAGGACAGAAATTGTAGGAATGATCATCTTACTCTTCTTATATTATATTTGAGGATACAATTCAATAGAAACCATTTTTTATTTCCTTTTTGGGTGTCTGTCAAAGTAAAGAAACTTTACTTTGTCTAGCCAGGCATAGGACCTAGCACATAGTAGTAATTGCTTAGCAAATAACTGGCATTTAGCAAATAAATATGGAGAAACAATATGAAATGTTATATGTATGAAAGCTCATTTAATTTAGTTTGTTGTAATTTTTAAGAGAGCAGGGAGAGATTGAGGAATCCAAGATGTTCCGTTTACCAAATTTTCATGTATTTTTTTAAGTTTTTCTTTAATTCCCAGATAGTTAACATCCAGTGTGATGTTACGTTGAGGCGTATAGTGCAGTGAATCAGTTCTTCCGTACAACACCCGATGCCCATGACGGCAAGAGGGCTCCTTCCTCCCCATCACCTACTCTCCCACCCACTTTAAACCGCAGCAAATAGGAAACTCTTGAATAAGTGCATTAATAAAAAGATCGCATAAACCATCTCAGTAACTTAAGGGGGCGTGAAGGGACAGTACGAAGGAATGAGAGTGACAAACCTCACAGGCAGGGGGCGGGGATCGGTGACCTTGCCCTGATGGAACAGCAGCATCCGGGTCACGACCCCGAATCCCTTCTGTGGTGGAAGCACCATCTCTGTGGTTTCCAGAGACCAGAGACACAAGGCATGAGACTGTGTATGGGGGTTGCTCAGAAACAAACCAGCAAACGTTCAACACTTCAGCCTCAAACATCACGAACATACAGATGTGGACATAAAAGATAACTTAATTTCTGTCCTTGTTGTGGAAGCAGAAGAACTTGCCTCGGGGAGGAGCAGACTCTGAGTTTCAACAGGAAAAAAAAAAACACTATATGAAAAAGATGGGGAGTAGTATTGCTTTACATTCTACCATAAGGAAATTTCATAGGCTCAGAATCTCCCATTTTTGTGGCATTTAGGAATGTCAGAGCCAACGACTCCGGGAACTACGTTTTTTTGCCTTCCTGCTTAAAGTGACGTTGCTTTGTCTCAAAGGCCACAGTGAAATTAAATGCCACGGTGTAGGGGACACGTAAGAGGGTTTCATTTATGTTTTCTACATTTTATGTAGTTTCTGGTATCGGTCAGTATGTTCTGAAATAAGAAATCTCAGCATTTTTTTCCTAAGTTGCATGCGTGGATACTATTTCCAGTATCAAAATCAGGACAATTTACTTCTACCTCTTTTATTAGGTATTTATGTGATGAAAAACTACTAACTCATTAGGTAATATCCTGTTTATTGTTCTTGGATCCTAAAGATATGTCCATAAATATGTGCTCTTAATACAGATTACTTCATTTATATCTATTTTGGGCAGCTTTTATAAGAAAAGCACAGTAGGCATACTGGAAAGGCTCAGTGCTTATACCACTGCTTTTCCCCCTGTTAAATTTTAGTAACATCATCAAACTGATTCCTTTTCAGTGCAAGCTCCCCACGCTAGAGGAGTGTATGCAGTTAGCGGAGGCAGCCCATGCGGATGGTAATATATTTGAAACTGTAAAGTATTACTTGTTAAGTCAGGAACCTGAAAAGGCCCTTCCGATTGGTATTGACTTCATCAAAGGTAAGTTTCTAGTTGGTAGTATAATCTAAAATCTCATTTATTTGATCTTTTCATTAATATTGATTGGAAGCCTTAAATTCCAGCACTGGCCATCTTAAATTTAAAAAAAAGCAAGAGATTGGTGATTGTAGGGCATGAGAACTTGAGAGAGGGTTAAATATCCAAATAGTTGTGATCTTGATGGGATTGACCAGAAAAAAATTAATTATCTAAGTTAAAAATTGAATGAACATGTTTTAATACTATTATTTAGAAAATCTCTTATTTGGTTTTATTTTGCCAGAATACATCACTAGTTCAGATTGGACATTGGATACCATCTATCCGGTTCTTGACCTGTTGAGTTATATTCGCACTGAAAAATTACTCTTACATACATGTACTAAGTGAGTACTTTTCCCCAAAAAATATATAATTGAACTTATGTAATGTTTTTAAATGGTTGTATTCTTTTTGGTGTTCAGATAAAGAATAAGATCATCTTGGACATGTAGATGCCCTTGTAGAAAAATTACATTTTTATTTGCTATTTCCTTTTTTTTTTTAAGATTTATTTATTTAATTCAGGGAGGGAAGCAAAGAGAGAAAGAGAATCTCAAGCAGACTCCATACTAACCATGGAGCCTACACAGGGCTCGATCTCACTACCATGAAATCATGACCTGAGCCTAAACCAAGAGCTAGACACTTACTGGGCTACCCAAGAGCCCCTTTGTTTGCTATTTTTACTTTTACTTTTGCTATTTTTATTTTTACTTTTGCTTTTTTACTTTTTTATTTTATTTTTTTCAAGATTTTATTTATTCATGAGAGAGAGAGAGAGAGAGAGAAAGAGAGAGGCAGAGACACAGGCAGAGGGAGGAGCAGGCTCCATGTAGGGAGCCCGATGTGGGACTTGATCTGGGACCCCAGGATCACTCCCTGGGCCTAAGGCAGGCACCAAACCGCTGACCCACCCAGGGATCCCCTGCTATTTTTAAGAAAAAAATACAGAAGTCTACTTGAAACAGAAATAATCGTAGTGGTCCTACTTACCAATACCTAGAGTGAGCATGTTTATATATGTGTGTACACACGCACACGCACACCTGGCTTAAATAGTGCTAATTCAGAGCCTTGGGGTATCCTTCGACGTCAAGTCCTCCAGAAGCGAGTCATCATATCTCTTAAATAGCCTCTGTGTGCAAAGGGCAGGCACTAGAAAGTGAAGAATGGACCCCATCCCTACATTCAAGTATCATTTAAGGACCTGTTGTCCATAGAATGAAAGTCCCCAGAGACGGCATATAGTTTGTATTGGAGGCTTTGGGCTATTTTTGTGTTAATGGCGTGTGTGGAAAAGATGATGCCACAGCCTGGGGAACTTTGACAAGTTTCCCTAGCCGGAAACGGAGCGGGTATGCTCTGTCCTTTCCTAGAGTCTGCACTGTGTGCCAGGAATCCCTAAATCGGGCCTAATGAGTTATTGACAGAGAAATTCAGATGAAGACACAGGTTATATAGAGAAAAACAAGAAGGCAAGAGTGAAACGTCATCTGCAGCTTAGCATCAGTGTGTGAATAGGAGTTAAGTCACGAATAAAACATCCTCACGTTGAGAAAATTTTCTGAACACATTTTGCTATAAATGTCACTCATCAAAATATAGACATATGTGGGTAATGTTCTGTGCCGCAAGTTATGGAATCAAAAAAAAAATAAATATATTCTCTTTTAGAGCTCGAAATGAATTGCTCATATTATGTGGTTATGTGGGCGCATTACTGGCCATCAGGAGACGGTACCAAAGCATTGTTCCAGCCCTTTACGAGTACACAAGGTAAGGCCGCTCTCTCTTCTCCGAGGACAGAGCCCAGCGTGGTTTCTGGAAGGTGCCAGACACGTGTTGCATACATCCATTCATCCCACATGTCCTTTCTAACAGAGCAGCGATGAACTGTAGGAATCAGAAGCGAGTTAGGATGTAAATTAATAGGACTCCCAACTCTGGCTTAAACACCTGGGGTTTATTGGTCTTAAGTCAGCTGAGGTCGGCATTCCAGGCCTGCGAAGGCGGCGCACAGAGCCCATCGCGGACCCCAATCCTCCCTTCCGAGCGCCCTTCCTGTGGGGCAGACATTCCGGGACCAAGTTGTCTCTGCCCCGTCACTTCCCGGCGCGGTGAGGGCCCCGTGGAGGTGTCGGGTGGCCCCTGGAGCAGGCGGGGGACAGCGGGCAGTTCCGCTGCCGGGACACTGCGGGAAGAACCTATTTCGGGGCAGGCAGCAGACCCAAACTCGAGAGCAACTTTTAACAATATTACAGTATCTTATGGGAGCCATAGGATGTACCACATGGGATTAAAATATTGTTTAATGGAGTATGGTCATTAATCTATGACTTGGGTAATAGAAAATAGTCCCTTGAAATAATAATATCAGAAATAAAAGGAGGCGTTCAGACATGAGGCAAGAGAGACTGGGGAGATTGTATCTAAATTACTAGAAACACGCTGGTTTAGAACGAGAAACTAAGAAGGCCCTGGTTGGGAGCCCCTTCCTACCCCGCTGGTGGTGGGAGCCCCTTCCTACCCCGCTGGTGGTGGGAGCCCCTTCCTACCCCCCTGGTGGTGGGAGCCCCTTCCTACCCCCCTGGTGGTGGGAGCCCCTTCCTACCCCCCTGGTGGTGGGAGCCCCTTCCTACCCCCCTGGTGGTGGGAGCCCCTTCCTACCCCCCTGGTGGTGGGAGCCCCTTCCTACCCCCCTGGTGGTGGGAGCCCCTTCCTACCTCCCTGGTGGTGGGAGCCCCTTCCTACCTCCCTGGTGGTGGGAGCCCCTTCCTACCCCCCTGGTGGTGGGAGCCCCTTCCTACCTCCCCGGTTGTGGTCTGTGTCTTGTGCTCATGCTGGCACCCTGGCCCCACATACTGAGTGAGCCCCATCCCCGTCGCTCCCTCTGCTTCCAGCTCATTCTCCGGGTCTGCCCGCACTCCTCTCTCCTCTCCGTGCTCTGTCCTTAGGAACCTCGCCCTCTGTGGCTCCACCCGTCACCTCCCTGGCGGGTTTTGTATTCAGGCCCAGCTCCGATGGCTCGCTAGACTCTGGCCTCAACTCCATGTGCTCAAAATGAAGATGCTCTCCCTCCTGAAATCCGCTTCTCGTCCTGTGTTCTCTCTCTCTCTCTCTCTCTCTCGATTGTCGTTCTGATTCTGTGGCCCAGAATCAAGTGATCAGGGTCACGAGGAAGTGTTCTCTGACGGCCGTGGCCTCGGCCTGCGTCACCTCCCTCCGGCCATAGCCCTGCTCCTGCTCACCCCATCTCTGCGGCTCTGTTCTTCTGCTGTGGCCTCGCCTTCCAGAAGCAGCATCCCCCCTCATACCCCCAGGACTCCCTACTGTCCGTCACAGAGCTTCCAGATCCTGAGTCGTACATGAAAGGTCTGCAAACCTAGGGTTCGGGCTGTGGCGCCCACCGAAGCCCACTCTGTTCCCCACCCGGCCAAGCTGATTGCTTCTGATCCCCGTGCTGTGGAAACTTCCTCGAGAGTTGCTCAGTGTCCCTCAGCCCACTCGTTATCTCTGGTTTTCTCCTCACTCTTCCACGCTGCTTTGTAGACAGTAGATCGTCAAAAACCACTGGGCACTTAAAGCTCATTTGCTTTTTTTTTTTTTTAAATATTTTTTAAATATTTTATTTATTTATTTAGGATAGTCACAGAGAGAGAGAGAGAGAGAGGCAGAGACACAGGCAGAGGGAGAAGCAGGCTCCATGCACCGGGAGCCTGACGTGGGATTCGATCCCGGGTCTCCAGGATCGCGCCCTGGGCCAAAGGCAGGCGCCAAACCGCTGCGCCACCCAGGGATCCCTTATTTGCTTTTTTTGATAGCTGAGTCTTGGATGTCAGGCGGTAATCTCTTTCTCTCTGTTTCAGTCAGCTATTAAAACGTCGGGTGGTGTCAGTGCCTTTAAAGATCGAGCACCTTTCTGAGGAATTGGATGCGTGGAGAGCTTGCACACAGTCCATGAGCCGGTGAGTGAAGACGCTGTGAAAATTGGGATTTGGAGGTATTAAGATGATAGACAAACCTGTTGAAAACATGGACTGGCTCACTATTAATCTTAGCCCAGTAATGCCTCTTGGCTTGTTTACAGCATATATTCAGTAATAATTTACATTCCTGTTCTTTTCTGCCTTTATTTTAAAGTCCTTCGTTTTATGAATTCAGTCTAAATTGCCATCAGCTCTAAAGGGGAACTGAGTAATCCTCAGGGACTGTTTCTATTGTAAACCTCATTTATTCTATGGTTTTACAAAAATGAAAATGTAACATCTGTTGAAAATATAGGTCCTCAGAAGAGTCTGCATGTACACCCCCTTCTGACTCACAAAAAATGGTTTATGCAACTTTGCTAAAGAGACTCCAGGAAGAGCCGCTTGGAGGAATTGTCGGACCAGATTACGTGACCGGATCGAACCTGCCCAGTCATTCTGATACCCACATCTCTTGCCTTACGGGATTAAAAATCCAGGTACGGCCTATTGTGAGACATAAATGGTTTGTTTCCATTTGTTCCTCTATTTTAAAAACTTTTCTTAAAATAAGCATAATCTGAAGAAAGGAGGTACCCATAAAGAGCACTAATGAGTAAGAAAATACTGCCCTCACTGCTCTCTCATTAGTATAAATGGTTTCCCTGTCCTTAAAATAAAATGAGAGAGATGGTCGTTGCATTATTACCATGAAAGCAACTCATGGAGTAGGTCTACTTACTAACAAATGTTTAAAGATACATGTAGATCATATCCTTGGGGAAATTAAATAAGGAGACAAAGCAACAGTCAACATGGTTCTAAATTATATCACAATAGATTAAAATTAACTTTGTAGTCTCTCTTTGTATGTTATTTGCACAAAGAAATTAAGAACTGGCAGGTGTATGTTATTGATAAACATGTTCTTACATTGACTTACTTCTTACAAATCATTGGGATTGATCGTGAAGGATGGCTAACCCCTAAGGAAGGGCCCTAGTGTATGGTCAGAAATACGACGTGCCCCATTTCTGGGGAGAACGGAGACCCTTTCATGGTCTCAGGGCCGGGGCCAGGTGGAGGTGTCCGTGTGAAGCACACCACGATGAGTCCGTGTAGACTGCAGTCCGGAATAAAAGAACACCACTTCCCAGAAAAGGGTGAATTCACATTTTACACACTTGATTTTTATGTTTCTACATGGAATGTGACTAATTACACTTCTTATACTGACATGCCAGGCCAGTGGAAACAGCTATTCTGGGGATAACCACTTAAATGAAATAGCTTGCAGTTAATGTAAACCCGAGACATAGCTTGACTTGGTGCTAGAAATACACTAATATAGTCCAAATAAACTAATATGGTCCAGAAAAGAGTTAGGACACTTAGTTATCCACTTATGTTCAGAGACAAAGAATCAAAGCAGTACATTCAATAATATACAGTTAAGAGCAGAAAACATCCTGTGGTTTTTAGAATTTATCTCCAGTGCTGCTTGCGGCCCCCGCTGAGCCGTTCCTAGTACTTCCTTCTCATTCCTCATGTGCCCTCCGGTTTCTCTTCTCCTCTTCTGGTTCCTTTACTCTGTCTGCAGTTGTGGTGACCTAACAGACCTCTGCACCCAAACCCGCAATAGGAAAGGTGCTACACGGGTGGCTCAGCAGTTTAGTGCTGCCTTTAGCCCAGGGCGTGATCTTGGAGACCCGGGATCGAGTCCTGCATCAGGCTCCCTGTTTCTCCCTCTGCCTGGGTCTCTGCCTCTCTCTCTCTCTCTGTCTCTCATGAATAAATAAATAAAATCTTTAAAAAAAAAAAAAGGAAAGGGCCTACTATCATATACAACTCATATAGCTGGGGTTCTTCCCTCCCAGCATCTTTCTCTTTAAACAGAAAATTAGTGTTCTGTGAAATTTCAAGTACCTATGAGTAGGAAACAGTCCACTTCATATGATGGGTTTTCCAGTGTCAAGAAATGATTTATTAACAACAGGCTGTGTCATTTGAAATCATGATAAAAAATCTGATAACGTTAGAAAATAAGATGAGTTTTTTAGTCCATTTCATGTTTTTGAAATCAGGCTTTTCTTTCTGACAGCTGGGAGAAATAGATTAAAAGGCTTGTTTTGCATTTGGTTCTTCAGAATGATCCTTGACATACAAAGTACCTGATGTAACTCAATCAAAAATCTGGTGGTACATTGTATGATTGACATTGTTTTAAATTATGTGCACACATACACAGCAATATATATTTCATCTTTTTTTTAAAGATTTTATTTATTCATGACAGAGAGAGAGAGAGAGGCAGAGACACAGGCAGAGGGAGAAGCAGGCTCCATGCAGGGAACCCGACGCGGGACTCGATCCTGGATCTCCAGGATCACGCCCTCTGCTGAAGGCGGCGCCAAACCGCTGGGCCCCCGTGGCTGCCCTATTTTTCATCTTCTAGAGAGCAGTTGCAGAGCTTCTGGCTTAAATCATTTCCCCAGCTATCTGATAGAGGCTCTATGGTTAAAATAGTAAAGTGTATTTAATTCTATGCTAGGCATAGATACCTTTATAAAATGTTAACTTTGTATTAATTAATGGATTAGCAATACCTTTGCCATTGGTAGCACTACTGTACTCAAAGAATTCAGATTATGAAACCAAATTCTATTTTAAAAGACATTGGGGCAAAATGTTAACATATCTAAATTTTTTTCTATATTTGGTAGCAGTTCAAAAAATCTGATTTTTCTCATATATTAAAATTTCCTATTACCATTGTCTAAATATTGCCAATGTCTTTACTATTATTATTAAAGGGATTCTGTTTCTGTAGGTTTAAAGCATGTTGCAAATTTATAATCCCATCTTCTCTTTCCTCAACTCTGCACAGGGCCCTGTATTTTTCCTTGAAGATGGGAAATCCACTATCTCATTGAATGACGCTTTGATGTGGGCAAAGGTGAACCCGTTCTCACCTTTAGGGACTGGAATACGACTCAACCCATTTTGACAGAAAAGTTTCTCCTTGTTTAATTGTTTTTTAAAGACCTTTTGTGGGTTAGTATTACCTTCGCCTTTGCTGTCCAAGAGCCAGAGGTTGAGGGGAGAAGGGGAAGGTGGGGGAATAAGAGTTGACTTTATAAATTAACTTCAAAAAAATAAAGTATTTATATAATTTCAAGGAAAACTAGATGTGTCCTTTATAAAATAGAATAGCCATATTTGGGAGAAAGATAAAAGAAGAATCTAAAAGAGCATATATAAGCTTCACAAAGGTACCAAAGTTTCATTAAAAAGTACCAAAATAGGGATCCCTGGGTGGCGCAGCGGTTTGGCGCCTGCCTTTGGCCCAGGGCGCGATCCTGGAGACCCAGGATCGAATCCCACATTGGGCTCCCAGTGCATGGAGCCTGCTTCTCCCTCTGCCTGTGTCTCTGCCTCTCTCTCTCTCTCTCTCTCTCTCTGTGACTATCATAAATAAATAAAAAAATTAAAAAAAAATAAAAAAATAAAAAAATTTATTAAAAAAAAAGTACCAAAATATTATATTGTTGAAACACTGAAACATAGAAAATAATGCAACACCTTGAATAGTGCTTGACATTGAATGAGTATTTAATGACTATTGGAATGACTGAGTGTTCTTGAGCTACCAGAATATAAGGCATGTATGACGATCTTCAAGTTAACAAACACCCATACTGTCCTCCATAAAGTATATAGTAAATCAGTAGTTTCAGTTCATATTTAATAAAAGTTTCCAGTTTAACATCTGTCAACACATGGATACACAGTCAAAATACTTCTGAGTTTTATTTTTTAAAGGAAAACGTTGCCAAGTTTTTTAGCTGAAATTAAATGTCCAATTATAAAGGAATAGGTTATATAACCATAACAGACATTAAAATGTAAAAACACAAATGCAGTTAAATCTGTATGGGAATTTACATTTGATGATAATTGACTATTTTAAAAGATATTTAGTGTGTTTGGATATTAGTTTTGATTAATGTATTTAATATTTACAGTTATTTTTATTCAACTTATATGAACTAACATAATTTATCTGATAAAATTAGCTTCAAGTAAATTTCTAGAACTATATTGAAATTTGGAGTATATTATAAATTCAAATTTTTAAAATGTTAATTAAAAGAGTAAAAATATTTTTAAAAAAAGCCTGAGGCATGACTGCAAGTATTTCAATTGTACTAGAATTCGGACTTTGTGGTCTATAAAGTTAATGTGTTACTGGGCAGAACAGTACTTTGGTACTCAAGCTGTTTTACAGAATTTATAATGTTTTTGTTTAAAGAGTCAGGAGCTCATATAATTGAAGTAATTGTGGTTTATATTATCTTTAAACTTGTTGCATTTAAAATAATTTTAAAATTTTCTTAAACAAGCTTCTTAAAACAGAAAACAGTATATATTATATATATATCTATTGTGTTGATGGGCTCTAACTCTTCAAAAATACATTACAGCCTAAAATCTATTTTATAAAAAAAAAATTTAGTTAACATTATAGAAGAGAATGTATGTGACGTGTCAATAGTGTGAAGTATTTTTTTAATCCTTAGTGATATGCGTAACTCAGATTTTTTTAGAGGAGGAGGATTTTTAATTAGCACATATGTAGTAAAAACCTTTTCACTTAAAAATAGCTGTTGAAATCCTATTATAGTTCTCTTTATTTTGTTTTAAAATAGATTAAGAAGCCTATCTTTTGTTCTTTACTTTAAAAGATCTGTTGAGCTTAAATTATACATCTATAAATGATTGTTTCCTTCTTTTGCATTTTAAATGAATGTGGGAAAATATTTTATGTATAAACCATGAAAAACTCAAATAACTTTTTAGCACATGAAGACCATAGAGGAGTAACCCAATTTGTCTAAAATCTAAATTGGATTGATTCAAATATAATTGTTATTCTTTGACTTCTACAGTGTTCTATACCTTACTATTAACTATAACTATTGATTCTTCATAGAACTATAAGTGTTATTTGACCATGTCAGTCTGCATCTATTGTGCCTTAATATGGAAAACAAAGCAATTTTTTAAAATTTATAAAAGGTTTTCCCATAGTTAGATTTCCTATGCATGAAAACCCAAACAAATAATATGAACTTATTTTACTACTAGAAGAGCTTTATATTACTAATAATGTGGACAAATTATTTTGCAAGTTTAAATATGCTTTTATGAAAGAAGTCTCATTAGACAGTGGTTTTAAAAGGATTGGAAAAATATTTTGCCTATAAAAATTACCGGGTAGTTAACAAAATTGCAACATCAAAATGAGTTATATCTTGTGAAAATATGGTTTTTATGTCAATCAAATTTTTATTTATTTATTTATTTATTTATTTATTTATTTAATTTATTATATTTCCATGAAATCATCCAGAGGTATTCAGGAACATGGTTGCATTAAAGCAATGACTTGTGTTTTGTTTTCTTTAGAATAGGAAAATTGACACTTTTTCAGTCTTAAGTCAAAAGACATTCTGATTATAGTAAAAACCTCACCATTTGTTTGTAAAATCTAAGGTTTCTTATATGGTGTAGCAGTGATACAGAACATATCATCATAGTTAGCTCTATTAACAAGTGTTTATTATACCATATCTTTGACACATTTATTCCTGAATAACTGAAAAAAGTACTTTTATGCTACATTTAAATACCATAGGACTGTGCTTAATATGGCATATAGTTCTCTATCTAGATTTTTATGTATATAGGTATGAATGCATTTCAGGTCCCTTAAATTTCAGTAACTACTACATTAAAACCAAATATGACAGAGTTAACTGCTAAGCTGAGCATCAGTCATGTCTCCAAAACCACCTTTGAGAGAACGTTGTTTCTCCATAAGTGCTGGGTCAGAGTCATCAGAGCTCTGAAGGGCTGAGCTGGCCACCTGGGTTATTACCTTACTTGGGATCCTAGAAGAATCACTTTGGACTGTTGAGGAGGATGATTCTCCACTTGTAGGAAACACTGACTACAATAAACTCCCGAATTAGTATAAAAGGGAAAAAGCTTATTAATGAATACAAAGAGTGTATCACAGAGGCTTCCATTCCGTGATAAGTGTTCTACTGATTGATTGAAAACTTCCTCCTGTAAGAGCTGCTGTAGCTCCTAGGAAAGCTCCTTGGCTCCTTCCGCCAAGGATCTGCTGTGAAGCAATGGCATTCCCAAGATACAGCTGTAGTGTTGGCCTCTCTTAACACAACTCATCTTCAAGAAGCTCTTGAAGTCACCTACTTTGACTATACTTGCATCCTTCACTTATTCACTATGAAATGAAACTTGTAAGACTACTTCATATTTTCCACAGCTCTCCCTAGGCCCCACGGGAGTGTTGGGAACTTACCATAGTCAGGCCATGAGCAATTAGCTTTTTCAGGAGATTGAACATGCAGTCAAGAGAGGAATAAAGAAACTTTTTATATGACTGTTTACCCAAATCTAATCCTCTTCCCTGGATCTTTTCCCCAGCCAATGTTCAGAAGACTGGTTTCTATAACCTTTTCCTAAGGTTTCCCATATGTTATGGGTTGGAGATTATTCTCATAATTTTCTACTTTAGATTCATCCCATTAGAATGCAAGGTAACAGACAAATGACCTATATAGCTGGTTAAGACACGCATTTAAACTGGACCCTTTACCTCAGATATAACTAGATTCTAAACACACTCCCAAGAAGTAATCCTATTTCATTAGGGCTCTCTTTACTTCCTTTCATGAAATATTACCTGCCAAGAATGTGAAATTAAATATGGAAGTCTCGGGAGGTAGAAATTCCAATAAAGCCAAGCCTTCAAAAATGCAGAACAATTGACTGAGTACGTGCGTGTCATGGGATTCAGCATTAGTAATACTCAGCTCGCAAGTCTCAGAAGAGGCTGTTCACAAAATAGCATAAAAACATGAATAATTCCAGTTGAAGAAAAATTTCCAAATGTGAATGTAAAATTATAAGAAAGTATGAAAGATAATTAATCTTTCAAGATAGCAGCTGTTTTGGTTTCCCTCCAATAAAAGTGGCGGCAACCAGTAGAAATTTTTTAATTGAACTAAATGGCTTGCTAAACAGAACCAAATTCCAAGTGAAGCACAATTTTCCTTTCCCACAACTCAGTATCAACTGGAGGGACACCTGTTTTTTTAAGAAATGTTTCAAGTCAGGCTATTTATGGGGGTGGACAAGGTTCTCTGTGGGCCAATGTATAATAATAATCATTCAGAATACATTTATTATGAATGCATGTGATGTGTGAATATGTATCAGGCCAAGTAGAAGAAATTTTCATTTCTAATGAGGACAGCCTATTACAAAGTAGATTCACCATTCCTACAGAATTCACGAGAAATAACTTATCTACTTGTCATGGTGAGTTATGTTTAACTGTATCTTTAAAATTATTCTTGCTCATTCTGTGCTGTTTGATTTTGTATTTTTAACAGTATCTGACACAGTTTAATAAATGGTTCTTGAATTGAAAAACCATGTTCTTCAGCCCAATTATGGATGAGACACTACTTTAATTTACTTATAAGTCCAAGACTAGGTTAATTATATCCCTTTAGTACAGCGGGAGATGATGGCATCACTTCTTCAAAGCCATTAGACGGGTGCTTTCCAAGGTTACTTTTCCTTGTTTCTGATAGATTTCATAGATTCAAAAGAACATTTTCCAGCTTGCTTCACAGAAATTTCTTTAAGTGGATTGCCGCCAGTACCTGTGTTTCCTGGAATATTTAAGTAACATTAAAATCAGTTTGTGGAAAAAAAAAAATCAGTTTGTGGTTATTAAATATTTGCACAACGATCAATGTTTCTAATACGTCAAACATGCAGAACGATTTGCAACAGGCTGAGCACAGGCTCATCTAAATGCCTGGTAAACAGAATATTTAAAGCATGTGTTATAGTAGCCATAAATAAAAAACCTGAATGTCACCCACTTCCAAAAGTCATTAGCAGTGCCTAAAATATCCAGGGCTTATTTTGGTGTATCTGATACTGAATATGACTCAATTATTTTTAGATGTTGCTTCAGAAAGCAGCTGAGGCAACAGTGCCTGATTCTCACAGTGCTTGGATTTGGCGAATACACATAATTCATAGTTGAGTTTCTGGAACTCTGCACTGAAGCATCCAAGCTGCCCAGACTCTTCGGGTTACTGAGTTCTAACGAGAGGAGCCAGTGACAGTTGAGAAATCGATTTTCCCCTGGCCCATTAGTTTGCTAGATGCTAGGAGTGGGTAAACAAATGGAGGAACTTAAGTGTTAATGAAAAAAACAAAGGTAATGACCCATCCTACAATTAATTTTCACCCACCGTATCTGATAATTAGAAGCTTTTCAGGTGAACGGCCTCTTGGTTTCAGTGCCAGTACGTGCAGCGCAATCTTAGTAAAATTGGGCCCAGATTCCGCGATCTAGGTCTGATTCGCCTCCTCCCCTTAACCCTCAAGTTATGTTAGCTGACCTGAACTTATCACTCTACTCTTCTACTAGAAACAACCAAAAAGGAATGCCTTGAACAAATTTGGGAAGAAAATAAAATTTAGCAAAAGAGCTCTCATCCATATAATCAGCAAAGTCAGCTTCACACCATTCATTCCTTTCCATTCTGCCTAGATTAAGAGAATCCAAGTATCTAGAATAGAATTGAGAGAAGTAAAAAAGATAAAAGTCTGTTTCTTCACAACCTGATCTGCCCTGAGAACTCCCATGGCCCATCGTCCACTTAGAAAAGGATAGAAAAAGACCACTGAAGCGAGAGGGACTCATAAAAAGAGAGCATTGAGAGAATAAAATGGGGGAGAAGTTATTTATAGCCATTGATACATGATTAAAATTGCAAAAGCAGGAATCTAGTTGGAGTTCTGATCTGAAATAATGATAGCATTATTTTTCTAAAAAAAAAAATACCTCCTTTGTGGCCTTGAGATTTTTCTGAAAAGATAACAGAAAGGAGGATTGCTCTTTAGCAATTCAAGTATCAGAGGCATCATTTTTTTCAAATACGGACACTTAGCATGGACACCTAGCATGTTCCGTAGGCTGGAAGGGAGCCTTACTGTGACTCATTCATCCTTCTGCCTTTCCATTGCAGGTCAGAGCCAGTGGTCCTGTGCTGCCCGTCCCCAGTCAGGTCCAGGTAGCCTTCAGGGGAGAGAGGCAAGGGAACCAAGGCTCCCCCCCGACTCAGCCTCAGCCTGGCTGCGGCTCCCACCCTTCTGGAGCCTTCACTGCAGGCGCCACTCCTGGAAGGAGGTTGAGGCGGGTTGAAGGAGAGGATGTGTGCCCAGAATCCAAAGGTGAAACTGTGGATACATACTTCTGTCTCATAGAAACGCCATCACTCAATTCTTTTGGGTTCTCTTGAGTACCATGCCTCGGGCATGTGAGGAGTTAAAGAGGTTTTAGTGAACTGGCCTATGTCTACACATTAAAAAGTGAGTTCTGAGAAAAGGTAGTTTTAGTAGGTCATTAACAAAACACAACTAAATGATCATGATGTGTGATCAAAGTGTTTGGAAAACATTCTGTACCCCTCCTCTTTAATATTTACAATGCATATTAGCATATTCAATCCTAAGTTTATAGGAAGGAGTCTGTTGACCTGCTTTTCCAGACCTTATGTAAACAAAGACCATTTGTTCTCCCATGAAGTCCCTTAACACGTTAGAAGACATGCCCCGTTGCATAGGTCACCAAATATTTTCCATCAAAGTCTTGACAGTAGATATTTTAGGCTTTGTGGTCAGTTTGTCATGTAAAATATGGACAGCCAGTTACATTTGCATTTCAGATAAACAACAAATAATTTTTAATAAAAAGATGTCCTCAACCTGTCCCCCAAATTATTAGCTGTATTGGTTATGTTTGTTATTTTTCACTAAATCTAGACCCTCGCTTTGTGGGCAAGGACAGTGACTGCCCCTGTTGTTGGAGCGCAAAAGCAGCCATAGACAAGGCATGGAGAACAGGCCTGGCTATGTGCCAGTACGACTTTATTTATGGACGGGAAAATTTGAATTTCATATAGTGTTCATGAGTCAGGAAGTATCATTTCTCTTTTGATACATTTTGTTTTCAACCATTTAAGAATGTGAAAGCCATTCTTAACTTGCAGGCTATATAAAACCGGGCAGGAGACTGACTTTGGCTGGTGGCCTGTAGCTTGCTATGCTGTAAATGCTTTCTGAACTACCAGGATTTAAACAAGTGGCTTCTTGTGGGTACAACCAACTGGAAAATTTAGGTATGCCAGTGTCAATATCTGCCTGAGGACGGATTCAGCACCCACTGTTAGAGAACTGGGCTTTGAGCTCTGCTGCTGAGCTCCATCTGCTTCAGACTCACCTACTTTAAAGAGAAATCAAGAGTTGAAATGGTCCCTTTAGTAGGAGGCAGGGCACCAGATGACCAGTACTTAGCAGACCACAGGGCCCTTCCACCTATGAAAAGCCTACCAACATACCAATCTAATACACAGTTTTAGACCGAATGCCTAGATCAACATTTTATTAAAGAAACAAATAGAAACAAAAAAATCCACTTAACAAGTAAAAATAAAACAACAACAATAACAACTCACTTAAAACAGGAGGAGCAACTCTTTCCCTTGAAATCGGGGAATTATATTTGCACCTGGAGACTTGTTTGGGAAGATGATCAAGAGTAATTTCTCCCACTGTTGGTTTGACCTCAAACCATTCTACAAAACATGAATACAGAAACTCTTTGTTAAAAATTCACCATGGCCATTGCCAAAATAAGACAAGTTAGGCAAATTCCTTAGGCATCTCTTTCATCATATTCTAAGAGTGGTGTGAATATGAAGGTTCTTAACCCTCTCCCCACACCTCTGATGCACAAAATGTTTGCTTTAAAAAGTTAAAGACAACATCTTTATGTTCCTATTACTTTTTTAATAAGTTTCTATTCGAGGGCACCTGGGTGGCTCAATCGGTTAAGAGTCTGCCTTCAACTCAGGTCATGATCCCGTGGTCCTGGGATCGAGCCCCGTGTCGGAGTCCCTCCTCAGCAGGGGGTCTGCTTCTCCCTCTGTCTCTGTCTGCTCCCCACCATGCTTGTTCTCTCTCTCTCTGTTAAATTAATAAAATTTTTCTAAAAATTAGTTTTTATTCAATAATAATATGTATACAGAAAGATGAACAAATCATGTGTTTACAGCCTGATGAATTTTTAGAATGAATACACCTGGGGGACCCATCACCCAGATCAAGAGATAGTAATATATCACTAGTGCCCTCAAATCCCCTGGTTATCTCTCCCATACAGTACCCTAAAAAGAAAACACTGTATTGACTTCTGTTGTAGCAGGTTAGATGACTTTTTTAATAGTTCATGTATTTTTTATATTTCATATAAACATACAGGATTTCTTCATTTTTCAAATATGTTTCTAGTATAAAAATAGTGACTTAAAATTATTCCCATGTTTCCCATATTTCTCATTAGATCTATAAACTGTCACGCCTGGGCATTAGTTTCCCTGTGCTTCTAAAGATCACTTACCCCTCCTCTGCAGCTCAGCCTTCACTGAGGCTTGAAAAAGAGTCTAAGGTAATTTCTATTCATGAGTCAGACCCTGGTAATGCTATATACAGTTCTGGTCGGTAGCATTCTCAGAACTATAATTATCACAGTCAATTACTTTGGCTGAGCTTAAAATCAGTCTCAAAAATCAAGGCTGGTGATAATAGAACACTGTTCAAGAATCTGCAGGGTTGAGATGATCTGTGGCTAAAGAGAAATTGTGTTCAAAGAAGATGATAGAGGTTAGCTTTGCAGAAAGATGGACTTTTGAATAGAAGATTAAATAGAATTGTTTTGTTTTAGAAATCCCAAGTAGCACCAATGAGGAGCAGAAATGGTGAGATTGACTAAATGTAAGCAAACAAGTATAAAAAAAATTGTCTGATTTGTGGTATCAGCAAAAGAACTTGAGAGAACTAAAATGCTGAAGTGTGGTAGGGGGCTGGCAAGGAGTTGTCAGTGTCATAGTGTTCTAGGGTCCTTATTGTTGGAGAAAGAAAGTGAAGACACTAGTTTTAGATTAGGGTAAAAATGCGTGTTAACATTTCTAGGGTAGCACTGAAAAGAGTACAGATTTTAAATTTTCCAAATTCGTTGGTTGGTGGGGGGTAGAGGTCATAAAATTCAATCCAAAAGAAAAAATAAGTGAGACAAAAACAAGAAAGAGGAAAACAAAGACCATAAAATAATATGCTAGGTGTGAATGCAAACATAACAGTAGGCAGTACTGCTGAATTCATGACAATAAAAATCACAGTGAATGAAATAGCAAAGGTCCATGAATAGGATACTTCAGAGAATTGCAGGGCTTGCTAATTTACCATGTACCAGCACTTAACTTTGAAGCAATAGTAACTAAGACAGTGTGGGTGTTGATGTTGCACATGGGCAAAGTCAGCTAGAGCCCAGAAACAGGCCCATATATACACAGAAACTGGAAACATTTGAGACGTGAGATTATTACAAGTCGGTGAACAAAAAGAACAGATGGTTCAAGAAATGGTTCTGGGACAATTGGTTCTCCATTTCAGTTGCAGACAAATTAAGATCTTAAAGGTTAGAGACTAACCCCTTACCAGATCTGTGCTTTGCAAACATTTTTCCCCCATTGTATAGGTTCCCTTCTCCCTCTTGTTCCTTTTCTGTGGGGAAGCATTTTAGTTTGATACAATCCCACATGTTTGTTTTTGCTTTTGTGGCCTGTGCTTTTGATGTCATTTCAAAAAAAAAAAAAAAAAAGAAAGAAAGAAAAGAAAAGAAATCATTGCCAATGCCAATGTCCAGGAAGTTTTTTCCTCTGTTCTCTTCTAGTAGTTTTATGGTTTCAGGTTTTATGTTGAAGACCTGTTCTGGCCTTTATGTTGAGGTGTGAGATGAGGATCCAATCTTATTCTTCTGCAAGTGGATATCCAGTTATCTCAATGTGATTTATTGAGGAGATTATCTTTTCCCCATTGTGTGTTCTTGGCGTCTTTATTGAAGATCAAATATCTGTAAATGCATGGATTTATTTCTGGACTTGCTCTTCTGTTTCTTTGGCCTGTATGTCTGTTTTTATGCCAGTACCTTACTGTTTTAATTACAATAGCTTTGTTTTATAGTTTGAAATCGGGAAGTGTGATGCCTCCAGCTCTATTTGTCTTTCTCAGGGTTGCTTTAGCTTCTCAGGTTCTTTTGTGGTTCCATATGAATTCAGGATCGTTTTTTCTATTTCTATAAAGACTACCATTGAAATTTTGCAAGTTTGCAGTGAATCTATAGATCAATTAAGTAGCATAGATATTTTAACAATATTAATTCTTCTAATCCGTGAACGTGGGATGCCTTTCTGTTTATCTGTGTTTTCTTTTTATTTCCTTCATCAGTGTTTTATAATTTACAATGTATAAGGGAGTAATATCCAAAACATGTAAGGAACTCATACAACTCAAGAGCAAACAAAACAAATAACCCAACTAAAAACTGGGCAAAGGACCAGAGCAGATGTTTCTCAAAATTAGAGACACAAGAGTGCCTGTCTGGCTCAGTCAGTGGAGCATGCAACTCTTGATCTTGGGGTGTGAATTTGAGCCCCACGTTGGGTTTAGATACTACCTAAAAATAAAATCCTATAACAGATAAGATATACAAATGGCCAACAGGTATATAAACAGGTACTCAATATCACTACTCATGATCACTAATCAGGGAGATGCAACCAAAACCACAATAACGTATCAGAATACACCTGCTAGAATAGCTAATTGTCAAAAAGTACAAAATATTTAAAAGTGTTGGTGAGAATGTGGAAGGAAAGAGAACCCTTCTACACTGTTGGTGGAATGCAAATTGGCACAGTCATTATGGAAAACAGTATAGAGATTCTCCCCAAATTTAAAAATAGTCCTACCATATGATCCAGCAATACCACTTCTGGGTATGTATCCAAAATAAATGAAATCAGTATTCCAAAGAGGTATCTGCACCCCCATGTTCATTGCAGTATTACTTACAATAGCTAAAGATATGGAGATGTCCATAAATGTCCAAAATGTGTGAATGTATAAAGAAAATGTGATATGTATATTTACACACACACAATGGAATATTAATCAACCTTTATGCTAAGTGAAATATGCCAGACATGGAAAAACAAATACTGCATGATTTCACATCTAGGTGGAAGTCATGAAGTAAAGAGTAGAATGGTAATGTCCAGGGATTGGGGATGGGGGGAACATGGGGAGATGCTGATCAAAGGTATGCAAGATGGACAAATTATGCAGGTCTAATACATAGCAGGGTGACTATAGTTGATAGTGTATCATGTACTTGAAATTTGATCTTAAGCATATTCACCATACAAAGTAAACAAGCAAGGAAAAACAAGAAGCAAAGAAAGAAAATGGCAATCATGTGAGGAGATGGATGTGTTTGATTGTAGTGATCATTACACAACGTATATGTACATCCAAGGGTACATCAAGCTGTACCCTTAAATATGTATGATTTCTATTTGTAATTTATAACTCAATAAAGTTGAAAATTTTTTAAAAGTGAAAGGCTAACATAGCAACGTTTTCCTAGATATGTCTCCTCAAACAAGGGAAATAAAAATGAAAATAAACTCTTAGAACTACATCAAAATAAAAAGCTTCTGCACAGTGAAAGAAACAATCAACAAAACTAAAAGGCAACCAATGGAATGGGAGAAGATGTTTGCAAATGATCTATCTGATAAAGGGTTAGTATCCAAAAAATATAAAGAACTTCTACAACTCAACACCCCCCAAAACAAATAATCCAATTTAAAAAAAAGGCAGAAGACATAAACAGACATGTCTCCAAAGAAGTCATCCAGCTGGCCAACAGATATATGAAAAGATGCTCAACATCACTCATCATCAGGGAAATGCAAATCGAAACTACAGTGAGCTATCAGCTCACACTTGTCAGAATAGCTAAAATCAGTAACACAAGAAACAAGTGTTGGCGAGCATCTGGAGCAAAAGGAAGCTTCTAACACTCTTGGTGGGAATGCAAACTGGTGCAGCCACTGTGGAAAAGAGTATGGAGGTTCCTCAAAAACAGGACTACCCTATAATCCGGTAATCACACTCTGGGGTATTTACCCAAAGAATACAAAACCACTAATTCAAGGAGATTAATGTACCCCTATGATTATTGCAGGATTATTTATTATAGCTAAACTGTGGAAACATCCCAAGTGTCCATCGAAAGATGAATAAGGAAGATGTATATACACGCAATGGGATTTTACTCAACCTTTAAGAAAGCATGAAATCTTGCCATTTGCAACAATGTGGATAGGGCTAGAGAGTATCATGCTAAGCGAAATAAGTCAGAAAAAGACAAATACCACATGATTTTGCTCATATGTGGAATTTAAGAAACAAAAATGGGCAAAGGAAAAAAGACAAACTGAGGAACAGACTCTTAACTTTAGAGAACAAACTGAAGGTTACCAGAGGGAGGTGGATGGGTGGTGGAGTGGGGGGATGGTGGTGAGTGTGGGATGGCCGGGACAAGGTGATGGGGCTTGAGGAGTGCACTTGTGATGAGCACCGGATGTCGTATGGAGGTGTTGAATGACTATAATGTACACCTGAAATTAATATAACACTGTATGTAGGTTAACTCTACTGGAATTAAAATTTTAAAGATGAAAGTGAGAGGCTAAACTTTAGTCAGTTTAAATATAGGAGAATATTTCTATAACCCCATGATGCCAACAGTAATGACTATGAAGTTTGTATCTGCTTTTCATTTCTTCCATAACAAATTACCATAAATTTGGCGACGTATGAACAACAGTGATTTTTATCCCACAGTACAGAAGTCTGAGGGCTTCTTTTTAGAGTCTCGACACTGGGCTGAAATCAAGGTGTTGGCAGGGCGGCATTCCTTCTGGAAGCCCTGGAGATCAGTCTTCTCCTGTGCTCATTCAGGTTTTTGGCAGAATTTGGTTCCTTGCACTTCCAGGTCCAAAGTCTCTATTTTGCTGCTGGCTGTCTCTGCAGTTGTTCTTTCCTCCTTGAGGCCATGCCCATACCTTCCTGTGCTCTCCGAATGGCCCCTGCAGCCATGGCAGGTGGAGGCCTTCTCACACTTCAGATCATTTCTACTTCAACTTCTGCTGCGTTGCTCTGATTCCACTTGGAGAAAGATCTCTGCTTTTAAGTGTTCATGTGATTAGACTGGACCCACCCGAATAATCCAGCATTAACTCCCTACTTCAAGGTTTGCAACTTTTGCAAAGCCTCTTTTGCCATATAATGCAGTATGTTCACAGGTTCCAGGGATTAGGGCACAAACAACAATGGGGACAATCTGCCTACTACAAAGAGTGATACAATCTAAATTAAGAAATATATATGAATGGAATTAAGAAGAAAAGTTGCATGCATAAACTTTTTTTTTTTTTTTTACATCAAGGAAATTATAAACAAAGGCAGCAGGACAATAATCTCTCTCAGAGGGAAGTATGGAGAATGCAGGAAGAAGGACACCAGCAGAATGGAAAGGTATTGTTCATGTGCCGCTTCAGAGACTACATAGGGACAAAAAAATGTTTATTCATTGTCTTCTTGAAATTACACATTCGCATTATATGCATGCATGACAAAAATCAGAGCAAAAGTTTAACATTTAAATACACAAAAGAATTTGAATATAAAATTCCACAACAGGATTAGTAACTTCAATTCTTTCTCTACTCATGAATTCATGAATAGAGCCAGAGATGAGAGCAAATCAAGGAAGAGACACAAAAAATTATAGGCAATGGAAGACAAACAGAGTAAGAGAGGACAAAACCCAAAATATCCAACTCACAGTTTGAAGGGGAAGTTACAGTTAGCTGCTCTCCTTTCCTTCCAGACTAGAGAGAAAAATGGCTCTTTTCGGCAGAAAACTGAGTTTCAAGAGAGAAATCCTAAGGACTACAGTGGCCTCATTCTTTAGTGGTCCGGGTGCCATGGCCATGACAAAGTCGCTAAGTGAATCAATGACTATAAAATTCCAAGACATGAGTGGTGTCCTGAGTAAGTGTGAGAAAAGTAAAACCAAAGGAGAGAAAGTTCACTTTGTTTGTCATCTGTTGGGACTCTGACGGCAAATGCTGTGGATGCTTTGAGAATTATTTCAGTGGTGCCTCTGGAAAGTTGCCACAGGTTGCCCCAATCTGCCTCACCTTACCCAGTCTCCATATGGAGCCTGCTACAGAATGGGGGACACTGGACATACTCTAGAGAGCATCTAGAGTGAATCACAGGAATCCAGCTTTTCCTGAAGCATCCTGACGAACTCTGAAGGGGTCCCATCTCTTTAGTAGCTTGAGATGAGATGTGACATTTATTTCCCACAAAATTTTATGTGAACATACGCACTAACATTTTTTCTTAAAAAAAT
This sequence comes from Canis lupus dingo, assembly GCF_003254725.2. NCBI lineage: Eukaryota > Metazoa > Chordata > Mammalia > Carnivora > Canidae > Canis > Canis lupus. The sequence goes on along the minus strand of NC_064258.1, from coordinate 54,418,977 downwards.
GCTCATGTGATTATTAATACAATAAAAAGTACTAATACACTAAGTTAGGCTATGCTTGCATTTGAAAAGACTATTACATAAACCACTCCAGTGATGATAAATCACTCCACTGTCACCATAAGAGAACTACTTTCCCTTTAAACCAGTGACAGAAAAAAGCAGAAATGGGCCAGACGATGGCCAGCGTTTCCTTCATCTGCACTCAAGTATGGCCTCATTCACTTGGGAAGAACTCAATCGACTATTTCCAAGGAAAAAGGAAAACTTACTTGGATTCAACTTTCTGCTTAATTTTCTTTGCAACATCTGTAAAAGTAGGAGGAACTCTACTTTAAGCTCGTTGCTGAGCATGTTGGGATTGCTTGTTAATTCTGACAACCTAATGTTATCTTTAATCAACTTTGAAGCTGTCGACCTGGGAACCAGGGGCAAACGCATCTGGTAACTGTAGTCTGTGAAATTCACGAGGTCGTCCTGGATACTTTTAATTCTGGAAATAAAAAAAATAAAATAAAATAGTGTTGACAAGCCACATGGTAGTAACGAGACCCATCGTATTCAATTTTCCCGTTGGGTTGTGTCACTAGGCAATTCCAGAGGACTTACTCTCTATGTGTTAACAAAGTATAAACCTCTTGGACCAGGATTTCTGGTACTCCGGCTTTGCAGTGAATTGTCCCGTGGATTAGCTCTTTAGGTAGTTTAAATTTTTTTCTTGCCAGGAACTTTAATAGTAGAAAGAAAGAATTTTCATTATATTCTTATAATGAATATATGATGTTCTAGACACATGTCCAATTATGAATTCACCTTAATCCCCTGTTGTCTCTCAACTAAATTGTGTGTGTGTGTAACATGTTAATTATTAAGATATTGTTCTTCAATGAGAAAACCAATTATTCCATCCCACTCCAATTTGAAATGAGTGTGCCCGGGTTCATAAGGGACTTGTGACAAACTTTCACAACATTCTTTTCAACACAGGGAAACTGAGGCCAGCTCAGTAGCACAGCCGTCCAGGCTGGCGCAGGTAGCCCAGATTTCAGGAGTACACCTTCAAAAACACCTATTTCTTAGCAAAGCGTCAGTGAGCGCTAATTTACCTTCTCCAACTGAGCCCAGTTATCCAACTTGACCTTCAAAGAAGTTCCGTTTTCAAAAGATGACAGTTTAAGCTCCCTGGGGTAGTAGGCAGTGAATATTTCTGCAATCAGGAAACCATTGGAAAAATCCCTGGTCCATACGTCACATTAAGGAAATGAAATAAAATGTAGTTACTTTTGCAGTTGTGATAGGTTATGGTCAACCAACACCGATTGACTATTCCATACTGACAGCAAATCACTCATAAAATTAATTTTGTGGGATCATCGCCCTGAGGAAGACTTGCCACGGGACATGATTTTGATTAGGTTAGATGCACAGCAAAGGCTTGGGTGTTCTGTTTACGAACCCACACTCTTAATTTGTATCGAATTGCGTTTTAACACCATCCCCAGCGGATTCCCAGGCGCATTGAAAAGTTCAGGCACGTGTTTACTAAGGAAGATTGAAATCAGTAAACCAGAGGCCTTGGCTGCAAAACACGTCATCGCCTTCACGTGCAGGGAAGGTAGCTCGCATTCCCGGAGCAGATATGCAGCCTGGCAGGCTCAGGGCGGCTGCAGTGGGGCGGCACCTTTTTTCAGTCCCTGATGGAAAAAAACTAGATGCCTTCCGGAGGGTAAACTGATCCCCACGAGTATGTATTTGATGTCCAGGGTCTCTAAAGGAAGAGCCTTGCCTTTGCAAGGTTTTGCAGTCCCGGGCATTCTATATGAGCTCACGTCTACGGGGTAAGGACTGAGTGGGTAAGTATGGGTGGGGGGCGCCTCGGGGACGGGGTGTTTGCGTGTGCGCCCAGCCCGCGGGGTCTGGCGGGAAACCTGCACCGGGCGGGCCGGCAGGCGAGGGGGCGGCCCCGGGATGCTCGGCCGGCGCCCGCCCAGCCTCGCTCCTGCACCTGCTGACGTTCCTGGGGAAGAAGGTGAGATCCAGGCCCTGGAGCCAGCGCAGGACCGAGCGGGACAGGCGGGAGCTCTTCGGTGGAGGCGGATACACCAGACATTTCCTAGGCTTCCCCCGGGCGGGGGCTGCTCGCTGCGGTGAAAGTGACGCTGACGCGGGGAGGGCTGCCGCCCGCAGTGTCACAGGCCGTGTTCTCCGGCCGGCGGCAGCCATGGCGCTTTCTGGGTTTCTATGGCAGCATCTGCGGCGGGGCGGAGCCTGTGGGGCGGGGCGGGGCCTGTGGGGAGGGGCGGGGCCTGTGGGGGCGGGGCCTCAGCGAATGGAGCGAGACCTCGTGGGCGGGGCGGAGCCTGTGGGGTGGGGTGGGGCGGAGCCTGTGGGGAGGGGCGGAGCCTGTGGGGGCGGGGCCTCAGCGAAGGGAGCGAGACCTCGTGGGCGGGGCGGAGCCTGTGGGGCGGGGGCGGAGCCTGTGGGGGCGGGGCCTCAGCGAAGGGAGCGAGACGTCGAGACGTCGTGGGCGGGGCGGAGCCTGGGGCGGGGGCGGAGCCTGTGGGGAGGGGCGGAGCCTGTGGGGGCAGAGCAGAGCCTGTGGGGGCGGGGCCTCAGCGAAGGGAGCGAGACCTCGTGGGCGGGGCGGAGCCTGTGGGGCGGGGCGGAGCCTGTGGGGGCGGGGCCTCAGCGAAGGGAGCGAGACCTCGTGGGCGGGGCGGAGCCTGTGGGGCGGGGGCGGAGCCTGTGGGGGCGGGGCCTCAGCGAAGGGAGCGAGACGTCGAGACGTCGTGGGCGGGGCGGAGCCTGGGGCGGGGGCGGAGCCTGTGGGGAGGGGCGGAGCCTGTGGGGGCAGAGCAGAGCCTGTGGGGGCGGGGTCTCAGCGAAGGGAGTGAGACCTCGTGGGCGGGGCGGAGCCTGCGGGGAGGGGCGGAGCCTGTGGGGGTGGGGCCTCAGCGAAGCCAGCAGGACCTCGTGGGCGGGGCAGAGCCTCAGATGGGCGGGGCCTGCGAGTGGGCGGGGCTTCAGCGGTGGTGGGGGCTCAGGGCCTCGAGGGTCCCCCAGTTTGGGGAGCTGCTTTGGGTTGGAGCACAGGATCCCTGACCTCATTGGGTGGACGCTTTCAATCCTAGTAGTAGTTGGCCTCACTTCTAACGAATTTAGAGCCTCCCTCCAAACCTCTGGCTCTTAGAAATTTACTTTTAAAATATTGTGATTTCAGCCCAGCCAAAGTCCTCTTGGCAGTTCAACATTTTGAGGGTATGAGGAGTCTCCAGGAGATATGACAGTTTTTGTTTAGAAATTGGAAGTAATAGAGTATTTGCTCCAAAACGCCAAAGAAAAAAATTTCGAAATTAAAATGAACGTCTAACGTCTGCAGACTTAACATGTTTCCTTAGTTATTACATTAAGCGTTCATGAAAGTTACGTAATATTCGAAAATAATTTGTAAGTTTTCGCATTTCACAAAGATGTCCTCGTATATAGGATTCATTCATTCAGCAATTATCTGGGTCCCTGGTAGGTGCCAGGCACTGACCTAATAGTCTTTTGGGATTTTTCAGTGAACGATGCAGAGGGGGAAAATGATTGCAGAGCCGGCATCGACAGTTATAAATTAAATATTTACACAACGAAGTGATTAAAATACTTTAAAAAGTTTCCAAAAAAAAGAAATCAGTGTGGCATATTATTATGCAAGATAAAATATGAGATCGTCATAGTGGAGCTATATAATATTTTGTTGAGTGTTTACTCATATACACATTTATTAATAAAGTAAGCCAATATGAGCCTGTATATGGTTTGAAAGCAAAACAAAAATGAAATTAGGAAGGTGTTTTCTTTTTGCCCAATAAAGTCTTCTCATGAAGGATTCTTTGATTCTGTGAATTTTTTTGAGCAACCCTCCTGTGCTATGTTATGCACTAGATCTTCACTATCCAATATTGTAGCCACTAGCCACCTGTGGCTATTTAGATATAAATTTAAATAAAATAAAACGAGTAACACTGGCTACATTTCAACTGTTTAATACCCACATATGGCTAGTGACTACCTGTGTTGTACAGCAGGATGCAACACTGTGATGGCAGGAGGTTGTATTAGACCTCTGTGTACTAGATTATTTATTTATAGAAGGTACACAGATATAAATATCAGTAAAAATATCATGTACGCTGAAAAGCTCTGCCATGATAAAAATATATTAGTATTAGGGAGGAAGCAAATAATTTGGCCTAAGGGACTGTAGGAGTCCTTTCAGAGAAGGTGACCTTTGATTTGGATCTTATAAGGCAGTGTTTTAAATTGTTGATGACAGAGGCTTTGGAGCACCAGGTCTACTTTTTATTATTTATGTGACTGTGAGCGAGTTATATAACCATTTTTATTTGTAAAAGGAGGAAATAAATAGGGCTTACCTCAGAGGGTTGTTTTAAGGATTAAATAAACAAGTTAAATATGCAAAGATCCTAGAACAGCGGGCAGCACGTATCAAGTGCTTAGTTCCTATAAATTATTGTTTCTGAGACAATCGTGGAAATCTGTGGGATGAGGGGGACGGGGACCGTTCTGCACAGAGTGAGTACTGTGAGCAGAAGCACAGATGACATAACCTGTGACATGAGAAGGCTGTTTTTTTTTTTTTTTTTTTTTATGAGTTTTGGGAAATAACTCATCATTAGGGTTAGAGAATGTAGGCTTCAGCATGAGTCCTAACCCAGGATTTAGGTTGTAACGGCTAAGGAGGTCGATTAGGGCTTGAGGCTTGCCAAGAATCAGAACTTTTGGGGAATAAATGTGCCAATTAGTAAGCAGGTACCTGTTTCAAACAGACTCTTCTGTATTGAACTTGTTGGAAGTCCAGGATGTGATTTCGCCTTTGCTAAAAGTTTTACTAAATTCTGACGATAGGGGGAGGTAGCGGGAGGCCAGGAGGGGCAGGGCAGGGAATGTGACCTGCTGTTCCCCTGCTGCTTGCGTGCACAAGGGTGTCACCAGGGCAACAAAGCCTAACCTGGCAAGGGCAGCCGGTTCCACTCTCCAACTTTTTTTTTTTTTTAGCTCCCCTGGAGACGATTTCATCATCCTCCCTTGGGTGTTTAGCAAGCACTGAGAAGTGGCCCTCCTTAAAGGGTCCCCGATTTTACTCTGGGACACCCCCCTCCGGGAGCTCCTGAAGAGTTGGCACCAGCTGTGTAGTGACTCTCCCCTTTCCGAAGTCCCTCTATAGAACTTTCCTCCAAATTCTAGGCTCTTCTAACCCTGGCTTCTTCAATCTGCTCCCTAGCAGTGGCAGTTGATTCCCGAATCATCTATTTCTGATAGTTTGACGGTTGCAGTGTTAGTTGTTCCCTTGTCCGGATCTGTTCCCCCATTTCCTTCTATTCAGTTCGTGTTGGTTAACTTGTGGAGTTACTTCTGTCTCCCTGCCCGGGGCCCGATGCGACACTGCCTCACAGGAGGAGTGATGCTTCCCTCTGCCACCAGCTGGCCTGCGTCTGCCTAAGGCAGCCGAGGAACCTGCTAGTGCTGCTCTCTGCTCACCAGGTCCAGGCAGCAAGCTGTCACCAGTAGAGCGGGCCGCGGGCTGTTCTGCGGGGTGTGAAGACCCTCGGCCACCTCTGCTGATCGTGTGGCAGAGGCAGGAAAAGCACCTTGACCCAAGGCGAGATCATGAATGTGCACTACTGGGCCTGCTCAGTAAAGGCAGGCCGCTTTTGGTGGTTCTTGCAGGTTGTTTGAGGGCGGGAAGGTACTTTCCAGATCAGGAGCCGCATATCAATTGCTAGGGACTGGGGCGATTATTCCAGTAAAGATACTTCAAATGGAAAAGCAGCTCTAATTGGAGTAACTGCCTGATAAAGTTTACAATCACTTACTGTCACCCTGTAAGGTCCACCCAACTTCCACACAGGCCAAACGACCATCAAAGTCAGTAGCTGGGGGCGCCTGGGTGGCTCAGTTAAGTGCCTTCAGCTCAGGTCCGGGGATCAAGCCCCACCCTCAGGTCTCCTGCTTCTTGGGGAGCCTGCTTCTCCCTCTGCCCTTGCTACTCCCCTTGCTTGTGCTCTCTCTCTCTCTGTCAAATAAATAAATAAAATCTTCAAAAGAAAAAGTCAGTAGTTGTTTCTGACTTATCACCTATCAAGAGAAAATTCAGAGAGCTTTACTTGATATAAACATTTTGTTGAACAGGAAACAACCTGTTCTCAAACAGGGAGACTTGCAACTGAAAGTGGAAGAGTCATTTTTAAGCTCCTGGATGGAGGGAAAACGGTAGCGGATGGAGGGAAAAAGGTAGCGGATGGAGGAGGTTGTGTCCCAGGCAGAGGGAACAAGGTTTGCAAAGGCAAGGAGGCCAGATGAGTTCAGGGAGAATCAAGCCTGTTTTTTGTTTTTTAACTCAATTTGCCAACATATTGTATAGCACCCAGTGCTCATCTCATCAAGTGCCCCCCTCAGTGCCCGTCACCCAGTTACCCCATTTCCCTGCACACCTCCCCTCCCACAACCCTTTGTTTCTCAGAGTCAGGAGTCGCTCATGGTTTGTCTCCCTCTCTAATTTTCCCCACTCAGTCCCCCTCCTTTCCCTTATAATCCCTTCCACTATTTCCTATAGTCCACGTATGAGTGAAACCATATGATGATTGTCCTTTGACTTTCCTACCGTGAGCTTCCTTTTCAAGGCCCTTCGTGATCTGTCCCCTGCTCACTAACACTCGCTCTCCTGACACACATGAATCTTTTGGAGGACAGACCCTGGCCAATGCACACTCCCACCAAAAAGTGGGTTTCACAGAATCTTCTGGAATTCAGATGCCACCCCCAGCAAGAAATGGAGTGGGAAGAAAGAGGCTTGTATTAACTGAATTCATCTGAAAAGTGTACTTAAGAGACAGAAATCAGTGACTCGAATGAGTCACCCCAAAGTGGCCCGATTTCACTGGGTGAAAGGAAAGCTTGAGATAACCAGGAAGTTTTACTAGGATAATAAAGTTGCCTTTTGTACACCTGAATATGTGGTTTATAAAATTTGTACCTACACCATCGGCCTCTTATACACCAAACGTGTTTTGAAAAATGTATCTGAATTTCCAAAGTTACTTATTAAAAGATTCCTTGAATTCCAGCACACTATCCAAAATGGTAATCATTTTGACCTATCATTTTAACCTATCATTTAAAAAAAATCATTTTTGACCTATTTTAACCTATCATTTTAAAAAATGTGAAAACGGAGACCTCCAGAGCTGAAGTGAGTTGTAGGCCCTACAGCAGATGGAAGGGTGATAACTCACCTGAAGTTTCTGAATAAACTTCCTATTGTCAACACCGAAAAAATCTGAAGATGATTATTCAAGTTTCTAAGGGACAGGGCAGGCCTTAAAAGAAACTAATTATAAATGATAATAAGAATAACAAAAGCAGAAAAATTCAAGGAAAAACGTGAAGATAAGCCAAGGGAGAGGGAATAATTTATAAAATTACTTTGTAAATAGATAAGCAGGGTCAGCTGGGTTCAGGGCCTTTACAGAGGGAGGAACACAGTAAGTACCTGTGGACCTTCTATTCCCAAGGGCCCCTCCATTCACACCGTTTCTATTTAACTTCTTCTGAAACATCAAACATACTCGGTGGTTAAAATGATAATTGAAATGAAATAGTTTCTCCTACAAAATAAAAGTTTCAGCAGTGTCTTGATACCATGATTATTTCACTAGAATTCTTCAATCTCACGTCAAATAGTTTGGTTTGGCTTGGTCTTTGCCTTTGTAGAGTTTTTTCCTTGGATCTTTATGTGTACACACACACACACACACACACACACACAGATACACACACACATAATAAGATTCGGATTAGGAGACCTTCCAGGTATCTATTTCAATGTGCACTACTCTACTCTTAATACTCCTAATTCAGTGATTTGAAAACTGGAGGAGGAAAAAATGTGAGCAATTGAATCTTATTCTCCACGACCTTCAGTTAGAAAATCAAATACTAATTGGAAGAGAAAAAAAGAAAAGATGTTTTATTCCAGGGAGAGTAGTCACACTTTAATATATTAACAAACAAATGATATACTTAAATAAGAACACTTCTTTGATAAGACAATCCTACTCAAGCAAAGATACAAGATACCAGCATACTCAAGTTTTAAAGTGTCCATTTTAATTTTAATATTTGATATTTATAATATTAAATCGCAATGAAAAGGGATAAATTATATTACCTTACGCTCTAAGACCGCCTCTAGCTCAGGGAAAATACTAGTAGAAACCTGTTTTACTAGAAGAGTTTGAATACCTAATCATATGTAAGGAGGTTACTCTATAATAAAGAAACTAAATGCACATTATTCATGAGGACATTACAAATTTGTTAGGCTGAGATATTCGTAAAATAGACTCAAAACTCTGTAGCCACATAGAAGACTTTTTTTTTTTTAACAAACGTGCTACAGCCTTATTTCTATTTTTGTTGCATCTTTTTCTATTTTTGAAAATCTAAACATGGTTTTTTATAAATTCAATCTTAGTGACTTTGGGGTTACATTCAAAATAGTTTCTTTCCCATGGGTCTCCAAAAGTCAGCCAAGAACTAAGAAGAAAGGAAAATAAGCCCCTGGGTTATTAAAATAGTGATCAAAATATTTTATCAAAGTATGTTAAGCTTATAAAACCCATTGAAATATTTTCTACTTCACACGGTTGTTAAGTATCCGGATTATCTTCTTTCTTAGTCTGTGATGGCCTCAAATCTAGTGTAAATTGCAAAGGAGGCACAAAATTTGTTTTACTGTGTTTTCTCCTGCCCTGAAATACAGTTAAAGCAGAAGACAATAAACACAGCATTAATCCCTGCAGAGGACACATTGGACCTCTACACTCCCTTGCTAATACAGCCTACCCCAAGCCCTCACTTTGTGTTAGTAGGACAGGAAATAGCCCTAGGAAGGTCTGTGCATGAGGAAAATTTTATAAGGTCCCTCTTGGTTGGCTAAGAGGTACCCCCTTTTTCTTTTCTTTGAAAACCCCACAATTTAAGGAGATTTTGGTCTTCCGGTTTCCGCAGCCTTGCCCAGCCCTGAGATCTGGAGCATCCCCCAGGGCCTCTTTATCAATCGGGTATGAAACTGGTTCTCTTCGCTCCTGGCACCACCAGCCAGCGATGGTTTCTGGGGAGGAAGAAGGCTAGAGTGTAGGTACAAAAGCACTGCAGAGAGACCCTCAGAGGCTACCCTGGAGAAGGAGGAGGTCCTAAAATAGCCTTGGCAGGGGTGTAATGTTCCAACCATCTCAGGACAACCCGGGAGGAGCCATAGTTGGAGACCCACCAGGTTCTGGAATGGGGACATTGAAGGTGGTGAAGCGACAGTGAGATCTTTGCAGGGAGGGGGCACTTTATCTTGCTCTTCATGAACTGATCATCAGAACGACAGGTGCACATGCAACAAACCGGGGCTCCTGGGTGACAGCTTTATTTCAAAAAGGAAATCAGTTGCTCTCTTCTAAACCATACTCATATTTTGCATTAATATGAAAAATATAGAGAGAAAGAATCAATTACAGTGGCTAACATTTAAAAGTTAATGCATTATTTGGAGAATGGAGGCATTTTTAAATATGTGATTTTAGTAAGAGTGATTTTTTAGATTTAGTGATTTTTCTTTTTTGCTTTAAAAAGACATAAAATGGAGATTTGCCTCCCCCACTCCCCAATCCCAAAGGCACATGGGAATGGCTAACAACATATAGGGATGTTAAATATGCTCTAGTCCAAAAAATGGTAAAAAGGCATAAAGGAGTAGTACTCACTAGTGCACTTAAAATTTAAATTCACCTCTTGCCTGGAGCCCCCTATTCACTTGCACTCTATCATCAGCGTATTTTAATATGAAATATACACTATGCAGATGAAATAGAAATGAGTTTGAAAGTAATCAGAATTATTTTACTGCCTTATCGGTACTGTAAGAAATTCTGCAATAACGTTGGCAGCTGGAGCTGTGGGATAAGGTGCAATCTTGGTCTTCCTATGTAGTTTCTGATGCAGAGTCGGCAAAGCTGACAAAGAGTGCTTGGAGTAGCTACAAAAAGACAGCAAAGTATTTGTTGATTAAGATCAGGACGGATTTTTATAGATTGTAAAATGCATGCAATAAGCCATAAACAAACGACTGTGCTTTGAAGCAAAGTAGGGTAGTATGACCACTATACCAGGGCTATTTGCATAAGCATTTATGTTGCTGTTATTTGTAAGCTTTTATTATGATTGTGGTGTATTCTATATGGGTTCTTTTCCAAAAAAAAAAAAAAAAAGATTTATTTATTGGGGTGCCTGGGTGGCTCAGGTAAGCATCTGACTTCAGCTCAGGTCATGATCCCCCCCCTTCCCCCTCCCAGGCTCCCTGCTCAGAGGGGAGTCTGCTCCTCCTCTATCTCTTTAAAGAGATATATCCCTCCAAGATATAAATATGCCTCTAAAAATACAATGTTCAGGTAAGATGGGAAAAAAAAAAAGGAAAATGAAGGTCATTGTGACATCTTTTTTTTTGTGACATCTTCTTTATAGGTAGAACCTAAGTCAAAAAATGATCTGCTTAAAAAAAAATGATCTGCTTTCACACAAAGTATTTTCAATGTTGCACCATCATCATTCTGCATGCCAGCAAAACGTTTCTCAGTCTCATCCATTTCAGGCAAATGTGTTTTTGTGTTTTTAAATGCCCCCGTACTCTTACTTACCTTCATGTTGAAGCAATAATCGTTCCACCAAACTGCTAGAAGTAGCTACATCTACAGGTCGCAGGAGCTCTGTGTTCTTGGCATTGATATCTGCTCCAAATTCTAGCAGCAAGTTTACAACCTCCGTGCTGGACTGCTGGGCAGCAGCATGTAAGGGAGTGTCCCAGTACTTGCCTTTTTGTACATCAGCACCTACATATAAATAAGGAATGGTGATAAAGACAAACAAAAACTGTTAGGCCGGTCAGTCAGCTACCTCAGAGCTGGTAGAAAGGTGTAACAGCAAGAGGACCTCACCTCCTTCTGTCATGAGTTATTTCCCTCTCTCTCTCGCTCTCTCTTTCTCTCTCTCTCCAGATATTAAATCTTAAAAGTTGGTACATCTGAGTAGATAATGCACATGCTTATGTTCTCTAATATTTTTTCTCTATGTTTGAAGGATCCCATAATACAAAATATTTAAAAAATTTTTCAAGTCCCCAAAGTAATCATATTAACTAGTATTATAAACAGAACATAAAAAATAAATAAATAAATAAACAGAACATAATCAGGTTCGCTTCTATCTTTTTCATCATGATTGAGATTTCTTAGGATTATTCAAGAGCTGGTTGCTCTTCTTCGTTTCATTTAAGACAATAGTTCTTTTTCTTTTTAAGATTTTTATTTATTTATTCATGAGAGGCAGAGACACAGGCAGAGGGAGAAGGAGGCTCCCTGTAGGGAGCCTGATGCGGGACTCGATCCCCGATCCCCAGACCCTGGGGTCACCCCCTGCGCTGAAGTCAGATGCTCAACCGCTGAGCCGCCCGGAGTGTCCCAAGGCAACAGAATTCTTTTTGTTTCCTGGAAAACTCATGAATCTAGACATGTGAGCCATTTAGGTAACATGAATATAGATTTTCCTGTCACTTCTCACTCATATAGCGTGAGTCAATAAATAGATAAAGGCATTGGGCCTCTTAAGTATACCAGCGCATTGTATTTCTACATGCAAAGTAATTTTTTTAATCTTACATTAAAAAAATCTTACCTGTTAAATTATTTATTGTATAGTTATTGTATCTTAGTGCGAGCCCTGGCACATGATGGTCGTTCAATGAATGCAATGAATAAATACTGTATAATACTGGAAAGAATAATAATTTCATTTTCTAGTACATAAGTGGTTACGACACTGAGAAATATCTATCAGTAAAAAATGCACAAGTCCTTTTCAACTCTGTTTTCTGAGACTATCAATAAAACTAATGATGTTTACGAGAAGCTGTACATTTTAAGAGTCCCTTTAGGCCTTCCTGCTACTTTCAAATTTCAATAAATGTAATGTTTTCATACTTTTTAACAAATATAAAATGTTTAGTGAAAGAATGATAGTCTATAACAAAATCTTCACAGAGATAGCATAAACTCTGTGGCTGATGTCAATTTTATGGGAGAACAGAGCCTGATAATAACAATCAATCCACAATCATTAGCAGCACTTTCTCAGTATCTTTTTTACCCCACATAAAATATTGGCTGGAAAGAATAATATTCATAGCAAAGTAAAAGAAAAAAGGTGTTAAAGTTCTACAAATAGTTCTATGAATTCATGGGAGATCACAGCCAGAAAATAACAATGTGCCAACGATTATTAGCAGAGCAGAACTGCCTACAAGGAGCTTATAATTTAGCTAAGATAATGTGAATCACACACACAGGGGTTATTAAAACTATATGTCAGAGGCCCGATGATTGCAGAAACAGTGGAGAGCACGGAATTCCATTCATTCACTTTACAGATATTTTAGGCACCTACCACATGAGAGACACTGTGGTAGGAAAGGAGGTGGGGGGATGGACATAATCCTTAAAAGAGGTCTCATTCCTATAGAGGGAGACGCCTCTATGGTCTCAAAAGATTAGGACACGTTTCTCAGGAGGCTAAAGCTGAACCATGAGGACCTGCTTTGTTTCAAGTAAGAGGAAAAACTATTAAGTCTTTTTAGGTAAACAGGGCAGGACAAAGTCTGGGAAAGCGCGTGAGTTCTTGTGGGACAAGATCCCACAAGAACTTGATCTTGATTGGGACAAGATAAGGTATCTAGGTGGTTACTACCCCTAAAACTTCCTTTGGTGGATCTATTCATGGATAGATATATATCTGGCAACATTCAACCTTGAGCTTTTAAATTTTATGACCTTTATCAGTAGGGCTTTGGGACTGTGGGGTGAAGTAGAATTACCAAGAACCCAGCTTTTATTCTTGGTTATAGATTTACATGCAACGATGCTGAGAATAAGAACATGTGTTTTTCCAACGTGGAGCCACGTGGCTCCAACGTGGAGCCCAATGCAGGGCTTGAACTCACGACTCTGAGATCAAAAACTGAGCTGGGATCAAGGGATCCAGAGTCGGATGCTTAACTGACTGAGCCACCCAGGTGCCCCAAGAACATTTTTCACAATGAGATATACCGATTATTTAGAGAAATCCATAGAATTCTGAATAGTTGCTTATGTGGATGGACAGAATGAGAGATGTTTTGGAGAAAATTACCAGCATAAAGAAGCTTCCGGACGCAGTGGAATTGCTGGGACAGACAAGCTACATACAGAGGAGTTCCCAAGTGAGGAATGTCTTGATCAACATCTATGCCCCAGGATATCAGTATTTCTAGGCATTCATGATGACCTGCCAACACAAAGTAGAGATCAGTTTACTTTTCTTCAACGCCCATCCCCTGGCACCTGACCTCGTGCTGGTCCCCTGCGGTGACTCATTGAAAGAAAGATGGAACACTGCATGCTGCTAAAGGGACTTTCTCCCCTTGTCACGTAACCGGAGAACTAAGTTACCTTTGCTGGCGGCCTCGTGTGTGGGAGAAGGAAGACAGGACTCCAGCTGGGGTTTGGCACCATATTCCAAGAGAAGTTCTGTGCAGCTGGCACTGCCTTGTGAGCATGCATTGAATAACGGAGTCACACCATCTATTGTGATTGCGTTTACCTACACCAAACCAAAATTCAAGAATGAGACTCAGAGTCCTACGTGATTGGACGCAGGGCATTTCAGAAAAGTTATACGACCCACCAGAAATCCTTGGGAAACCGTGTGCAGTAAATATGACAGCATATATTTAGCTCATACACATCAGTAAGCAAAGCTTTTAAAGGCCAAGAGGTAAACAGAAACACAATGTGGTAGGTAATTTGCAAGAGTGGGCATACAGCTAGCAGATGTCATGACAATAAATACATACTCAAGAATCAAATACACAAAAACGAATTCAATGGTTAGGTGCCTTGCAATTGGGAAAAACAGTCCGCAAATGTAATGTTGACAAAAGTTTGTGATGAGGTAGGTCGTCTTGTGGGTGGCGATGGAAATCAGTGAAATTGGAAATTCTCTCTCTGAGGATTCATCTAAAGGAAATCATCCAAAAGACGGGAAAACCTAACAGGTCCACCTGTTGCTGTTTAGAATCATGAAAGCAGGCAAGAACTAACAGAATGTTCTACGTTACTATGCAGCATGCTACCCATTTTGCAATGATTGGGAAATCCTTCTTAGAGAGCCTTGAGAGGACCGGAGCAATGTGATTTTTTTATTCCACTATTTTTGAAAACAACTAAGAAGGAAAGAAAAGTGAAAGGAGAACTTTGTTCAATTCTCTTAGTAGAGGTGATTCAATGATGAATGTTTTTTTTTTTTTTTAAGATTTTTATTTATTTATTTATTCATGATAGAGAGAGACAGGCAGAGACACAGGCAGAGGGAGAAGCAGGCTCCATGCAGGGAGCCCGACGCGGGACTCGATCCCGGGACTCCAGGATTGGGTCCCGGGCCAAAGGCAGGCACCAAACCACTAAGCCACCCAGGGATCCCCTGATGGTTTTAACAGGTACCTACATTAGCTCCAGCTTCCAGTAGAGTTCTGGCACAGGCCACGTGGTCTCCGAGGCAGGCTTCGTGCAATGGGGTGATGTGGTCTATGGTCACTGCATTTACATTATAACCCTAAATATGACATGAATAATTTTGAAAGATGAGCAAAAAGTTATGTGAAATCATCTTTATAAATGTCATTGAAAGTGACATGTGAGATCAAAGACTCTGAGGAAATCGGGTTCAAGTTTAACAGGAGGGGCCAGTTCAGATGCCAGAGTCAATCAGTTGTCGAAACTCCTCATTCTTACACCACCACCATATCTAAACCCCATAGCGCCTTAAGCATTTTGTTTATGAGATTCTGAATATTTTAAGTTCTGCTTCCTTAACTTTCTTTGGTCTTTATGAGTTGTTTCAATTGTTATTGTTGCTTTGTTTTTTCTTTTGTAGAACTCAAGACTGTTTATAGGCTGGCTCACTTGTTTTGATTGGGGCTAATTAGAGGTTAGTCCAGACTGGGGGAAAAAAAAAAACACTCTAAATTGTAGGAAGCTAAAAGAAAAAAAAAAATAATAATGTAAAACAAAATAAAATAAATAAATAAATAAATTGTAAGAAACTGCTTTGTGACTTTCTGTCGCTGGATAGGAGTGACAAAGGTCTATACTAGTGGTTCAGAGCTCTGATTATGAAGTCAGTTACACTTGGGTTGGAAGCCCTGTTACACAATAAAGTAATTATTTTAATTTGGATGAGTACATTAACCTCTAAATTTTAGGGTTATCATGAGGATTAAAGGACACGATGCATGTAAAGCGATTACTGCTACGGTGTGGAGCATATGGAGCGTGTGCCCCTGTACTTCACTATCCAATCAAAACCAAGTAAACACTTTAAACATCTTTACTCCATGAAACCACTGATATCAGACTAAAATAATGAAATATTATGGAGACGTGAGAGTCTTTGCCTTCCTGCCATTTTTGATGACTCACTGTCTCTTGACAATCATGCTGAGCACCCTAGTAGGAGGGTTTTGTGGCCAGATCCCTGGAGAGTATTAAGGAACACCACGGTCTGTCATGCCAGCATGGTCGCCAGGATTCTTAAAATGAAGGCAAGAAAATAACCAGCCCAAATCTTTGCCACTAGCAGGTGGCAACTTTTTAGTTCTCTCAAGTTCCCCTTTCAAAGATTTTGAATGGTCCAGTCATTCAGTCAGACTGGGGGAGCCAATTCCTCACCGCTGCACGTGGGGGTGACCAGGTGGCAGAGTGGGTGGGAAGGTCCCCATTCCCTTTCACCCTGGGGCTTTGGGGGCCGCTGACTCTTCCTGGCAGGCGTGTCAGTGGATATGAGCCACCTGTCGACAAATATCCTAAGGAAGCTCTACATGACCGTTTCGAGGGGGAGGGAGGGGTGACCTTTAGAAATTTACTGACATTTTTTTGCAGGTGTTTTTTTCTCCCCCCATCAAGTGATGATGCAAACCAAATGGTCACACGGTGAGGATGGAACTGGACAGCCCTAAAGGACACCTGGTCCCACATGCTCCCTCGATGGGTAAGAAGATGAAGCTCGGAGAGGTTGTGATTCGCAGTAAGTACCAGCCTGGACTCTCTGTGCCCCGAGTCCCGGCGCCGAGCTGTGTGCACTGGGCAAGGCCACCCCCCCTGCCTCTCGGCCACCTGAGAGCACCCCTTTCTCCCTGACACTGGGAAGCACGTGGTCAGTGACTTCCAGATCTCGCTCTACATTTGAGTCACGCTGGAAAATTTCACAAATGCACAGGCCAGGCCAGAGTACTTTCTGTTTCAGTAAGGAGTCCCCACTTTCCCTCTTCCCTCCGATGGGGCTGGGGAGCAGGCGGGTGGGGGGATGACCCCTCCGTCGAGTCCACCCCGGGCTACAGCTTCATGTACAAAAGATTGCTTAGGCATCTGCTCTGATGGGGCCTCTTGGATATTGCATGACTCAAACTTCCTTTGCAATCAGCCGCACACACCGTGGAGCCAGGCACATCTGAAGGGCTTAACGCATAATCCGTACAGCCCATGACTTCTGGCTGAAACGTGTCTACCCGTGAACAACTATACCGTATGAGCAGCTTGGAATATTTTTAAAAAGATTTTATTTATTCCTGAGAGACAGAGAGAGAGGCAGGGACACAGGCCGAGGGAGAAGCAGGCTCCCTGCGGGGAGCCCGACATGGGCCTCGATCCTGGGACCCCAAGGTCACCCCCGGAGCAGAGGCAGAGGCTCAACTGCTGAGCCCCGCAGGCGCCCCGAGAAGCTTGAAATATTAAGGCACGAGGCTCTACCAAAATATGTATAAGGAAATTTCGAAGATAAATGGAAACCAGGGACCTGATATGGGGGTTAAGACGAAAAAGAACCGGTGACATTTAGGAGGCCGCTTTATTTATTTTGGAGTCGATTACTGTTGAACGTTCCTGTCCTGGTGGCGGGGAGGGGCGCATTCAGCCCACGGTGCTACCTTACCTGTGACAGCAGCGTCCGCAGGGCGAGCAGGCGGCCTTGACTCGCTGCCTCGTGGAGCGGGGACCGGTCGGCCCAGGAGCCTGGCGGGGAGGACAGAAGACAAGGTGTGTGAGTCATTGGCCTTGCCCCTAAGAGGATGTGACCGACTGGCTCTTGTGACGCCGAGCTCGACCTGGTGGCCGAGACACCTGCCATGAAGACCCCGACACAGTGGCCAAGACACCTGCTGTGGAGACCTCGATGCCATGACCAAGACCCCTGCCTCGGAGACCCCGATGCGGTGGCTGCGACACCTGCCCCAGAGACCCCGGCCTGGTGGCCGAGACACCTGTCCCAGAGAGCATGGACAATCTAATTCCCGCCTGCAGGGACCTGACTGGCACTTTCCAACACACGAGGCTACAAGGCATCTTCTGGAACCGACCTATCCCAGAACTGCCGTACCTCCTCAACAGGTCTCCAAAGAAGAGGGGGATTAAGGTCCCTAGATTGGCCACAGAAATGTGTGTCATGGTTTTTCAAACAGAACCCAGAGAAAACCCTTTGTGTGTGTGTGTGTGTGTGTGTGTGTGTGTGTGTGTGGCACCTGCAGCAGGGGGAGCAGCTGCACATGCACCCTCCACGTCCCATGCCCAGCCTGCTGTCTCCCCTCTGTACCCCCACTCTGCTCTGCCCTGACAGTTTGCCCTGAGCCCTACAGGGGCTGCAACAGGTTGCTTAATTATTAACTAATTAATATTTAATAATTAATTAATTATGAGGTTTCCTAAGTCCTGAACGGTGAAACAAGCCGGGATAACCCTAGAAAAGGGGGTGTCAGGCACCTGGGTGGCTCAGTAGGTCAAGGATCTGCCTTCGGCTCAGGCCCTGATCTCAGGGTGCTCGGATGGAGCTCCTCATTGGGTGGGGGTCCCTGCTCACGGGGAAGCCTGCTTCTCTCCTCTCTTACTTGTGCTATCTCTGTCACTATCTCTGTCTCTGTCAAATAAATAAAATCTCAGAAAGAAAGGAAGAAGAAAGAAAGAAAGAAAAGAAAGAAAGAAAGAAAGAAAGAAAGAAAGAAAGAAAGAAAGAAAGAAAGAAAGAAGAAAGAGGAAAGGAAGGAAGGAAGGAAGGAAGGAAGGAAGGAAGGAAGGAAGGAAGGAAGGAAGGAGGTGTCAAGGCTGGGAGGAGCAGACTGTCGTCGGTGTCGGAAACGGTACCGAAAAGCTCCCGGGCTCCCTGTCCCCACGAGCCAGTGGTCAGTGCGTCCTGGCACTGCACCCCCCAGCCCGGCCCGGCTGAAAAAGGCCCTGACTGGCCGCACCCCCCTCCTCACTGCCTCCCGCACCCCTCCCTGGCGCCTGCCCTCCTGAGGCCTGCCCAGGAGGCTCCCCACGATCCTGGGCTGCTGCACAGTGATTTTCTTGTAATTTAAACAGGATCAGCATTGTTGAGTCTATTTAAGGGACATGAGAGATCATGTTGGAGGCCTTTAATGTGATTAAACATGCAGACTATGCGAATCAGAAAAACATTAGTTTAAAGGGTATCCGTGGCTGATAAATGGAAGCAATGCTGACTAAGGAGAAAATCTTCCCACCGTAACGGGATCATGTTTACTAGTGTCTCTCTTCTTATCTACTACCTCGTTCTATTTTGGATCCATGGGATACAATAAATACAACTAATTTTTCAAAGCCCTGCTGATCAGCCAAGTGCAATGTAAATAAAGCCACTTAGCCGTTAGAAATGTGAATTTCATGAAAAGCATTTTTGTCCAAAGCTTCTTAAATGGGTCAGGAAAAGCAGGGGACACGTAGTAAGGAATTGTACTTTAGAGACCACTTCACTACCCCTGCTTGTTCATACCTTCGAAAAAGTCTACACGTACCCCTAGGCTTCTACACTGTGGTCTTACTGAAGAACTTTGCCCAAACACCGTGAAAGTGAGGTCCAAGCAATTCCACTGAATAAAATGTGGGTCACACGCATACCACACGGTTAATGAAATGACCAAGTGAACTGGGTGGAGAGGCCAGAAGTCAACTGCCAATCAGCCACCTCGTCTTACATCCAGGGATATTATGAGATATTATCGAAGGTACAAATCCTAAGGGCAGAGGCCAGAGCTTTTTCTCTACTGACTCTGGATTTGCCAGGAACGGTACCTGTAGCTGATGCCGAATAGTGAGGACTAGGTGCACGACGGGCGTGCAAGCGCTGTGTGCATTCTCTCACTTCCTTCTCACCCTCGCTTGAATGTATACGATTATTGGTTCTATCATTTAAGGAGAGTCACGTACTCTAACTACAGCTGGTCCTCCTAGTTATGACACTGCACTGGTTTTCTTTCCATCCAGCATAATTTCTTGCTTATTTAAGAGGATCAGCAAGCCAAACATCCAATTCTTTGAGCTGTCAACTGGAAGAAGAGCTACTGTTATTAGCTCTGGGATAATCTTTGTTTCTAGTAGGCGACACCCCTATTACGTATTAAGAGGAGAATTGAAATAATGCACACCAAAAAACATTTGTCGACAGAGCCAAGTTTGGCACCAAAGCAACGGTTCTTAATAAATTGGAGCATTAGTTCTTACTGAATAAAGTGTAAAAGGCACCAAAATAAATGATATTATTTAAGGGAACAGCTATGTTTCCGGTGTCAGCTTCTAAGATGAAATTTGATGCTTTAAAAATCACATACACCTGCTTGTTTCATCATTAAAGGAAGCAACTTCATTGCAGAGTGAAATTCTGGAGGACTTCAGAACATAATATCAATTTTATTGTGAATGCTCACATAAGAAAATTATAGCATTAGCTTTCCAAAGAGATCACATATGCAAAACCACTAAGTTTGGCTTACTCAGCAGCACGGTAGTAAATTGAT
This sequence comes from Canis lupus dingo, assembly GCF_003254725.2. Taxonomy (NCBI): domain Eukaryota; kingdom Metazoa; phylum Chordata; class Mammalia; order Carnivora; family Canidae; genus Canis; species Canis lupus. Next base: position 54,398,981 of record NC_064258.1, on the reverse strand, counting down.
AAAGTAACCAAGGCTTAAATATAGGAGTTTAAGTAATCGTTTGTAGTATTTATTTATTTATTTATTTATTTATTTATTTATTTATTGTGTTTATAATGATCATGTTTTTCCCCCTGTATAATGGCTTCATAAATTTCATTTCCCTAATGTAGCTCTAAAAGACGTATGTTGAATTACACGATGCAGAATCATTATTGCTGTTCTTTCGCTGCCACCAGCTAAAGGGCAATTAACCAGATGCTGGGATTGGGAAAAGCTCAGAGAGATGGTCTTCTGGATTCACTTGGGCTTGTTTCTATCTAGCATTTTTATGAAGACCTTTAATGGGCAGCAAAGCTAACAGTATTTGCCGCTGATGAAAACGTGATACTCCTCTCTCCATACTAATGTGTTTGCGCATCAAAATGATGGTGTTAGATGTCTGAGTAATTTCAGCATGGCTTGCTTCACAAAAGAAAGGAAACAAAAAAGGAAAAAGGTCATTGAGACAACAGGCCACAGAAGGACCAAAATAAAGAGACGTAAGTATTTGAATGTAGTGCCCCAAACCCCAACTGCCATGCTTCTGGTCAAGACGGTCCCCAGCTTCCTGTCCCACTGCCATTTTCTTTATCACCAAGACTTAGGTCTATTACGGTGAGGAGAAAAAAGGCTGAAGCCAGATTTTACCTATGTGTCTTTGCTAGTCTTTCTATTAACATGACCTCCAATGGCACGACAAGGGAGTTAATGTCATGGCCATCTGCAGCAAAGTGTGGGTGGGTGTCAGTGAGGAAACCACTGGAAGTAGGCAGTGTTGGATGAGGAATCCCTTGGCCCATCAGGCAGGGAGAGAGTGGAATGAGAGTTAGCTGCCCTGGTATTTCCTGGGATGGGCTCAGCTCTGCACACCTGCATGGGCCCCCTGCTGCCAGTCATTCTTCTTTCAAGAAGAGGCGCAGGGAGCTGGAGAATGAAGGGAGGAGTTTATGGGGCCAGAGTCCACAAGCTCAGAAGGAAAAAGACTGAGTGGCCAGACAGGCTAGGATTTGCCTCCCATTTTAGGACAGTGGCTTCCATGAAGTCACCTAACTTGTCCGAGATTCAGTTTCCTCAAAAAATGAGACAAGCGCCATCAACCATGAGATGGGATTGAGAAGGGGATAAAGCAGGTAAAGGGCCAGCTCTCGAAATGCACAATAAAGAACCAACTAGTATTTTTTGCTAAACAAACTGGTAAATAGGGGAGATTCTAATATGAATCCTAGGGAACAATCATTTTTCTCCCAAACTAGAGAAACTCAAACCATAAATAACAGCATCTATTGACTAAAATAATTTTCAGTGCTATCTGTTTGTTTAAACCAAATAAAGCAACTGAAATATTTATCAATGCACTGAAGCCAACAATCAACATCTGCTGCTGCATTTTTCTTCTTTCCCAAGAAATCTATAGGAAATAAAGATTCGTCCATCTATTGACTTATAGGACATGCATGGACTCAATGCAAAAAGTTTTGTGTTTGTTTGAACTCCACTTACTTAACTCCCAAGCAACCCCACCTCACTGGCTTCCTTGTCATGCCGCCGTAGAAGAATCTCTGAAAGTAATCCGGTAACATGTGAGAATCAAAGGATACGAGATCATATTCCAGTTCCCATTTTAAAGTAAGTCTCCACCCCTCCTTATTTCTTGCCTTCGCAATCTGAAATTCGGCAACTGCAAATTTCTATTAACAATGTGTTCAATACAAAATATCTTACCTTTCCATATGGGTATGCTTTACGTTAAAAAGATTTATAAGCTTTCTTGAAACCAAGCAAAATCAAACATATCTTCATAGACAGCAGTTCAGTGACTTTACAATCTTGCCAGACTGGAACTGGGTAGCTATGATTTTTAAAATGTCCAATTTAACTCTCCCGGATAAAGTTATTCAGCATGACACTTGTTTTACAAAACACCTGTAACTTTCCCCACACGAATCGAATGCCTACTGTGAAGGCCTCCCTGTGGCTCCCCAAGAGGGTGACTGGACTATATTTAGAAACACCATCAGCCCCCAGACATCTGATATAGAATTCACAGGGAGAGCGCCTGCCCTGTTCTGTAAACATTGTGTTGCAAGAGCAAAAACATTTACTTTCTTAGATAATAATCCAGTTTGGTAAGGGTCTATACCATACCTAAATCACCATCTCCCCAGGGCACTTCAAGCCAGCCACTGTTGAGGTAAATCCGACTCATATCTTTTTTTTTTAAATTTTTATAAGCATTAAAAAAAATCACTTGTCATTTGCTAGTTCCATTCGGCCATCTTAGGGAGCTCTAAGCTCTTTGTAACATGACCTTTCACCTCCAAAACCAAAAACAGCTTGGGAAAAACCTCACTTCCCAAACTGCTTTTTCTGGTTGATCGTTCCTCTTTGACAAATTGCTTATCCTAACTTATTTTTTTCTGTACAGTGTGTGCCTTGCAATAAAATCAAAGTATTACAATTAGATCTCTGCCCATGGCTATGATGAAACCAATTCCCTTTTTAGAGAAAAAAATTTTTCCTGGCTCCCCTTCCCAGGCACAGCAGTAGGATGTAAACTCACTCCAGGGCTAACCTTGCAGTGGTGCAGAGGGCTCTCTGAGTTTGGGTCACACCCACTTTCCTCAGTTGGTCCCAAAATAGGAAATTCAGGAAACTCATCTCAGACAGGAAATTATAAGGAGATGTGGGAAGCAATGGGATCATCACATATGGATCAGTGCCAGATGTTAATGCATTTTACAGCTCCCTTTGCTTATAAGGCATTAAATTAACAAACTTCTTCCTAATGGCGGTGGAGGCACCATGAAGCCAATGAAACACGCATTGCACCCCCCATTGCACCTCCCCCCCCCATTGCACGTTTTTAAGACGCTGTTGTAATCTCATGTTATTTTGCTTAAAGAAGATCCCCAAATGCAGATAAGCTTCACGCTCAACATCTGACCCATCCCTACTCCCAGGTTTACAAAATAATTAAAAAACACCAGGCATTTCCCGACCTTGACTGTGTACTTTCCTGTTTAATCACATTAATAGAGCCACATAAACCCACGAGGGCATGCTTGACAAGAAGTGACATGCTGTTAAAACCAGTCTCTTCCAAGCTTGAGACTCTCCTTTCTTTCCATTCCTCTAGCCTCTCTGAAAGTTTCCTCAGAAAAATCTAGTCCAGATCTGAAACCGCCAGCTGTACCCTGGGAACTTCCAGTATTAATGGAGAGTTGCATGGATCTGCAACTTACTCTAGTTGATTTCTTGTTCATGGTCTAGGATCCTTTCATTATCACCTAAGAAGATAGTGTCTGGCTCCAAACATTAAAAAAAAACCCTAACAAACAAAAAACAAAACAAAACAACAACAGCTAAGTGAAAAATGTGCTGGGGTTGATCTAAAAAAAAAAAAAGATGACATTTCCTACGAAGTGAAGACAATGGAGTCCCCATGATATTTATGAATATCCAAAATCAAGAGAGAAAGCGATTTTAAGACCCTCTTCAGGTAACAATGTACTCTTGGAAGAGACTACCCAGTCATCCCAGGGAACTGTCACTCGTCACTGGGATTGTGGACAGAGCACACTGGACCTCTTCAGACCGATCTGAATTCAAATTCCGGCACAGATACTAGTTATGTGAACTCTGTAGTGATTTAACGTCTTGACCATTAGTTTTCTTAGCCATGAGGGGAAGGATAGGTCTATGCACGTCACAGGCTTATAGTGAATACGAAGTACTTAGCATGGTACCAAACACGTCTGAAACCTGACAATACAACTGAAATTCCATTTTAAACAACTATCTGCCCCATCAGCTTTTTATTACCTCTCATAAACAGGAAGTAGGACAACCTAACTTATTTAGGATTATGAGGCTTTTGTTCATCTTATTCCTCTTGTCTACATACCTGTAGGAGATATAAAGAGATAGGCTATGGTCAAAATTTGGGGACAGTGATCTCATCTGTATGGATTACTCTCCAGTCTAGAGCACTTCCCTGGCCTCTCCCACCAATTTTAGTGCCAATTTCAAAGTTTACCCCTCGATATTTTGCTGGCACCTCAATACATTTCTAAAACCAAGCTCATCAAAACCAGTTATTTCTTTCTGCTTCTCTTCTGCTTTAAACAATACCATTCTCCCTGTCGCCTGGCACTCATCGTGTGGTCTTACATTTAAGCACAATAATTTTCCAGGAAACTTCAGACGTGTTGACTGTCTCATGTGCTTCTTTGTGAAGAGATAGATACTATCGCCCCAGTATTCTCATTCATGGACCTTCATCATCCCAAGCGGAGTCCTAGCATCTGTCTACACTCACCTGTAGGGAGATCTCTTCTGGCCCCATTGATATAAATATTATCCACATGTAGGTTAGTCCAGATTGATATCTCCAGACCAGCTCTCATTTTGAAGTTCCAGACTTGAATTTCCAGCTGGCTCTTCAGTTTCTCCACTTGGATATTTAAATAAACAATTTGACTTCACACAGAAAAACCCACACATGCTCTGCTTCTCTTAAACCTCCTCCCTATCAGTACCTGGCAACTCCACTCATCCAGGTGCCCTGGGGCCAGAAACCTGCATGTAATCCTTGGCTTCTGTTTCTCACACCCCACAGGCAAACCCTAGTGAGTCTTTCGCACCTACCTTTCAAATATAATTTGACTTCGGTTACTGTCTCCTAACCTTCACCGCTGCTACTTTAATCCAGGCCACCAATTACCTTCACCTGGCTTTTTCCAAGTCTGCCCACTGGCCTGTGTGAGTGTCCACTCGTACCCTTCCATCAGTCTGTTGTAACCACAGATGCCAAAATGACCCTTTTTATGTCAGAGGGAATCCAATGGCTTCCTTTCTTACCCAGAGTAAAATCCAGAGTCCCTGTCATGACCTCCAAGTGTCTCCAGGCAACTCTCTGATCTCAGGCTCGACCTGGAACCCCTTCCATCAGCAACACTGGCCTCCTTGCTTCTCCTCAAACCCACCAGATGTACTTCTATTCCCTCTGCTTGCACTGCTTCTTTCTGAGACCTGCACGTGGCTTCCTCTCTGACTTCTGCTCCACACTGGCCGGTCACTTTATCGGAGAGCCCTTCCTTGACCACCTCATATGAAAAAGTCCTTCTTATCCTGGTCTTTGTTCTCTCTACCCTGCTTTGTTTTTCCTTCTGAGTACTTACTGCCACTAGAACGTAAGATCTTGGAAAGTAGACTTGGTATATTTTGTTCATTTCTGTGTCCCCAAGACCTAGCACATGAATAATGTTCATCGCCTGATCAATGAATGTCCAGAATCTCATGAGTTGTAGAGCTGCTCTAGAGCCTGGGTGCTCCACTCCAAAATCCATTGGTTCTTCCATTGTGCCAAGCCTCTGGCCTTCTGCATCAGTGAGTCCTGACAGTACTTCCTTAAAGCGGTAATCTTGCCTTTCACATTCATCCACTATTTATTCATTTATTAAACACATGTGGTGATCTACTAGGGCAATTTTCACCCTTCTAGATGCCAGAGATACACAGAGGAAACTAGCGTATGGTCTGCTTCCTTTTGAATTCAATTTGGACTATAGTCTCCCTAAATGGTCATCCTGACACCCATCTCTAGCCCACCATTCTTAACACTGCCACTGAATTAAACTTCCAAAGCATCTAGAGTTCCTGCCAGGCCTTTAGGAAAATTAGAAAAGGCACCCGTTTCCATAGCAGCCATGGCCCGTGCTGGGCACACATGCTCAGCTTGCACAACTGAAAACACCTCCACAATCTTGCTGTTCAAAAACCTTCAGTTTTTATTTCTTATTACTTGCCTTCACATACCCTGTGATTAAACTGGACTGTTGTACATGTTCCCCCAATTTTGTCTTTTTTCATATCATCTTCCCCCTGCTCGATTCTCTTTAAAAAAAATTTTTTTTTTACTTATTTTAGAGATAGAGAGCTCAGCGAGCACAGTGGGGAAGAGGCAGAGGGAGAGAGAATCTCAAGAGACTCCCCACTGGGCACAGAGTCCCACTGGGGGCTGGATTTCACCACCCGGAGATCATGACCTGAGCAGAAGCCAAGAGTCCATGGCTCAACTGACTGCACCACCCAGGAGCCCCTCGACTCTCATTCTTCCGTTGCAGAGTAATTACTTGGGTATATCTGCTTTGTTGGTTTACCTACTTTGCTCACAGTGCCTGAAGAAGTCCAAACAGCAGAAGTGGCTTGAAGATAGCTTCCCTTATGGGGAGAGCTCCATGCCAGTTTGGGGCAAGGTACCTTGGTAGGGTGAGAAGACAGCCAAGAGAAGGACAAAGAGGCAGGAGGAAGTGTGAGAGAAGAGGGGCAAAGGAACTCGGGGAGGGAGGGAGAGGCCGAGAGCACTAGACAGGGTTTTAAATGCCAGTCCACGAGGCCAGCAGGAGCCTAAGTCCACTCTTTGGCCACATGAGAGAAGTGATAGGACTGGAGGAGAGGTCCCCATCTGCAGGACAATATTGCATGCCTAAAGTTTGACATCAGGCCCAAATTTGCACAACTTGTTTCAAGGGATAAATGGGTTTGAACAGCAGGTTCCTCAGCAGGAAGCCTGTGGATTGATGGGGTTGGTGCACCTCCCTACTCACTAACATTCAGCTCCCACCTCTGCACAAAGTTGAAGAGGAGGAGGGGAAATTATTAAAAAGATAAAGTTCCAAGTCAGCCTAAGAGATGAGAGCTTGAGGCCAGATTTAATTTGGAAGTTAAAGAAAGCTGTCCTCTTTCAAAGATGGTCTGACAATCTTCAAGGTCGGATTCTTTATTAAACTAGATTGGCTTTTTCCTGACCTCCTCGTAGAGCCCAGCTCAGAAGTTTTCTCCCTGACTCCTTAGGAGTGAGCCTGTCAGCTGTGTGGCCTTCCTGTGTTGCCAGGACTGACTTCAAACCTGGATTTTCTGAAATCAGGGTCTCAATCAGCACTGGGCCATAGTGGGCTCCTCCTGCTTCCTCAGCTATCATCATGCTCATGTTCCTAAGAACTCTGTCTGAGCGGTCATGTGGGGCTGGATAGTGGGGTTCAAAATGGGCTGTGGAGGAGGGCAGCTCTGGATGGGACATCTGACTATCATATATTTGCTATTGCAATTTGGTGAGTTTCAGTTGCTAAATCATCTATAAAATGGGGCAATGATATCTACATTTTCTAGTTCTTCAGTGGGTTAAATGGGCCTGTGTGAGAAGAGTTTGACCCAAACTATGTGTTTAATAGAACCCTGACTGTTATTTCCATTGTGTTGAGATTCAGTGCTGTGGGCTGAATTGTGCCTGCCTAAAATTAATGTATTGAAGTCCTCGTGTCCAGGGTGATGATATTAGGAGGTGGGGCCTTCGAGAGGTATGTAAGCAGGAAGAGTGGAGTCCGCATGCATGGGATTAGTGTCCTTATAAAAGTGGCTCTGGAGAGATCCCAGCTCCTCCATCATGGGAAGAGACAGTGAGAAGGTGCCAGCCATAAGCCAGGAAGAGGGCCCTCATCAGAACATGACCCTGCTGGCACCTTGATCCTAGACTTCCAGCCTCCAGAGCTGTGAAAAATAAAGTTGTTTATAGCGGCCCACTCTGTGGTATTTTGTTATAGGAGCACAAATGGACTAAGATAAGATTATTTTGTCCTCCAACAAATTCCTATGTTGAACCCTTAACATCCAGTGTGACTATATTTGGAGATTCAGCTTTTAGGAGGTAATTAAGGTTTAGCAACATCATGAGGACAGGGCCCTAATCTGGTAGAGTTGGAGGACTTATAACAAGAGAAAGAAAGAGAGCTCTTTCTCCCCAAACACGTGCCAAGAAGAGGCCATATGAGCATACAGTGAGAAGGTGGCTATCCACAAGCCAGGAAGAGAGCTCTCTCACCAAAACCTGACTCTGTAGGCACTTTGTTCTTGGACTGTAAGCCTCTAAAAGTGGGACAAAATTAATTCCTATTGTTTAAGCCACCCAGTCTATGGCATTTTGTTATGGTGGCCCAAGAAGACTAAGACAGAGATTAAATGCTTTGCCTCAAGTTAAAATCAGTAACTGAAAAAGCCAGGAAGCAAATTCAGTCCTTTGGAATATTCAGTGAAACTTTATCAGGTAATATTCTATCTTCAACCCCAGAGCACAGAGTGTAACTAATGGGCTATTGATCCATAAGAGGTCCATAACAAATACTAAAAAATAAACTAAGCAAATTCAAAGTTACCTTCTAAAACTGAAAAGAACTGTGGAATTGTTGTCTACATTTTCATAAAATAATATGAATATTTGAAATAGTAGCAACAATACAGCAATACAGCAACAATCACTGTATTGTCTTATCCAGTTATGAGTGGGCCTTTAAATAGGACAATAAACATGTAAAACAAAAAAAATCATGATATTCTGCAAATGTAACCATTACATTTTGTTGTAAATCCTTCCCAACTTGCTTCTAAAAACACAGTTTTAATCAAGATGCAACCACATTATTCAGATTGCTTTTAACCTTTTGTTTTCATTTACAGATAGCACACGGTAATCATTTCATATCATAAAATACCATTCTATGAGATTTTAAATGATTATGATATGTATGTTGTCGTATTGGTATATCATTAATTATTTAGTTAGTCCCCTATTCGATGATGTCCAGGTGGCTTTTGGTTTGAGGAATTAATATTATTTCTTATTTTTGTGAATATGTCTAATTATCTGCCTAGGGTAAAGTCTTAAAATTTCGATGAATGTCATCAAATGACCTTCAGCAAGAATGGGCCTATTTATTTTCTCATTAACAGTACTGGAAACATTTGAAGCTAAATCTAATGAGAGTCTGCTGAAACTGTTCCTTTTTTTTTTTTTTATTGGGGCATTTCTCTTTTACTATATTTTCAATATATTTAAACTCTGTCAAGGAAAACTGTGTAAGCCTGTATTTTCTTTACACAACACTCGATTTTTCTCATAATTTACAGCTTGTTTTCAACCCCCTTTAGAGTCTCTTCAGTGAAAATGCATGAGACTCATCCAGGTGAATTAATTAATTTCTTTTTTATAATTACTTTGTTTTTTGCCACTTTGTCCAACTCTGTTATGTGGCTCACACCTGTGGTCAAGTGCATATTTAGTCTTCACTTAAGGAACCACTGGATGCTCTTTATTCTCCAATAATTGCCTGCATTCCTTCTGGATTTAAGGATCATGAAAATGATGAGACTATTATTACTTGCCAGCACCTAGCACAATGCCTAGCACATAGTAAGTACTCAATAAATACTTGCTTTTTTTTGTATATATGAACACTTAAGTATTATTGTCTTCTTTGTAATCAGCCACTTTTCATTCATGCTAATTTGTTCTAAATTTTTATTGATAATTACACTGTTAAAAAGCAATTAAAAGGAAAAAAAAAAAAAAAAAAAAAAAAAAAAAAAAAAAGCAATTAAAAGGTAATGTGTGCTGGGGAGAAAGAATAAGGCAGTTTTCTCAATCTTTCAAAGAAATGATAGTATTTCAGCCTATTTTAAAAAGTATTCTTTTAGGTTTTTTTTAAAGATTTATTTATTTATTTATTTATTTATTTATTTATTTATTTATTTATGATAGACATAGAGAGATTGAGAGAGAGAGAGAGGCAGAAACACAGGAGGAGGGAGAAGCAGGCTCCATGCTGGGAGCTCGACGTGGGACTCGATCCTGGGCCTCCAGGATCGCGCCCTGGGCCAAAGGCAGGTGCTAAACCGCTGAGCCACCCAGGGATTCCCCTCTTTTAGATTTTTAAAGAAAAAAATTTTAAAGATTTTATTTATCTATTTGAGAGAGAGAGAGAGAGAGAGCATGAGATACGAGCGAGATGGGAGTTAGAGGGAGAAGCAGACTCCCCTCTGAGCCGGAAGCCTGATGTGGGGCTGGACCCCAGGACCCTGACATCAGGACCTGAGACGAAGGCAGATGCTTAACCGATTGAGCCTCCCAAGTATCCCTAGATTTTTAAAATTTATAATAATTTATAAATCATATTCTTTAGACTTCAATTATCACACAGTGAATGTAAGTCTTAAGGAGTTTTTTGGGAACTGGGTTTTTTGGGAACGGGGTGGGTCATCTCTGAGCTTGCATTTCCCACAGTTAAGTCTATCATCGACCACACTGATATTCTACTAAAGTTCACATTTAGATTATTCTTTTAAAACATAATTTCCTCACAAAGCTCCCCTCCACTCCTGTGCTCATGCTCCTTTATGCTTTTCACACTTTTTTTCCTTACCAAAACGAATGACTTTGCATCAGAGCCCTTTAAGGGAGTCATTCTCTTCAGTTACTTGCCTACATCACCCTCCTACTTTCTGGTCCAATTGGAATGTCTCAAAATGTCCATATTCAATCGCTTGCAAACAATCTTTTCCTGCCTCACAGCATCTTTCTTTGTTTCCATACCAACTTAGAAGCACCTGCTGAAGCAGAAAGGTAACCACCCCGGAGACTAAGAGTTAGTGATGGTATTTGCTACACAGTCATCAAAAGGAGCCCGCAGACGTGCTCTGCACACCCTAGAAAGGGAGGAGAGTGCAGTCCAGGGCCCGCCCACACACTGGCATTTCAGGATCCGGATTCTGCAAAGCACCCACCGCACAAAGGTAGCATTGGCCCCAAGCAGGTCAATGTAGTTTATTGCAGGACACCGTCGGGCTTGCAAAGGCTGCTCTACTAACCTTGACTGGTCAAGATACCCAGGGTCGCTCTGCGCTTGGGAGGACAGTCCTCTAGGCTCGCTGGCCTCCTGGCCAGGGCCTGCCCTGGGGAGCCCCTGTCTCCGGCCAGCTGTGCGGGCGCAGTGGCCCACCGGCCCTGTCCCCGGCAAGCAGGTGTCATAGTGCAGAGCTCGAGCGGAGGTGGCGGCGGCCGCACAGTCCCAGCCTTGGCTCCTTCCCTCGCACCTGCACGCGGGTCCTGGGTGCTAACGGGGACTGGCCTGGCCGGGTGCCCTGCTCGGAGCCGGAGCGTGGAGCCCAGCTGGGGAGGAGCCGCCGGGGGATGGGCCGCGAGTGCAGGAGCCTCTTCTATTTTTAAAGCAGAGACTCAGCTCCAGCCTCAGCTCCACGGCTGGGCTTAACTATTCGCATGGGACAGGAAGGGAGAACCTGTGAACCCCCATCTCCCGCTCGCTGGAGACAGAGGACAAAGGAACTCGAGGTATGCAACAGGACGGTGGGCTGGGGTCCTTTATGATGGGTCCCCTGTAGCTGCCCCTTGGGGATGGGTGCCGCAGGGGCTGCAGCCACAAAGCTGGGGAGCCTGTCCTCTCCAGCGTAGGAGCAAATTGTGTCTGTGCAGCAGGGTCTGGGTGGGGGGGGGGGGGACACGCGGGCAGCTCGGGTTCCTTGGGGAAGAAGCTAGGTTCATAGGCTCAGGGTGGCTTCCCCCCAGAGATCCCCCACCTGTTCCGTGCGGGGCGCAGTTCACTACTGCACTTTTCCCGCAGGTCACTTCTCCGCTGAGAGGTGCCAGGGGTCAATTTCAGTAAAAAGGAGAATTCTCACCCTAAACGGCAGAGCAAGGAGAGAGGGAAACCGCAGGCGTGGGCTGGAGTGTTCTGCAGGCACGTGAAGCTAAAACGGGCTACCCTGGGCCCGATGGAGCCGAGAGCAGTGACGGCGCCTCCGGAGGGGCCCAGGGACGGCCTGAGCCCGCGGGCCTGTCACCTGCCATCGACATATGGGCGGCTGCTGTCTTGATGAAGGACGGTCAGGGATTCTGGTAGCCACCTCCACCTTTCTATCCCTATGCTTCGGCTCTGCTTTCTGTTGGCATTTATGGAAAAGAACATGAGGCGGGGGCCTGCCGTCCTATAACAAGCTGGGTGACAACAGGAACATTTCGGGAGTACGATGGTCTCCCCTGCACCGCCCTGTCTGGAGCTGCTGCCGTGTTCCATCGCCGCCCAAATTATCACTGATGGTCACCAGGATCTTTTCCTGATGTGGAATTAAGCTTTAATCCCACAAACTCCATGACCTGGGGCACGCGGCCTAATGATACCTCGGTTTCCCCTTCTATAAAACGAAGACCTTGGAGAAGATGATTGTTCTGACTCTCACATTGTTTGATTCAGAATCGATGACTAATGTACAAAGGGCAAGATGGCACATGAGCTGGGACCACAAAGGAGGACCTTCCCAGTGAAACCGCAGCCCTGGTCCTGCTCAGCGAAGGCAGCTTGTGCAAGGGGCACCTCCCAAGGTGCTGGAAGGGGCTGAAGCATGGTCAGTGAAGGGGCTTATTCAATCCGCCCTGTTTCCGTGTCCAGTTGTCAGGAACCACAGGCTCTTTGTCCTCAGGTGGTTCCCATGAGGGGACTGTGCGAATCGAGGCAAGCCACACTGTAAAGGGAAATACTCACTTCTGCTTTAAAAGAAATCTCAATTTTGAGCTTCGGACTCTTTGGCTTTGTACTTTCATTGCTGTGAGAAAAATACAGGCTTTGTACTTTATTGTAAGAATTGGGACAATTTTTCTTCTTAAAAAACTTTGGACACCGGGTACTGTAATCATTGCTAGGACTGTCCCCTCCCCTGGGTTGTGTTAAGAGTACACACGTCTGTGATGTCACAGATCTACTACACGGTACCTCTTAAGTAGTGGGTACTAAAAAAAAAAAGAAAAAAGTCCAAGCATCATTTGTGTATGGAATTCCAAAGAATACTTCAGTACTTCAAGAGGGCTTTATATAGTCCACGGGCTGGGGGGGTGATAAATTTCCAGTGCAGTGAAGAGAAAAAAAGCTATTGGATTTCATCATAGCTACATAGTTAAGAGAGATGTGTGCAGAATACATATAATAACTCACATCAATAATCAAGTGGATTCAGGAAATAATAATTACTCCTTTCAAAAATTTCAAGAGCCTCCAAAGCAAAAGTAATTAAAAAAAAAATGACTCCAGGAAATTGCAGGAAGATGTCGTTACAGTTAATTTACTGGAAAAAATAAGGAACAGAATATTAAATCTATGGAGGAGCTCAACTGTATGATTTCATTAATAGAAAATGCACAGTGCAGTGAATGTGTTTGGGACTGAATCATTCAGATGCTGGGTATCTATGATTGTATAAATACGAACGTACTATGGGATATCTGGATGTATAGAAGAATCTAGCATCTTTCCTTGTGTCGGTGTAAAAGTGGATTGGGTAAGTGGCAGGATATCATTGGGCCCTGTGAGGAGCCTGATGTTTTAAAGCAAACCAGTGTTAGATAAGACACGGCAGGAAATAATTAAAATTATAGTCCGCAGACGATAATGGACTCTGAAGTGTTACGTGCTAGAAAAAACATCTGAAATACACTGTAGATTAGAGATGACGTACAAGTACTATCCGCAAAGGCTAAAATAAAACTGTACGTGTTTTAGAAGGATATAGGAAATGAAATAGGGCCATTCTATTCCCATTTTAGCCAACGCTAATGTGTCAGAAAACTCGAGCACCTATGTTTGGGCCGGTTGCCAATCCTCAGTGAGAAAGTGCTGTGAAGGCTGGAAAAGTTTCAAAGGACCCCAGAAACCATCAAAGAGCTGAAGGCACTTCTGTGGGAGAGCAATCTCAATACTGGGGAAGTTTCAAAATGGAAAGTTGAAATCTAAGAGGGATTAGGGTGGAAAGAAATCTATGTATAATTATACAACGCACTGATAGGAGTGAACACACATTTTCAAGAAATTCTGAAAAACTAGACAGTTGGATCAACTTCTGACAGTTTTAAAATTACGTTTGGGACACAAATGTGAACTCTCTTTTTTGGTTTACACAACCAATCACAAAGTTCAGGAGCTCCTTGCTTCCAAAAGGCGGTGTTGAACTACCCCCCGAATCTTCAGAAACAGCTCAAGATGAATGGACTCCAGCTCGGATCCAGGTTGGCACTTTCCCCCACGTATGATAATGGAATATTCTAAACATATGCACTATCCACCACCCAGTTCAACAGCTACCAACTCACAACCTGTCTTGTTTCACCTTCAACATACCCATGGCTCTTCCTACTCCACTTCCAGGATTATTTGAAGCAAACCTCATTATATCATTTGATCCATCAATATTGCAGTATATATATATATATATATATATATATATATAAAGGTGAGAACTCTTTGCAATCATAACTCTAGCATCATAATCACACATAAACAGTAATTCCATATATCATCAAATACACGTTGATAATTGTTATTTCTGAAAAGCAACTCAGTTCAAAAGTGCCTTCTAGAATAATACCTAAATTAATAATGTTTCAATTCTTCATCTTAAGGCAAAAGTCTGTGATCTCTCTGTTTTCTAAATTTTTTTAATGTAAGATACCCGTCCTTAAAAAAAAAAAAATTCTTTTCTCTAAAGTATCAATGACTCACTATGTACAAGACATAAACTCTGCCTTAAATCATCACAAGACATATTAGATCCCTTGTACCTGCTAGCGCCAAATTTCCACCTTTGTAGAGTCGCATCTGGACTGGGCCATCGTTCAGTTCTGGGAGGCTGCCTTGCTGGGGGTGTCTTTACCAGGCCATGCGTACATGGAGCCCATCACCGCCATCTCCAAGGCCCACTCTTGTTGCTCCATTTTATTTTATTTTTTCTATTTTATTTAAACATAAGTACCTAAATCTGTTGGCCTAGTGATGGGGAATGAGGGCAGAGGAGGTCTGAGGGCAGGCCTGAGAGAAGCATCTTGGGGAAAAGCAGAGTGATTGTTAGCTAACAGTGAACCTTTGTCCGAGGGTCATTACTTCTCATCTAAAGGTTGCTGGGAAACCTACAGTGACATCTTGTGGTCCGTGATAACTCCTCTCCTAGTTGGAACTGAGTGGTTAGGAAAGGCCTCAGGGGTCTGAAAAAATCACAATTAGGGAACATATGGTTAGGATCCTCACAAAACCACGCATATAACAGCAGTGCCTAACCACGGGGAAGGGTGCACTATGGTGTGGGCAAGGCTTTGAGAACAAATGTTTATAAGGAGGCACTTTCAATATTACCAACTTGTTTTGGGATGATTTAAAAAAAGTATAAGCATAATATAAAATCCAGTTAAATGTAGTTTGAAGTCATAAAATTATATGCTTGCAGAAAACATATTTTTTTATCGTAGATCCTGAAACACAATAGTAAGGGGTTCTGTGGAAGAAAATGTATTGTCCCCAATGTCCAGGAGACTTAACAATGAAGAGCAAGGCTCTGGTAGCTGTTACTTACGGGTGATAGCTACCATACTCAAATGTTTGTTAATACTGAGAGTTAAAATCTTCTCAAAATGTTTAAAATATCTTTTTCAACATTATAAAATAAGAGATGTCTCTGAATTTCGGATATTTTAACTACACCGAGAGACATAAATGGTTTTTCAGAAAGACACAGATAATCCCCATATGTAGAAAGAAAATAATAAAATACAATTTAAGTTCAAAATCCCTGAATGCTTAAAGTGTGAGAGACCAGCGTAAACTGTATCAACTAAAGCAGATTAATTTCTAGTTGTGTAATGAAAAAGAAGGTGATGAAATGCCATTCATTCATTCATTCATTCGTCCATCCACTCAGTATTTCTTAGATGTCTACTGGGTGCTCTATCCTGGGTACACATGGATGAAAAGACAGTTGCCATCCACTTGAACCTTAAACTGTAGGCAGGTGTTGCAATTTTGCAACACTTCCTCCACCCCATCTAAGAAACCTGTGAACGTCTGGGCATCAAGAGCTCGTACGAGTCTATATGACTCGTAGAGTCATAAACTGGAAATTCCCCTAGTTATGTTTTGCTGATGCTCCTTAACAGCTACAACTGTCCACACAATATCTGAGGTACACATAATTTTCACTGAAGTTTCATAAGCTCTGAACAGTAGGTAGTGATTCTCAATGAGGAAGACACAATGTGATTGCAGACAGTGTATTTCCATTACTAAGGTTTTTATGAAGCCCAAAACAATTGTGAAAAAGTGGGCAAAAACTATTTTTTGTCATCGCTGTTACTCTTAACAGGTACCTTGGAAAGCTTTGGCTAGCACGCAAATTGTGAAATGAGTGCAGAGGTATCATGGTGAAAGATGCCACTAGGAGAGGAAAAAGCAAACAAGGGAAATCTAACCAAAGATATCAATTCTGGTTCTGAAAACAGTATTCAACACTTCTCTGGGCTTCTGCTAAACATGTTTTTAGAGGAAAGCCTTTTTAAAAACTCCTTATTTTGTGTTTTAGCCATAATACACAGAACAAAAAGATTTAAAACGCTCAACGATGTAACTATTTTTTTTTATCAATTCCACATGCATCAGCAATTTATCTACACTTGATTTAACAGATCTCAGGAGATCTGCTTTTTTTTCATATTTATTTATTTATTTATTATTATTTCTTTTTTAGTGAGAGAGTGAGCAAGCATGCAAATGGAGTTGGGGAGGAGGAGCAGAGGGAGAGAGAATTTTAAGTAGAATCTGCACTGAGTGTGGAGCCTGATGTGGGGCTCGATATCATGACCCTGAGATCATGACCTGAGCCAAAACCAAGAGTCAGAGACTTAACCCACTGAGCACCCAGGTGCCCCTGGTGATCCACTTTCTAATAGAGCTTTTCATTCCAACATAGTATGGAGTGAGGAGCCTCAACACTGCCTTCAAACAACCAAAGCTAGGTCCATATCCCAGGCCAGGAAAATACTAAATTTGTTACCTTGAGAAAGTTACTTCATTTCTTTGTGCCTCAATTTCCTCATCTGGAAAATGGGATAACGATCCTACCTCACAGGATTTCTGTACAAAGTAAATGAATTAATAGATAAATCAGAGCCATGCCTGGTATATAGTGAGCCCTTAATTAATGTTAGTTTTTAGATATTATTCCTGCTAGTGTATAATGTAGATATAAGTACATCATTCATGCTTTCATCAATTCTTGTCTTTCTATTTAACAGTAAAGTTAAAAAGCAACTTCAAAGCCTCACAATGCTCAAGCATATCAGTTACTGGTAAACCCCACAAATATTCCTGGTTCATCAGTCGCTCAGTGACTGTGATGTACATAAAATAGTTCTTGGTCTACTAGATATCACTTTGCTACTTAATAAGAAAAATGAAACAAAACAAACAGCCCGACAAAAATAGCTCACAAAAGTTAAGTGACAAAAAACAGACTAGAAGAGCTACAGGCCCAAAAATATGTCTGTCCTATGTTATAGGTGAGCCCACTGGTTGCTGAGAAAGAAATGCTGGTTGATATACAACAGACCAGCAATTTTCATGTAGAAACAGACAAACAAACAAAAAAAGAAAATGGTTAAAATATTAGAAATGGGAAAATTTAAAAAGGAAAAGGGAAGAAATCCAAATTTTGAAGTAATGGGAAAACACAGTAGTCTCTCGCATATCCTTATCAACAGTCCTAGCTTCCAGAAGGTTTTTGCTAGTGGTGATGAAGCCAGATGACTTGGACAAGCCCCAAGTACAGGTTTGTTGAGCTGAGTGGAAGTTTTTTCCCAGGTAAATGTCAGCTTAAAAGGCAGAGTCAATTCCTAAATGTGCAAGGATGCCCTTTGATGTCCTTGCTGAGAACCCTTTCGTAAAGCTAATTGCCGTTATTACCCCAGGGCTCTCAAATGTCTGCGTGCAAGTGTGCAGAAGCCCATCCATTAATTCACCACGCCAGCTTTCTTCCCAAATTTCCTTTGGTTATATCCATATTCATTCATTTCCAATGAGTCTGAGGTCTAGACCAAGCCCCTATATGTTCTCCTACTGGAATACAGTCCAGCCGCTCTCCCTACATCCATGCTGGTGTTGTCCAAGCCACATCCATCTATGCTGGCGTTGTCCAAGCTACATCCATGCTGGCATCATCCAAGCCATATCCATGCTGGTGTCATCCAAGCCACATCCATGCTGGTGTCGTCCAAGCCACATCCATGCTGGCATCGTCCAATCCACATCCATGCTGGCATCGTCCAATCCATGTCCATGCTGGCATCATCCAAGCCTCATCCATGCTGGCATAGTCCAAGCCACTCTCCACTGATTGAGTGGGATGTCTGGGATTTGCCTCAGAGTAACCCCAGGGTAACTTCTGCAGGTTTGATCGTGTGCTTCTGCAAACGCAAGCTTGTGTCTGGCAAGAGGGTGTTATCTTTCCGTTCAACTTATGAGCCAGGATGTTATTTAAAGTAGGAAACCTTGTCATAATAGACTTCTTAGAAAGCTGATTCTTCGTGCTAGATTTGGTTTGCTGATACTTAAGATTTTTGCAGCTCTGTCAATGAGTGAGATCGGCTCCCTGCAATCTGCCTTTCTTGTGCCCCGCTTTTTCGAGTTGGGGTCACGTATCGGCTAAGCTTCGATCCCTCTGACTGCTGTAGAATAAGGAAGCTATCTAACAAACAGACCGTCTACAACTGCAGGTTAAGGAAATCTCCGTGAGGGGGTCGTTCGTGGGCTGTGACCTCAGAGCCAGACAGCTGGGGGCTCTGAGAAAAACCTGCAAGAGCGTGTGTCTATCACCACGTCCAATGTTGCGAAGGCTGACTGTGTTGTTCTTTTTATAATTTTGATCTCTAGATCCTTGAGTTACTTAAAGATATTTTCTTAATTTCCAAACATCAGAGTTTTCTTCTAATTACATTTTGTTAATGATTTCTACATCAGTGTTCCTGAGGGTAGTGGATATGCTCCATATCAGAGGCAGCAAATGAAGTTTTGTGGGCCAAACCCGGCCCACTGTTGCTTTTGGCAAATAAAGTGTAAATTTGGAGTGGCACATGTCCCATACACCGAAGCACAAATTCATTATCATATGGGGCATCACGTGTAAACCACATTTACATCCATAGCTACTTACATCTATAGCACAAAATACAAAAATTGTTACATATTATCTTCCAATTATGACTCTCAAGTATCCTATATCATTTAAATCTGGAACCTCTCTTTAGAAACAAGACCTCACATCCAGTGCAGAGAAAAAATCCTTCTCTAAAAATGGCCAGCTCTGCTACAACTCCATCTTATCTTGTTACCACGTGAAAATAGCCAAACTGAATAATCACTGCAGTTAAAACAACCCATGCCTCACTTCAGCCACCACCCTCCATATAAGGTGTGCTCTGAACCTGACTTTTCAAGAGTTTCCAGATTACCTTAATCATTCCTTAGTTCCTTACCAGAAAAGGATGAGGCATATTACAGAAACCATGGAAACATAATAAAACACAGAAAAATCCCAAAGTCAACCTTGGCATACAATTAATAACAGTTATTTAAATATTTTACAGACACTATGAAGATAATTGGTGGGCCAGGATATAACAGGAGAAAGGAATAACGATATTGTTAAATCAAGATTTTTCTGAGACAAGATTTTTAAAAGCTGAAAAAAATCTCATCATAAAAAAGAACTTTCCAGACCATCTATCAGGAATGTGTCCAAAAGGTAAGGAATGGACTGTTTGAGAGATCAGATAGTTTAGATTAGTGTCAGAGCACCAGACACAACCACAGAATGCAGGTGTAGGCAACCCATACCGTAGTGTACTGCTGATGAAGTGAGTTTTGGCACTGTGGATTGTCCTCCAGATAATTAGGCTAATATATGAACCACATCATTGATGATATGAGGAATGCTAAAAAGAAAAAAATGCATTTTCAGAAGTAAGTGTTCCTTCAATAAATAGAAACCCAGATGACTGCCCAATTAAAAGCGCCGGAATTATTAAAAACAAAACAAAACAAAACTCAGCTAACGCAACAAGAATAATAAGGAGCCTCCTTAAAAAAGTTACCTACAAAACCAAAGAAACAAAAACCTTTAGAAAACATTATACTTAATGGCAAAATGTTGACACCTTTCCCTTATGAATTGAAAAATCAAAAATGGACACTAATTATCACCACTCCATTGAACATTGTACTGAAGGTTTTAATCCATAAAATAACTGAGGAAGAAGAAATACATAATGGCAAAACAATTGGAAAAGAAGAAACAAAACTAGCGTTATTCACGAATAATATGATTTTCTCCCTTAAAAAACGCCATAGAACCTACAGATTCTTATTAGAATTAATGAGAGTTTGGCAAGTTTGTTGGGTATAATATTAGTATGTGTATTTTAAAAATATTTTATTTATTTATTCATAAGAGACAGGGAGAGAGAGAGGCAAACATAGGCAGAGGGAGAGGCAGGCTCTATGGGGAGCCTGATGCAGAACTTGATCCCAGGACTGCGGGATCATGACCTGAGCCAAAGGCGGAGGCTCAACCACTGAGCTACCCAGGTGTCCCAAAATTAATATATGAAAATTAATCGTATTTCTCCATGCCTACAACACAGAGAAAATGAAACAATTTAACCAGATACTTTTTTACAATAGCATAAAATAATTTAATACTGAGGAATGAATTCAACAAAAATGTGGAAGACTTTCTCGGAGGACAATAAAACCTTACGAGACACATTAAAGAAAACCTATAGAAATGGAGAAATACATCATGTTTATTCCCTGGAAGGCAAGTGATGCAAAGATGTAAGCTATCCCTTTAATAAATGATTGCTAGGTTAAACGAGTTACAACAAAAAAATCCAACAGGTGTTTTGTGAACTATAGAAGTTGCTTCTAAAATTTAGAATTTCGGGAACCCTGGGTGGCGCAGAGGTTTAGCGCCTGCCTTTGGCCCAGGGCGCGATCCTGGAGACCCGGGATCGAATCCCACGTCGGGCTCCCAGTGCATGGAGCCTGCTTCTCCTTCTGCCTGTGTCTCTGCCTCTCTCTCTCTCTGTGTGACTATCATAAATAAATAAAAAAAAAAATAAAAATAAAAACTCCAAAAACAAGCTTTGGTTCAAAAGTGACAACCTGCAGAGTTAAGAAAATTAAAAAAAAAAAAATAAATAAAATAAAATAAAATTTAGAATTTCACATTTACCAAGCACAGCCAAAGCCACTGAGAAAACAGAACAAACAAAGTGGGAGGGCCTGCCCTACCAGGTATCAAGATATTTGAAAGCTATTGAAGCCAACATAGTGTGGTTTAAGTCTAGAGAGACGTACCCAGTAAGACAGCCCATAAACAGACCTTTGTATGAACAGACACTATACTTATGCAGAGGGGGTGCCTCAGTGACTATGGCTTGTGGAATATATGACTGGCTTTCCATTAAATGAGCTGAATATAATTGACTACCCACTTAGGAAAAAAAAAAAACATGGGCTTATATCATTCAAAAAACTCAATTGCAAGTGGATAATTTGAAAGGAAAGCTTTAAGAGAATACAGAAAAACACTGATCGTCTTGAAGTACAACAGGAATTTTTAAAATAAATTACACAGAGAGTATTAACCAAAGTAGAAACGATTGATAACCTTGACTATTTTTAAAATAAAAATGTATTTATTTTAGAGATGACTGGGTTTCCTCTTCGTACCAAAAGTGTGCACAGTGGAGAGGAAGAGAAAACATTCGACAGAGCCCTACTCCAGCAGGGCTGCAGAGGACAGTTGCCAACTGGGTGCCTCACGTGACCTTGGGTGACCCCTGAAGTGAACGAGTGGAAGTGTGTCTGCAAGACCACAGGGGCTGTTCTAAAATGATTGTCATTATCTGTTATTTGGGGACTCGTGACAGTTCTGAGAAATGCCTGCTCTGGAATAGGGCAGGTGAGGTCATGGGTGTGATAAATTCACAAAAAGGAACTCAGGTTGTCTGTGCTAAAAGCTTCTCTGGTCAAAAATGTTTGACCCATAGTCAAAGCGACATGAAAGAATCATAGTGTTTCAGAGCTAGGAGTGGACTTGGATGCCGGGTACCTCAGTGATCTACGAGGGGTTTCAAAGAGCCCTGTGAGGTCAGCAGAGCTGCCCTGGAGTGAGCCCGCAAAGCGCGGGGCTCTGCCTTCAAGCAGTGCAGCCTCCACTCGATCAGCTTTACAAATGGAGCTTCCAGATCATAAAAGAAAAAGTCAACATCTTAAAAAAGTCCCAAACCCACTGATCTTGTCTAACTTCTTCATTTTGCAGATAAACTGAAGTTGAGAGAGGGTAGGTGGTGTCCTCACGTCCCCCTGAGTGTTGCCGGCACAGCAAGACTAGAACCAAGACTGCTGCTCCCTTATCTGTTCTCTTTCCAACGTACGGTATTGCTGCTTGACACCACGGGCAGACAAAGCTAAGCCGGGGACAGTAAAATAAGGAAGGCAAGGGGCACCTGGGTGGCTCAGTCGGTGGGGCGTCCAACTCTTGATTTCGGCTCACGTCATGATCTTGGAGTCCTGAGATCGAGCCCCACGTTGGGCTCCTCGTTCGGTGTGGAGTCTGCTTTGGATTCTTTCTCCCTCTCCCCCTCCCCCCACTCGTTTTCTCTTTCACTCTCTCTCTCTCTAGATAAATAAAATCTTTAAAAAAAAAATACGGAAGGCAAAAAGGAGATCTAGCAATGTAACCCACATACGCCCTAGGTTTTTGTAAGGATTCAGTGAGTTTATGATCGCGCATGTTTAGAAGAGTCCCTGGCACAGAATGAAGGACTGCATTGGTGTCTGCCATCCTTGTTCCTCCTCCTTCCTTCTCTGTAGCCACTTGGTTGCAATGTTCTGTCTCTACCAACTACCAGCCTGAAAATCAAACAAGGTCCACAAATCCATACAAGGAATGACATCGGCACCCCGTGCTCTGTGGTCTGAGCACAACAGCTGCCGGGAAGAAAATCTGATATGTGCCCCGGACAAGGACTTAACATAAGAACAATTTTGCTCACCATCCTCCTCCTGCCCATAGTTCTAGCCACAAATAGCTTTATCACCAGGAACCATGCGCTCATGGGAGGTTGGGGCGCGGGCAGCAGGTGTGGGGCTTTATGTTGATCCTGAAGAGAGAGGCGCACTCATGGTTGTCTCTGCCACGTCAAATGCACTTGCAAGAGGGGGTCTTAGAGCAGAAAGCATAGGGAGTCAGGAGTCCCAGGTGCCCTGGCCTCAATCCCAGCCTGGGATGCCATGGCGGTGGCACACACACTTTGGTGGGCTGGCTCCCGAGTCCTGGGGGCGGCCTATCCTTGCACAACTCTCCCACCCCACACTGTGGAGGC
Organism: Canis lupus dingo; assembly: GCF_003254725.2. Lineage (NCBI taxonomy): Eukaryota > Metazoa > Chordata > Mammalia > Carnivora > Canidae > Canis > Canis lupus. The sequence goes on along the minus strand of NC_064258.1, from coordinate 54,375,856 downwards.
CACTGTTGTCTCTTGCCTTTGGGTTACCTTAACTACAGAGGATGCTGGACATGGAAACAAAGCAGCCCCCCAGCCTCCCGCACACACTGTGATCCTTCAGCTGCTGGTGTATGGAGAAGCCAGTCGTGTGCATGGGCAAAAGCAAGATTTAAAAAAAATAATAATTTTCATCATTCCTACCACTTGACTGTCTAAGTCAGAGACTAAAAAACTTGGGGCACAGCCTTGAAGAGGGAAAAGCTGAAGTCCAGAGGTCTTGATTACAGCAGATATTGACCCTTTTTATATCGGCCAGACCCCTTCTTGCAACCTCTGACGCTTGGCAGTTTCCTGACTTGCTTTAGAGAAAAGAAGAGAGCAATCTCCTCTCAGTTCTAGTTCCCATATAGGGTGTTTGGGGTGTTTTCTGTATGCCATATGCACTTTGAAGGGCCATAATGAGCATTCAGCGTAAAGTGAACAAAGAAAGTACATTTAGTAGTATTTGAAGGTTGGCTCAGAAAGTTTGGCGTTTTAAGAATAAAAAAGTATCCGGGGCGCCTGTGTGGCTCAGTGGTTGAGCATCTTCCTTTGGCTCAGGTCATGATCCCAGGGTCCCAGGATCGAGTCCCACATCGGGTTCCTTGCTAGGAGCCTGCTTCTCCCTCTGCCTGTGTCTCTGCCTCTCTCTCTATGTCTCTCATGAATAAATACATAAAATAAAATATTAAAAAAAGAATAAAAAAGCATTCACTTAGAGTGAGAAATCAAAAGGTAAATGAATAGCATCCCTCACCAAAAGGCAAGCCAGCTTTGAGTTTATATGAGATGAATACGATACTTGAAGACATTAACAGCCATTCACTGATCCTAGTTAAAAAGAGACGGGTGACGGGTTTGCTTGGTTTGAGGAGGAGGGCTGGTGCCAATCCAGGGGGCTGCAAGGCATCAAGGAAAAAGGGACAGTAAGTCTGATGAAGAAGAAGGAGGAGGGAAGGGCATTATTATAGATTTAACTTCTGGATGGCATTGATTTTGTGTCTTCATTTTTCTTTGACAATTAACTCCCTGAGTCTCTCCATGGACATCTACTCAATGTATGTCAGAATCCACACTGCCCGGCGAGGCATGAGAAGAATGGGCAAAGCGCTGTGTTGGAAGTGGTAACACAATCCTAGGACTGAAGCTTGAATCCCCTTCCTTTTCCTTTCCATTTGCCTCCTTCCTTTGTTCCTTCCTACCTTGATTATTTGGTAAGTGCTGGCCATGTGCTGGGCACTTTCCAGGCTTGAGGATGACAGGAGTTGCTGTCTTCAAGAGGCTTACAGTCTGGTAACGATCGGACCTGGTGGGTGGTGTAGTCAACATCGAATTTGTGTGGGGTAGCAGGTGGATACGGGTAGAGCAGCCCGGAAAGCACTAAGCGATTCTGTGTCTGGCTGGGGTGATCACACAGACCCCCAAAGATGGACTGCAACCCACTACTGAGCTCACTCTGGAAAAAGGGCACTGCTTGCTTCATAATATAAACCAAAAAAATCAAAGTTCTGTAAATGGTGAAGATGAGTGATGTCAGAAGCCGCATTAAAATACCAAGATTTGGGATCCCCGGGTGGCTCAGAGGTTTGGCACCTGCGTTTGGCCCAGGGCATGATCCTGGAGGCCTGGGATCGAGTCCCACATCGGGCTCCCGGTGCATGGAGCCTGCTTCTCCCTCTGCCTGTGTCTCTGCCTCTCTCTCTCTCTCTCTCTGTGTCTCTCATGAATAAATAAATAAAAAATAAAATACCAAGACTTAAAAAGAAAAATACCAAGCCTTGTGTTTTGGCTTTTCTCTAACTAAATCAATAACCTTGAGCAAGGTCCCCTGCATTTTATACTGTTTTCTTCTGTGTAAAAGAGGCATTAATACCATTGACTTTGTGGAGGACAATTATGAGGATGAAAAGGGACGGGATGTATGGAAAGACTTTGTGAATTACAAGAAAAATATGACATATTGTCGTTGGAAAGCATGAGATAGGTCATGTAGAGTCAAAGCTGGCAAAAGAAAAGATCAAGAGACATGCTAACCACCCCTATTAAGCCCAATGCAGGGAGTTTGGAGAACAAGGAATTCACTTTTTTCATTTCTCATCTTCCCCCCTGCGATATTAACCACATTAATATTTACCAGGAAAACATCTCGATTTAAGAAAAGGCAGTACATGAAAAAATTATATTTACAAAATAAATAGATTGTTTATTTCCGAAGTGACAAGTTTATGTGAGAAGAGCAAAATCCAGTAATTTACTAAAAGCTGTTTTGTACACAACTTTTAAGCATGGCTGTTCATGTACTCTGGTATATGTGTATTTGATGGGTATTTTACCCATTTTTTTTTTTTTTAAGATTTTATTTCTTTATTCACAAGAGACACAGAGAGAGAGAGGCAGAGAGACACAGGCAGAGGGAGAAGCACGACATGGGACTTGATCCCGGGACTCCAGGATCTCGCCGTAGGCCAAAGGCAGGCCCTAAACCGCTGAGCCACCCAGGGATCCCTATTTTACCCAGTTTTAAACATAGCTTTAAAAGCACCTAGGAAAGAAATAAAAAAATAAATAAAAATAAAAAGAAAAGCACCTACGATGCAGCCTTTGGGAACAATAGTATTTCGGCTAGAATATTACAATTCTGATGTGACAACGCGGAACTGGTTCCTGTCATCTGATGAAACAAATGCCTCGTGTGGGATCAACTTCACTGTTACTCACTGGCCTACGACAGATGAGGCCAGGCCGAGCAACCTCAGGAAAATGTGGGGTCACCACTCACTGCTGTGATGTGCTGAGATTCTCCTCCCCCGTTAGTGAAGTCGCCATTGGACATCCCATTTCGAGAAAGTTCTTTGTCTATTATCATATTCCTGCCTCAGACCTTGCAACCAACAGCCTTAAGATTCCTTTGGCTTAGGCAGCCCGGGTGGCTCAGCAGTTTAGCACCGCCTTCGGCCCAGGGCTGGATCCTGGAGACCCAAGATCGAGTCCCACATCGGGCCCCCTGCATGGAGCCTGCTTCTCCCTCTGCCTGGGTCTCTGCCTCTCTCTGTCTGTCATGAATAAATAAATAAAATCTTAAAAAAAAAAAAAAAAAAGATTCCTTTGGCTTGAATCATCACTTTGTTTCCTGGTTGTAACATATGCAGTTTAATGGTCTCCTACTGAAGAAGGAAGACGAAATCATTATTTGTGATGTATTATTTTCCAAATAGAGGCAGAGCCACCCTCAGATAACCTCTGCAGAGGCCTCATAAAGAGGTGAGTGTTCCTGGAAGCTCTTGGAAGGATATTTTGCAAACCTGTGCACAGGGCCCCAGACCATTTACAATATTGATAGGCTTCAGTTTATTTAATGAGGCTATGAAATAATCCTGCATCCTTATTTCCAGTTATAACCCGCTTGGTTTTTTTGTTTTGTTTTGTTTTGTTTTTACCAGTTATTTTTCTCCTGTCTCATCAGAAAAAAAAAAAAAAACCCAAAAAACAAAAAACCCTTTTTGTAAGATACGTCCAGTGAGAAATTGTGTTTTGCTTGCTTCCTGGAGAGTCCAGCTGGCAGGGAGAAGCAGAGAAAATAAAGGAAAAAAGCCAAATTCCTGCCCGAGCTGACTCAGCCCTTCACTGCTGCTGTTGTCATTACTGTGTTTTGTCTTCCCTTTTCAGCTGTCAGGGATTAAGAGGAAAGAAAATAAAAGGGCAAGAAGGTTTGGCAGAGGAAGTTAAGATCCGGGGGTTTGGTATTTTGGAGGTGAGGTGGCTTCAGCTCTTCCTAGGGCACTCACCAGGGATGAGCACACAGAGCTTGCTGCCATGTGGTGGGTGGTGTGCCACTGTGCTTTCTGGAAAGGTAGTGCCTTTCCAGAAAAAAAACACACATTCCCATAGGATAGCCTGACCGGGTATTTGACCAGTCTTGCCCAGGAAAACGTTCCCATCCAAAGGATTTCTGCCCAGAAGAGTTCCTTGGACAGAGTAAGATGGTGGAAGAAATGTGTACGACCTCTGGATTTAATTTAATCTAATTTAAAACCTTCCAGCTCCGAGTGAGCCTTTCCACACCCTAGCCTTCCATCCAGGTCCTCGCCACACTCCAGCCAAATCCTCTGCCTAGTGATGGCCCAGGAAGACTTAACCTTTCAGAACTTTAGGGGGGTTCTTCTTTTTTTTTTATTTTTTTATTGGAGTTCAATTTGCCAACATATAGCATAACATCAGGGGGTTCTTCTTAAATAAACACCTAAAGAAAGCCAAGCACGTTAGGTCAGAAACCATCTGGACACTTAGTTGCTTGGTACAAAGGTTCTAGCATTATCCTGGGCTTGTGGCAACTGTTGAGCGAACACAATTTATTCTCATTCCACCCTCCGTGTTTATTGATGTTTCTCTGAGCTACTAAATTGTGGGCCGTCTTGCACTGTTTTGGAAGAATTGGGAAATATAATAGAAGGGCTCACTTTGATGGAGTAACTATATTCCAAGACACCAGGGCAAATGGCTTACGGAGTTAAAGTACATGTCACAGAAAATTTACAATAACCCTCTGAAACAAATATCATTATCTCTGTTTTACTAATGAAGAAACTGAAGCTGCAGACTCTAACCGATTTTTCCTATGATCTCGCAGCTGGAAGGTGCTAGAAACAGGACAGAATAATTTATGTACGGCTAAATCACTGTTAACTGCAACATGATTTTTAAACTCAATTTCCCCCCTAATTTAAGGTGTCCTGTTCATTCCATATGCTGGTCCTTCAGTATCCAAGGCATTGTTTTTCTTACATGCCGCTGGCAGTTATTTCAAAGTCCAAGTGACTTTTTGCTTCGTAAATCGTGATTGCCTTCTCCAGAATGAGGGCAGTTTTTTTTTAATGCCGTCTTGTTACAATTCGGTATCCAAGTATTTGGCAAGAATCACGTTTGCCTCTTGAGTCTGAGGTTAATTACAAACTTATTTTTCCCCCTTCTGGCTAAATCCTTTGTCTTTCCAAAATCTAATTTAAAAAAAAAAAATAATCGAAATATTTGTTGCAATGCTGCAAGACCAGGTGTGTGGTCATTTGTGTGTGCTGCTTAAAATGAACCCTTAAGTGATTATTAAAATCTCTGTCACGGAATCTAACAACCATCATAAATGAAATTCTTTTTAAAAACATTCCCACCCCCAGTAGGCCCTAAAGATTGAGCTTTCTTAAAGAGATTCCTCTTTCTTCCACATTCTTGGATGGGCATGCCAATTAGGTGTACAAGTGTCATTTCAGGACTTCACATGCACTATGTAGGAAACCATCTCTCCAACCCAAATCACTCTTTTTTGTTGCTTTGCCTACTGGTTACGTAGCCGTAAACCTTGACCATTGAACTCCATTGTACCGGGTGGGCCATTTTGTCATCACGATGGAGAGTGGAGAGAGCAACGTTCACATTTCTGGTTAAGCTTCCTTTCTTCCACTTCTTGGAGAAGTAAGCGAAGACACATTCATTCCTTCCGCACTCAATAGATCAGCGGTGCCCTGTGTCCCAGCTCTGAAGACACTAGCCCTCTTCCTGTGCCCAATTCCCCATTCTGGGTCACGGCCCGAGAGGGAAGTCAGACACAAAGCTTCCAAATTCAGAAATTCCTTAGGTGCATCCACTCCTGCTAAGCATCACCTACTGCTTGCGCACTCGATGGATGACGGGGCTCATCGTTTCCCTAGGAGTGAGGTAGTTTGGAAAACAGAAGGAGCTCATAAAGCTCCCCGGTGATTAATCAAAGATGTGTCTGCTTGTCACGGAAGGGTTGGGTCCCCCAGAGTCACGACTTCCGTGCTCATTATTGACTGCTGCTGTGTCGTGTTGAGGCCTGTTTAGGACAATAGCTGCTGGGACACCCGGGTGGCTCAGCGTTTTAGCGCAGCCTTCAGCCCAGGGCCTGATCCTGGGGTCCCGGGATCGAGGCCTGCATTGGGCTCCCCGCATGGAGCCTGCTTCTCCCTCTGCCTGGGTCTCTGCCTCTCTCTCTCTGTCTCTGTGTCTCTCATGAATAAATAAATAAAATCTTAAAAAAAAAAAAACAAAACAAAAGGGGGATAGCTGCTTGCTCCATCAGCCTACCTGACTCAACCAACTCAGGAGGAACTCTGCGGCCTTAGGAGGGCCCAGGAGCTGATTTCCACGGGTGGGCCGTACCTCTCTCTCATTGTGTCACTGTCCATTTCCATTTAAATCAAGCCCCACGCTTGGTGACTGAGATGAACCAGTGTTACTATTTAAGAACATGAATGGCATCCCGGTATCACGTTTCAGTTTGTTTGTCCTCTGTCCATAGTTTAAGACTCTAAGCCTTCTGGAAAGAGTATATGTATTTCTGAATGTTTCTATTTTGCTCAGTAGGTAATGGTGGCATGGAAATTTTAGCTGCCCTCATGGAGACAGGCTGGCTTCGCTCCATTTCTCAAAGTTGCACACATTCCTGACGGGTCCAGAATGTTTACTGTTGTCCTAATCCCTAGGAAAGAATGTTGAAAGGCTATTCCGTTGTGACTCATTTTGTAAGGTAGGTAGGTTCTGGAAAGACGCATGTAACTTACATCATATTTTAATTCAATTGAGGGCATTTGCGTCTGAACATCATTTTGTCCTTTCCTTTAAAGAAAAGTTCCTCTGAGAGTCCGGCTTCTGACACTTCACAACCGTAGAGCTGTCCTGACTAGAAAGAGGAAAGGCGTCTATAGGAACCTTGTCCCTGCAGGCCGCCCTCGCCTCTCAATCCCACAGGCTCTTCTAGAAAACTCCTAAATCTATATAGAGGGCAGATTCTTAAAAAATCTGTCCCACGGTAATCAGTAGAGAATTATAAGATATAGAAAAGAAATTATAAGAAAAATCATTCTAGGGATGCCTGGACAGTTCGGGGGTTGAGCATCTGGCTTTGGCTAAGAGTGTGATCCCGGGGTCCCGGGATCGAGTCCCACATTGGGCTCCCCTTCAGGGATCCTGCTTCTCCCTCTGCCTATGTCTCTATCCCTCCCTCTGTATATCTCTCATGAATAAATAAAATAATCTTTAAAAAAATCCTTCTAATATATGTTCTCCCCCAAACCGAAATTTCACAGAATAGAGTTGTTTAATCACAGACCACCTGGTAGTGTTAACAATTTAACAATTGATGATACTCTCCTTCCCTGCCCTGATATCCTTTGGGCATTTGCGGTCTAAAAAGCCAATGGTCTCCTTTGTGGCCCTGCGGAGGGAAAAGAAAGAATGATTTGTTCTTCGTGCAGCTGGCAGAGAAGAGAAGAAATGCCAAACGGTCTACACAACAGTCTGTAAGCAAACTCTTCTTGCTTCCTTTCTTTTTCTAAAACTATTTGAGGGTGGTTTCAAAGCAAGAGGCGTTCCAAATACTCCACCTGCTTGCAATGACACGGTTCCTCTGTCCCTGGGGACAAACTTTCCTCTCTTCTCCCCAGGTTGGAAGATGAGCTGAATGTGCTAAAATTATTGCAGGAATCCACGGAACCGCCGTAGGGGCTCTCTGAGGATGTGCGCTGCTGCTTCCACGTCCAGGAGTCCAGGAAGTACTTTGTCTTCTCCCAGATGGAGTTTGTGAAATACGCGTATTTCATGGGTAACAAAATAGTGACTCGCTACCCCAAGGATTCTATAAAATACTTCTGGTGGTAATTATTTCCATCATTAGGTAATGGCTTTTTTTTTTTTTTTTTTTGTAGCCCGGATCTAAATAAAAGCAGCAGAAAGCTCTTAATAAGGCCATTTACTTTTGGCTGTGTGACCGAGAAGATGTGTATTTATTTTTCACATCGGTACCAATCGCCCAGCTAGGAATCCTTAGCTAATACTTATACATCAATCTTTGCCCCCAGATGAGCCAGGTTTCTTTAGTTCCATGTTCCAAGCTTCTTCTTTGCATTTTTATTCAGCTTGGGTTCATCTCTACTCTTACTTAACGAGATCCGTTCTGCTTCTGAAATGTTATCTTAAGCCCCACCTTCTAAATTTTTTTTTTTTAATTTTTATTTATTTATGATAGTCACACAGAGAGAAAGAGAGAGAGGCAGAGACACAGGCAGAGGGAGAAGCAGGCTCCATGCACCGGGAGCCCGATGTGTTAAGCCCCACCTTCTAGATGAAGGGCCTGATACTCTCAATGGACTTCCTTAGAAACCAGTCATTACAGAACTTAACTGTTTTCATTTAGCACCTTAGGAGTTCCTGCCTGCTTGCTGTTTGGCTGTTTTATATGTGCAGTTTGGCTCCACTTAACCAAGTGTCCTTTTGCTCCAAAGGCAAGTCAAGCAGGACATGTGGCAGGTATGCAAATCTCTCCATAGGTATACCCACGTATATACACACATAAGTATTCCTCTATGCACAGGTGGCACATAACATTGAACCAGAAATAGAAGGGGGTGTCCAAATGCTCCAAGTACCAAACTGAATTAAATTCAAAACTGTATCAGTTACGTTAATGAACAAGCAAAATCTTATTTCAATAATTTACCACCTTCTACAAGAGCTAGTAAATTGGAGAGCGGAAGGTTCAGACCTAGTTTTCACTCTTTAACTGTCCTTATTCTGTAAAAACTATAGAACTAATTCTAAGAATGCCTCCTATCAACATGTACAGAATTCATTTCTGAGATTTTTTTTTAACTGAAATGCCTGTTATTTTTCAAAAACCTTAGTGGATAAGGAATAAGCCTATTTTATTCTTTCCTAAAAATGCGTTCTTTTACTAATAAAACTCTGAGCTTGTAGGTAAAAATTTAGGCAGGGGGAACGTGAGTCAGAAGTAATAATAACTCGTAGTAATTGAGGTGAAAAAGGAATGCAGGAGTGAAAGTGGGGCATCGGCAAGGTTTCGTGTGTGTTGTGAGTAAGGATATGTGCACGACTGTGGGAGAGAATATGCAGGCTGCCAGCAAACTTCCATTTAACTGACATGTCCCAGGCAGGCCTATTTCGGTCCATGTTCTCTCACCTCTGTGCTCCATAGCATCTTCTTTAGCCTTATAAAATAGCACTTCCCACCTTTTAAAGCTACTCAGTTATCTATCTGTCTCTCCCTAGATGATACCTTTAGGAGAGAGTCTGTTTGGTTTGTGTGTTTGTGTGTGTAATGCCCAGCCCAGTGCCTGTGACATGGAACACACACAAGTCAACACTGTAAGTAAGAAAGGAGTAAATAATTGAATGACGTAAGGACGGAGAGAGAGAGACCAAAGGCATGAGAAGACTATTCCAGGGAAAACTGACCCCTCGCAAGCTGTTATCTGTATGCCAAGTTCTTTAATTCCCCCAAATCCATTCATTTCTCCAAATACAGAGGAAGAGGAGAGATATTAACACATTAAAAATATGACTGTCTTTCGTGAACTTGGAACCTTCTTCCCAGATTCCATTTTTAATGCACAGTAGTATAATGGTCTCTTCCAAAAAAAGTAGTAGCTCTGACATTTCCAAAAAATAGTAGAGCTTGGGCAAAAATGAAAATAGCTTAACATTTTTTTTTTTTTTTTTGGTAACACTTTCAACGATACTGTCCTGTCCTTTGTCAGACGAGAACAGGTCTTCTGGCTCACGTTATTCTTACAGAGAGCTCCACCTAAGTATAGAAAACGTGTCCAAAGCTCTCACATCTTCAAGGTATTTTTATACCTTTATATAATGAACACCAGGAAAAAAGAAAGTCACCCTACAGATTTGCCTCTTGAAATTTTTCCCAGCTGAGATTCTGAGCCACGTTCCTCACATAACTAATCTCATACACAATCAGCACACGGCACCAAGCCCTGCAGGAAACGAGTCGCTCTTCCGTTACGGGCAAAACGAGTGTCACTGCCACGGATGTTGTTGACATCTGATGTGACATTAAATTCCTCAAGCTGCTCTTAAACCTGAGATAGACTTTTCGATGGAGAAAAAACATGATATTGCATCATATAAAATTCTAGCTGCTTTTCCCATCCCACTGACACCATTCTCCAAAACACAGCCAGCACTTTTGCCATTTGACTTGTGGTGGCAAGTTTACACCACAGACTATTTTCAAGTGTCAACAATAAGAGAGGTCACAAAAAAAAAAAAAAAAAAGTTGTCTGCTTAAAAACCAAATCTATGAAGTCGCAAAAACAGATAGTGTCAGGTGATTATTTATCCATGCACTCTGTATTCTATATAAAGTCTCAGCCGTGAGGGGAGTGCCTGAAGAGTCTGGATGTCACGAGGATTGTTTTTCAAGCGGCCTCACAGAGAGACATTACTTTGATGAATTTTCCACAGTGTAAAATCTGGTCTGTGGCCTTGCAGGCTCAGAAACCCGATCTATCAGCTAAAGCTGGAGCAAATTCACACGTCAGAGGTGGACTTACTGCTCAAAGAACACGAAACACCACCAAAGAGTGATAGGGGGATGCAAACCTATTAATTTACAAGAAGGGGAGTAAATGTCAGAGGGAGTCACACACTCCTGGGAACAAGCCAGCTCATTCTTTTTTGGGGGACAGATCTACAGGAAGAGCCAAACCCTAATCAGAAGGTTACTTGGTGAAACAAAAGGAATACAGAATTAAATCAAACGTAAGAGGAGGGTGCAGATTCTAGTTCTGTTCCTTTCCGATTTACCCCGACCTTCCACGGGGGAGGGAGGGGAAGGTGACCCCGCAGCCTCACCAAGCACTGAGAGGCCAGGCCCTGTAGCTGCCTGGCTGGGCCCGCAGCCTCCCCTGCGCCTGCACCGCTAATCAAGCCCTCTGCAGATTGACATATTTTTCCTTTAGGTGTGTCCGTATCCAATTCTGGGAGGCAAGCAGCTCCCCTAAAGTCACATCTGCTCTCTCTGCCAATGCCATTTAAAGTTATCATCAGATTTATTCTTTTCTCCTTTTTATTTTATTGTTCAAAGGATTTTATTTATTTGAAAGAGAGAGAAAGAGAGAGAGAGGGCATGAGCAGCAGGTGGAGGAGCAGAGGGAGAGGGAGGAGCCGATGCTCCTCTAGGCAGGGCTCCCTCCCAGGACCCCGAGATCACAGCCTGAGCCAAAGGCACATGCTTAACAGACTGAGCCACCCAGGCGCCTCTCTTCTTTTTACTTATTCGTATATCATTCTTTCTTTTCTGTCCACACCCCGCCCCCACCACCAGGGGAGCCTGGCTCCTCATCCCCCCACGGCAGGAGCCTAAGTGGTTTCCCTGCTTCAAGCTTGTCCCACGGTCAGACTCCAAACATCACTACTATATGTACATGTACTTTACATTAAGGTTTTATACATGTCTTTTCTCATTTTCCTGCTTTCACTCACACCAAAAACTCTCATAAGTCTTTCGAAGTTGTGCTCTAATTGCTTAACCTGCCATTCGAATTCTTTTGTATCTGTGCCCAATTTATCATCATTTTTTGTGCTGCATGAACCTTCCATTCGAATTCGTTTGTATCTGCGCCCAATTTATCATCATTTTTTTGTGCTGCGTGAACCTTCGCTCCAGTAAAATCCACTGTTTCTTAATATTTTTTTAAAGATTTATTTATTTATTCATTCATGAGAGACACAGAGAGAGAGGCAGAGACATAGGCAGAGGGAGAAGCAGGCTCCATGCTGGGAGCCCGATGTGGGACTCAATCCTAGGACCCTGGGGTCATGACCTGAGCCGAAGGCAGATGCTCAACCACTGAGCTACCCGGGTGCCCCTGTTTCTTAATATTCTGTGAGCATCCCCAATCCCTGTCTCTGGTCATTCGTGGGGTCAACTCAAGATCCGCCTCTTCCATTGGAATTAGCTACTCACAGATGGAAAAAAATACACCTTGCCTTCTCATATCTTGTTTTTTCAGTGCCTTGATACCGGGTGGGGGGGGGGGGGCTCATAAAACAGGTACTTAGGACGGGGCCTGTCCACTTGTAGGTTAACACTAGTGAACTTCCTTTAGAGCCCAAGATGGAATATGGAAAGTATCACCCTTAACAGAACAGAGCTGCTGCCTCTTGAAGTGTCCTTGGGGGCATTAGTTCCAAGGGGGCCTCTTGGAGTGATTTCCTAAAATCGATGTACTGTTTGACACTAGAGCTGAAAATACCTTTCAACTCCTATTAGCCTCACGGTCAGTCTCAAAGTATAGTGCTAGCTTTAAAAATAGACTACTCCTCTGATATTTTAGAGACTGTAACCAGGACATTTAACAGCAAGAATGATACAGGAAGTAGGTATAGAGAAGGGAGTAATAAATAGGTCCCTTCGATGTGACGGTGGAGTTGATAAAAGTCTTCGGTATAAAACATGAAGAAGCTGATTTGTAAGTTTTACTGGTGTCTCAAGGAAATCAAAAAGGGAATAATCTTAAACCATTGTAGCTGCCGTTTAGCTTCCAGCATCCTTGTGAAGTCATAACTTCGGTTATGACTAGAAAGCATTTGGAAAAAAACTTTGGTTTTCTTCGGTTTTATTTGGAAAAATAAACCAACAACAACAACAACAAAAAAAAACCCAACCCTACCTTGCATCGCTCAAATACAATGAGTTGATTTGCAATAGCATCTACTAAGACACAGTTTCTTTTACTTCATACCGAAGTACTATGGCATGGAGAGGACATCCAGAATGTTGTCAACGGGGTCTCTGTGGTTATGAGACACATGAAAATACACACATCATCTCGTATTTCATGGAATTTGACAACTCCACGTCAGAAATGTTGGGGAACAATCTGGCTAAGTCTTGAAAGTAGGAATGAGAAGCCTAATTCAAAGTGGAATGAAGGTGATAATCTCCCCTAGGAAGGAGGAAATTGCTAGATTAAACAAAGATAATTAAGCCTGATTGGTTAATTATAAAAATATAAACAAAATTAAAACAGTTTAATTGTAGTAAATAAAAGGAAGAGCTATGTCAAAATGAAGAAATTAATAGTTTCCTAGGCAAAGAAAAATTAACTCTTAGAGGTAGGAGATGAAGAAAGAGTTTGTAAAAAAAAAAAAAGAAAAAAAGTTTGTAAGTTCTAAATTATTAGTTTATCCTCCTAATATTACAATAAAATTGGAGACTGTGCTTACATTGAAGGAAAATCATGGTAATATATTCTATTATTTAATATATAGATTAATACAAGATTTAAGAAAGAAGAACTGTGTTAAATAGATATAATATTAAAATAAGATAAAGCAAAAATTTTAAAGATCTTGTGTTCCCAATTTATATTCCCAGGAAAATAATTCCCACTAGTGAGTATTGATTTCTTTCTTTCCTTTTTGGGACATAATCCTAGAATTCTAATATATCTTAACACAGACCCATAAAACTAGATGGGACCATGGAAGCCATCTCATATATTCCTGTGATTTCCAGCCTAAGTGCACCGAGATCAGGTGAAACAGAGGACAACTGTTTCCTGTTATTTATGAATTTGTACTAAAAGGAGCTTCCATAGCTTTCTCTAAAACACTGTCACTCCACAGAACGTGTGGATTTTTAGCCAACTTTTCACATGCGTATCTATAGCAATTCCCGTCACAAGTAGACAAGATTCAACTATGAAGTAATGTGCTATTGGGGACCTAGGAGAGTAGGTCTTATCACCCTATGAGTATATGATTTAATCTTATATCTAGGAGTATGGTTTTGGCTTTAAAATCTAATTTCCTATGTTTGCTGCTCTTGAAACAAAACCTTCCATTTACCTACATAGTATGTGCCACATTTAAATAGTTTCATCCCTTCGGAAGCAGGGCTGCCAGGTGAAGGAGTACATGTTGCCTGTTCAAGTAGACCCAGCTTTTTGTGGGAGTTTCATACCAGTATTTAGAGTTTCCTTATTTTTAGTGAGTCCATAAATTCCTCACTTGGCGTAAAAACACTCTTCCTTAGCCAAAATGAATTTATTATCCACCCAACACACCAAAAAATATTTTCTACCTTGATTCAGCTTTCCATGTACCTACAGAGTAACCTAGATTCAAAAATGAAATATTCCACAAACTGAAAAGCCAGACAAAATAGATTTTAAAAAGCAAGCTTTCCATTCTGAGTGCTCTTAAAAAAAAAATGTTCTTTAATTTGGTGATAGTGTATTTTGATCTGAAATTGTAAGTTACTTTAGAGGTATCGAGGTATTTGGGCTCTACAATGTGCGTACTTGCCCGCTGATGTTCAAACCAGAAATTAATCAAAAGGCTGCAAGGAATTAAAAATGCCACCTTGAAGGTCACCAGAACAATTGTTTTTATTGTATAGAATATCGTCCAGTAGAGTGTAAATGCATTTGTAACCATTCAGGTCTATGGTTCAAATGATTGTTTCTCCTTTGGTCTCATAGCTCAATTTCTTCTAAGAAAAGTGGATGGATATATCTGGCTCTACACACACACAATTTGTTAATTCTTGTTCCTGTCCTCTTAGAGTCGACTTTTTACAAGTTGAGCAAAGCAGTGACAGTTCCATCCAGGAAAACACATGCCTTAAATCTTAGCACTCGACACACTGCATTTTATCCTATGATCTCGGCCAAACAAAAGTCGTGAACAACAATTAAAACCTTCCAAATCTTCTCTTTCCAATAGCAACCGCTTACCATATGGCTAAGGAGTCGATTTAAATACCATAAAAGCCCGGGTACATGGGAAAGGACAGTTGAAGTACACAATCAGTAATCGAAACCTCTCACATTAGAGCGTGGCCGATGGAATGTTTCAGGTTTTAAAATACTTTTTAATTCAAATTTTAAATAGATTTTAATGATAATAAAAAACACACACTCCGTGGGAGGCTTCCACTCGGCCACTTTGCAACCATACCTTGATTTTTATCAACTTGGACCTTTATACAGCAAACTGATTTTCTTTCTTTATGAAGCCACGAGGTTAACAAATTTGTTTTTTCCTTTTGGTGAGGGAACATTTGGGGGGCGTGTTGGCTTTCAGGCAGGCGCGAGAGCACAACATGCCACAGGATGGTGGCTGGAGCAGGAGGTGGCCTGGGCCTGAAGCCGCCTTAGGGAGACCTACCTTGGGCTTGGGTCACTCCATAAAATTCAGCTGCGATCCTGGCCGCCTCCTTGCGGTTGCCTTTCACGATGTAGAAGTGACTGAGGATGGCGAGGCTGATTTTCACAAAAAGCTTGAAACAGAAGAGGGACAGTATGGTGAAGTAGACATTGGATAACTGCTGGGCGAAGGGCCGGCTTTCTTCCAACAGGGACATCGCGGCACTGGGTGCAGCGCGGGGCTCTCGGGGGGATCCAAGTCTCCGCGGTGCCTGCTCTCCTCGGGATGCTCCCGAACAGCTGGTCCGCAGGCGAGGAAAGGTCAGCTGCTGCTGATGCCCCGAGCTCAAAATATTTATACCGTCCATAAAAGTTCTTCGCAGGCTGCTATTGGTCTGACGATGTTCCCTGGAAGCAGTTGCAACACGTGCTCGGCTCGCAAGGCTCCTGACTTTCCATTCTCAATATAAAATGACACCCCTCCACCTCTCTGCTCTGAACTTCAAAACCCAGGCTCTGCAACTTATGTACAGATGACCTCCTTTCCCGGATCGAGTTAGCAGCAACACTTCGAAGGCTGTGCTGCCCGGGTTCCAGTTGTTGATGTGAACGATTTTCGTAGTAGCAGGTAAAATTCAGCCCATCCCTCCAAGCCTTTAAAAGAGGGTCCTATTTGTAGACCGTGAGCTAAATCATCAAATAGTCCATGACTGGGTGATCTCAATGACTAACTCATCAATTAGCCAATTATGTCGCTGTCACTATTGTCAGAAAAAAAAAACAATTTTTTTTTCTTCTAGAAGGATAGACTGGAAAGTCATAGAATAATCAATCAACTGTTCATTCATCTTGTGAACACCTTTGAAGCACCTAGCAGGTGTCAGATATTTTGCTGGGTGCTGGAGAGACAAGAATGTAATGTCCCTGCCACAGGGCTCCCTAGTCTAGACGAGGAAACAGATACACCGGATAAATACAGGTGAAGACAGGGTATCATGGGAGCACAGAGAGAAAGAGCCTAATCCTCACTGGGAAGAGTCAGGAAAGACTTCCCGGCAGAGGTGGCCTGTTCAGAGAATTGTCCAATAAGCATAAGTATTTTGTATAGTCTGTTCCAAAACAAAACAAAACAAAACAATATACTTTTTAGGCTTGTGATCTTTAACCCTAATTTGCCTTAATTTGTGAATGAAATGCAGGTGTCTATAAGGGCATCCTTGGGCAAGCAATAGCTATTTTAGGCAACGTATATTTTTAAAAGTAAATCAAATTGTTAAGAAGAACAATTTATAATGGCAATATGTTGGCAATTAAGTAAAAAATAATATGCCAAGATAAAAAAATGGCATATTATGCAGGGAGTTTATTTGCATGTTTTTATGAGCAGGTTTGGAGTTTGTTCATGTGTGTTGCTTCCCAATCCTTCTGAGAAGCTCCAAAATAATAACTATTAACAGAGACTTAAGGAAATAGAGGTGGCTCCATAGGACAAAGGAGCGTATCGATGATGGGACATATTGGCAGGTGCTGCATGCTTACCTGCCTCGGTATATGCTTTTCATGCTGCTCACCTTCTCGGATTGGAGTGATTTACACGCAACGTTCCGAGGAGACATCGCTGCAAAACCAATGTGTCCAGTGAACCAGGCTGCTTCTTTCCCCAGTGACCTAGTGGCTCCCAAAAAATTAATTGGGTCAATATATTAGAAAGAAATCACCGAACTCCCTATGAAGACGGCCAGTGGCCTTGTTTTCCCAGGCAGGGACCCAGCCCCCAGCAGTGGGGTGGCCCTGGGGACCCACTTGGGAGTCAGTGAAGATGAGCTTCTAGGTACCGAGGAGACCTGTGTCCCCCCCTCCCCGGTCGTGAGACTGTGTCGGCCAAGCAGTGACATGCCGATCACCTTCCAGCTATTGTCCCTCTGGCACGGGCGCCCGGGCCTGAGCAGGGCCTGAGCAGGGCCTGAGAGGCACCCCGGCGACAGCTGCGCCATCACAATGCTCTGAGTCACTGCCCTCACTTCCACTTGGGGCTGCGGAATCAGAAGTCAGGCCCGCCTGGGCGCACGTCTAGGGTTTCACCCCTTCCCTTTACCAGTAAGTGCCAGTGTAAACAATCGCCTCTGCAGCAGCTAACCAGGGGCCTTGGATGCTTTCGTGTTGAGGGACACGGTTATTTCAATAAGGCTGCCATCACTGGGGGGCTGGCTCAAAGTCCTGTGGTTTTACCAGGAGGACATTACTCCTGCCCAATATGTAGGATTCGGTGCCAAGATGCCAGGTTTTATTTTAAGGAGTTCCTTGATCTCCACCTCGATATTCTGTGTTGGCAAATGCTCTCCTTTGGCAACGTTTACCGTGTCCAATCACCAGTAAAAATAAGGCCGAATAAAATAACTCACAGTCAGTGAAGTCGTCAAATAGTAACGAGGTGTTGTATTTTCACATTATAGAGCCTTGTAAATGACACTGGGAATAACTTTATTAATATTTAAAAGACGCATGAGTGGGAAATATCAGAAAGGGAGACAGAACATGAGAGGCTCCTAACTCTGGGAAACGAACTAGGGGTGGTGGAAGGGGAGGAGGGCGGGGGGTGGGGGTGACTGGGTGACGGGCACTGAGGGGGGCACTTGACGGGATGAGCACTGGCTGTTATTCTATATGTTGGCAAATTGAACACCAATGGAAAAAAAATTTGGTTTTAAAAAAAATAAACTAAATTAAAAAAAATTTTAAAAAATGAAATAAAATATTTTTAAAAATATGTAAAAAATAAATAGATAATAAAACATTAAAAAAAACATAAAAAATGCATGAAAAGTATTGTGCGCCTATTTTTCCCGGCATTTAGTATTTTCTTAAAAAATGTGCTATCGATGAGTAACTTAAGCGATTTACTGAGATAAACACTTTTATTATTGACCATATAGAGAGGGTGTAGGAGGAGGATTTGGATGATTAGCCAGCACATCCCAAATGCCTTAATCTTTTTAGTTTCAATCAGTCAATCAATCAAGCAAGCCAAAATTGAGCTCACCGATTGTGCTTCTAGAATGGATGATAGGAGAGACATTAATTAAAAACACAAGAAGAAATGATTTATTAAAAAAAAAAGAAATGATTTATCGAGAGTCCAGTACATGCTACATATTTTACATAGATCTTCTCATTTACTCTCTTATTCCCTCTCAGTGTGAATAGTGTTGACATTTACATTTTAAAGATGAAGAAAGTTGGCTTTAGAGAGCTTTGGGGACCTGGTCCCGTTCCTTATGAGGAACAGCACCGTTTGAACACAGATCTGACTCTAAAATACATGCTCAAGTCACCACGTATGTTCTATTTTTAAGCATCTCCAGTCTGAATAAGCAAATGTGATTTATGCACACCGAGAAAGACAGTCACAGGGATTCACACCCACGGTGAAGGGATCAGTGTAAGGCTGTGTTCCATCAGGAGCCTGAATTGGTACCTGAACTGGCAGGGCAGGGGACACATGTTCTGATGATTAAATAAGACAGAATCTTGTGTGAGCTCAACAAACGGGAATCAAAGGAAGAGGGGAGTGTGTCATGACTGGGCTCACACGTGGGGATTATTCAGAGCAGAGAGTTGGTGACAGGCTAAGGAGTAGGGTGGCGGAGGGTTAGGACATCACCAAACATCCAGTGTCTGAAATAGGGTCAAATGAGCAAGTAGGAAACAAAAGAATGAGGATTAGAAAAAGGACATTAGGTCGGGCCAGAGAAGGCCATGGTGACTTTCTTTATTTTTTTTTTAATTTATTTTTTATTGGTGTTCAATTTGCCAACATATAGAATAACACCCAGTGCTCATCCCATCAAGTGCCCCCCTCAGTGCCCATCACCCAGTCACCCCCACCCCCTGCCCTCCTCCCCTTCCCCTGCCCCTAGTTCGTTTCCCAGATTTAGGGGTCTCTCATGTTCTGTCTCCTTTTCTGATATTTCCCACTCGTTTATTCTCCTTTCTCCTTCATTCCCTTTCACTATTATTTATATTCCCCAAATGAATGAGACCATATAATGTTTGTCCTTCTCTGATTGACTTACTTCATTCAGCATAATACCCTCCAGGTCCCTCCACATCGAAGCAAATGGTGGGTATTTGTCATTTCTAATGGCTGAGGAATATCCCACTGTACACAGAGACCACAGCTTCTCTATCCATCATCTGTCGATGGACACCGAGGCTCCTTCCACAGTGTGGCTATTGTGGACATTGCTACTATGAACATCGGGGTGCAGGTGTCCCGGCGTTTCACTGCATCTGTATCTTTGGGGTAAATCCCCAGCAGTGCAATTGCTGGGTCATGGTGACTTTCAACTCAGTGTTTTAATAAGGTGATGGGCTGGAAATGGGCACGTCAGTGTTAAGGCATAATCCTTAAAGCAACTTCCAAAAAAAAAAAATTGTCCCTTGGCTTCCCCTGGTCACTGTTCTCGGCACTGGCTCTGCTCTTCTCCACCACGTAGGTGTCTGAGGAGAACCCTCTCCAGCGCCAGCCCCTGGGACTCCCAAGCTTCTCCTGTCCAGTCTCCACCCCTTGGCACCCCTTTGGCACCCCTTTGGCATCCCAGGGAAAGACAGGAATTGACACGAATTGGTATTTTTTTCCATCTTCGGAGATTGATTTCATGTTCTTTCAGATGTTGAACATGATAATGACTTTCAAATGTGGCCATATTACCCTTTAAATTCTCAAAGAATAATCTCATTTCCAGAGATTATGGGGCTAAACTCTTAGGATTTAGCTACAGGACTGATGCAAGTTATTAGATTGAAAATGTCAATGAGACATAAAAAGAAAAAGCCCCTTTCTAGTGCTTTCCAGTTGATAAACTTGAGCATAAATATTTGTATGTAGAGGAAATATACTCTTCCCATTGAAATGATCATTCCTTTAAAAAAAAGAAATCTGATCCCTTACTTTCTGGTCAAAATCTGAAGGCTCCAATTGACTTTTTTATTTCTAAAGTTCAAAAGAATAGAACTACAGGGATAACTTCAAAGAACAAATTTGCTATGGTCACTGTAACGGCAGGCATCTTCCCAGCTCCAGAACAGGGTTTTTTTGTTGGCTTTGTTATGATTTTATTATTTTTTTAATTGTTGTTTATCTTTTAAAATAAAAGACTGTGGGAGAAGCAGGCTCCCCAGTGAGCAGGGAGCCTCATGTCGGACTTGATCCCAGGACTCTGAGATCATGACCTGAGCCGAAGGCAGACGCTTAGCCAACTGAGCCACCCAGGCGTCTAAGAGCAGCGTTCTTGAGAAGGATTTGTACATAGAAAAGTCTCTTGTTCATAAATCTGATGGTCAGTGGTCACTGATAAAATGGAAGAGGAGAAAGTAAGCAAGTCATTGTTGGTGACGTAATAGCTCACTGCTGTGCTTAAAACACCACTGAGGGGATCCCTGGGTGGCTCAGCGGTTTAGCGCCTGCCTTTGGCCCAGGGCACGATCCTGGAGTCCCAGAATCGAGTCCCACGTTGGGCTCCTGGCATGGAGCCTGCTTCTCTCTCCTCCTGTGTCTCTGCCTCTCTCATTCTCTCTCTCTCTCTCTCTCTATCATAAATAAATAAATACATCTTTAAAAAAAACACCACTGAAAATACAATGTCTTCTCATTTTGCGGCATCTCATGGGAAAAATAAAGACAAATGAAGCTCTTCGATTTTTAGAAGATATTGGAGTTTTACATGTTTAGAATACATAGGAATTTGAAATAAAAACAGAAATGTTTACACTTCAAGTTGAAATCCTTAAAGGGAATTGATCCCTGAATTTAGCTTTATCTCCATTCTGTAGATTTGGTGGATTCTGTTTCATTGGCTTATCTTCCCTTACCCCAACGCTGTACTCAGGGAAATAGTTCACAAAGGTGAACCGAAGCACCCTGTCGTAACTTGGTACAGAGACCGAGACCTTGGGATGTAATGTTTCCGTCCCAGATAACTACTGGACTCACAGCACATTGTAGGTAATGACGCCTCTGGCCTCTATAGGATATCTTTAATTATTGATGTCAGCTTCTCATAGAGATCAGAATCATCGTAATTAGATCATGTGTATTGTTAGTTGGGGATAGTTGGGTTGAGACATATTATATCCTGTTTGATTGTACTACCTAGGAGTAGATTTTTGTTTTCAGCCTCTAGCCATACTTACAGTATAATGGAATGAAAAGAGTGATTTCTGCTGGCATTATGATAATCCACAAAAAAAACTCCAAATGTTATTCATCAAGTCATCATTAACTTAGATTTCGCCAGGCCCTTTGGGGAAAATTGGAACAGCCTCTATCCTAAAAATTGAGTCATGTTAAATGTCACATTGCACTCAACTCTACTGAGGCTGCCTGAGGGTAAGCAGGTTCTCGTCATGTAAGTGTGGCCCAGGAAAACTTCGCTGAAAGCTGGTGTCTCTACATATCTGAGGGCTTAAAAAGTAGATGCTATCTTTAAATTAATACACACTTACTGATATCTACTACGCGCTGAGCACTCTTCTAGATATTTTATCTATTCCGATAGAGTTTGGTTTGTTGTTTGTTGTTGCTTTGGTGTTTTGGGTTTTATTTTTTGTTTGTTTGTTTTGTAAACCCAGCATTTCTTTAGAGGATCAGTCCCTGCACGTACTATCCATAGTTTCAGAAAAGAACACTTGACCAAACTAAGCCAATGAAAGTATTTCTGGGACTTCTGCTGGGATTTTGGGAGAGGTGCTCTAACTCAGATCGCAAGATCTAAGCCTAAAGACACTAGGAACTGTCTTCATCCAGAAGGAAATGGCCTGCATAGGAGTTAAACCAGTGCAAAGGAAGATTTGGAGAAGTAGTATTGTGGCATCTTCATTTGAATATGTACCTGGATCCAGCTACACCATGAGCCACTGAATCTGACAGTGACACAGAATAATAAATTTCTTGTTGTTAGTTAAACCAATATGAATTGAGATTTCTCCCACTTTGAGAGAACAAGTCCTGATACACTTATATTTTCTGGAATCATAATAAAGAATGATGAGGTCTCAGTATCGTTATCCCTTTCGTGCAACAAATGAAGACACAGAAACGTAAACTAGCTCTATAATCCAAGATTATAGCTCTTGAAGCGCAAGGGCCGGGATTCCAACACTGGTTTTTCTTGCTACAGTTCTGCTCACGTCATTGTTCACAGGTTAGAGCTGAAACGTTCACGTTGTCCCGTTGGCTCACTGTCCTCCCGCTCTATCCCATCCTGTGATTTCCAGCACACATTTGTGCCATGTTGGGCTTAGAAATAGTCTTTGGCTAAATGCTTGTGTATGTCACTGAGTTGAAGCTCATGGGTCCCCCCCACATCTGTGGTATTGAGATTTTGTTCTAACCATCTCACTTGAACAAACCACCTATTTTCCAGACTATTTAAAAATAAGCCTTTCACTGTGGCATCCTTTTGAAGGTCCAAAGTGTGGGGCCACATTAGAAGTGAAATGGTGTACCAGTGTTGCTTCAGTTACTTCCAGCATGGCGATTTCACCAGCATGTTTATAGGTACACTTTCAGAAATTAATAATTATCATTTCTCTAAAGAGGTAAAACATCGAATTCCCTGGGATGTGGTCAATGGGCTAATAAAACTGGAGTCTGTGAGTGATCTGTTTAGGATCCTAAGATTACAATTTCTTTGACAGGGGACACCTGGTGGCTCAGAGGTTGAGCATCTGCCTTTGGCTCAGGCATGATCCCAGGGTCTCATGATCAAGTCCCACATCAGATTTCCTGCAGGGAGCCTACTTCTCCCTCTGCCCCCCCCCCCCCTCTCTCTCTCTCTCTCTCTCTCTCCCTGTGTCTTTCATGAATAAATAAATAAATAATTAAAAAAAAACACAATTTATTTGACAGCATAGGTACTGCCTATGTTCTCACTTTTCAAATCTGTTTTTTGCCTGCAATCATAAGCCCCATTATAAAAGCATCTACCTCACCTGCTGTGGGATTTAAATGCCAATAATGCATAGCATTTCATGCTGCATGAAAAGAGCCCAGCAAATACTAGCTATATTGTAATGATTTCTATTACTTTGTTATTTAAATTAGAATTCACTGCACACTAGGTACTAAAATTTTGTTGTCTTGTTTATTTAACTAAGTGTCCAACTTTCGGTAGTTCTACACTCTCTGCCAACAATAGACGCGTAGTCACACAAAATAAATCTATCAGAATCCCACCGGTGTTAGGAAATGTGCCCATTTCTGCAACTAGTATTCATAACCCATGTCAGATGCAAAATAGATGATATAGTTTTGTTCCAAGGTAGGAAGGACAGCTATAACTTCCTAGGAAATTTGTTCATCACAAATATTTGGTAATATCTTATATGTATTCCCAGATCCATGACAGACACTCCGCAGTTTGGGATACACAGGGAGGGAAAGCAGGTACTTTGAGTCCTAGAGATGAAGCTGATCTCACGTTGGAATCCATGGTTCCTGGGTTAAGAAACGAAGGTCCTGGAAACGTAAAAATCTTACCTGAAGATGTGATGGATGGCAATGATAATGAGAGTGGTGAGGACAAAATATACTTTGTTGTATATTACCATGACCCTAAGCTGGCCCACGAACTAACTAACATTGTCCAAGAAGGAGCGTGAAGACCGTGGGAGCTGTATGGCCATCTGAAAGCCTGGACATTTAGACTGATCTAGCAGCTGGCACGATGCACGTCCCAGGATGAGCCAGGTAAGGCAGTGTGGAGTACTAGGGCGAGGCCTTTAGAAGACCCAGTTGTTCCAGCCATGAGCTGTCAAATTTGGGCAAGTTCCTTAACCCTCTGCGCCTGGTCTCTTACCTGCAAAACAGGGCACTAGATCTATCACGGACTCGTGATGAGAACTTTAATTTCCTTTTAAAGGCAACATCTTAACTTAGGAGCCTCTGATTTCACTGCCCTTTCTAAAATAATAAGCAAGCTCACCCTCCACTATAACTAAGCCGCAGTTCACCACCGCTAAATGTCTGCAACCTCCTCTTCTTCCTTGTGAGTCAGGGAAAGGCTCTTTAACTCAACACTTCCCTCTCGGCTGAGCGCTGCACACCAGCTGTGCTGGCCACGGACATAGGATGAGGTCCTTGCTCTCCCATGTTAAACCCCAAACATCAGCTGACACAGTCTGGACTTGGAACCGTTTTTAACAGTTGATTTTCTTGAAATTATGCAACCTGTTTTGCTTTTTTTTTTTTGGTATGTTGCCCAGAATGTAAAATCATCAAAAAGTCCAGAGAAGCCTTCATCCGACCACCAAACTCAGCATTAGTTCAGCATTTTATATTCCCTCCTGTCTTTCTCACCATTCTCAAGCCTCAATTTTTTTCCTAACAGGTACATTTGGGCTTCATTTTCATAGTTTAGAGCCTCCAAGCTTGGCCTGGTGGAGCTTTCCACCTACTGTGCTTTGGCGAGCTCCCCCACCTGGCCTCAGACGGTAATGTCATCAAAGGCACTAGTGGGCTCTGTAAATATTTTTGCAATGATAAAGATGAATATGCACAACACTAAGGCCCATGAAACCACGGTAAGATTTTTCTTCATATGTATCTAGAACTCAGTCCAAAATAAGGGAGCACAAAATGATGGATTAATATGAATGAAAACCAGCATGGACAACAAAACACAGACCCGTAGGTATGCGGAGAGTGAAATTTCCAGATATGGAGTACGTGTCAATTATTATATTAAGCTGATAAGAGATGGAAGCCGAACCTCAAATTCTCAACAAGAAACTGGAATCTTTAGAAAGGATATCACAGGTTTCAGAGCAAGATATTTTTAAAAAGTAGATGTCTCAGAACTAAAAAACACGGTATCTGAAATTAATAACACCCAATGGATGGGTGTTCCAGGCGATTAGAGATAACCAAGGGAACGTTTGCACATCTTCAGATCAATCAGAACTAACTATTCAGGATGAAAGGTGCAGAAGAAAGAACAAGAGGGATAGAGTTAGAAAATCTAGCGTATATTTTATAAAGGTGTTAGGAAAGAAGCAAAATTTGGGAAGATAATGGCTGAGAATATCCCCAAACTCTTAGAGATATTAACCCACAAGTTCAAGAAGCCCAATGACTCTGAAGCAGGCTAGTTAAAAAAAAAAAAAAATTCCTCTCCATCAAGAACCAGGAAGGATCCGAGTTACTACTCTACTTGCAGTGGAGTAGGTCAGCCTGCCATAGTTTCTTGGCTGCTGACAGAACCATGAGCCTTCTGAGTCAAAGATTTTATTTCAGGTCAGAGGACTTTACTATTTCTGGCAGAGGAAGTAGCAAGAAGATAGAGTGTTTGCCTCCACTCCTCTTGCCTCCGAGGCCCTCAGGGGCGACGTGGAGGGGCCCAGGACTGCGTGGCCGTGCAGTGGCTTTGGGCCACGGTTGAGGAACTCCATGCTCTAGGAGTCCAAACCTTTTGTCATGGACAGTAAGCAGCCTAAACTTTGCCCTGGAAGGAGACATTATCATTTTACAAACCTGCTCTCTGCTCCAGAAAAAGACATGGATCTCTAGTTCCCACGGCCATTTACTATACTTAGAAGAGCACAGACAGATGCTAGAGACCCATGGAGAATTTCATGCCAACGTCTTCACCCTTCATTCCTGTACCGTCTTGACTTCTGGCTGATTTTCCCATGAGTCCGTCACTCTGTCAGCCACTGTGACTAACCCGAAGACTCAACAGAAGCTTTGACAGAGGCTGGGGCCGAATCCATCCAATGTGTCTCCTACAACGTGAAAATAAGGCCACTATTTACAAGACTGCAAGCAGTGGGATGAGGAAAATCTTGCAGTACTGATGTCAACCATTCCCTCCAGAGTCCTGGGCCCAACCAGCTGAACAACTCCCATAAGCTATGAGTGCCTGCCTTCTTGAGCTAAGGCAGCCTTATCAATCACTTTAGCTAAAGTTAGGGACAAATTTTGAGCCTTCTCTTCTTAATTGTAATACCCTCATCGTAGGGATGATTACCCTCAGAGTTTTCATGAATAATGAGTCACTTATTTCTCTGGGGAGCAAGTTCAAGTAATCAAGGGTAGCCCCATTTTGGAGAGATCTCTGCAATCATGTTGTTACCCGAAACTGGATTTGCCTCCTGGTGGGTGTCAGACCAAAAGAAACAACCAAGCCAAAGAATAGGAAAAGGAAGGGTTTTACTTACAATAAGTAAAGCCGAAGGCTGGGACTATTTCCCAAAGCAGTGTTTCCTTGAACAGTGGAACTGGGGAGATTTTAAGCTAAGAGTGCATGCATATTCATGAAGGGGCTTGCATAATGAGGAGCTCAGAATGGAATTGGGGCAAAAATCATCTTACCGTGCCAGAGTCCAGGCCATAGTTGATGGAAGTCAGGAGGATCAGCAAAGGTCAGTATCATTAATTCTCTGGCTCCAATTGGTCTGGTGTTTATGTGCTCCAAGGGGTTTAAATCCTGCAAAGAAAACTCAAGAATGGAGTGTGTGTCAGGTCAATCTTTGCTTTTGAAACAGCAGTGAGGTTTTTTTAAAAAATTATTTTATTTATTTATTCATGAGAGACACAGAAGGAGAGGCAGAGACACAGGCAGAGGGAGAGGAAGGCTCCATGCAGGGAGCCAGATGGGGGACTCGATCCTGGGATCCCCAGATCACACCCTGAGCCAAAGGCAGACGCTCAACCACTGAGCCACCCAGGGATCCCAACCCTGGGAGTTTTACCACTGATTTATTGTTCTGCTATGATTAGGGTACGTCCTGGCCTGATAGTGGCTGTTTGTTCTTACGTTCTTTTGTTCCTTTAAAATCATTAACTACTAAAGTCTATTCTTCTGCAATTTCAACACATCTCAGGGAGTTCTGCAAGAAACATGCTTTGAGCACATAGCGCTGGTCAGGCATCCATCACAAGGTGGCTGAGGCCTGAAATGACTTTTCTTAAGTGGAGGAAGCTATGCCTCATCTTTCTTTTTCTGGGGACCCCTCTAACTCATTCTGCTTACAGCCTGGGGGCTATAAGATCGACTGGTGGGTTTTCTAAATAAGTCCTTAAGTGCAACCCACTTGGGCTTTGGGATGGAGGCAAATTAATATCTGGCTTCTGTACAAGATGTACCACCCCAGGATGTTCATGGTGCCCTTGGAAAGAAAGTATTGTTTACAATTGTTGGGCCACCCCAAATGATCCCTACCTTACTTGGGGGCAAAGGGACACAGGCAGATGGTGCCTCAAATATGGCCTCCCATTGGCTGGCTCATCTTAGGGTTCAAGTTTAGTTTGATAATGAAATATAGGACTTTTTTTTTTTTTTTTAAGAGACTACCTAAGAACAGTCAGTGAATCCTGTCTAGTTGGTCAATACCAGTACTGCTAGCATTACCCACCCCCGGAAAATCTGAGTGACAGCACCAGGAGTGGAAGTACAGAAGGTATCCACTGTGCTGACAAGAAGGTTTAAGAGCCGAGGCCATCTTCTACCAATTCCAGTAGATTCCCCAATACAGTTACAGGGATGGTCATCAAATTGTCCTTAGAACCATGTGGCTGGAGGCACCAGAGCCAGCCACCCATTAAGCTGAACGGGACTTCAACAGTTTGGGAAAGCTTCAACGGGACATTTTTTATTCATGTGGAACACTCTGGAGGCAGATCTGGAAGGGAGAGATCATCATCATTCTCCCCTCTTGCACCTCCCAGGGTCTCAGGGGCCCCTCTTCACATGCCCAGATTATGGTTCCCCCTCCATGGCCACAGGATGATCTTACTCCATTCCAATAACTGAAATTTCACCTTTTTTTTTTTTTTTTTAAACCAGTCATCATCTACTCACCATCTGACCTTTTATTCAGAAGGGTCAGATGCAATAGGGATGAGGGGATTTTTATAGAGCACAGGGATCTGTTCCATCTCCAAGTTTAGCCTCTGTGGGCCCCTCAGTGGGGACATGGCAAGCAGATCCCCCAACCTGTCATCATTATCCTCGTCATCTAGGATCATGCCGCTCCAAAAGATAATATGTGTCCAGATGGCTCAACTAGAATTGTTTGCATATCCAACGGTGCCCTTCGGCTGGGCTGCCACCAGACCGGAGTAGTAACCAGGCTGGTTGCTATTAAGAGACGAGGAAAATGCATTACGCCTACGAATAGTCAGAGCAGAATCCCAATCTTTCAAACTGTGTCTGTATAGCTACCCACTCCTTTTATTGTGATTATTAGCTGGGAAGCAGATGGGAGAGGATTGTTATTGTTCCGGAGATGCCCCCTTCAGTGATCAATCTGCTTCACCCAGGTGTGTGGATCGAAAAGCATTAAAGTAAGGTTGGAATTTCTCTTTTAGTCCATTCCTGAGGAGGCCGTTCCAACAGGATCAGATGCCGGTGGATGTTAGGGAGCACGGAAGCTTCATCAAATACATTGCCCATCTACTGTTGAGGAGTGTTTGTGATCAAAAGCACTCAGAGCCTGAAAATGATCCAGAAAGCTGAACATGTGGCACAGATTAGTCTCAAGAGCTGCAGTGATGAGCTGATTGGACTGGCAAAACAGAACGGATCATGAACAGAAGAAAAATATTATCAGCATTGAGGCCCCACTGATAGGTCTAGGAGAGGGTCCAGGTCCCCAGGGGGCCAGTGTGCCAGGAGGGGCCCCAGGCCATGCAGCCTCCCCCACGGGGAGGGGGAGGGGCAAGCGGGTCAGCCTCAGACAGGAGTCACAAGTCTGATGCAGTGTTAGCCTCTGCCAAAAAAAAACCCAGAATCTTTCTCTTTTGCCCTGTCCATGTGTTGCCCTGTTCAGTGCCATGATGGATCCAGACAACAATGTCTGGAAACCGGGCCTATAGACTAGCCATCTCATCAGAATGATCCCTTACCCTGGCCTCTACATGAGTGACCCAGATGGCTCATTTGGTAGCACCATTAGATTCCATAGTTGGTGGCCTCGAAGACGAGTGTCCCATTCCCCAGTGTGCAGTTTTCCAAGTGGCAGACCAAACAGCTAGGCCACTGGCAATGGCCTAAGAATCCATAAAAAATCTAATGAGGCTCATCAAGGGGGAGCATTGGCCAGAACTACGAGAATGGGATTGAACCCACCTACTGAGTGGAGAGACCATGTCCGCGTTGGGGTCTGCACGATGGGCATTGGGGCTGAACAGCCAGAGCAGCCCAATGGACAGCACCTGGTTCCCACTTAGCCAAACCATCAGTTTTGTTCAGGCCTTTATGAACATCAACTGTAGCTAAACACGCGTGCGACTCTCACAGACATAATGCCGAGTGAATGATTCTCTCTGCCCCCAAGAAGTACTGTATAATTTCATTTAGAGGACGTTCACAGAAAAGCAGTATTTACCATTGTTTGTAGGGAGACAGAATTAGGTGGTTAAGAGGATGCTGAAGAACAGCTAGGCAGTGTTCCCCAGGCCAGGAGTTCTCTTTGTGGGCAGGAGATATGACAAGACACGCATGGGGATGGGGACGATATCCTACTTCTTGAACCTGGTTTACCGCTTTATAAGAACTGGTTAAGACAGATGTTTGTTCTGTGCAGTGTTCAGCATGTTGCCGAGTTTTATAAGTTTTAAAAAGGGAACAGATCAGTTCGCAAGTTCACATAAAGGAATAGGAGTCCAAAATTAAAATCATTTGCTCTTGAGAGTTCAGAGCAAAAAAGACAAAAAAAAAAAAAAAAAGATCTCAAGCTAAATTAAGATCCAAACATGATTCTACTGATTTCTCATTCTGTTCAGCCTCGTCGGAGGGGTTGTCAGGGAGCACTGGGTACAGTTGTGAGTTCCTGCAACATCCCCACCTCAGATCCTCACTTGGAATACTTTCAGGTCATCAAACGACCTTTTAGCTCAATGCCAAGGCTCTGATGTTTCTGATGTATCAAAAAATTCAAAGAGTTAGTAGGGCCTGTGAGATTATCAATAGTCCTAGCCCCAAACCCCAACAAATGCAGAAAACGGACCCAATTCCCTGCTCCTGGCAATCATCCCAGGAAAATTTACATTTCTAGAACACGGCATTACTAGTGCCAGAAGCCATGGCAGAAACTCAATCGTATTTGAGGATGGGAGAGTAGACCAAAGAGAAGAGAAAAAAAATCTGGGTTTTATCTTCGCCAGATTGCCTATCGAAGGGTGCCAATGGTACAGCATCCGCAACCCTCAACTTAGAGGAAGGAAATTTCTCGGTGAGAGCTTACTTAGGATCCTATGAACTTATGAACTTGCTGCATCTGGGAGGAAAAGCCCACCCACACCCACCATGTCCCCTTCCAGAGGGGGATATTCAAGACACTGCAGTCTTGCGGCAAGGAGCTGAGGTCTGCGATGGAGACAGCTGCAGTCACTGGGTCCTGTTTGAGGTCCTTTTCTTCCCATCTAGTAGAACCCCATGCTGTCCCCTACCTGAGGGCCTGGTTTCCCTGCCCTGAGAGCCGGCTCAGTTGCTCTCTGTGGCCCTTGGCCTCCCCGTCCTGGAAGCGGGTACTCTCAGTCCGGAGCCTGCACTGAAAAATCAACTGGAAAATCACCCTCAATAAACTCCTAAACAGAAAGCTGCTTTGGGGGTTTTTAATGCCTGTTCCCTGAGAGGCCTAGGGCAGTGTCTATATACATGCCTCCGGATACTTGGGGTGCCTGGGGGGCTCGGGTGGTCGAGCACCCAACTCTGCCTCCCTCTCCCTCTGCCCCCATTCACACACTCTGTCTCTAAAATAAAAAAATCTTTAAAAAAATTGCTCCAATCTCTTTCCTCCCCTTTGATTTCTACCATGTTGCCTTGAAGGTTATCTATTGATTCTTTGAGTATTTTTACATCTGATCCCATGGACAGGCCACATGAGTTCAAGGTTATGAACTCATGCAGTCCAGTTTGCACCTAAATGTAGAATTCGGGGCCTCCCTGGAGAAAGACGAATCCCCTTACGCCATTGGTGGGAACACAAACTGGTGCAGCCACCCTGCAGAAGAGTATGGAGGTCCCTCAAGAAGTTAAAAATAGAGCTACCCTATGACCCAGCAGTTGCGCCTCTAGGAATTTACCCAAAGGTTTAAAAAAATGCAGATTAAAAGGGATACATACACCTCGATGTGTACAGCAGTACGATCTACAATAGCCAAATTACGGCAAGAGTCCAAATGTGCATCGGCTGATGAATGGATAAAGAAGATGTGATACACACACACACACACACACACACACGAATATAACTCAGCCATCAAGAAGCATGAAATCTTGCCATTTGCAGTGACATGGATAGAGCCACAGAGTATTATGCTAAGTGACCTAAGTCAATCCGAGAAAGACAAATACCGTATGATTCCACATACATGTGGAATTTAGGAAATAAAACAAATGAACATGGGAGGGGGGGAAAAAGAGAAGAAAACCAAGAAACAGACTCTTACCTGTAGAGAACAAACTGATGCTTACCAGAGGGGAGGGAAGTGGGTGAAAGAGGTGATGGGGATCGAGGAGGGCACCTGTCGTGATGAGCACCGGGTGTCGCAGGTCAGTGTTGAATCACTAAATTCTATGCCTGAAACTAACATTACACTGTATGTTAACTAATGGAATTTAAATAAAAACCTGAAAAAGAAAAATAAATGGGAGGACATCCCAGTTTTAATTCTAAACCTTACTAGTGTTCTGCGGGAGCAGACCTCTAAGAGCGATTGATACATTCTGCCTTCGATGCTCTAGAAGGTCTGCACACGGTAAGATGTGCTTCCCCGGAACCAATTCCCTGGCAGGCCCTCATCACACCAGCAGCCCCCGAGGCCCCCCACTCCGTGATGCACCTGCAGGGCCAGCTGCGGCAGCGCACACCCCTGCACTTGGCTGCTATCCTGGGCTTTTGCTTCTAGTTTCTATAATAAATGCTTTTCAAATTTTTAAAAAATATTTTATTTATTTATTCATGAGACACAGAAAGAGAGAGAGAGAGAGAGGCAGAGACACAGGCAGAGGGAGAAGCAGGCTCCCTGCGGTGAGCCCGACGCAGGACTCGATCCCAGGACCCCGGAGTCACGCCCTGAGCCAAAGGCAGACGCTCACCGCTGAGCCACCCAGGCGTCCCTGGAACCTACGTTCTTGTATTTTAAAACCAAAAGGCACTCACTAGGCTCACACACTAAAAGGAAATTCTGCCCAAATTTTTATCCACAGTTTCCTAAGGGTAAACAAAAAAATAAATGTTATTCAAAGAAAGTCAAGAAGGTAAGACTAGCCTTTGCGTTCTGGAGATTACCACGATTCGTTTAAAAAAATGATTTTGATTGGTTATGAGTCATAAAGACCATCGTCAGTTGCTGGCCCATTTTTTTCTCATTCTCATCTGCATGTGGATATAAAAATACATCCTCACAAATTGACAGCAAAGAATCACCATAATCAGGTCACTGTCAAACAGGGAGCCACGCTATTCAATAGTTTAATTGTCCTGAGCATTAGTTCATTAAATGCCCCATAACATTCCATTTCAGAAACTGTTTTATCTGTAAAGACTAGAGGCTTCTTGCTTCCTCAATTTCATCTCGTGATAATCCACTTTATCAGTTAACGTCCAGCTGGGCCAAGATGCATTTAGCTTTAGTGGAGTGTGGATTCGTTTCATCGATAAATGTCTGGCGAAGCTTGCTGATCAGATTTATGTTATAGGCCTTGTGTAATTGTGCAAGGTGACCTTGTAGGCTAATTATCATTTGAATTTCCTTCAACCAGCCATGCTTGCCAGTAACCACACACCTACGTATCAAGCTCAGTTTTTAATCATCTTTCCTTTCATCTTTCTCCATCTTGCCCTTGAATAACTAATTAGTAGGGATAGCTCCCTCATTAATTTAGTTATTGTTATTATTAAATGAATGGTAACAATATTGTGCATTTCTAGGAAGACAGCCACTGTGATAATTCTTATACTTTGAATAATTACTTTAAAGTTGCTTTGATACATTATTAATGTTAATTGTTCCTCCATTGTCCCTGAAATGCATGCTCTACAATTGTCAGTACACATGTAACCACACACTCACACACACACACACATACATACACACAAATGGAGTTGGGTATGATAACTTGGAAAAGATTCTTGCCACAAAGTCCTTAGACTCAGCTGAGGCATAGAAAGAAATAATGCCACCGACTATATTTTCTGGCAATCCAGATGCTAAAAAATCATTGTTGCAATCCAGAGGAGACAAACTTAGGCTTTCTTGGAGGAATTTTGCAAATGTATTACAAAAGCAGGTTTTATTTTTCCCTGTTGGAGTGATTCTCAGCTATCAATGGGTTTTCTCAAGTTTCTTATTTATTTCCACACATTTTACCATCAGTGATGGGCTGCGCCAAGTAGGCTCACTTTTGCCACACGATGGTTTCTCATTATTAGTTTTATGTAATGCGCCCAGAGGTGTCCTATGTAATGTGACCTCCCAGAGATAAAAATGTAGTTTTTTGGGGCACCTGGGTGGCTCAATGGTTGAGCCTCTAACTTTGGCTCAGGGCGTGATCCCGGGGTCCTGGGATCGGGTCCCACATCGGGCTCCCCAGAGGGAGCCTGCTTCTCCCTCTGCCTGTGTCTCTGCCTCTCTCTCTCTCTCTGTCTCTCATGAATAAATAAATAAAATCTTTTTTAAAAAAAGATGAAAATGGGTAAATCGGGAAGGTGTAGTGAACTAAATAAAAGTCTGCTGGGTGAAATGGGAGTTGGAGGGGTGGTGGCTTCTCCCCAGCAGAGCTATTGCCAGGTGGAGGAGGGGGGATGAGCACAGCCTGTCTTCCTCCTGCCAGAGGAGGGGACTAGTATGCACTGTGAGGTCAAGTCTGTGTGCAGCTCAATTCATCTCTTCCTCTGGGCTCTGCAATGGACTTGGAGCAAAGGGCATGAGAACACCCCCTGCTGAAACTTCCTCACTCCATTTTATTTATCTGTTTGCTTCTTTGTTTTAATATTTTATTTAAGTTCAATTTGCCAAAAAAAATAAATAAATTCAATTTACCAACATATAGTATAACACCCAGTGCTCATCCCATCAAGTACCCCCCTCAGTGCCTGTCACCCAGTTACCCCATCCCCCTCACCCACCTCCCCTTCTACAACCCTCTGTTTCCCAGAGTCAGGAGACTCTCATGGTTTGTCTCCCTCTCTAATTTTGCCTCACTTGTTAGTGAGGTTTCCCAAGACCAGTTTTCACAAAAGTGATGAAAAGACTTTGGTAAAAGTAAGGGAGGATAATTTTAGCTGGTGTGTATGGAATCAGAGAGGGCAGGAGTGGAATCAGAGGGCTGTGAGGAAGCTTTGATACCCCAGGTGAGATGCGGATGGGCCAAGAGAGCATAATGGAAGTAAAAATTGAGAAAAGTGAAAAGTGCGTGAACACCAGATACATTTAGGGGTACAACTGAGAGAACTTGGTGATTATTTGGATCATGAGAGAAAGAAAGACGTGGAAAAATAACACCAAAGGGATGATGCAACAAAAGTTCGGATGTAAAAAAAAAAAAAAAGTTCGGATGTGCAGCACCAAAAAATTGGGGCACCAGAGTTCAACACTGCTTTGTGAAGCTTGGATACAACTGTGTAAAACAACAACAAAAAAAAGTACTGAGAAAAGACTTCAGTGCTGAACATCTTGTGAGATATTTGGGCTTCATTTTAGAAAATTATCCCCATAGAAATATGTAATCAGTGTCCATTTAAAAACATGGTCACAGATTATGATTTCCATATTCTAGTTCTATTACATGGTATTTGCTTAATAAATTATTGGCAATTAGTTGCCATCTGGCACTTTGAAATTAAGCTGAGCTTAAATACTGCAAAGCGAATTACCAAAAAGTAAGAAAACATAGTTTATGTTCATCATAATGTACCAGGATAGGTTCCGAAGTCAATAATGGCTTGATATTCCAGAAAAAAAAAAAAAAAAGACTTGTACTGATAATTCTAATGCCACAAAATGACATTTTTAAATAGGAATTATAGGAAGTCAGCGTTTGTGAATGACTAGAATAAAAGAGAGTAAAAAAATCAAAAGGTGCAGAAAGAACTGTTAAGGGAGCAGCTACCTAACGTGACCTCAGACCTACGCTGCCTCAACGGTGATCTAGAGAGTGCTTCTGCCGTCAGTGACCACCCAAACTACGCTAACTACGCCGTGATTCCAGAAGTGGCTTCGCTTACCCTCAATCTCAGGGACACCCATGCAAGTTCCCTGTTTTCTCCTGCTGCCAATCAGATCAGAGGTTCATTAAGCTGGGTCTGACTGTGGCATCTAAGTCATGTGTCCGTACCCTGGCAACAAGCAGTGCTGGGAAATGTAATTTCTTGGCTTCTGCACCAGGGAGACCAAATGCAAAGCATGGCCAACCATCTCCACATGGAGAGAGCACTGCCAAAAATTCAGGTAGACGTGAATGAGAGATGTCCACCATCGGTGAATCACAAAATCTTCACTCAAGACTAAGCTCTGTTGATTACATTATCAATGTACTCAGTTTTTCACTGAGTAGTAAGTGCTGACTGCCACAGTAGTAGTAGTAGTAGTAGTAGTAGTAGTAGTAATAATAATAATAATTAATAATAATAAATTAGGAACCAAAGAACTGCGGATGCTCAGTTTAGAATGTTCCCTGTGAAAAACGAGTATTTGAGAATCTGCACTCGTGTCTTCAGGAATGGGTCAGCTCTTAACCTGCCTTTTGGCAAGGTCACACATGTTAGAAAGTTATTTTCTCGCAATAAAAGTATAATTGATCATTGGAACTCACTAGAGTAGGTCTCTGTTCAAGAGATTTATTTATAGTGTCAGATCTAAAGATAACTGATGGCCTAATGAAATGCTTCTTTTCTAATTCCACTGGTCTTCAAATTACTTCTGGACGAATCAGGCCCAGCAAGGAATCTTTCCATGGGCCGTGTTTGGGCACCACCCTCAGTAGGAAAGCCTGGTATGCCGGTGCCATTAGAATCTTCTATTTTCTTTGATGTCAGAGTTCTCTGTGCATATGAATTTGCAGAAGCAGACTGACAGGCATCAATCATTCTCGTACCTTCCAAAGCAGCTTTGGGGAACAAACCACTGTGTGCGGTTTCTGGTAGGAGGCTCTATGTGACTCCTTTCAGTAGTAATGGGGAATTTGCCTGCTATTATCAGCTTTCTTTCTAACAGGTTCTCTTCTTTGTTACCAAACATTATTGTTTTAGGTAGCAATAAAACAGATAATGAACAAGTCTTCATTAAAGTGAATCTTCTATAAAGACAAAATCCCTCTGGCAAAACAGCAATCAGATATTTAAAAAAAAACAATGGAAACGTCAAACCAGTGTTTCATGGCCTATAAAACAGACTCCTACTCTTTAACATGGTTGGCTTAACCCAAAAATTATTATATTTTGTTTTGGCCAGTCTAATAATATACGGTTATATTTAAGAATAATAATTCTGTTCACTTACATATATACATACACACACACACACATATATGTGTTGCATTTGGATATATATCATGTATTATGTATATGAATGTATTATATATTTTAATTATTCTATATATTTAAATATTATTTGTATCGTAATTATATTATATACATCTATAAAATAGTTTCCAAATAACTTAAAAACACATTATCTTATTTAATTCTAATAACACATTTACTGAACCAAAGCATAATGTAGGCTGAATGCAGACTACAAATAATAATGACAATTTAGCTATTCTTATACTACATTAGCTAAAAAGTTGGCTTCAATCATTTGCTATCATTAAATATTTTGATTTTACTTAGGCAACTATGACAGGCACTAAGACGTGTTTCTCATTTTGAGATCTCTACTAAATATAGCTCTACTGAAAATAGTAGTGGTTAGTCCACATCTGAAAATGCATTATGAAAGTAAGCAGGAAAATGACTCATAAAATGGTAAACATTTGATGCAGCCAAAAACTATTTTAAAAGACTGATAATAGCATACAACAAATTAGAGAATAAGCATCTATCTCCACTACCTCTTACTCATTCTGGAGTAATTAATTAAATTTGGATCCCAACTAAATATTCCATACAGATTTTCTATCGTTTTACATTGACAGACGTGCTTTGGCCATGCCTATTTTTCAGTGTGCCACAATGCTGAGGGCTTAGTTTGTAGAGAAGTTTAATGCATTTGTCCAACTACAGGTGTAAACTCCAGCAGTTTTAGTGTTTAAGGCCTTGGGTTGGCTTTCATTAAAGACGAGATCTATAAACTCTAATTATGGATAGGATTCAAATAATTTTCTTTTTATTTATTATTATTATTTTTTAAAGATTTTATTTATTTATTCATGAGACACAGAGAGAGATTGAGAGGCAGAGACACAGGCAGAGGGAGAAGGAGGCTCCCTCTGCAGGGAGCTGGATGTGGGACTCGATCCCGTGATCCTGGAATCATGCCCTGAGCCCAAGGCAGACACTCAACCACTGAGCCACACAGGCGTCGTGGATTCAAATGATTTTCCATGAAATTCTTAGAAAATTCAATTCAAGAAAATCAGGAGCTATGACTAACTATGATAGGGTATCAGCGAACTTCTCATGTTGGTGTTGGTGAGCTTTAGCTGTTAAGAAAGCTAGGACCCTTGCAACAAGTCTGACTTGAGGGAGACGTGTGTAGGGTATCATCCTCAGAAATTTGATTCCATGGGGCCCAGAGAACTATATTTAAACAAATATCTCAGATGATTCTTTTGTAACCAATTTGTGAAGTGACATTTGGGAACCATTGTTCTAGAATATCTTGGCTCTGATATTTTACATTGGAGGTGCAAGATTATCTGGTTTAGCATTTGGAGTGAATCTGTAATATATTTTAATGGAGAATTAAAATAGCATTTAACTACATTACAAGTAGTTACTATTTAAAACCCAGAGATGATGAAAGAGATAAATAGAGTTTATAATAAAATAGCAAGCTTGCATATCATAATTGTGTCAGCTGTATCAAGTCACAGATACAAAATTAGGCCTTTTTCTTTTCTGAATCTACAGATCATGACAATAATCATGAGTGTTATCACCGCTCGTGTTAGGTTATTCTTTCAAACAATACTTAGTATGACTTGTGTCAAAGATATTATCTGCCCAATTAATTTTGTTTATTGTATTGTCCTTCTCAACCTTGGTCACAATAAAGTAGCTAACTCATATCCCAAGTTTCTGTGAATTCTAGACTGTACAAACTGCAATGTCAAATTTTACAGATGAGAATCATTGATTTGGATGAAAAAATGACTCATTAGAGTCCATTTGGTACGTGATTGTCCCAGTGGCTGAGAGCTTAGATACAAAGATTGAGTTGAAGAGAAGTGCATGGATGAAATGAAAAAGTTTAGTCCTAGAGTGAAAAAAAAATAATAACCATAATAGTATCATATAGCATTTATTGAGCACTAGAATATAAATTTAGGATACATAGAAATCTCTACATCCTTAAATATACGAAAATATAGGATATAAAACTTTATTACAAATGCTTTTCATGCAGTATCTCATTTGTTCCTCATAATACCCCTGTTTTGAACTGAATGATGTCTCCCCCTCAAAACTTATATGTTAAAGCCCTAACAGCCAATGGACTGTATTTGAAGATATGACCTATAGGGAGGGAGATAATAAAAATTAAGGGAGGTCATAAGGGGGAGGCCTTAATCTGGTAGGAACAGTGTCCTTACAAGGAGGGGAAGAGACATGATCTATCTCTTTCTCTCTTTCTGCACACAGGGAAAGGCCGTGGGAAGACATAGCAAGAAGGCAGCCATCTACATGCCAGGACGAGAGGCCTCCCCAGAAACTAACCTTGACCGTACATTGATCTTGGACTTAAAGCCTCCAGCACTGTGAGAAAATAGATTTCTACTGTTTGGGCCACCTGGTCTATACCCACATCATATTTTGCGATGGCAGCCCTAGAGGACTACTACAGCCCCTATTGGGTAATAGTGTTAACAGCTCCATTTTACGAGTAAATATCTAGGAAAGAGGCCCAGGGAATGTATAATAACCTGCCTAAGGTCAAAAAGCAGACAGAAAAATTTTCAGCAGACTGGCTGGCTACAAGATCAGTCAAAGTAAGTTAGAAAAGATTTGAAAAGAAGTACCATAAGCAAGAATATTTATTATTATTTTAAAATTGGAATATAATTGACATTCAATATCCTATTAGTTTCAGGTGTACATCATAGTGATTAGATATTTTTATGCATAACAAAATGATCCCTATGATAAATCTAGCTACCATCTGTCACCACACAAAATCATTACATTATTGACTATATTTCCTATGCTGTGTGTTATATCCCCGTGACTTACGTATTTCATAAATGGAAATTTATGCCTCTCAATCCCTTTCACCTCTTTTGCCTACCCCCTCAATCTCTCCCCTGCTCCGGTAACCAACAGTTTCCTGTGTCTATAAGTCTGTTTCTGTTTTGTTTGCTTATCGTTATGTTTTTCAGATTTCACATAAAAGTGAAATCTTACCATATTTGTCTTTCTCTGTCTAACTTTTGTAACTTAGCATAATACCCTCTAGTCCATCCTCATCACAAATGGCAAGATTTCATTGTTTTGTATTGAATACTTTATGGCTGAGTAATATTCTATTCTCTCTCTCTCTTTATGTGTATATATATATATATATATATATATATACACACACACATATGTATATCCATATCTCTATATATCTCACATCTTTTAAAAAAGATTTTATTTATTTATTTGACAGAGAGAGAGAGCACAAGCAGGGGGAGCAGCAGGCAGAGAGAGAGGGAGAAGCAGGCTTCCTGTGGAGCAGGGAGCCCAATGTGAGGCTCGATCCCAGGACCCCGAGATCATGATCTGAACTGAAGTCAGACACTTAACCAACTGAGCCCCCCAGGAGCCCCTCTATCCATCTTCTTTATGATTTCATCCACTGAATGCATTTATGTTGCTTCTGCATCTTGACTACTGTAAATAATGCTGAAATAAACATAGGAGTGCACACTCTGAATTGGCATTTTTGTTTTCTTTGGATAAGTACCCAGAACTCAAATTGCTAGATTGTATGGTAGTTACATTTTGATAAGCAAGAATATTTAAACCCTAGAAATATAGTTTGCAACAACCCGGTGAGATTCCTCATACAGTCATTGCACTGCTGGAGTAGAAATCCAGCTTGAGAAAAGCAACCTTGTAGGGAATGTCACATGGCTCAGAAGAGGCAGGAATGGGCTTTTTATCAGTTCTGTGAGGCTAGATGACCT
Organism: Canis lupus dingo; assembly: GCF_003254725.2. Taxonomy (NCBI): domain Eukaryota; kingdom Metazoa; phylum Chordata; class Mammalia; order Carnivora; family Canidae; genus Canis; species Canis lupus. The sequence continues at coordinate 54,335,523 of NC_064258.1, read as the reverse complement.
TGGCAGCCAATTCAGGAAGCATTTTCTAGCTTGACCTAGGGAAACAAGGGAATAGCTAGAAGACAAAATTTGAGACAACCGCAAAAGCCTGATGTCTTTGCTGAGACAAAAATGAGGATAAAGACCACATCCTATTGTATTTTAAAAAGCCAAATTTCTTAACATGGGCTGTATTTGTAGCATGCTCTTGGAATTTTTTATCCAAACCAGGACATTTCTGAAAGTGAAAGGAAATAGCATTACATTTTTTCTAGTAGAACACGGTAAACCAGACAGCCCTGGGCAAACATGGATACAGCTCTGCAATGAGGGCCTGTGTAACCTAACTCCTGCCCTGTCTTATGTTGTTTCCTCCCTTCATTTATCATAGTGACTTTCTTTCCATCCTGTGCACACATCCACAGCCACACTGATTCTTGCTCAGAGACTCCACACACATACACACACTTTGATCCTGTCTTACCGAGCCCTTCTCTCATTGCCTGGTTGGTTAACTAATCATCCTCGTAGTGGTCACTGTTGATCAGCCACTCAGCAACCCTTCCTCCTTCCTAAGCACTCCTTGATGTCATCCAGCCCTCCTCGTGAAACCTCTGCAACTCGGGAAGTCTCAACCACATCCTCAGTTCGGGGAAGAGCCCTGGCTGGAATTGGTCAATGAGTGCATGGCATGCTTCTGTCTCGCCGATGACTTAGAGAGCATTTGCTGGGAGCTGCAGGAGGCAGCAAACACACTCAGGAGTGGTTTGAACAACACAAAAATGTGCTTTTCCTCACTTGAAAGAAGTGAGAGGAGAGATGGTCAAGGGCAGGTACGGCCATGGATGTCAAGCACTCAGGATGCATATTGCTTTGTCATCTTCAACATGTGGCTGCAGATGCTCAGGAAGGAAGAAGGGGACAAGGAAAGGCATCAATCCCTGCCTGTACGAATATATCCCAGAAATTGCATAAATTACTTTCATTTTCATTCCATCGCTAACACCTAGTCACAAGGCCATATGTAGTTATAAGGAAACATGAGAAATGTAATCTTTATTCCTGGTGGCTGTGTGCCCTGCTAAAAATTGAGGATGAGCGATGTTGGTGGAAAACGAGCAGTCTTTCTACCAAGGTAGCTCAATTAGCCCGAAGGGAAGAACTTAGTCTATAAGCTTATTTCTCTTTCCCTCTCATGCTAGATGTGAACAAAATACAAGTAATCCCAATTGCAACCATCGTTAAGTGCGAGAAAAATAAACTTTTATTGTTTGAGACATGACGTTAAAAAGACCCAGGCTTAAAAAGGACATAGGTGCTTTGGACAGCAGAGCAGAAAGAGGAACCCAAGCACCTGAGGACACAGATGGGCCACCGAATCCATCCACCATGAGGCTGTACCTCACAGGCCCTACGTGTTCAGAGGAGAGATGTTATTATGTAAACCACTTTGGTTCCGCTTTTTTCTTACAGTTGGAAGCATCTTGAAAGAATTCCCGACTGACCTTCTCAAGCGCCTCATCTCTTTTACCATCTACTCAGCAACCTCTTTGCTTTCACAGCACTTACTACAATTTTGAATCATTTATTTGTTGTGTAAAGTCTATCCCCGCCTCTAGGCTATAAGCCATGAGCTTTGGGACTAGAAGTGTCTTGTGCATTATCACGTATCTAGGAAATGAAATGAAATGGCTATCACAGTGCTAGGCCCACAGCAGGCTTGTGAATAAACGGATCATTAAAGGGCCTCACTCGTTCACAGAGATCACTCCCCCTGCCCCCCCACAACGAGATCCCTTCTAAAGGTAGAGCCAGAGCCTTATGAAGAGTTGCAGAAGGACACCGTGGGAAATCAGCTTCTCCTTTATTCTTGGGTTTTTGTCACAAACTATTTAGTATTTCAGCTACATCCGACATCTGTTTTATAGCTTTGGCATGACCTCACGTTTGAATACAGCGAGCCACTTGGAGCTACAGCCTGGTCTGGAGAAGGAGGATGGCAGACCTGAGAGTGCCAGCTTCCTGGGCTGTGCGGTGGCTCTCAGGAGCCCTGAGTGCCTAAATGAGACCAGAGAGGGGGTTCTAATCATCTCTGCTGTCACATTGCGATGGAAGCAGTGCCTTCCCAGGCCCCAGAGAGCTGGGTGTCCTCTCTGCAGGTGGCAGTGCTGTTCACATTTAGCTTTTAGAAACGTGGCTTTCCTCCTAGGATTGTGAATCTGGATGAGTGTTCTATTTTCTACTCCCCCCCCCCCCACCCTACTCTCCCCAACCATTTATCACTCTTCTACTTCAGGTAATAGCCAATAAATTAAACAATCTACTTAATAGGTTTATATTTATAGGTGATCTCTGAAGCAATTTACAGTCCTCTCTGAAATGTAGGCCTAGTGTCTTCTTTCTGTCTCTGACACTCACTGTTTCTACATATCACCTCTGGCGTTAATTGCTAATCGGTGTTTAACTCAATGCTCTGTTCTATCTCAATGTGATTATTACATAAAAGCTTGGGGAAAGGGCCACCTGGGTGGTTCAGTAGTTGAGCATCTGCCTTCGGCTCAGGTTGTGATCCCAGGATCCTGGGATCAAGTCCCGCATCAGGCTCCCCATGGAAGTCTTCTCCCTCTGCCTACGTCTCTGCCTCTCTCTGTGTGTCTCTCATGAATAAATACATCTTAAAAAAAAAATCTTGGGGACAAAGTATAACCATGCCACTGGAAACAAGTATTCTTTACTTTAAAATGAGTGTTTAGATAAAACTGTCTTTTAGCAGTGCCAATACGGATAGCTATCTTTTATTGAGTACCTATGTGATTCAGGTATTATGATAGGTGGTTTATATAATGCAAGCAGCAAGATGTGTTTAATAAATGGGAAAAGATCTGTACCACAGGCTTCTCTATATTCTACAGAATGAACAGTTAGAGTAACTGAATAATAGGAAATTATTTGAATTTGAAAGTTTTCAAAAGTACCTTTTGCATTAAGACAGTACTTGCCACACGATTATAGTCACTTACATATTATATTTGCAAATACATTGAAGTTTCAAATATTTGGTAAAGTCCACAGAATAACTGAGTTAAAAACAACTCATTTTTCACTTGCATGACTTATTTTTTAGGTTTGTGATTATCCTCGGATAAAAAAGTGCTGAGATTTTATTGATTTACCTCACATAGTCATGGATATTTTGTAAAACAGAATGTCAAAATAGGCTTTTAATGTCAGTCCTCCCTCTCCCCATATCTTCTCCCTCTGGTCTCTGTTTCCAAGCTTCATATGGCAATGACACATGACCACCCACGTCCCTCCCTATAACCTACAGATTCAGTTCTGCAGCTGTTCAGTCAATCCTGACCATCGTAAGAAATATTATCAGCAGTATCAACACCCCTGTGCTCTGGAGTGCAGCATAGTTAATCATAGATCCCTAACTGGGATCCAGAACTCAGCTGCGATAGCTTTCTTAGTGACCTTCTGAGCCATGTGTATCCTCAAATCATATGATTCCCTTCCCATTCTCATCCCCATCTTAGATAGGCTTAAGAATCTACCACTACCTCTAAGTTTAGCCTGATTATCCAATTTAGTACCTGGGAGTCTTGCCCTGAATACCCATGAACGTTCTATAGCCTGCGTGGACACATCTTGTTCAATTACCACTTACCTGCCCAATGCCTGTGTGCTACCTCTATTATAAGTTCCCCAACATGGGGTTCTTCTCTTACAATCAGAAACTCAAGTCTAATAGGTGCCTGTAATGTGTTAAGATTATGCGGCCAGAAAACCCAACTTCAGAGAAAATATTTACCAAGAATTACCCCTGAAAGAATTAATGTAGACAGTCAAATTATGGTCCTAGATATCCGTCATCTATATATTTTATTCCAGCAAGTCTCCTCAAACTTTTAAATAACTTTTAAAAGATGTTACACACATAATAATTCTTCCATTAAAAACATAAATTTGGGGCTTATAATTCTAGAAGAATTTTACTTTAAGCCGTTGAACTAAAGAGAAGTGCAAGCGTCATGTACGTCCTTGTCTGCATCCACATCTATATCCAAAGACTCAATGAAGACGGAAAGTCTTCAAGAAACATAGTTTGCAGATTGGCTAAAGTTTTGCTTTTTCTTTATCTTGTTTGGGAGAAGAAGGAAGACACGACGTAGTCACTACTTTCTTCCAGGGATCTCTGTGTCAAGAATCACTCAGTGTCAGGAATCCTTTGGGATCTTTCCCAGGAAAGCTGTCAAAAACATTACCAACTGCTAACTCTGGTAACTTAGAGTGAACCATGTCTTAAGCATATGAGCAAGGCAAATGCAGAAAAGCACCCTAAGAATTCATGTGTAGCTTACATCTCATAGGCTGATTGCTGCGTGCATCACCACCATCCTGGGAACACCCTTGGGTTACCAAGGCTTGCCAGTCTATGTGATAAAATCAGGGTACATGGCAAGATTATTTTTTCAGCGTCTTTTAACAGATCATAGGCCAGGTCACAAGGCCTTTGCTTCCCCATCTGCTCCAGAATACCCTACACTTGCCACTAACTCCTGCAATATGACACACGATTAAACCACAGAAGCAGACTGTGCTTCAAGAATTTCAACTTTAGTAGTACATTCACATCATTTGAATGGCACTTCTTACTTCCTTCTAGGATAAGGATTCACAGAAATGTAATAATGCAAAAAATTTAAACATACATATTCCAGCATCCAGGAGCTAAAATCATTACGTTCCTTTGAAACATTTTCTTTTCCCTTCAGAGTAGACCTTTCAAAGTAAGGATACAAAGAATTCAGATATTTTCTTATTCCTTTCTTGTAAGTTAGCAAGATAGACTAATGGAGTTGCATATGGTGCTTAACTTTTCAGGTATTCTTAGTCAAAAAAAAATTCTCAGAAAAAAATAATTTTTCATATTATTCAGAGTTTTCTAACCTTCTCTGTTATATATCGATTTTAAATTCTCCTCAGCTTACACATATAAATAAGGAGCATGAAAGTAGCAATAAATCCACACAAAGAATATACTTGACTGAGTTAATGGATTTTGCTTGATTTGTTCCCCTTATGGGGAGGCCAGAGGAGCTGATGAAGACACTGAATGGCTCAATGATTAAAACAAGTAGTGAAAACACCCTCCCATCCTGTGCTGTGGACATGTGTAAAAGCAGAAAACTGTGAAGATCAAGATTAAACAGGTAACTCAAAATCAAGAACCCAAAGAAATGCGCCTGCATGAGTTAACAGCACAAACAGGGCCTGCCTCACGCATTGGAAACAGAGAGGAGAAGGTGTCTGAAGACCAGGCCAACCAAATAAATGCAAAGTGTGGTGAGTCAAAATGCGTAAGCAGTAGAGCATCTTGAACAAGACGCTGAACACACTCATAAGACTTAGGATAAAGAAAAAATTACTACTCCTGCTCCTCCTTCCCTTACAGAATACAATGGGCTAAGTTTTCTTAGATTTTGGTAGAAATCCTTAAGGACATTTTTATATTAAGATTTATGAAGTGGGAGACAGTCCTTGTGATGTTGGAATGAATTAGGGGCAGATGGGGCTAGGCACGGAAAGATAAGGGAAAAGCCCAGAATCGGGTTCCCATAAATCTGTGGGCTTGCATAAATCCCAAGGACACCGAATGGTCCAGAGTCAGGCTCCTACGTATCCCAAGGACACAGAGCTAAGACAGTAAAAACAGAAAAAAATAAATAGATCAGGCTCCCTGGCTCCAAAGTGTTAGGGAGTATCCCCCCTTTGATGGCTACCAGACAATCCCAGAGATTAACCAGACCCCCACAACAGCCATATGTCAATCACTTGGGACAGCACAAAGACATCTCAGGGCCTTGGGCTCCCTGGTTAGGTTCCCAATAAAAGGCCAGCCCAAAAGCCCTCGGGGGGCAACCCTGTTGGGACCCCTCTCACTTCTGAGAGTTTTCTCTGTATCTCTGCTTAATGAATTTCTATCACTTTACTCACTCTCCTGTGTCTAGGAGATTCATTCTTCGACTCCATGAGACAAGAACCAAGCTCTCCAGTATCACTTGTGTTGGGGCGTCCAAGACCCCCTCGGGTTTGGAGATTTGCTACCTGAGGACTCACGTGACCTAGGATAGAGTCATACCCACAGCCAAGGCTTATTGCAGTAAAAGGATTACAAAGTGAAATCCGTAAAGAGAAAACGCACATGGGAAGAAATCTGGATGAAACCAGGCAGAAACTTCAAAGACTCCTCTCCCAGTGGAGTCACAGAGGTTGTGCTGAATTCGACTCCGTGCCAAGGGTTTTCACTTGGGAAGGGTCATGTAGACCCCCTCTGGCATTCCAAACGTCCAGAAGGAAAGCAGGTGTTTGGCATAAGCCACATTGTTTCAACAAACAGTTTAGGTGCGGTGAGTCACTTTTGTCATTTAGGAAAAGTTTTATATCAGGACAGGGACTGTTTACCAGCCAATTTCCTCAGGGCTTGAGGAGACAGTGGCTATGAGCACGGTGCTGTGGTGTTGGCCTTGTGTGATGGTGGCGCTCACCTTGGGCTGCTTCATCACCACCACCTTCAAAGACGGGATGGCAGCCAAAGGCCAATGGTGCAAGCAGGTACTTCTAAGGATAGACGTCTCCGGCCTGTTTTATTAACCCTTCTACACAGTTCCCATAACTATGTCTCCCCCCCCCTTTTATTTCCGTTCCAGATGCAGCTGGCTTTGCTTGCCTGTGGGTATTTAGAAGCTTTTCGATAATAAAGATTACTCAAATGAGTTTTAAAGAATGTAATAAACCTCACCAGGCATGGTCTGAATTTTTGGATCTTACATATTCTAGAACTTCAGTGGCCTGAATATATTGTAACAGGGTAATTCCCCAAAGCCAACCTTGAGGTTGTTTAGCTGGGACTAGCATGCCGGGGAGGTACGTGGGTTCTCCAGTGACCAGATGTTCACCAGGCTACGTGAGAGATACCGTTTCAACAGAGCATTTCTGAGTGAATCGGAGGAGGCCAGAAAGAAAATAAAGTTGATTAGGTTCTTCAACTGAGAAAATGCCGAAGGATCCGGATGCCCCGGGGGGCTCAGGGCAGGATCCTGGGGTGCAGGGATGGAGTCCCACATCCGGTTCCCTGTGTGGGGCCTGCTTCTCCCTCTGCTTATGTCTCTGCCTCTCTCTGTGTGTCTCATAAATAAATAAAATCTTTAATAAAAAAAATGCTGAAGGCTTTCTAGCAGCCTCTCACTTTCCTAAGAGCTTAGAGTCTAGGCGATGTGAGCAAGAAGTTGGGTATTAACTGCCTAAACTATTCAAAGAATCCCAGTAAATTCGGAGATCTTTGTCTAGGGAACATGGCAGGGCTTCTTCATCTTCTTTTTCCTTGGGAGGGTGAGGTATATAGATCTCAGAAACCAATGGTTTTGGTGTAATTTCTGATACCCCCTCAAGGGTGCTCAATAAACTAGTCTGGTGTGTCATGAGGGGCATGCACCAGTCACCAAGGGAGCTAACTTGTCATGCAGGCAAATAGTCAAGTGCACACAGGTGGACCAAAGACAGTGGACGGAATGGCCAGATTCAAAAAGCGGCTCTGAGACAAGAGGGCCTGGGGATGAAGAACCTGAATGCAAAGCTCAGATGCAGGGCCATTTTGTCTGGTTGGCTCACTAATTTAAAATTTTTATATAGGGACGCCTGGGTGGCTCAGTGGTTGGGCCCCTGCCTTTTCCTCAGGTTGTGATCCTGGATTCCCGGGATCGAGTCCCCTGTCAGGCTCCCTGCATGGAGCCTGCTTCTCCCTCTGCCTGTGTCTCTGCCTCTCTCTCTCTGTGTCTGTGTCTTTCATGAATAAATAAATAAATCTTTTAAAAATAAACAAATAAAATGCTTATATATTGTGCTGTACAGCAAGTCCACCAGTCGTTATCTCCTTTGATGCTAAGGACCCAGTGAAGTCCTTCTTCTAGTTATGGGAGATACCACTTTGCAGTTTAATATCGCATTTAAAATGCAAATATTTTAAACCGGGAGCATCCGTTTTAAAACAGGTTTAGCTGCAGTCGGAAGGCAAAGCATCACTAGGAACCGGACTAGGGCTGGACGCGGAGAGAGCAAAGGCAGCCTGCATTTGGTGGACCTGGGAGGCCCCTTCTCCCTGTCCCCCACCCTGCAAACAACTGTTGTAACTTTGGTCGCATTTGCCAAAGGGGGGTGGGAGGTGGGAAGAGTCTTGTGAAGTGCAGCTTCCAAACGTGCGAGGGAGCTGGCCCGGCCGCAGGCTGTCAGGGCAGATCGACGCCCCGCAGGTGAGGCGCGGCCGCCGGGGCGGGCGGGGGAGCCCGGGGCCGCGAGGCGGGAACCAGGGGAACCAGGGCAGGGGGCGGGGCTCCCAGGGGGCGTGGCCTCCGCGGAGAAGCCCCGCCCCCGCTCGCCGCTGATTGGCGGCGGCGGCCGGCCGCGAGGTGGGTGTGTCCGGGCGGCGGGTGCGCGCGCGCTCGCCCGCGTCGCCGGACCGGAAGGGGGCGGGGCCGCGGCGGCGCGCGCTCCCGGGACCGCGGGGCGCAGGCGGCAGGAGCGCGGGGAGCGCGGGGAGCGCAGGGGCGCGGGGAGCCGGGCCGCGGCCGAGCGGGGTCCCGGTGTGCGTGCGCGGCGGGCGGGCGGGCGGGCGGCGCGGGCCACTGGCGCCATGAACACGGTGCTGTCGCGGGCGAACTCGCTGTTCGCCTTCTCGCTGAGCGTGATGGCGGCGCTCACGTTCGGCTGCTTCATCACCACCGCCTTCAAGGACCGGAGCGTCCCGGTGCGGCTGCACGTCTCGCGGATCATGCTGTGAGCGCGGCGGGCCGGGGGGGCGGGGGCCGGGGAGCCGGGGAGCCGGGAGGCCGGGCCGCGGGGGAGCGGGGAGCGCGGGGGAGCGGGGCTGGGCGCGGGGCTGGGCGCGGGGCTGGGCGCGGGCGCGGGCTGGGCGCGGGGCGGTCCTCGGCGCGGCTCCCCGCCGCCCCCGCCCGCCGAGTTCCCGGGCTTGCTCTTAAATTTTAATTCTGAGTAAGTCAGGCCGGTGCCTCCGCTTCCTTCCTGTGCCTCACTTCCCCCGCCCGCGCGCGGCCAATGAGGGAGCAACACAACAGCCGAGCCGCCGCCGCCGCCGCCGCCGCCCTTCCTCCCCCGCCGGGCCCGGGCCGCCTCCCGCCCTCCCGCCGCCCTCCCGAGCCCGCCTCCTTCCCGCCGGGGCCGCCCTCCCTCCGTCCCTCCTCCCTCCCTCCCTCCCTCCCTCCGTCCGTCCGTCCGTCGGTCCGTCCCGGGGCCCTGCCGCCGTCCCCCCCCCGCGGTCCCCCCGCGGTCCCGTCCTTCCCGGGGGGCGCCTGCCTTCCGCGGCCCAGGTTGGGGCCCGGGGGGAGCCGGGAGCGGGAGCCTGGGGGGCCTCGCACTGCCCCCGCCGCCGCCGCCGCGCACCTGCCGAAATGCCGGAGCCGGGACCTCAGAAGGACGCGGCCCTGCGGTGGATGCCCCGGCCTTTCGCCCCCGATAGTTGCCCTCTGGCACTTTATTCTTCCATATGTGCCGCCCCCCCCCCCCCGCCTCACATCCCCACGTCCTCACTGTCCATCCTCACGTCCCCACTGTGCATCCTCACGTCCTCACTGTCCATCCTCACCTCCCCACACCCTCACGTCCCCACTGTCCATCCTCATGTCCCCACTGTCTATCCTCACGCCCCCACTGTGCATCCTCACGTCCCCACTGTCCATCCTCACCTCCTCACACCCTCATGTCCCCACTGTCCATCCTCACATCCCCAGTGTCCATCCTCACGTCCCCACTGTGCACCCTCACCTCCCCACACCCTCACGTCCTCACTGTCCATCCTCACCTCCCCACTGTCCATCCTCACCTCCCTACTGTGCATCCTCACGTCTCCACTGTGCATCCTCATGTCCCCACTGTCCATCCTCACATCCCCACTGTCCATCCTCACCTCCCCACACCCTCACGTCCCCACATCCTCGCTGTCCATCTTGCACCGAGTTCCCGCTCGCGCTTCCACCTTAGTTGCCTTCACTACTTTGCCCGACGGGCCGGTCCTCTGACACTGAGGTCTCCCCCCTCCCTCCCCCCTTTATTCCCTCTTGCTGCTTGTTAGGTGGTACTGTTTTCTTTCTTTTTCTTTTTCTTTTTTTTTTTTTTAAGACTTAAATAGACTCAGGAACTGTTAGCTGTTGTTAATCTAGAGCAAGTTTCTTATCGCCCTGGGCCTGAATTTCCTTTTGTCTGACATACAAATAACACCCGGGGCACATAGGCTTGCGGTGGCAACTATTTGGATAATGATGAAAAATACATTGCTGGGCCTGACCCGACACCCACGGTGAGGACTCCATGAACAGCGGTGGTCATCATCCGCTCGGACCACCCTCCCCACAGCCAGTGTTCACCCCCCCCCCCGCCCCCCCACGTTCTTGCTAGGGATTCTCTTTTGAGGTAGGTGCATATAGCCAAAGGCCTAATTTTATATCGGATTACAAATTTTATCCTCAACATTTTCCGGATTTCTACTTGTTTCGTCGTGGGATTCCCGTTCCACCTGTGTATCCACCTAGATCCGGTCTTGAAGGAATCCTGTGAATTGTGTGTGCTGCTATGGTTGAGGGTCCTAAAACTTTTATCTCTGTTTTTAGAAAAAATGTAGAAGACTTCACTGGACCTAGAGAAAGAAGCGATCTGGGATTCATCACGTTTGATATAACAGCTGATATCCTTTAAGGAAATATTTTATTGCTTTCTCTGTAGTCCTATAATTATAATACACATTGTTGGGTGATTTGGGGCCAAGCCAGTGAGTCCCACTATCCCCTGAATCAGCCCAACTTTAGAAGTTTCCGTACCTGCCTTTCCATTAGTCTTAATACCTCCTCCTTCACACCTTGAGAAAATTTACCTATGGATTCTCCAGTTCTTATTTTGTAAACTGACTTTTTTTTTTTTTTTTTTTTTTTAAAGATTTTATTTATTTATTCATGATAGTCACAGAGAGAGAGAGAGGCAGAGACACAGGCAGAGGGAGAAGCAGGCTCCATGCACTGGGAGCCCGACGTGGGATTCGATCCCGGGTCTCCAGGATCGCGCCCTGGGCCAAAGGCAGGCGCTAAACCGCTGCGCCACCCAGGGATCCCCTGTAAACTGACTTTAAATTTTTCACAGAAACATTAAATAGATTGAAATCTCTGAGAGAGTTCTTTCTGAATCTATATTTCAGAAAGAAAAAATAAGATCTGGTCATTTGGATTATAGAAAGAATGTTACCGGTGCTCAGCCTACCGAGATGAAGTATTTCACATAGAGTCCCAAGAAATACATCCATATTTTATGATAGCAGAGAGAAACATGCTAAAAAAGTGAATTGGCATCTGTTAAGGTTTAGAAGGTCATTCATTATCAGAATGATTATTGTTAAACCGTATTAGCTTTTCCCCATTATGGTTTTTTAATAAGTACTTTTCATAATAAGAGAGAAATCTTACATTTGAAAGCGTTGCACTTTAAATTGGGGATGGTTTAGTATTTTAATCTCAAGTTTTCACCTTTTGATATAACTGTCCATTTGGCCAGTTTAATCTTCTTTTAGGGTCTTAGATTAAGATCTCCACGGTGTTGTTCCACTTCCAGTCTGATCACATCCACCTTTTAAAGATTAAAATTGAATTAAAATTGGCCATGAGAATTGCACTGTCTGGACTTTTGTAAACCGACTGTCAGAACAGTTGAAGCAGATAACGAACCCGGGGAATTTACCTGATAAGGCTCTTTGCTGCCATGGAATTACTTTAACTTGATTTTTTAGAAGTAAGGTATTGGGTTTAGAAGTAGACTAGAAATTAATTCTCTAGGCAGTTTTTTTAGGACATAGCATATATTGCCAGAAGAGTCCTATGGGAAACTTGGTATGTCTGCTTTTAAGTCTGCATGTCGTTTTAAAACCATCTACTCCAGTAAGAGGGAGTTTGGATCTCTTACGAAGGTAGTAATTTTATCTGGTGGATTTTAGTGAAATTTCCTGACATCTCAACTACTGTGTTCATATATTCTCAATCTCATCATTCGTAGTTTAGTAGGATTTTCCTAATGCTGCTGCTGAAACTTGAAATTGTGCCTGTTTTTAGAAAGAACTATCCTAGACTTCTCAATTCTACAACAGTAATTCTTAGCAGATACACATATCTAAAAGAAAATAATGAACATGTTGCTATCAGTGCATATAAATGCATATAATAAAATGATGTAGCTATTTACGTGTAATACTTAATACACTTATGTGTAATACTTAATAAAATAAGATAAAATAAAAATACTTAATAAAATATAAATAAAATAAAAATAAAACGCTAACTCTGTTTCTCAGTGCCACTGGTCTTATAAATTAATCCTTGAGAGCTTTTTATTTTATTCCCTCTCTGGTAAGCTGATGAAGTCAAATTGACGTTCAGTGGCATATTCTTACCAAAGCACTTCGTGGACTGAGACATTTTGATTTTTACTGGCATGTGTCCAAAAGCAACCTGAACAATTTATTATACTTGGTTTAATTACGTGAGCTAGTTCATGTTTGCTTACCAGTAAATTTAAATTGTGATGATTGGTTCTATTCTAGAACTTCCATGGAATTGAATGTGTTTGAAAGATTAAATCCTTTTAGACTTAGTCGATGTTACAGAAAGCTAAATTTTGTGTTGCTGTGTTATTTTCTTATTAACCAAACTGTCTCAGCTAATAATGCTTAGAGGCACAGGGGATGATGCTCATGATCTCACTGATATATGTGCACATGTACACACACACACATATATAAACATATATAAACTTAAACATATATATGTTTTTGATTTTGAAATGAGCTGGACTTTATAGTATATCTTCTGTATATTCTTATTGATTTAGTGTTCAGACTGTTTCTGGGCCACCTCGCCTTTTTTTTTTTCTATTAGTATTGCTGTGGATAATTAAGAATAAGATTGGTTTAAAAGTTGTATGCTGCTTTATGATTTATATATTCCTTAATTTGTTTACATCTAGAGAATATATTTGATTGGAATGTTAAGCAGTTGTTTCTTTATTTATCAGCAGAATATTCAACAAAAAATAATGTAAGTATATATAGATGTATTTTAATAGATATTTAAAACCTCATTGTTTATGAAAGAATATGAATAGTATATATTTAAAATGTCTGACCTGAGTAGTTTGGTAAAAATCACAAACTTCCAGAGGGGTGACTACCAAGAAAATATCTCCTTTGGTAGTCTCTGTCTTATTTCTGTTTCTGCAGCTAGTCCTGTGGTCCCTAGAATGAGGTGCATGCAGGGCAGTCCATAAATGTATAAGGAAAACCACTCAGAGCTAGGAAGAGTTGCCACATTTTAAGTTCATTAGCTTTTTTTTCTTGATGTTAAGATGGAGCGGCAGCTTCCAAGCTCCTTACATGCTGTACTGGACACAGAGCTATGTATTTCTCCCTTTAAAATAAAAGGGAAAGAAGTTAAACCTTACTAGTAGTTGTGATAGGGACTGACATTGGCACTCACACCTGGTCCCATAGTCAGGTGGTCAGATGTCCCCTACAACATGCAGATGCTCTGGAGAAGAGGAGGAGTTCTGCAGGCCGGAAGGTTGACCGTACTACATGCACGGTTCATTCATTCACGTTCAGAATTTTGTAAAGTTGTGCAGTATAATCCAGTTAAGGGGGTTTATATTACCTGGTTTTAAATAAACTATTCCTCACAAAATGGAACAGAGGCTTATAAAGATTCCTGCCAAGAAATTACACACTGAAAATCATGCAAATGGTTCAACCACACGTGAGCAACAGGAAAGCAACAGAGCAGATGTGTTTGTTCCTCTTTGGAGCTGTGCACCGTATTAATGGATTAGAAAAAGAGAGCCTAGAAAGATCCAATCAAAGGCTGGCTGAGAAAATTCAACATTGGTCAGGGATACTATTTGAAATGCAAGGGGCACCTGGGTGGCTCAGTGGCTGAGCATCTGCCTTTGCTCAGGCCTTGATCCTGGGGGTCCCGGGATCCAGTCCTGCATCAGGCTCCCCGTAGGGAGTCTGCCTATGTCCCTGCCTCTCTCTGTATCTCGAATAAATAAAATCTTTAAAAACAGGAAAAAGAAATGCAAATTTACATTCCCTACCAGTGATATGTCATCTAATGAAAATACTAAAGTGTACTGTGCACATAATGTGTAAGTAAAATGCATATTTTGGGGGGGTTTGTGCTCAAGATTATTTGTGATTAAAAATCTTTGTGGAGACCATTTCCAATGATAAATCAGAAAGGATATTGTTGAAATATGAGTGTACTAGGAAATGGGGAGCTGGTATTGCTACACAGGTGTAGGACTCTTTAAGCTAAAGTCATCTTTCCACAGCTTTGGAGAAAAGATGACATGATATTTGAGTCAACAAAATCTGTGACCTGTGTTTACAACTCTCATTACCCATGAATATATGTAATCAAAAACTGTAAGAATAACAAATTTTTGAATGTCAATTATTTTAAAATCTGTCTAAATACTTTTATTTTTCTTTAGACGTGAGCTGTTTTGATAGTCTTGCTAAGCCACATATCTAAAATTAGCATCTCTGTCTGTTGAGAAAATATTTTGTTTTGCTTTGGTGTTGTATGGGATTCACCAATTTTGGTACTTAAAAGTAGTCTTTTTTTTTTTTTTAAGATGTTCTTTATTTATTCATGAGAGACACACACACACACACACACACACAGAGGCAGAGACACAGGCAGAAGAAGAAGCAGGCTCCATGCAGGGAGCCTGACGTGGGTCTCCAGGATCATGCATTGGGCTGAAGGCAAGCGCTAAACCGCTGAGCCACCCAAGGGATCCCCAAAAAGTAGTCTTTTTTTAACCGCAAACTAGAGTTTATCAGAAGTTTTGTAATTAAAAGCTACTAAGCTATTAGATTAAAACACTAGTAAAATTATTTATTTGTGATTGAAATTTATCGGTATGGTTTGATTTAGAGCTTTTGTTGCCGATGAGAGTGAGGGTTGAGCTCTTTCTATAGAATCTTGCTAAAACAGAAATCCCCTAAAAGTGTTAACTGAATGATTGTGATAAATGAATTAAAATATGAAGGTGAAATCTATGGAATCAAAATGTGCTTCTGTGTTGTTTTTACCTAAGTCACCCTCCTGTTTGTTATTACTCTGGAGGTAATTTGTAGTTAGAGATATGTCTACTTCTGTATTTTATTTGAACTGTATTCACTTTCAAGGGATGAAAAATTAATCAACTTTATCTTTTGATTGGTTCAATTAGTTAACTGGATTTTAGTACTTCATTTTACCTTTATTTTGAGCATGCTTTTGTGCCAAATATTTGGTTAGGCATAGGATTATTGGGTTAAGTTTTGATCCCTGCCCTTGAGAATCAACAAAATGTTAAAAGGAGCAGATGGAAAAGGCTCTTTGGATGGTAAGAGTAATGACTGTATATGTACATATCATTCTACAAGTCTCAAAATATCCAGATTAATGTGTCACCTTGGCAACAGGCATACCTAAATTATATTTATAATTCTGGTTTAGCCTGGTGTGACTAGTAAGTTAATACAACTTGGAAGTTGACAGATCATTGCTTTGGTGAATGAATAAATGTACATAAAAAATCATTTCACTTTGGCATATCTTTGATTATCTATATTCTTTAGTTTTGATGTTTCTGTTTAATGTTAGAAAGAAGCTTTATGGTGAGGATTTGAACCGTCTTAGAAATAATCTAGTGAATGTAGTCACCACATGCTGAGCAGTTGGCCTCAAAGGCTAATAATCATGGGCGATAGCTTAATAAGAACAGATTTTTGGGATTAATAGTGGTCACAAATGCATTTTCCCTTCATTTTATGTCCCTAATTTTCCAAACAGAACTTGTTTTTTATATGTCAAAATAGTGGCTTAAAAGAATCGACTTCTAGAATGTTCCATAGTAAAACAATGATGTACCTATGATTAACGTAAAGGAAAAAGGTTTAGAAGGTTTCATTTCTGTAGTGAGTCCTTGATAATTTAAAGACCTTGGAACTACGTAAGTATTCTGACCTAATCTGGCGGCAGAGACCTGTATTAACAGTGAGATGGGACAGGAATAGTTGAATAGTTGTCTCAGTTTCCCTGACTCTGTGCAGAGCCCACAGTGAGTTGGAGTGTCAGAAATTTTGTAGGGAAAAGTGATTTAGGAGAATGCTCTCTTCCAGGAATTCTTATCCCTTCTGTTTGTCCCAGGGCCTCAGTCTGGAGCACACAGGGGTCTAAGACCTTGTAGTAAGCATGGAGGGCCCTAAGTAGTGCAGTTGCTTTAACAAAAGCAAGGATTTCCTTTAGGGAAATAATCTTTTGTCCTAGAAAAGTTCAACTTCTTGTATCTATCCGCTTTGTTGTTGTATACGTTAGGATTTTAGCAATTCCCTCAAAAGTTGTATTCATTAGTGTAAGTTAAACTATTTGCCTAGCACTGCTTTTAATTTGAAGTGACAAAGATGCAATTCCTGATGAGTTATCTAATTAATTTTCATTTTAATGTAGGCCCTGAACCAAGTTGTCCTTTGGGACAAGATTGTTCTGCGAGGTGATAATCCAAAGCTGCTGTTGAAAGACATGAAAACAAAATATTTTTTCTTTGACGATGGAAATGGCCTCAAGTGAGCAATTCTTTGTCATCCTTTACATGTAATTAAATGTGCAGGGGAGAGAATGATGTAATGTATTTTTTGTTTTAAAGAAAATGATCAGAGGGTAAAAAGGATATTGAGAGAGAAGATGTACAGATCTGAACTGGAAGATTGGGTAGAAATACACTTTTATAGAAACAGGTCTAAGATGAGCACTCATTTCTCTTGCAGTAAGTGAAATGGCCCAGTCACACTAAGAAGGGCCCACGGCTGCTTCCACTCTGCCGTACGCAGGGGACATGGGCCTGCCCACCTGGAGTAGGACTGCAGTTGGCAAAGGGGCTCTTCTGGAATGTGAGGCGAAGTTGTCATGGAGCCATTTAGGAAATAGCGTGTCCATCTAAGGAGTTGACACTGAGGGTTCCAGCTGTGCTTAACTTCTCTGAACCCCCGTTTCCCTTCATGCCCAGCAAAGGAATTAGAATGAGATTTTAGGTCATTTTGTAGCTCTTAAGCTTTGTGAGTAAACATTGGAAAGGAATTGAGGGGAGAGCCGTTGGAACCAAACTTGTGGTTTCGCAGATGAAAAATGGTGGCCATGAGAGATAGTGATTTGTTCACAGTCTAGGTAATGATAGAATTAGATTTCAAATCATCGCCTTCTGATGAGTAGGTCAGATCTCTTCATATATTCTCTGTGTTTTACTCATTTAAGCTTTTTGGCCGATAACTCTAAGCACTGTAACTCAGTGAGTTTAGATAGGTCATCATGGGGTGCCTGCAGAGATCATGCTGGTTTTCCAGCGTTGTTCCTGGGTTTTAGAAGGTTTGGGAGGACTGGTTTTAGAGTATTTGAACCCCAGTGCTTGAGTTAAAATGTTTTTAAGCAATTAAAAATGTTTCCGCCGAAATCTAATAAAAATGTTTATTATATCTTTTTATAGGGGAAACAGGAACGTCACTTTAACTCTATCTTGGAACGTTGTACCAAATGCTGGAATTCTACCTCTTGTGACAGGATCAGGTCACGTATCTGTCCCATTTCCAGATACATATGAAATAACGAAGAGTTATTAAATTATTCTGAATTTGAAACAACATATTTTTATACTTAATGAATCATATCTTGTTTTTCTCTTTCCTTGCATCTTCATTTGTTTTGTTTTGTTTTGTTTGGTATAAGAACTAATTATCAAAAGGCATATTTGAAGGGAAAGGCTAATGTGCTACGTAAACCTGATTTTACAAACAGAACACACACAGAAGGGTCACCAGAGGGGAGTATTATAAAAATAAGACAACTACATAATAAAGCTTTGTAAAAAAAAAATATATGAGGTATTCCCTGTATGTCCATGATTCTTTATGGAATATAAAGTGAGCATGAAGAGTAGTTAGAACTTTTAGGTGCCTGTGGAGTTCTAAGAGCCGTATTTTATGCCTTGCATTCATCAGATGTGATTCAGAAGTGGACATTCTCTTTTAGGGTTTGTCTCATTACTGGAAAAATTTAAATGACACCTGGTTTATAAAATAGCCAAAAGTGATGGAATTTTATTCCATTTGTCTTAGGAATGCCCCATAATGCTTGTTTTTCTTACAGGGGACTAGCAACTTTCTCCACTTAAAGACTAAATACCTCTTTATATGCTGTAAATCATTCTAACTCATTTTAAAGTCTCGTAAGTCAACCAAATATGTGTGTCTCAGTGCTTTCTCTAAAAATGCTCCTTTGTATTATATCTTTGTGTGAATTTTTAGCATTGCCATTGAAAGTTGAAAATGTTTGCATGGTTTACCTTCTGAGTTATATTTGTTCTCGTGAGCATGCCTTGTGCCACTGAGTGGTAATTATTTAAAATTTTCTGTAGGTCCACATTTTAATAATTACTGGGGTAATAATAGTATTTGTCGGTGCGCTTTTCCACCTACAAGCACTCTCCTATATTTTACTGTGTGTTATCCTCGATAATATAATGAGGTAAGTAGCACAAATGTTAGCTCTTGGCAGATGAAGAAACTGAAACCTGGAAGTTTATTGAATTGCTTTGAGATTGCATAGCTACCAAGAAAGGGAGTTAAAACTTGACTCAGATTAATTCTCTTAAGCCTGTCCTTTCTCCTGTAGCTCAGATTACAGACTAATCAAAATTCACTTAGAGTTTTCATAATTTTTTTTTTATGTTACCCTGGACACCCTCAAGCTGCCAAAAACTTTTGTAGAGATAATATCTCATTTCATTCGCTGCATAAATTTTACATATGTTAAAAGTAGAAGAACCCAAATATATACAGAAATGACTTAGAGATTAAATGCAGAATAATACACGGTTGAATATATGCTCATATTTAAAATGATTTTTTTCTGCAGTAAGCAAATAACCCTCAAGGAAGCAACTACAGATCAATTACCCTTAAAAGCAAGACCAAACACTGTAGTTACACTATCAGCAGTAACCAAAAAGGGCTAATGTTTTCTAAGAGTAGGTTTAAGCTAACAGTTGTTGTATTTACCTCATAGGAAATGCATCACCATTTTATTACGTTGGTTTTAACGGCTTTTGTGTGTGAGAGCATGTGTTCCTGTCAAAGGTCAGAGCTGTCCTATCATGAATACTGGACTGGGTGTGGCTCCCAGCACTTTCATTAAACTGTTCAGGGTCTCAGTTTCTTTATCTGTAAAATGCCAGAGTTGGACTCATTGACTTAAACCACACAAGTCTATAAGTGGTGTCTGTTTGCGAGAGAGATTGAACAGATGAGCCCCTTAGTGGCCTGAAGACAAGATGACCGAAAGACCAACATAACTGTTCGTGCCGACTTGACTTAGTTCCTGTTAGATTTTATACCCAGAAAACTTAACCTTGTACAGTTTGTACAAATATTCCACATGGAAACTTAGTCTCTGTAGATGTCAAAGCTGCAAAATGGGGTATGTTCACTCAGGAGGGCGAGCCCAGTAGACCTGCAGGCCTTGTCAGGTGCAGGTGCTGGCGTAGGAGCGCCTTATACCTCTGTGTGGTGAGTGGGTCTCTCAGTTTGCGAGTGGTGAGTGTTGAAATTTACTTGAGTTATAGTTTATTTGACCAGCCCACCTGCTCTTTTTTTGGAGTTTGGTGAGGAAGAGGAGCAGAAAGGCCCAACCAGCACAATGGTTAAATAATTTTTTGTTTTTACTCAACTATGGGAAACCGCTCAGGACATGAATGCTCCAACAGAGGAAGAAGAAACCTCTGTCTCAGGAACTCCTCTGTGGGTGCGCGCAGCTTTGTTGGTTGACCATGATTCCACCATCTGTGAAAACAGATGACCTTGTGTCCAGTTTGATGAGCGTAGCATCTACCTTAGTGTCAGTGTTTTCAAGAAGTCTCACAAAGTCTCCATATAGACCCCAGGCTTGAGACTTAAACCTAAGTATTACTAGAAATGCCTGAGCCAGAGGATACCGGGGAGGGGGGAACAATTGCAGAATGCTTATCTAAAATACTTAGGGTGAGAAGTGAACTAATTGTAAATGTGCTCACATACTCCTTTTCTGTAGCAGGTTAACCTTAGTGGACAAGCAGCTCTGTTCTGTTTATTTTCCCCCGATTGATGAGATTCGGTTTCTTTGTGCTTAAAGGAAAATAATAGAAAACTTGAGAAAGTTCTTAAGGGTGTAAAGGAAGGTGGGTTATTTCAAATTTCCTTTTTTGGAGTTGTTTTACCGTCCTTGGGTGGGTCTGGCCAGCTTGGTAATAGCGCTGAGGTGGGCTGTATGGTTACAATGGACATTTTTTTTCACTATTCTACGTAAAGCTTAGTGTGACCTAAAGCTTTGGATCTCTGAGGTGTTGGTTATTGGAGGTGCTATTTTATAATACTTTGAATCTGACATGAAATGAGTGTAGAGAGAAAAACCATAAGCTGTGAACTTTGACCGTACACAACACCTGCTCCTTTCAGAAGCTTTTCCTCTTAGAGAGCCTGTGTACATCATGTGTGACTGCCAGCAGTTTAAAGAGATGTTTCAAAAAGTTGTTGCACCTTTTGATGCAACTTGGGAAATTGTTTACTTCACAAATAACAGATTGATTAAAAAAAATTCATGAAAATACTGAAGACATGTTTGAGGATTTTCTTAATTGCAATAAACAGCATTTTTTCTAAAGAAAATGAATTTTGTTTACGAGTAAAAGGATGCATTTTAAAAGACTTTTGGATTTACGCTTTTTATGTGAAGCTGCTGAACTAAAAGAAAATGGATGAAACTAAGTCTAGTAAACTTTTTTCTTTCCTTTTTTTTTTTTTTCCTTTCTGTGGGTGGGGTGGGGGAAGGTTATTTACACCTAAACTATCTCCTCCGGTGTATGCTCCTATACTAGACTGTAAGCTCTTTGAGGGCAGTCTCGTCAGATCTTTGTATCTTCCCCAGCGCCTAGCATAGTGCCTTGCACGCAATAGGCGCCTAATAAATACTGATGACGAATGAAGTCCTTGTCTGTATAATGCGGCCTGACCACAGGGGTTGCTCTGCAGTTTTAACACTCTTCTTCCTTTGTGAGCACTGCCCTTTTCGCTGTTGAGCTCCTGGTGACGGTCTATCCGACTTCTCTCCCCCATAGCCCACTGGGGTTGCTCCATCCTGTCAGGTGCTGCCTCTCTCCCATTCCTGGGAAAACAGTCCCAGCTTTTGGTCATGAGTAGAGCCACGGGATCGTGCCTGGAGGAGAAGATGGATATCTCAAGTGTTCACCTTAACACAAGAACTCCACAATGTAGACTTGACTTAAAAACCTCAAGGAGCATGGTTCGCTCATGAAGAAATGGGTGAGGACACAGCCACGTCCACCTAAGAGTCCCGGGTGCCCAGCCTCTGCAGGTGTGGGCCCCGGCCGGCTGCACTACATCCACAGACTCCTGGGAGTTCCACTTTTCAGCCCAACTCAAGACAACCAAGACAGTAGAAATGTTCCCTCAAGGGTAGAAAATCAGCTGAGTTTAGAGGGTACAGTTTTTTTATTTGACCTGAGTATGTTATCTGGGATGACATAAGAGGTCAGCTGGATTTTGTCTGTTTCCTCCAACTCTGTCTGAACTTTAATCTTTAGACATTTGCCCCTGTGCTCTTTTATTTTCCTATTCCCCAGATGATAGGTTAAAGCAGGAATTAGGGGCTCAGCAAACTTGCCTGGTTTCATGAGTTACGCAAAGAAAATGACCACTTGCGTGGGTGCACCCTGGTGTACCTGAAGAGCCCCCAGGCGTGAAGTCACTGGGCCCTTCTTTCCCATGAGAGCAAAGAGGCCTCTCCCCCTTGGAATATGTGTAGTGGATACACCTCCCACTGCTGTGTCTGCTGAGTAGAGTTGGAAATAGGGTCTGGGAGGAGTAATAAAGGACCTGAGACGAAGCCTCTGCTCCTTCTGAAGGCTCCCACTCCGTGCCCTCCTCCCCTAGGAGGCCTGGAAGTGCTGTAACCTACCTGGGAAAGGACGGGAGTGCAAAGCACCCGAGAGAAGTTGATGGCAGTGAGTCCAGAGGAGGATCCTACGATGTCCTGAGGGATCCGAAGCAAGGTCTTGTGCTCAGGGGAACTAGATCCCGTTAGAAGACGCCCCCAAGTTATGCGGGTTTGAGAAGTTTTAGGGCTTGTACCATTGCTGCAGCTTCTGTCACTACTTTTAAGACTCCCCTAACTGTTGGGGCGCCGGGGTGGCTCAGTCGGTTGAGCGTCTGCCTTGGGCTCAGGTCATGATCCCAGGGCCCTGAAATGGAGCCCTGCCTCCGGCTCCCTCCTCGGGGGAAGTCTGCTTCTCCCTCTCCCTCTGCCCCTTGCTCCTCCCTCTGTACGCTGGCTCTCTTGCTCTCCTTCAAATACATACGTAAATAAAATCTTTTAAAAAAAATGACTCCCTCACTGTTGCACTACTCCGTATGCAGAGACAAGCAGGGACTATGATGCTGAGTGGGAAGCCTGCTCACCTGCTATTAAAAGTTCACAAATGCTATTCTGTTGGGAGAGGTTGATGACTACGTGATCGTTGCTCCCAGCTCAGCGTCAAGAACTCTATATTCAGGTAACACCAGCTGTTGTAATAGAGAAACATCCAAATTTGAGTAGCTCAATGAAAATAAGAGTTCATTTCTTGCACCTGCGAGGAGCCAGGTGGTGGTCCTGCAGCTTTCCGTGTGGTGTGACTGGAGGACCCAGGTGCATCTCATCCCAGGACTGCCATCCCTGGGTGCGCAGCCCTTCTACCTGGCTGGTCAGGGTTGGGAAAAGTGGAGAAATCTTACCTGCTTAGTTAGCTTGGCCCAGAGGTGACACATAACCACCAAGTTCTAGATCCTGAGGTGAGAACTAATTGCAGGACCACGTGTAGTGGGAAAGAGTGTTCTCTTGGGGGGGGGGGGGGTCACTTATCAGAAACAACCGTGAGGGGCACCTGGGTGGCTCAGTGGTTGAGGGTCTGCCTTTGGCTCAGGGTGTGATCCTGGGGTCCCAGGATCGAGTCCCATGTCTGGCTCCCTGCTTCTCCCTCTGCCTGTGTCTCTGCCTCTCTCTCTCTGTGTCTTTCATTAATAAATAAAAAAATAAATATTAAATAAAACAAAACAGCAACTATGAGCTGGGCAAGGAGCATAAATCTTGCAGAGCTAGTTTTCCATCCCATTTTGCTTATGCTCCCCAGTGTGGCCTGACTCATGCCCTGCTTGATTCCACACTGGGAAGAACCCATTCATTCTTCTGAACATTTTATATATATTTTTTTGCCTATCTTGCCATGTGTCTAAGCATTCAGGATTTTCTGAAGGTGAGCGTATTAGGTTTTAAGCGTTAGGATTCAAAACACCTTACCAGGCCTTAGAGTTACTTGACAAATCTAATCTATGGAGTATTCAGAGCAATTTTTACTTTTTAAGTTTCAGTGAAGGAGAGCCCTGTTCACATGGATTTCCTTTTCTCCCCCTGGTTGCTGCTGTTTGTATCACTTGATGTCCTTTGAATACGCAAAAGATCTCCCAGTGAACGCTGCTCCAAGCTCTTGCCCGCCTGGGATCCAGTGTTGTCCATGCCATTTGGACCTGGAAGAGACATCTGGGAGTCAGGTGGTTTTAACGAGTTGAGAGCCTCGAAGCTGCTGGGATGCCGTAGCTTCCCCACAAGGAGCACAAGCAGGGTTTGCTTCACTGGAAGCGCATCACAGGAGAACGCGCACACAACTCGGCCCCCTCGACTGCCTTGCTGGTCCTCCAACTCCCCAAGCAGCTTCCTGTTGCAGGGTCACATTCTCCTTTATTCCTCTGCCTGGATTATTTCCTCTGTTACTCTCCAGTCCCTAGATCTTTCTGATACACAATCCCATCGGCGCCCCTGACTACCCTCTTGAACGTTATACTCTTGTTCTTCGTTGCCCTTTTACTTGGCAGCATCATTACTGATCGCTCTCGTGGCCCCCCCCCCCGATGGGTATATACACACTTATATACAAGTGTCCATATACGACAGATGGGGGGGTGGTTCTGTTTGTTTTGTTTTATCCATATCTCCACATAATGGGACTTGAATACATGTTTATTGGATGAATTCATGTAAAGCCAGAAAATGAGTCTGATGGGTAACTTCGTTACTCGCTTACACAGGTACCTCCTAGTAGTGTTGCTCGATGATAATGCTTAATATTAAATAATGGAAGATAGGATAGGGGTCGGGAGTAACTTACATTTGAAACGGTTGGGCAGAGGACAAATTCTTAGAAGTTTATAAAATCTTTTGCCTGTCTTACATTTCCAGTTGGAGAAAAGGATCACAGAAAAGTGCACAAAATATTTGTATATAGTCCAATGAATAATCACACAGTGTGCGCCTCTGTAACCACTACCCCAAGCCGCCCTCCCCTACCTCTTCTGGATCACAACTCTCTCCACTGCCTTCATTTTTGTGTCCTTTTCTCGCTTTCCTTGAAAATTCTCCCACTTGTGTTGCATCATATGAGCAGCAGCATTATGAGCAGTTCCGCTGTCAGCAACAGCAGGAGCTCAGTGGCTAACAAAGCCAAACCTGTATTTCTCGTATTGATGAGGGTTTGTGGTTTGGCCTAGGATATACTCCTCATGTGCCTTCCTTCCAGAATCCAAATTAAAAAGAACACTTCCTTTTGAAACAGCCAAGAGCAGAACAGGGAGAAATGCTCAATGCCTCTTGGAGCCTCCGATTGAATGTGACAAGCATCGTGTCTACTCATTTAAATGGCTCAAGAGTGGCACATGGCAAAGCTTTTGACCCAAACTCAAAAGGGCGAAATGTCAATTCAATAAGGAAATAGTGCAAGTCTCGTGTACTTCATGATCCTCTTATGGGGAAGAGGGAGGGAGTTCTTGGGAGTAATGACATAATTTATCGCACATCCCTAAGCAATATAGTTTAGTTTTGCTTGGTTATGAACATAAGTGAATCTTACCAAAGCAAGTTTTTGTGTCTTGCTGCTTTGGCTCGGCAGTAAATTTGAGAGATTCATGAGTGTTTTTGTGGGAAGCTATAGTTTATGCATTTTCGTTGTGTAGTGATAATTATAATACAGTAATACATGACAATCCATAGTCTGCAGAATTTCTTTATGTGTTCTACTGTTGATGGACGGTTTACTGTGAGTATTCTTACACAGGTGGCCTAGTGGGTATGTCTGTGTTTTTCCAGGAGAGACATGTCCAAAGATTTTTGCTTGCATAACATGTAAAAGATTTTTTTTGGGGGGGGGGGGGAAGACGAGAATGGTAAATATTATTAGACAACTAGAATTTCTCATCTTGTTAAAATAATCTAAAGGATGTAATTTTGACATAAATATTAACATTTTTAAGTATAAGGTTTCACATTAAGGAATGTATCTAAATGTGTCAAGTATAGGAATAGAAAGACCCTAATGATTGATAGTCATAACCGTTTGTTATCTAATGAACAAATCCTTCCTTAATATTAAAAATGTTATCATTCTTTTTTTCTTCTTAAAATATTTACATTCCTTTTCCCCAGTAAAATGTGTCCTACTGGGTATTAGTACAGATACCTATTTTCAAAAGTCTTTTACTGGTAACTCTACCACACTTCTATGCAGTCAAATATGTGCATAAAATTTTTCTGGAAAACTCATCTTCTGCGGGGCTGAGTTACCAGCTTTTTTAAAATTATTTTTTAAAGATTTTATTTATTTATTCATGAGAGACAGAGAGAGGCAGAGACACAGGCAGAGGGAGATTTAGTCTCCCTACAGGGAGCCTGATGCAGGACTGGATCCCAGGACCCCGGGATCATGCCCTGAGTCCAAGGCAGATAGATGCTCAACCGCTGAGCCACCCAGGCGTCCCAAGGGTTACCAGCTTTGAAGCCAGAGATATCTGGGTGTGGATTCTGGTTCTGTCACCTTCTAGGTATGTGAACTTGGGTAAGTTACAGTCACTTTTTTTTAAGATTTTATTTATTCATGAAAGACACAGAGAGGCAGAGACATAGGCAGAGAGAGAAGCAGGCTCCTCCCCATCAGGGAGCCTGATGTGGGACTCGATCCCTGAACTGGGATCACACCCTGAGCCAAAGGCATACACTGAACTGCTGAGCCACCCAGGTGTCCCTACAGTCACTTTCATAACAGACTGGCCTGCCCCCACATCATGTCTGATGTTGACTGAGTTGTATGTACTGGCATTAGTATGCATGTTTTGCACATATTCAACTCCCTGCTAAATGAGCTCATAACAACTCTAAGAGGGAGATGCTATCATCCTTCGCATTGTAAGGAGAAGGAAATGAGATAGATGAGCAACTTGCCCGAGATCATGAGGGTGTTTAGTGATAAAGCCAATACTCAAACCCTGCATCTGCGCCAGAGCTTGAATGCTCCTTCATACAGGCTGTGCTGTGTCCTCAGAAACACGGGAATGATCATAGCTTTCTTTCAGAATTGCTGTGAGGAAAGACCTGTGGGGAAAGGACCTTCTAGCACTCTTGGCATATAGCAGGTTTTCATTATTTCTATGAAATGTCAGGCATGTGGCTGAGTTAAGGGAACAGAGCTGAATCCTTAGAGGCTTTAAAGTGTCTCAGCAAAGAGACTTTTTTTTTTCTCTTACATATAATTATAGAACAAGTTAGGTAGTTATTTCACTAAATGCAAATCGGTGAGTCTGCACCCATGTTTTCTAGTAAAAAATGGAAAAAGACCACTTTCTTAGCTCAGTCAACTTATTAATGACCATGAAAAGTATGGAAAAACTTGCCCTTACTATAACCACCTGAAATAAACAGAACCAGGAAAAAAAAAAAAAAAAAAAAAAAAAAGATCAAGACATAAAACTTTGGCTGGAAGTGGGTATGCAAGACAAAATGCACCAGTCAGTGAAGGAGATGATTTTCTTCTGGCCCTTGCGATTGTGAGAACATTTATTTCTGCAGAAAATTGTCTCGAGGAAAAGGAAGAAGGCTAGGAGAGTTAGAGAGGTAAGCAAGGAAGTCATTAGGAAGCTGGAAGCCTTTAGTTCTTGGAATGTGTGGGGAGGTGATCCCTTGAAGTTGCTGCTCCTCAGAACTTCAAAAGTAGTGAGATTTCTTTATTTTTACTTCTTCCTCTTCCTCTTTTTATTTTTATTTTATTTTTTTTATTTTGAGATAGAGAGCACGAGTGGCAGGGAGAGAGAATCTCAAGCCAACTGTGCTAAGTGCAGAGCCCAGTGTAGGGCTTGGTCTTACCACGGTGGGATCATGACCTGAGCCAACACCAAGAGTTGACTGCTTACCCTACTGAGCCACCCAGGAGCCCCGGTAGTGAGATTTCTTAACCACTGCTTCCTTCTGGGAGCACAGGACTCAGAAAGTCCCACACTGTCCTTGGTATTAGGATTGCAGAGGAAACTCAGAATCCTCCAACACCACGGGTTGTCATCCAGGAGGTGCCGTGGTCACCCTAACACGTCAGAAACCTCATCAGGAAACTAAGAGATGAGGAGCCTGAAGCACATCTATGTCATGTGAATTCTGATTTACAACCCAAAATCGATAGTTCACAAACCACCGGCTCTTCACACTTGATTGTATCACATCAATAAATTCAATCGAACCAATTTTCCATCAAGTTCTAAATATTTATTTGCACAACCTTATTAAAACCCTCCATAATCTTTCTGACGGTGAAACAAAGCTATAACTGCTACAGGTTGTAAAAGCTTCCCGGTGCTCATCCTTAGCAATTAGCAAATCAGTGGTGGGGCACCGGGGTGGCTCGGTTGGTTAAGTCACCAACTCTTGATTTCAGCTCAGTCATGACCTCAGGGTCATGAGATCGAGCTCCCCTTGAGCTCTGCATGGGGTTTGGAGCCTGCTTAAGATTCTCTGTCACTTCCTCTCTCACCGCCCCCCTCCTCCGTCTCTAAAAAAAGAAAAAGAAAAAGAATCAGTAGATTTTTTTTTTTTATCCTCATCCAGGAGGATTTTTGTCGCCCACCCAGCAACCTTGATTCTGAAGCAGAGGCTCCAACTTCTGCAGCATCAGAATGTCAGTGGCGGCCCAGCGCTATGTCATTACCTTGACATCCTGACCCTGACGTCATAACACTGATGTCATGATGCTGACATCACTTTCCTCCCTCACCTCAGGTAGGTATTTTATCTCACAAGGGGGATGAGGACAGTAAAATAAGACGTTGCAGTGGGAGAGAGAGAGAGGGCGAGAGAGAGCGAGAGCGTGCACACATTCACAGTTATTATGGTGTAGTTATAATTGTTCTATTATTAGTGATCCTTGTTAGGCTTTTACGGTGCCTAGTAGATAAATCACACTTCTTAGTTCCTATGTATCAGGAAAACTAGTATATTCAGGGTTCGGTGCTAGCACAAGAAGTCCCACGTATGCACCCTCGCCCAGTTTTGCCTCAGGGTAACACCTTACGGGGCTGTCAGCAGAAGAAATGCAGGCCCTACAAGCTTGACAAAGTCTCATAGAAAGAGACCAATGCATCCAGTGCATTGCTGTTTCACTGAACTGTTTAGTGAGATGGCACCCGAGAAGAATTTTCTAGATAAATGAAATATTTTTATTCACTGTAACCTCTAAAGTCACTGCACAGGGAAGTAATTTTCACTGATAGAGTTTTCCAAGTTTTTATTTATTTATTTATGTATTTATTTATTTATGTATTTATTTATTTATTTATTTAGGATTTCATCTATTTGGTGCAGAGAAAGTGAGAACAAGCAGGGGGGAGAGGGTATAGTTTTCCAAGTTTCTTAATTTTTTTTTTTTTAAGATTCTATTCTTTCATTTTTTTGGTGCAGAGAAAGTGAGAACAAGCAGGGAGGAGAGGGTATACTTTTCCAAGTTTCTTAATTTTTTTTATTTTTATTTTTTTTTATTTACGATAGTCACAGAGAGAGAGAGAGAGAGAGAGGCAGAGACACAGGCAGAGGGAGAAGCAGGCTCCATGCAGGGAGCACGACGCGGGATTCGATCCCGGGTCTCCAGGTCTCCTGTGCCTGGGCCACAGGCAGGCGCCAAACCGCTGCGCCACCCAGGGATCCCAGTTTCTTAATTTTTTAAAAAAGATTTTATTCATTTATTTGGTACAGAGAGCGTGAGAACAAGCAGGGGGGAGAGGGTATAGTTTTCCAAGTTTCTTAATTTTTTTTCTAAGATTCTGTTCATTCATTTGGAGCAGAGCGAGCACAGCGGGGAGGAGAGGGAGGACTCCCAGCCGAGCGGGGAGCCCGACGTGGGGCGGGAGCCCAGAGCCCGGGATCACCACCCAGCGGGAGGCAGCCGCCCGCGCAGTCGCCCAGCGCCCGAGTCTCGGGATCCGGGAAGGTCTCCTCTACGGGGAAACGCAGTGACGTTACAGGGTCTCTCGGGGCCTCGGGGCGCTGTGCTCCGCGCAGACCCCACCCTCAGGCGCCCCGGTTCACCTGAGCCTCGGACGCTTCTGGGCCGGCGCGGCCCTTGCACATTCCTGGAGCTCCGGCGCCCCCTGGCGACGCGCTCGGGGACCGCACGGAGCGGCCGCAGGCTCCCAGCTTCCAACCCGAGGCGCTGAAGTCACCCAAGACCGCGCACCTGTCAGTTCACGGTCTTACCTCGCATAGAAATTGCTAAAATCTGGGGTGGCTCAGCGGCTTAGCGCCTGCCATTGGCTCAGGTCATGACCCCGGGGTCCTGGGATCGAGCCCCACGTCGGGCTCCCTGCACGGAGCCTGCTTCTCCCTCTGCCTGTGTCTCTGCCCCCCTCTCTCTCTCTGTGTGTCTCTCATGAATAAATAAAGAAATAAAATCTTTTTTTAAAAAAAAGAAATTGCTAAAATCTTTCCAGAGTGTTGAGGTAAGAGAATGTCTAAGCTCATGAACTGAGAGGAGCCTCAAGAACCAGTGTCTTGGAAAAACAGGGCACGTCTGTCCTGAGAGGTACTTGCAGAGTTAGATCTGTCTTATCACATGGGTGTCCCTGCTGCCAGTAAATGCCCCCCCTTCCCTGAAAGGAGGCGGGTGCCCGGTGGCCCAGTCGGGTAAGGTCGACTCTGGGTTTCAGCTCAGGTCACGGTCTCAAGTGGTGGGATTGAGCTCCCCATCCGGGTCTGCACTGACTGTGGAGCCTGATGAAGGTTCCTTCTCTCCCCCTGCCCCTCCCTGGCCCTAAGAAAACCAAGGACAAAAATAAGAGGTCATCGAAAATTCTATGAAAAGCAAACCCACTAACGGTATGAAGTTCTGGGCAATCTGAACGACCCTGTGGCCCTACAGTAGAGAGCGTGCAAGCATTTCGCCTTCATCCTTTTCAGGTTCTTATGTTTTAGAGATAATCTCGTTTGAATAGCATAAAGACAGGTTTTATTTATTTTATTTTCTTTTAAAGATTTTATTTATTTATTCATGCGAGACACGAGAGAGAGAGAGACAAGCAGGCTCCATGCAGGGAGCCCAACGTGGGACTCGATCCCAGGACTCCAGGATCATGCCCTGGGCTGAAGGCAGGAGCTCAACCACTAAGCTACCCAGGCTTTTAATAATCCAGTCTCAACATCTGTATCTTTTCATTCATGGTTAAAGGAATGCCAATTTATTTGAACTTATTCTCTCTTCTCTGTACGTGGCATATGATCTCTGCTTATTTTCTACTGTTATCTTTTTTCCCCTCTTTTTTTTTTAAGATTTTATTTATTTATTCATGAGACATACAGAGAGAGAGAGAGAGAGAGAGAGAGAGAGGCAGAGACACAGGCAGAGGGAGAAGTAGGCTCCATGTCAGGAGCCTGATGTGGGACTCGATCCCGGGTCTTCAGGATCACGTCCTCGGCTGCAGGCAGACACTCAACCACTGAGCCACCTGGGCTGCCCTCGTTTTATTTTCAAACGATTGAGCCCTTTAGTTGTATTTGATTTTTAGTTAAAACATTTAGTGTACCACACCCGGTGCTCATTTTATTTAATTTTTAATTCATTGATTTTTAAAAAGTCACGGAAACCGTGAAATGTTACCAAGCGCATGTAACAAATTCTTCATGATACTTTTTTTTTTTTTTCATGATACTTAAATGAACACTGAGGCATGTAAAGTCTAAAGAAATGTGAGCTCGGTGAGCACCGGGAGGTTTGTCTCCGTCCATTGCTGCATTCCCGGCCTCTGGTAGAGCTGGCAGGTGTGTGCGGGCCCATGAACACTAGCCACATTCACCTGCTTGGGGCCTACATGCAACCGCTGTCCATCCTATTTCTTTTGAATTTAATAACATAAATGTGATATCACTCTGACGTCATCACTACAAACAGCTTTGTTCGGATTTACTGACATAGTTACCAATTTCTCCACTGACCATCACTTCGTGCCTTTCCCATCATTCTGAAGTCGGTCTGTTCAACGTTCTTTTTGATAAAGGGCTGATGTTGGCAACGCTCGCTCTTAGTTTTTATTCATCAAAAAAATACGTTGTTTTTTTCTGTGTGGTTGAAAAGTGCTGCAGGGTGATTGGTTCCAGGCTGACTGTTATTTTCTCCCAACACGGTAAAGATTATTTGCCATAGGCTGAATTCTTACGTTGGAATCCCAGCCCCCAGGTGACGGTGTTCGGTGGGGCCTGCAGGTGAGTAGGTCACGAGGCCAGAGTCCTGTGAATGAGATGGGTGCCCCCGTGACCCCACTGCCACGTGAGGTTGCTACCTGCAAGGGGGCCCCGATCTCAGACTTCCAGCCTCCAGAACTCTGAGAAATAAATCCTCTGTATTTGTAAGACATCCAGTCTGTGGTGTTTTCTGGAAGTGACCCTAACACCCTAAGCTAAGTATTTCTCTACCTTCCGCCTTGTCTTTTAGCTTCTGAGACTATATCTGCTGGTCTAATCATTTTATCTTTTTTAAAAGATATTTATTCATTTATTTATTGGAGAGAGTGAGAGAGAGAGGGAGAGCACAGAGGGAGAGAGAAAGGGAGAAGCAGGCTCCACGTTGAGCACAGAGCCGGATGCGGGGCTCGATCCCAGGACCCGGAGATCACGACCTGAGCTGAAATCAAGAGTCCTGTCCGATTTCTTTAAGTGAACCTCCCAGGTACTCCTTCCAGGACCCTTTTAAAACTCTCTTGGTCCTTGTTCATTTATTTAATTCCATCTCTTATTTATAAATATTCTGTACATTGTTATTTTACATTTTTTGAGTCTGAAAAGTAATATCTGGAGACTAATTTGTTTTTCCGTTGACCCTCACTCATGGTATTTCCTTCCTTGTATGTTGGTGGTCTGCTTCCTTTTGTTTTGTTTTCAGTTTCTGGTTGGACTTACTCTGTAAAGACACTGAACACCTCAGTTGGTGACCCTCCCCCCCCAGCTGGGATTAGTATTTCCGTCTGCCTGGACTGTGCTTGCTGTTCTGACCCGGGGCCTTCTAAGGTGTGTTCAAGGCTTGTGGCTTAACGCAGGAGTTCCAGGTTTTCTCCCTTCCCCTTTCTGGGGGCCCAGGGCTCAGCCTCTAGATTCCAACTTTGTTTTTTATTCCTTAAAGATTTTATTTATTTATTTGAGAGAAAGCAAGCACGAGGTGGGGGGAGAGGGGGAACAGAGGGAGAGAGAGAAACAGGCTCCCCACTGAGCAGGGAACCCAACACGGGGCTCGATCCCAGGACCCTGGGATCATGACCTGAGCCGAAGGCAGACGCTCAACCGACTGAGCCACTCAGGCGCCCCTGGAGCTATCTTATATTTTCTTACGGGCTAGGAATGCATTAAACTTGCATTTGTTTCACTTTATCTAGGATGCAGCTGTACTGCCACAGGAGAGCCTCTGCGAGTACCTGGTTCAACGTGATGGGAAATAAAAGACATGCAGGTATCTCTTTGCTGGAGCAGAAATGCAGCCCTTGGCAACTTCTATGGAGCCATTGATCTGGGAAATGCATTTTTTCCCTCTTTCTCTTTTTCCCAATAAGCAGAGAATGCCAGAAGTTTGTTTTTACACTACAGTGAGTTTTACTCTCTTGCCTCAGGGCATCAGTGTTTTTTGTCTCCCCTCTGCTATAATTTGGTCAGCAGGGAGTCTGCTCTCCCACTATCTTACGAAATGGATAATACTGAGTTAGTACTTTGGTGACATTATGTTGCTAGAATTGTGTGAGCCAGATAGCCTCTTCATACACATGCATATCAGAGGGGGCCAGCTTTCTCCCCACCGATTTCTGGGACCTGCCACTATGGTGAGGTGTCCCGGGATTCAGAAGTCTGGGTCATGATGATACCTCTGCCTTTAAGGTGAAAGGCAAGTGGCAGCCCCTTGGACCCACTAC
The DNA here is from genome assembly GCF_003254725.2 of Canis lupus dingo. Classification (NCBI taxonomy): domain Eukaryota; kingdom Metazoa; phylum Chordata; class Mammalia; order Carnivora; family Canidae; genus Canis; species Canis lupus. The sequence goes on along the minus strand of NC_064258.1, from coordinate 54,302,063 downwards.
CGCTGTGAAAGCAACCTTTCTTCTTGGACACGTTTGGTTTAGGAGGCAGCATACACCATATTTAGGTGCTGCTCCCATCTAAATACTCAATAGACCAATAAGTCAAAGGTTGAAAGCCTTGAATGTGGCCCAGGAATAAAAGAAGATCCTTCAGTTTGCTCAGTTTGCTGTGCAAGCAGTTCTGCCAACATCCTGCTGGATGCAGTGATGCTGTAGGGTCCGCCTCCGGTTGGAGTACTGTCTGGAGCCCGTGGTGGGCTCTGGTAGGTGAATCGGGGTGAATGCCACCCCCCCCCCGGGTTTTGGAGCAAAACTACTCTCTCTTCAGAGAGTAAATATTCTTTTGAGAATAATTCTTGGCTTACCATCGGGTTTTGAAATACTAGGCAACTCTGAGATTTGCGAGGCACATCATAAAATAAGTTTTTTTTTGTGATCCTCTAACTTTTCAAATCATTACGGTTCTCCAACATTAAACTGAAGGGATTATATGGGATCAGAAAAGCCCTGAATGAACTAATAAACTCATTGCCATTCATCCCTTCCTCAATCCATGTCTGTGACCTAATATTGAGTTATCCGTGGGAAAAAAAATTGAACTTCGTTCATAGATGGCGTTACGTGACATTGTGGCATTAGTCAGGAGGGATAGGCTTGTAGTATCATAGTACTTGGAGATGGCCTTCAGGGAGGAGGACATCTCAGTGACCTGATGTTTAAGTAGTGTGTCTCCTGATCCCCTCTCCTTGGACAGAAAATGCAAGAGGTATGGATCTACACCAATCCTGGGGGACCTGCTTACGGTTTGGTTGGCTAATCAGCATGTGGAAGAAGTAAAATTGGAAAACAGATGACAAGTAAGCTTGGGGAAGGCCATGGGGAAGGACACCCAGGAATGTGCAGAGGATGTGGAAACATCAGTGACTCAAGAACATGCTCGCCGAAGGGCTCTCAGTGAAGACGTGAGCAAGTGTGAAGGATGACTTGTCCTATAGATGCTCGTTCTGTCTGTCTTCACCTTCTCCTGTTCTTGTTCAATGGGTTCAGGACAAAGTGGCCACGTTAGCAAGGATGCTGGTTTTGCAGGGGTTCAACCTCAAAGATCCCTTGTGCTTGCCAAACGAGAGGCGGCTACTACCACCGTGTATTACTCAGAGCGCCAGTAGCGTTGACCCAAGCACGGTCCCCAGTGTGGCATCATGCTCAAGGAGGACGGAGGCAAGCCCATCACCCACGGGTCGCTTGGTTATAGTGGATCACTTCTACTGTAAAGAAAGCAGGGATTTGCCATGACTGGAATGGAAACTTATTTTGAATACAGGTTTGCATGTTGGCACCAGCTGTGAATTTTCTGAATGCATAGTTCACAGCCTTCGTATCATTTATGACACTATTTCTGAATGAGGGAATTACTCCAGGGCATAAGAAGTAAGGCCGATTCTTGTGGAATAAAGTATGTCTATCCAGAACAGCTGGTCATTTATAAGAGGGGAATGGCTTTCTGAAGACTAATTCGTAGAGCCACCTGGCATATACCATTTGCGAGTTGGTGGTACTTCCTGGTAGGATGCAACGTATACTCAGAACCAGCGCTCAGTGCTGCTTCTCACGGCCGTAGTCGGGATCTAGGAATGAAGAGGAAGCTGGGAGTGATCTGACACATTTACACCAATGAGCCACTGGCCCTTCTTGTCCTTCGCATCTCTGTTCTCGAGACTTAGGCTGTGCCGCCCTAAAGGTCTTTTGTTCCCAGGGGACGCATGTCCTCCAGTCCCGATAAGCACCCCTCACACCCACCCAAAGAAACAAAGGTGACTCTACTCAACAGAAGGTTGAAAGAGCAACCTGGCCCTTTTGAGATCCCCCACCACTGGACACACATGCTGGGAGGAGGGTACTCCTTTGAGAATATTTGTCTTAATTATCAAGCAGAAATATGGTCGCAGATACATGATGAAGCAAGGCAGGAATGCGAGGTCAGAGGGGTCAGATATCCGTTGACTCTGGGACCTTTGTTCAATCAATGTGTCAGAAAAACCACGGGCACACTCAACAGACAGTCTCCCCAGGAAAGGTAGCGATTCCACGATCTAAGTTGCTTTCAGCACATTAAGATGTACTTCTGTTTCCCCGGGTAAGTGGATTTACGAGTTGCCTTATTTATTTTACATTTAACTAACTCTTTGTTTCCATCAGCGTTGTCTGCGTTATGCTGAAATACAAATTATTCCCAAGTTTCAGTTGCTGAATAACAATACGTATTTTATTTTTTACTTATCATCCAACAGAGTGGAAAGGGCTCTGAGTCTTATCAGAATAGGAGAATTATTTGAAATCTATACCTGGAGAACAGTACAAAGTTATTTATTAGTATACCTTTCAGGTCTGAAACTCCCCTAGATCCATATTCTCTCTAACCTTGGCCGTGGTTGCTCTCAGGGATAGTGAACATTTTTCTTTGTTCCTGTAGCGGCTGCTCTTTCTGGTGCCATTTTTATCAAGAAGCTGGTTATTTATCTTCACAAATTTGGTCTTAGCACTTCCCAGATGAGCTTGGAAGTGAATTGGAGAACTACATTGTGTAAGAGGAGACTTTTTTTTTTTTTAAAGATTTTATTTATTCATGAGAGACACAGAGAGAGAGAGGCAGAGACACAGGCAGAGGGAGAAGCAGGCTCCGTGCGGGGAGCCCGATGTGGGACTCGATCCCGGGTCTCCAGGATCAGGCTCTGGGCCAAAGGCAGATGCTCAACCAGTGAGCCACCCAGGCGTCCCCAAGAGGGACTTTTTTTGAATACAGTAGCAGGGATGTAAGCATAGGGAAGTGAGGGCAGTGGGAGCCAGGGGACCTGGGTGATTCAGAAAGCAACGTGGTAGCAATAGCAAGAAAGAGGAAGGCGACTGTAATGCTGGGTTCAGTGATCTGTCGGTGCACGGAAGATTAAACCAAGCACCGGGGTTTGTTCAAGACTGCCGTGGATGAACGTACAGCGGCAGAAATAGAGAATAAGAGAAACCCTACGAACAATTGCAAATGAATGAATGAATATATATGAATAAATATATCGAATAATGAATGTATATATTACACACACACAAATATACATATGTATACATAATATATGTTTGTATTCAGACACACATAAAATTTAATCCTTTGTGAGAACATTTATTATTATCTTGTGTGATGATTGGGTGTTAAGAATAAGCTCACAGACATTTATGTTTTCATAACATTCAGTTTGTTCAGTATATTTTGTAAATGAGTTTAAGTTATTCTTAAGCAAATAACATCTTTGGTCCCCCCAGATCCACGGATTGCATGGACATTCCCTCCAATCCTTGACCACTGGATTAGGTATTGCGAGGCACTGGGAGGAAGAGCAAAAGAAAACTAGCATTTTTGGTTCATTTCCACTAGATGGTACTATTTGAGTTCAAGATTCAACCTGCTGTATATTTCAAAGCAGGAATTTGACTAATTATAGACGACATTTACATTGTGTTACTTTTTTCTTCTACATTAATATCAAAACGATGTCCAGACCACTGTTACCCATTTTGGAGGTGAAATAATCACAATTTTTAGCCCCTGGAAATTTGAAAACACTGATTACTTTCTAAGAGCTGATATGATGGGTCTATTTTATGTGATATTTTTGTTGCAATTTATAGAAATGATCTTTTTGTCGTAAAACACAATTTTTGTTCATCTTTACATGTGTTGTAAGTTCTGATCACAGCTATTTTCCTTTCAGGGTGAAATACATCTTTTCAAACCACTGAAAGACTAGGGGCTCCATTTTTTCAAAATTTTTTACCAGGCGGGAAAACAAACCTCTTGAGTGGCTTTATTTATATGTAAAAATAGACTACCTCTGAGTACTTCGTTTCACTTCAAATGTCAAAAGACATTATGACAAAAATTCTGAACAATAAATAGCATCTCATTCAATTACTGAATGGGGAATTTGATATCTACTGATTCTCTGAGTGTGTGATTCCAGAATAATAAGGAACCTGGCAACTTCGCCTGTTTTTCTTTGCTGTGAGTACACAGCTGCAAGAAATCTTAGGAACGACCTAATCCATCTCAATCACTGTACAAGCAAAGCAACTGAGGATGCAGAGCACATTTTAGATTTTATTTATTTATTCATGAGAGACTCGGAGAGCAAGGCAGAGACACAGGCGGAGGGAGAAGCAGCCTCCCTGTGGGGAGCCCGATGTGGGACTCAATCTCAGGACCCCAGGATCACGACCTGAGCCACCCAGGTGCCCCCGGAGCACATTTTAAAGGGTACTCGGGAGAGGAAGGAAAGATGGGCTCTCCTGACCTCTTGTTTGTACAATCCCACTGGTCTGCAGCTCTTTGCAAAATGCTTGCTTATAGACAGTGTCCAAATGCAGAACCAGATTATGAGTAAGGAATCAGAGTCGCTAGTCAGTGTTTGTGGGCAATTCCTTTTTTTTTTTTTTTTTAAAGATTTTATTTATTCATGAAAGACAATTCCTATTTAATAAGAGTCGCACAATTGAAAAGTGGCATGGAATGGTCCTGGGCTGGAGGTACAAATGTGCCATGGCCCCAGAGTCACTGTGTACAGTGAAAGAGGCCGCCGACGGGAAGCACTGAAGAGTTACTGCAGCTCCTTCACTCACACCTGTGTAGCCACGGACAAGGTACCGTACCTCTCTGACTCTGCTTCTCTGTAAAAGAAGTTAAATTCAGATACCTAGGGGCACCCGGGTGGCTCAGTGGTCGAGTATCTGCCTTTGGCTCAGGGTGTGATCCCAGGGACCTGGGATCGAGTCCCTCATCAGACTCCCTGCGTGGAGCCTGCTTCACCCTCTGCCTGTGTCTCTGCCTCTCTCTCTGTGTTTCTCATGGATAAATAAAATAAAATCTTAAAAAAAAAAAGTTTCAGATACCTGCTTCTTGGAACTGTAGTGCAGCCGAAGTGAAATAACAAGGTAGCCTTTCAACAGCCACCCCTTGACTTCATTAAGAAATGGTTTTTAAAGTGGAAAGTCAGTTTAAAAGTCCAATCTAAGCAGTGGATGAACAAAGTCTGAGGTCAGGGATCTGCCCAGTGGGGAGCGAAGTTGTGTTGTGACCATTCTAATGATTGCTTTTGATTAATTTCTTGGTCCTAGAATTGCAAAGCTCATTCGATTGATTGCACACACTGGACAGAGTCACGCTGATGGGAACCCATGGGTAAGAGAAATCAACAGTGATTTACAGGAAGTTGCAGGCCACAAAACCTGGTGTTTTTGGAGATCCCGTGACTGCTCTGGATCGGAGGCACCTGATTGGACCTCCCATCGTGTGGCATCTCAGAAGCACAAGGCGTCTCCCTCCCCAAACGCTGCATTACCCTCTTATTCCTGAGGATTCATACCAACCTTGTTAGGTTACAGATTGTAGACATGGACGGATTCCAGACTGGGTAACTGTGAGCATTTATATACTTGAATTTCTTCTTCTTTTCATTTCTCTCATAATCCAGCAGATGTCAGCCATTCTCTTTGGTTTGGTTTTGCTTGGCATCACCTGCCCGGGACCAGCTGAAGAGAAATCACCTTTAGTTATGTCAAAGTGGCATGTTTGTTGAACTGTAACAACAATAATCCTCCCCATTAGCCTACCAGGAACTGGAGGCATTTTGTACTCAAGCAATGATGAATTTTTATTTTCTCACTTAATTAAAAAAAAAAATCTCCATCTCGGTTTCCAAAATGTATAGCTGGGCAATAAATGAGAAAACAGGGAAGGGCAGCCAGGGGATTCAAATGTGTGCTAAAATAATTTGTACGTTCATGAGAGAAGGCAAATTGTGCCTTGACGTCAATGTGAGGTTGTGGTTTCATTCTATAGTTTAGAATTAAAAAAGTCATAGTTCGTGGTGTGTGTTTGTGCAGATGTGTGTCTAACAATGCACTTTCTAAATCATCCCCACAACAGTAGCAAACACTCATTATATGCAGCCATTGGTGCTGGCATAGAGCTGGTTAGCCAAGGGCAGATTCTGTAAAATCAGAGTAAAACAAGCTTAATTTATACAAGGTAAGTTTTCTCCCATTTCTGAAAGTGAGGGATTGCCACCTTAACAGAAAATAGTTTACACGCAAAAGTTCCTGTATCCTCAGATGTTTCTCAGACCTTGTGTTTTAAATTCACTTTCTCCCTTTAATAGGGATTAGGGCCAGTCTGTCTTTCTCAGCAAATCCTGAATTTATTGTGGGAAACTGATCATCTCTCTGCAAGCTTATGGTTGACTCTTGTGCTACAAACTGGTTCATGGAAGCAGTTGGACTGAGGCTGTGTTTCAGTACATGCGTTTTTGCTCGTATCTGGTGGCTCTTCCTTATGGGGGGCACTGAGCGTCCCAGGGGATCATAGTGCAACCTGCTTCTGGCCCTCACACAGATCCTCACTGTCTACAGGCCCTTTGCAGCCAGGAAAATGAAAATCACCCAATTTCTCTTTATTCTCCTTCTTGAGGATTCTTCAGCTGCAATTCGAATTTATACAGCTTTTAAATACAAAAAGCCAGGTTCTTAAAAATTTTTTTTTAAAGATTTTATTTATTTATTCATGAGAGACACACAGAGAGAGAGACAGGGACACAGGCAGAAGGAGAAGCAGACTCCTTGTAGGGAGCCCGATGTGAGACTCGATGCCAGGGCCTCAGGATCATGACCTGAGCAGAAGGCAGACGCTCAACCTCTGACCCACCCCAGGTGCCCCCAAAAAGCCAGTTTGAAGGTAGGCATATCAAACTCATCATCAATGGAAAAAAAAAAAAGATGCCCAACTAATCAGATGAGGAAAAAAGAAACCAAGTCTGATACCAAACAACTGTTTCAACCGCTTTATGAACAGTAGTACAGTTTAAAAGTCTGAGTAGGCAAATATGCTGCTCTCATGTTTGGAAAATCTTGTGTCCAAAGAGTTTCACAACGTAACAGAAAAGACCTTTTCCTCAAGGTCTCCAGTGGGACGTGAATGTGACTCTCCCAATGCACACAGCGGAATTACAAGAACGCCACTGTCGTCCCTCCTTTGCTCCCACACCATGTGGGACCGTGAGCAGCCCCTAACAGAGCAAGAGCAAGGCAAGACTGTGGATGGACAGACGGACAGACGTGGTGATGATGGACCAGCGGCAGGATGAGAGTGCAGGGGGAGCAGAGGAGGGAGAGCTGGGTGCTCCTGGGAGGAGGTTGTTCTAATGAGCTCCTAGCCTTGGAGAGACTGATGGATGAGCTTCTCTGGCGATTGCACCAATATTCCTCCCAAGAGCCACAGCAGTGCCCCGGTGTTCACGCACACTGACTTTGCATGCACCTGCGTCTTCAATGCCAGAGAAGGCACAACGGAGGTAAATAAATCCCCGTCTCCCCATTTCCCCCCATTCCTACTTTTAAATAGATGTCAGGCGTCATCCCACCACTGTCATAGTTGTACGAGACGTCAGGTCCCCCTAGTTTATTATTTTTCAGGAACGTCCCTGAAATGCAATAATTCAGAGATCTCTTGGTTTTTCGATTCACACCACAGGGGCCAGCGATGTGAAAATTTCGTTCACACGAGCCACCCGTAAGGGTGCTCAGCACACTGCGTGTGTATTTGAAATTGATACTTCGTCGGAAATACTGCTAGGATCCTTGCTGAAAGAATTGAAAGCTGATGTTCGTATTTTAATAAGCCTTCTCGAAATGTTTTGCAAACACAGTTTACATTTCTGGTGACTAGAACGCAGGAAGTTTGCCTAAAACAAGAACGGCAATCAGAACGAGGGTCTCTTCTAGGTCCAACCTTTTTTTTTTTTTTTTTTTTTTTTTAATTCCCCCTGCCACCTGTCAAGCGCCGAGCTGCCAGGTGTTGGAACAGTCAATTAATGCAACAAGCAGAATGAAAGTACCAGGCAGCCTCGAATCCCTTTCCGAGGTAGAGAAGCAGGGGTCCCCCCAGCAGCTCTGGGGTGGGGGTGGGGATGACATGACCTTCACACCCGGGTCGGGGAGTGGTCTCTTTACCAAGGAAGCCCTGAAGTAAAGATTCCTGCCATTTTCTGGGCCATGGCGGGAGGAGAAGTATCTCCCAGCACCCCCTCACCCGCTGGAGGTGCCAGAGGACCACCTCCCTTAAAGGCCTTGGGCAAAGAGGCATAAGAGAAAAGCAGGGGCGGGGGGAGCAGAGTCCTTGAGGGCAACTCCCCTGCAAGACTGCAGTGCACTGACTGGATGCCCGCCTGCTGTGGGAGGGCCGCCTCCCCAGGGGCCAGCCAGGCTCGCAGGAGGGGACGGAGGCCTGGGGCCCCAAGCGGGACCCCTCACCACCGTCCTAGGCCGGGCTGACATCTCCCCCTCCTGGGGCTATGAGCCGCCTCGACCCACGCTCCCCACCCGCCTAAAGAGTTTTATTGTTATTATTAAATAACCCATCGCACCCCTGCCGGCCAGGTGGCTGGTTTCCCTGCGTTATTGCTCGGCCCTGGGTCCCTGCTGCCGCATGCATCCTGCGGCGACGCCCAGCTTGGGCCCCCGAGGCTCCGCGGGCTGTAGCGTCCCTGGACCACCGCGGGGGCCCCTCCAAAGGGCACCTGCCCGTCGCTCTGGACCTGCCGTGCAGCGCCCCCCCCCAGCCCCTCCATCAGGCTTGGAGCCGCCTCAGCTGCAGCTCCGCCGGCGGCCGTGCTCCCTCCCCCTCCTCCCTCCCTCCTTCCCTCCTCCCTCCCCCTCCTCCCTCGCTCCCCCTCCTCCCTCCCCTTCCCCCCTCCCTCCCTCCCTCCTCCCCCCTCCTCCTCCCTGGGCTCCGCCCGCCCACGCCCCGGGCTTTCGGTGGCGGCGGTCGCTCCCGAGTCTTCTGTCTCTATTCGCTTCGTTTTCTATCACGGCCGCTAACGTATGAATACTGTGTGACAGTTTGCAATGTTCCCTTAGATGTTTTTTTTCCTAAGACTCATTTATTTATTCAGGAGAGACACAGAGACACAGCGAGAGGCAGAGACACAGGCCGAGGGAGACGCAGGCTCCCTGCGGGCCGATGCGGGACTCGATCCCGGGGCCACCGCGGAGCCCCCCGGGCGCCCCTCCCCAGGGGTTTGTTGAGTTATTTGCTTATATGATTTTATCTGGTTATGTGAGCGAGGCCGGGGGCGAGGCCGAGGGAGAGCAGGTTCCCGCGGGCTCCCCCCCCCCCCCCCCCCCCGTGCGGGTCTCGATCTGTGACCCGGTCCTGCCCCCGTGTTCTCGGGTGTCCCGGCGGCCCGAGGTGGCAGCTGCGCCCGGGCTCGGGCTCGGGGTCCCACGGAGCTGCCCTGACCACTGACGTGCGGGCTGGGCAGGCCCTACACAGCCTCAGCCCTCTCCCCAGGGTCACCTGTGGGGTCACCTCCCTCCTGCTGTGGTCCTGTCACCTGTGGGGTCACCTCCCTCCTGCTGGGGTCCTGTCACCTGTGAGCATCATATCCCCCATCCTGCTGGGGTCCTGTCACCTGTGGGCATCCCGTCCCCAGTCCTGCTGTGGTCCTGTCACCTGTGGGCATCACCTCCCTCCTGCTGGGGTCCTGTCACCTGTGGGCATCATATCCCCCATCCTGCTAGGGTCCTGTCACCTGTGGGCATCCCGTCTCCAGTCCTGCTGTGGTCCTGTCACCTGTGGGCATCACCTCCCTCCTGCTGGGGTCCTGTCACCTGTGGGCATCCCGTCCCCAGTCCTGCTGTGGTCCTGTCACCTGTGGGCATCACCTCCCTCCTGCTGGGGTCCTGTCACCTGTGGGCATCATATCCCCCATCCTGCTGTGGTCCTGTCACCTGTGGGCATCACCTCCCTCCTGCTGGGGTCCTGTCACCTGTGGGCCTCATGTCCCCCATCCTGCTGGGGTCCTGTCACCTGTGGGCCTCACGTCCCCCATCCTGCTGTGGTCCCGTCACCTCCAGGTGTCACATCCCATCCTGCTGTGGTCCTTCCATGAGAGATTTCCATCTGATGACTAGAGTATGACACTTTCTCCCCCTCTTTTCCATCCTATGGTTTGAAGTGCTATATCATCTCTGCCCCTGAATTTCTCTTAGAAGTTGCCATGAAGGTATTGGCATCACTATTTAAAAGGTTGACGTAGCATTGCTGTTTGTTTGGTCATCAGTCCCAAAAATCATAGCTGTCATACTTTGTCGTGTCAAATAAAAAGGTTATATGGGCCTTCCGATCTCTTCCAGAAGTTCTGAACATATTTCTTTTAATATATCAATGCTCTCCTTGCCATTGTTATTTAAAGTACATTAAAACAGGGTCGCCTGGGGGGGCTCAATGGTTGAGCATCTGCCTTCAGCTCAGGGCGTGAGCTTCTCCCTCCGCCTGTATCTCTGCTTCCCTCTGTCTCTCATGAATAAATAAATGAAATCTTAAAAAAAAAAATACATTAAAACATTATCATCATAGCAGATATACAAAGAAGACCCCAAGATGCATATTCAGTAGAAGTAGAAATAAAAAAAAATCTATCCACCTCTTTTCCTAGCTCTAGTAGAGGGGGAAACGTTATGGAAATTTACTAATTATTTCATCACGTGAATAATATACTTTTGCACTTGAACACGAATTGTGCATGAATTTCAAAATGCGTGCCCGTGGGAAGTCACTGCAAACCTAGTGAATTTATCCTACTGTTATTTCTCCATCTGTGCTCAGTATATGTCTTAAAACACTGATTTTTCTCCCTACTGATTTTTTTTCTTCTTGGGAAAAGGGAAATGATGCAGGATGAGATGGTGAGAAAAGTTAAGGAAACAATAGTAGTGAGTCATGATGTGAGTCTGGGTTTTACAGATTCCCATGTTTAGCCACAGTGCTTGTAGTGGGAGATGAGAGGGGGGAAAAATCCCAGCTGTTTTTAAAAATATTACAGTAGCCAAGAAGAAAGTTCAGATTTTAAAAAGCAAAATGAGCGGCCACGTCATTACACACCGCCCCGTTTCCTTGAATTATGGCCGTGTGAACTTGATTTCTGTGCAGATTGGATTCACTGGCGGTTTCCTTCCCTACCAGGCTCCACAGTTCCTTTTCCCTTTTTTTTTTTTTTTTTGTTTAAAGAGCCAAAGTGCCCCTCAGATTTATTATAATTTGTGATGTGCATCCTTGTAACCCAAACCAGACTGAGAGGGCGTTGGCTGTGCTGAACAGAGGTGGGCCTTGGAGACCTCCCACTGTCCTTTTGAGCTTGCGAGCTTCTGATAAGAGAGGCTGCCAAGCTTTAGAACAATGTTGCCGGCGTCTACACTGGTCATTTCCTCCTTGGGGTGGAAATGAAGCTGCACCCTCAGGCCACCCGCAGATCTCTGAAACTGCCACCCAGCTAATAGGCGTTTCTAGGGACGGTGGAGCCCGGATCTCCCTGGGCCACAAAGCGAAGAAAACAGGTTTTCTCTCGGGAAACCTTTTCCTTGACTAGTAGAGCTCCTCTCTCCGTGGCTAAGCTTCTCCCCTTTCCGCATATGCGTCTCGTTAGGGAGGAGAATAGCCCTGGAGACATTTATTCTCTAACGACTAGGGTAGCTGTCATATGAAAAAGTAGAGTTTTTAGAAATGATCTTCCTCGTGTTAATCATCTTGAAGGGATTACAGAGACGGATGGGCAAAGCTGCCTGTCTATGTGGGTAAAACCCACCGCCGAGCAGGTGCAGGCCTCCCCAGACATGCTCCTGTTACTGTGTCACTGCTTTCTCTCTCCTCACTAAGCGCCTTCATTCTTTTAAGAAAGAAGGAGAAATGACTGTAGGTTTAGCTGTGGCTGATGATTGATTGATCGATTTATCTATCTATTGCTCTTTACATCTGTATTATTTGTCTTCCCCTAATGTTAGCAGGGTGTGGGGTAAGTGTGGGGTAAAAGTATCCTAGTAGGTCAACACAGTGGCTAAGCATCTAGAAATTATAAACCAAGCTCATGGGAAGTCAAATCCAATATGTTGTATCCTCCCATCTTAACAAAGTTACCTGAGCTATGACTTGGACGTGCAGCTTTGAGTTTGAACCTCTAGGACCGCTCCAGGTTCTGGTATGGAACGGGATGGCAGGTGCTGGAGCTGGCCTCTGGCTTGTGACTTGTCCTCCTCCCGTGCTCAGCCCTGTCCCCCCACCATGAGCGGCCTCACCTGCACAGGTGTGGCTACTTCAGCCCACATGCATTTCTGAGCTCTGGCCCACACCTTCGCCATCCAATCAACAGATGACCCCGATCACCTCTAGGCCACCACCGACGGTCCTTACTATGTTGCCATTTGCCTTGTGGTGGGACTAAGCACGGCATCACGACAGCCTTAGGAGGTAGGTACTGTTCCTAGGTGTGTTGAACAGACGAAGAACCTGAGGCCCGGGGACTGCACAGCCAGCGATGAGGGAGCCAGGAGGGCCACCCACGTGGTTTGCTTCTAGCCTCTGATGTTCATAACGACTCGATTCTTCCTTCAAAGGAAAAGTGCATTTCCCGACACGTAGTAAGAGCTCAGTATGCCATATGAGAGTCATTGTCATTGTCTACACTTAGGCAAAGGGGACCCGGGAAAGACTTGACGGCAGAAGTAATGGGTGAGTGGAACTTCGAGGGTAGACCAAGCAGTTTCAGACAGAACGGACACCACATGCAAAGGGCCAGAAGGAGCAGATGGTAATGAAAGGTGGACAGGACCCAATGGGTGTTAGGAAGTACAACAGGATCTGAACTGAATGAACTGGGCCATTTTTACCAGACTAAGAAATTTGGTCTTTATGGTGTAAGAGACGGAGGGGGACTAGGGTGACAAATTTTAAACAGGGAAATGATATCATCAGGTGACTTCCGGACTGAGAAGATCATCTGTCATTATCAATGGGAGATAACTTTAATGACCTACAACTCATGCGTAGGGGACCCATTTAATTTTAAAAGTTGAAGGTAGTGGCTGCAGTCGAGAAGTCAACTTTCCACTGGCAAGAAAGCAAAAAGAAGTCAGCTGGACATGGAGGCTACATGTCCTCTGAATCCGTGGCTATAAAGAAAGTATGTCATGCCACATTTTTGCTGCCTGAGGATGACCTCCTAGATGCATGGCTTCTTTTTATTGAAGCCCCCCAAATTCAGATGTATCCTAGGGATGCACTCGCCTGTCTATGTGTGTTTGGATTTTTATCTTTTCCTATATTTATATATATATATATATGCATATAAAGATTTTATTTATTTATTCATGAGAGACACAGAGAGAGGCAGAGGGAGAAACAGGCTCCATGCAGGGAGCCTGATGTGGGACTTGATCCCGGGATTCCAGGAGCACGCCCTGAGCCAAAGGCAGACGCTCAAACACTGAGCCACCCAGGGGTCCCCCTATATTAAAATATATTAAAATAAATTCCATATAATTCTTCTAGTGGACTTGTTCTATGTACATGAGAATGTAATTGTTGATAGCACCTCTTCCTCAAATATTTCCGAGGGTACCGTGAGCGCCAGTTAGTGTGCTAAGTCTTGTGGAGGGAAAACAAGACATAAATCTGAAAGGCTGTAAGTTAAATAACCATCTCATGTCATTACACAATTTTTATAATTCAAATGGGTCTTTTTCATACTCTATTTTCTCCTTAGCTTGGACTCTTTCTTGTGGCAATAATCCTGAAAAATAATTTCCCACTCTTTCACAGTATCTATTACTTGCCCCATCTCCCATATCTAATGTAAAGCTAAGTTGTTTATTTAACAATTATGAGTGGATTCAGTGGATTAGTGTAATGGTGTAGGGCTGTTCCAACTGTTTTCCTAAGGGTTTGTATCACAACATGGACATTTTGGCAGGCTTGGTGTAGTGATACTACTTTTCAAGTCCGTGTTTTGGTTTTTAGAATACTGTAGTTCAGACACCTTGGCATATCATAGAATGGTTTTAAAAAAATTTCTACATGTTGGATTTCCCTCTGAAAGGGATCCAATTGAAAGTCCAAATTTATGTCAGTCAAATATTAAAATAAGTAACTGCAGTACATGTGCACACTATGCATTTACATGTGTGGCTATGGCGGTAGTGGGGTGGAGAATTTGTTTTATCAATTTTGGCTGACTTGCCCTGTTAAAAACTTGCATTGAACTTCCTTACGAAGTCCATTATTCTTTGGCAGAAGTAATTTTATTGACTAATTATTGTAGTGCCGTGAATAAACAGTTGTAGTGCATTTTTGTACTTCATGTTCAGAGCAGAGACGACAAAGGCCCTACTGCGACCGTCCTAACATCTGGGCTGTATCAGACTTTACAGTTTCCACTAGACAGACTTGTTTCTTCCTGTCAGTGCCATAGCTATGAAGCCAATCTGGTTGTTCTCAATATGAGATAAGTTCTCAATAATCCCCTCAGTAATCACATCCTCTTACTCTTTCAGCAGGACCACTTTTGCAGGGTCTCGTTGTCAGGAGCAGTTGACTAAGTCCTATGGGTATGGGACTTAATTAGAACCAAAGGAAGACTTAACTGGTTCAGAGCTTTAGGAATTTTCAGTGGCTGTTAAATTAAATGCAGTTGCTCATGTTGATGGCTTCTTTCTGATACGTTGGGTTAATGATACCTCTACTCCTGTTACTATTATTTATTGAGAATTTGTTATGCTCCAAGTTCCATGAGAAAAAGGAGGCCTGGAAAGAGTAAATGTCATGTTCAAGGTCGTACAGCTTGTAAATGACAAAATCAATGTGAACACACGACTGTCTTACTGGAGAGCAATTGTGTCTAACAATGAAGTTAAAATCTCGTGTTTGTGATCTAATTTTCCTTGTGCCTGTCTCATTTCTTTGAGCTAACCTTTATAAAGTACTTTCTATATGCCAGGTAGGATCTTAACACTTTATAGTAACTCATTAAACAACCAAACAATTTGTCATCTAGATATAATTTTATATATGATGAAGTGGAGACAGGGAGGCTAATGAACTTGGCTGATGGCCATTTTGTCACCAAGAAAGATGCCCGCTCCTCTGCCACCACTGTTGTTTGTTTGTCCCTTTGAAAGGCAAATTGATTAGTCATGACTCAAGACCTAATTTCACATTATTTCCACAGAGCCAGATTAAGCTAGCTGAATCTTCACCTCTGGATGTTGTAACATTATGTAAAATCCAAAGATCAAATGCAGATTACATTAAGCATACATAAAAGGCAATGCATGACTTACAGGGAGTCACTTCTTAATTTTGATGGTTTAATTGAAGAAGAAAAAATGATGTTTTAATCACAACCATGCTGAAAACTGTTACTGGTAAGGCTTTAAAGGTTAGATTATATTTTGTTTTAAGGTCTTTGTGAAATTCAGCAGTCTTGAGGTTTTGTAATCCTCAAATCGGCTTTAATTAATTTATCAAATCCTTTTAGCAGAATTTGTTTCAGTGTTTTTGTGCACTTACCAAAAACAGAGCCTTATTAGTTTTCTGTAATCTTTAAATTAGGTTTGCTTATATGACCTAATACTCTGTATGAATGATCCAATTTACAGTACCCCCAACCAAAAGGGGAAACTGAAATCCTTTATTTTAATTTCTAGTGTGATTGATCCCTACCACTCCTCTCTCCCCAAAAATGATGCCATAAATTTAGATGAATAATATAAAATATAACCTACAAATATGCCAAGATTAAGATTCATTGTCCTAGTTCATTCACCTAAGGACATATCCAATAAGCTGACATTTTTGCTTTAAAATGGAGTCCACTTAGAGTTGTTTTATTTAATATCCCAAATTAATTCACCCAACATTCACCAACCCATGGGGGTAGGTTTCTTATCATGCCTTAAAAATACCTCTGATTTTAGTTCTCTGATTACTCTGATCAACTCTTTCTTCAGTAAAAGAATGGAGGATGCCAGATTATATTTACAGTCAAATATATTACATTACTCTTAAAAAAGTCTCAAACAGTTACATAAAAAAACAAGTAAAAAGGCAACATCAATTGATTTTAACCCTTCCTCCTGACATCTTAGACACCCTTGTCAATATTTAGTTAGAAGTAAGCATTCAAAAATCCTATACTTAGAGGCAAATAATACTTTTCTTGAATTGGTCATAATTAAAAGACAGGTGATGTTTGCCAAATGAAGAAGAAAGATAGGTCATTCCGATAAATAATATGAAGATTCATATGATCGTGTCAGAAGACTATGGCTCATTCAAAAGTTATTTGCATGTAGATTTGAAATAATGGGCTATGGTTTCTAGATTGAATAAAGGATGAAGACTAGAGATGGATCCCTTGAGAGAACAAAAAGCCTCCAGGAGCTGATGTTCAAGATTAGATTTGATGGGAGCAAGAATTAGGAAGGGGAGGTTATCTTTAAAAGGTGTAATGTCAGAATTGTAGTTGGAGATGCTGCCAAAGATGACAAGGCTTGCCACATGATATGTGAGGGCACGGATGTGATGGGAGCTGATAGAGAAGATGTCAGGAATGCACGATGCTAGCGTTTCTGTGGTTCATTCCATGGGTGTGGAAATCACCAAGAGGGATCATAGGAAAGGGAAACCATAAATCAGGAGTCCTCACCCACAAGAAACCTGTTACATCTCCAGTGGAGGTTTATTGACCCTATGTGCTGAGACATGAGTCTAAAAATGGCACACAGTGTAGGGAAAAGAGCTGAGACTTTGGAGGGGGGTATATTTGCAACTTGTCTCCGAGAGAGTTTGCAAGTGAAAGTAGAGTCAACAGGGGAAGGTTAAGGTTCAGAAAAGTCAACTGGAGAAAGAATTGTCCTTTAGTGAACAAAAGCTTAAAAATGAGACTATTTTCCTTCTAGGTCAGCATAATAAAGGAGAGTAGCGTGGAAATGGCTAAAAAGTCGAGGTGGGTCAGGTAGAGGTAATGCAAGGAAGACCTGAACTGGGGCTTTTGATGAGAGCATAGTTCTTAACCTTGGTTGGGAAGGGACTTGAGATTCAGGAATAAGAAAAAGGAAGAAATGAGACATCAGGTGGAGGAGTGCTGTCACCATCGGGAAGAGGCTGTGTATAGAATCAACCCACACATAGTTGCAGGTTGGGGGAAACTTGCTGGACCAACCCAGAGCACTTGAGCCTTTCTTGACACCAGGTCTCATGCCAATAAAAACAGAGATACTATATGCCTGGTATTGTGCTAAGCTCTTTGAGTTCACTGTTCTTCTCAAGAAACATTATCCACAGTATTCAGATGAAGAATCTAGTTACTAAAAGTTTAGTGACTTACTCAAGAAGGCAAGGTGTAAGGGCTGGAATATGTGCATGGGTTGGTTTCACTCCCAACTTGGTGTCACTGTATACACTACACCTCTAAGAGAGCATTTATTGGAATAAATATCATGCCACACAGCTCCTTTTATCCCCTTATTATATTTTTATTGCTTATTCCCTAAAATCTCAAATAATTAGTGTCATATAACTCCTTTCAGGATGAGGACTTACCTACTGGGGATGACTCATCTTCCCCAGCTCTCCCCGTCAGCGTGTCAGCTGTACAAATGGACCTGCAGGCATAAGCACCAAGGTGTCTCTGGCCTTTGCACGTTGTGATCTCCTCTTGAATGGAATATTGCTCTCTTTACTTCTTGTGCCTTTCTCATTCATTTCTTCTCCCATCTAACTGTTGGTGAATTTTTTCAAGACTCAGTTCAAGGTTTCCATTTTCTCTAATACCTCTCTGAAGACATCTTATCTTATGCTTTTGCTGTTTATATTGATTCACTTACCAACAAATATTCATCAAAATCCTACTGGCATTATAGCTGTAAATGAGATGATATCTTTGACCATGTAGATCTTGCATTCAGTGAATTGAGGATAAAATACATCATAGTCCCATCTGCAAAGAAATAACCACTGAAAACATTTTCATGTTTTCCATCCTTCTATGCACCCATCTTTGCAGCAGACAGAGATTTCAGTACTACATAAGAAAATGGACAAATTGAACTCCAAAAAAAAATAATAATAATAAATTAAAAAAAAGAAAATGGATGAATTACCACCATAATAAACCTGTTAAGAAATTCATCACCTAAAGTGTTTTCAATAGTAAATTAAAAAGTACAAAAATAAGTGAACTAAACATCCAAATAAAACATTACAAAGAAAAAACAATAAATCTAAGGAAAGCAAGAGAAAGAAAACATTTAAAATATATATAAATAAAAATTGGGAAGCCTTTTCAAAATATAAATCATAAGTCAATTCAAGATCAAGATGTAAATGACAAATTCTTCAAAAAGTAAATAAGGGCTATCTAATAAAGAAGTGGAAAAGAAAGGACCAAAAATAAAACAAATTTTAAAATAAGGTGACATAAAGTTGGATATAACACTTTTGAGAATCTTGATTCAACAGGCAATTTTAGAGCAAAAATAAAAATTATAAACATTGGCTCAAGACAAAAAATGTGAGTAAAAGGATAGCCATGAAAGAAATTGGAAATTTTAGGGAAAACAGGCCCTCGAAAGGGCTCTATGGCTAGTATTTAAGTGAAATTCTTTCCCAATCTAAGGAAGAAATAATTCCCATAGTATGTTATGTAATACTACCTCAAAAGTGTATTCTTTTCATGTCCACTTTGTCTGATTCTATATCATTTAAAAATATTTAGTTGGAGTCTGTTATTTAAATATTACACAAGTTCCTGGTTGAATTGTATATGTGCGTAGCCTCTACCAGTTCTAAGTTGGGGATTTTACCATAGTTGCTTGGTGCTTTGTGATATAGTAATGTTTTTTATAACATTCATGGAAGTGCCTGCCTCTACCAATAAAAACCTTTTATTGGAAAAACAAAGAGAGGTACTCTTTTTTTTTTGCCCCCTCTTGCGGACTGCTGGTTGTCTTCATCCATCCTCTTTCACACCACAGATCCTTTGACGTTAATGTCATCAATCTTTATCATCCTCTGTCTTCCTGCCCTTCAGATGCCACCTTGTGTTGTAAACAGACTTGTCCTATAGAGAGATTGAGAAGGGAAAGAACAGTCGACATTTACTTACTGATTTGTGATTTCTTGTAATTCTCATTCCTTTTTCTTGCAAATAGTTCCCAGCTTCCTTTGGCAATGGATCAGCTTTCCTCAGCCTGAAAAACATCTTTTAGCATATTGTGTCATGAAGTATGGCTGGTAACAAATTTGCTCAACTCCATTTATCTCTGTATGCTTTATTTTTCACCCTGGCTTTGAGGGTCGAATTGCTTGACCCAGACTTTGGGGCTGGCAGTTCTGAGGTTTTGACATGGTAAGGATGTTGTGCCAGTGTCTTTTGACCACCATTGCTTTTGATGAGAAGTGGGCCATACTTTAGATTGTTTCCCTGTTTGCAACGTATCTCAGCTCCCAACCCCACCCTTGAGTAGTTTTGAGATTTTTATTTACCTTTTGTTTATAGCTACTTGACAGTAGTGTGCATAGATGTGATTGTCTTTGTATTTATCCTGCTCGGGTGTTACTGAACTTCTCGGATTCATAAATCAAAAAATATTTTGACTACTATTTCTTCAGATGATTTTTCTTCTTCATTCTCTTTTCCTCTCCATCTGGGATTTCACATGCACATGTGTTAGACAGTTTGATATTGTCCCATGGGTCAATGAGGCTATGTTCATTTTTCTTCATTTTTTTTTGTCTTTCAGATTTGATACATTTTATTTATATATCTTCCCGTTCACTGACCTTAATTTCTGTCATCTCCAGTCTTTTATAAAGCCATTCAGAAAATTTTTCATTTCAGTTATTGTACTTCTTTAGTTCTAGAATTTCAATTTAGCTTATTTATACACATACACACAACATGCACACACATGCACACACACGTAGTTTCCATCTCTCTCCCAAGATTACCTATTAATTCATTAAAACCATATTTCACTTTATGTCTTTGAATGTATTTATAAAAGCTGCTTTGATGTCTGTCTGATAAATACATCTGGACCATCTCAGAATTGGCTTTTATTGTTTGCTAGGTTTCCTGGCTGTAAGTCATATTTCCATTTTTCCTTTCTGGCAGTTTTTGATTGTACACTGAGTATTTCAGATGATATGTTGTAGTTTTGCTATTTATCATTAGAGTGTTGATTTTTGTTCAATGAGGCAGTTCAGTTACTGACTGATCATCTTAAATTTTTTGAAGGCTTGGTTTTATACTTTTTTAAGGCTGATGTGTGTAACACCTTGCTCACCACTGCCTTGGCCTTACCCAGTCTATGTCTCCCCTGTGGATCTTGTGGATGTTTGGTTTTAGGCTTTGTTACAACAGATCTAGAGTAGGTCATATTCTTGAGTGTGGATCATGCCCCCAAGAATCATGGATTTTGTGGGTTTCTTAAGCTGAATGCCTGTGGTATTAGCAAGGTCTCTCTACTCTGGCCAGAACTGCAACATCCCAAGCTCTGCTCAACCTCTGGTATCTCTGTTCCATATTCAGCAATAAAGTGTCACTACCAGTGTCAAGTCATGCAGAGTCTTGCTTTGTGTACATGTAGCCCAGCCATTGCTCAAAGACTTGCACAGAACCCCTCTCCCATCAACTGATTTCCAGAGTCCTTCTGTGTCACAAATCCCAGTGGCTTCGAGGCCCCACAACCCCATCTGTGGGACCACTATACTCTTCTTGTTCTTGAGTCTCTGTATTATGGTTTGGAGAGTATTCCCAGGCAGAGAGCAGGGGCGATTGTGGGGGCTTACCTCATGGATTCCCCTTCTCTCATAAATTGCAGTCTTGCATGCTTCTCATCCCATGACTGAAAACATGGGCCTCATCCATGTGGTCTGGTCTTAACATTTCTTGTGGCAGGAGGCTAGTCTGGGATATGTTGCTCCATCACAGCCAGAAGTAGAAACATCTCTGACATTGCCTTTTCTAACTTTGTACATCTTTTTAAAACAAGATGTTTTTAGAAAAAGCTTTATAAATCTCTTATAACTTTAGAATATTTTGTATGTTTAGGATCGGATTCACTCTTTTTCTCCATGATCTTCTCCTGCCAACATTCTCAACATCTTCCACATCAGTATGTTTTATTCATCCTAGCTTCTTGGTACCTTGGCCACCTCAATTGGAACGATCTTTCTCTCCATGCCACCTTTGTCACTGCAACTCTGTTTCATGGTTCTGTCCTAGATGTTAACAACAATAATTGCACCACCTCCAAACTCTTAATTTTTTAAAACTTATTCATGAGAGATACACAGAGAGATAGAGAGAAAGAGGCAGAGACACAGGCAGAGGGAGAAGCAGGCTCCATGCAGGGAGCCTGACGTGGAACTGGATCCCAGGTCTCCAGTACCACACCCTGGGCTGAAGGCAGCGCTAAACTGCTGAGTCACCCAGGCTGCCCCCAAACTTAATTTTAAACATCCTCCCACCTGCTTATTGAGTTCCGCCCTTCCTGTTCATTAATTCTGATACCCCAAGCTAGCTTGCTACTCATCCACCCTACAGCGGTCTACAGTTCTCTGTTCCAACTCCTGTTTTACTGTGTCCCACTTCCAGAATGTCATCACTCTGCTCCTTACGTGTCTACACCCATGGTTTGGCATTCCCCACACTTCTACCTGTCTGTCCTTCTCTCCATTGTCCTTGCTACCAAACTATCTGGTTAGAGACTAATTTGTCTGTGCTCCTTCTGCACCGAAGCCACTTCATCATCTCCCACTATTTCCTTTCCTTACTTTCTTTGAGCCACACTGACCTCTACATTGTTCCTTGAACCCACCAGACTTTTTCTGGCCTATGGTCTTTATACTGGCTCCATCCTCTTCCAGGATGGCTCTTCCTCAGCTGCCCAAGTGGCTTTTTCACCTTCAAGTCTCTGCTCTCCTAAGTGAAGCCTGCATTGCTCACTCTACTTATGGTTCTACCCTGGACCTCCATCCCTAAATCCTTCTACCTCCCCTGCTCTGCTTTATTTTTTTCTCCTTTTTACTTATAAACTTCTTACATACTAATTTTCTTATTTATTTAGCTTATTGTCTCTCTTTTCCTGCTGCAATGACAGCTCAGTGAGGACAAGGATCATCATCTATTTCATTCACTGCTATGTTTTCAGGACTTTGAATAGCACCTGGAACATAGAAAATAATCAACAGTAGTTATTTGTTAAATAAATGGATGCTGAAAGAAATTACATTATCTGCGATGCCATGTCTTAATTTAAATATAATGAACAAAAATTTCAAATGTGCACTAAACAATATCATTACACTTACCCACTAAATTGGTTTTCCCATCCTCTGAGATGATTATTTCACAATTCTTTCCTCTTGCATTCCATTACTTATGCCCTCTTCCCAAAATTTTAACTAATGACCTAACTTCACGGTATCTAAAAAATAAAGCAATTAAAAATACCTCATCTTCCCATTACCAAATCCCCAACATACATGTATGTCTTCCCCCATTCTCTGCGTTCTTTCTTACACATTTGGTACTTATATTGACTCCTCCATTCATGCTCTGCATCTGTCTTAGTATATATGGACTTTGCTGCTAAATTCATTCCCTTTTTATGTTGCATTGATTTCTCTGTCTCTCACAGTCATTTCTGTTTACATGCAAACACTCTTTAAGATCATTGTGCAAAAAAACAAAAACAAAAACAAAACAGTACCCTCCAAAAAGTCCTTCTTCAACTCTTTGTGTTTTTAGCTAAATGCTTTGAAAGAGTTATTTATATTTGTTGTCTCTACTCTTCCATGTTTCCTTTTAGTATCTCCTCAACCCAACTTCACCAGTCAATTGTCTTTACCATTCTGATGAAATGGTTTATATTTAAGTCACCAGTGACTACGATCTTAAAATAGATTTAATTTGATTTTCATCTTGCCAGCCTTCTGAGAAGCATTTGTCATAATTGTTCTCTCTTTCCTGCTTAAAATGCTTCTGTTCTTTAGGATCTCATGATACCATTTTCTTCTGTTTTTCTTTTAGTTCATGTAGTGCTCCTTAGATTTCTTTCTGGCTCCTCCACCTTGTCACTGTGTCACTGTGTCCTAGCATTCTGTCCTTGACTCTTTTCTGTTCTTTTTGTGCTCTTATGAAAGATGTCACTAAATGTCACTGTGTCCTAGCATTCTGTCCTTGACCCTCTTCTGTTCTTTTTGTGCTCTTATGAAAGATGTTGCAGTGAATATTCTTAGACACACCTTTTGGTTGCAAGTTTATGTAATACATAATATATCTCCCCCAAATAATTGATAAACATGTTCTATTACATAGCATTAAATACTGATTTCCATGACATAAACTATACATTTTTATTCAAGATATAAAGTTGCATCCTTTCTGGCAAATCAACTATTGATGCACCTAATTATATACGATATATTTTGTCTCTAGTTCTTTATTTAACTACAACAGGAATGGGCAAACTTTTTCTCTAAAGGGGTCAAATGGCACATATTTTAGACTTATAGGACATTATGGTCTCTGTTACAAATACTCAGTCCTGCTGTTGTAGCACACATGCAGTCATACGCAGTGCATATTTGAATTAATATGGTAATATCCCATTTAAACTTCAACTCCAAAAATAGGTGGTGGGTTACAGTTAGCCTTCAGAGTATAGTTTGCCAAACCTTGTTCTATAGGATTAAAATGATAAATATTATCAACTGTCTAACCTAAATCCAGGTATAGTATGTTTACAGAACCCCTCTTGATCAACTTCAGAATTTACTAATCTGCAAAATTAGAAATGATTGATTTGGCATATCTCTGTGTAGTGAAACCTTGTTGTCCTGGTTATCATGATTTCTTTTTAAAGGAGTCATATTTTATCCTCTACAACTGATTCTGTGAAGTGACCCAGATGAATACCAAGTTGACTGATACATAATTTGTAGACATTAACACCTCTTCATCCTACACTTTTGGATAATTGAGACTGTATATTTTATTTTATTTTTTTAAATTTTATTTTTAAAAATATTTTATTTATTTACTTGACACAGAGAGTGAGTACAAGCAGCGGAAGCGGCAGAGGGAAAGGGAGAAGCAGGCTCCCCACTGAGCAGGGAGCTGGACGTGGGACTCGATCCAGGACTCTGGGATCATGACCTGGACTGAAGGCAGACATTTAGCTGACTGAGTGACCCAGGCACCCCTGAAACTATATATTTTATTTTTCCTTGCTATTTTCCTTGATTGCACAGAAAACACTAGTTGTACCTTGAACATACTAAGGTCTAATTCATTTGAATGAGAAGACTTGATAATTTATAATATCTAAATTACAGAGTATCATCTGTTTTAGATTTCAATTACTTTTCTTCTAACCTCTTTTCCAGCTTTTTTTGAAATAAAACTAACAAATTAAATATGTATATATTTAAGGTGTACAATGTGATGTTTTGATATATAAATTGTGAAATGATTACCATGATGAAGCTAATTAACACCTCCATCATTTCACATAATTAACCTTTTTTTTGGTCATGAGAACACTTAAGATCTACTCTCAGCAAATTTCAAGTATACAATGTAGAATTAATAACTACAGTCACTAAGCTGTACATTAGATTTCCAGAACTTTTCCATCCCACATAATGGAAACTTTGTACTCTTTGACCAACATCTCCATGCATCTCCCATCCTCCAGCCCCTTTTAGTATCATTAATTTTTCTATTGTTTTCTAGTATCTATTTTATTTATTTATTTCTTCTCTAATCTTTATTATTTCCTTCCTTCTGCTACTTTGGGTTTAGTTTCCTTTTCTTTTTTTAATTCCTTGTCATGGTCAATATTGAACCAATGCCCAATAAAGTTTATGGCTGATTTTGTGTTTTTATTTCTTCTGCTCAAGACCACCGTCCTTCCCATCCCCCCCCAACACCCCCCCCCTTTAAATTCCTTTAATAGCATTGTTTTGGGGGATATCAGGATTTTTTTTGTGTGTGAAATATCCTAAATTGGGTCTTCTAATTCTAGCATTTTCTGATAATTGGAAATTAGTTCTAATATCTTATTTATATTCTGATTAGGCACTTTTGACATGTATTGAACTCTATAACACTGGATGTATAATATCAGGATATCCCACAATGCAAAGGTTGGCCCTTTTGCAGAGGTGTGAACTCTACATCTCTCCAATATAAAGGTTATGTAAGTAATCTTTGGGTGACACAACACTCTGCATATATCCTGTTCCCCAATATCCCTCAACCTAATGATTCTAGCAGGCATTGCTTGAATAAGTTACTGATCATTTTTACTAATTCTTTTCCCTGCAGTTTGAATGTCATTTTAAAGGTGAGAGAACAACCAAATAAAATAAAAATCTAAGAGGTGTTTTTATTTCTTCCCATCATCCATTAACATCCAAACAACTATCTCAAGTAGGAATATCCCTTTCTTGTATTTTCCTTAACATTTCATAGTATAAGCTCTCTACTTTCTTGGGGATTTCACCGTCTTGGTTTGTCCAAGCCAGACTCTTATGTGGCTTGTCAGATGGCTTTGTCCTTGACTCTGTGCTCAATCTTCCTGCTGTTAGATGCATCTATTACAACCTTAATTTCCTGAGAACAGCCTGTGGAACTCACGTATTTTTTCATTTGCCCGTCAGTTTTCTACCTCATTGGAATAATTAGTTATGCTTAGATAATTACATTTTTAGAGCTTTCAAACTCTCTTAATCCATCTTTCTTAAGAAAGAACCAGAACATAGAATCAAATCCTTTCCTTTGTATGTGAGGTCTGCGTCAAAGAATTATACAAAGGAAGCTCCCTCTCTTCCTCTGAAATGACTTACCTATTTTTGTCTCATGGTAATTTTTCCATTGCTAATGTGTTTCTCCCTGTTGATTAGAATTAATTCTGATATGACAGTCTCCATCCATGCTGCTTCTGACTTCAGATTAATGAAAATATCAGCAAGGTCAAACCTTGATAGGTGTTCTCCTTAGAGCTAATGAGTCATTGTCAACTTTCTGAATGGATCAAGTTTTGCCATCACTGCTGTATATTAATTCTGTTTCAGCTTCATTGTCTACTTCTCCCTTCATTTAGCTTCACCCAAATGTGCTCTAATAATTTTATTTCTCCCATAAGTTTATCACCTTCTAATGGGTTCATAATTGACAGCCTCTATCTCCTCATCCAAAACATCTTTTAAAAAATATTCTATATTCTTAAAGCCATGAGATATTTTTTAAATTTAATATTTAGTTCCTATAAGGATATATAAGAACAGTGAGAAGATATTCTTTTTTTTCTTAAAGATTTTTTTTCTTAAAGATTTTATGTATTTATTCATGAGAGACACACAGAGAGAGGCAGAGACACAGGCAGAGGGAGAAGCAGGCTCCCTGCAGGGAGCCTGATGTGGGACTCCATCCTGGGACTCCAAGGAACACACCCTGGGGGCGAAGGCATGTGCTAAATGGCTGAGCCTCCCAGAGGTCCCATGATCTCAGTTTTAATTGTAACTAGGTTCTCTATCCTGTGAGCTCTGTGGCACCGGAGGAAATTTTTTTAACCTCTATTCCTTAATGCATAGATTATAGGTTTTTTAATTTTTATTTTATTTTATTTTTTATTAGAGTTCAATTTGCCAACATATAGCATAACACCCAGTGCTCATCATAGATCATAGTCTTTGATAAGTGGTCCATTTGCCATATTTTATCCACATTTCCCCCCAGTTTTGTTAAGGGGGTTTAGAAACGAAGGCCTATAGAACTGAAAAAATACCCAGACTCACTTTTTAATTTTTTTTTCTAAAGAGGACAAGGGAGGTGACCTATTAGGCAGAAGGGAATGTTGAGCCTCTTCTGACGTTACTGCATGTCCTGCGTGATTACGGCTCTCTCCTGAGAAAGGCCTCTGTGTCAGCCGATTATCTTTTGGGCCAACTTCAGAGAACAAAACTGTGGTTTACCCAGGTACAGTGTATTTTTCTGACTTTGCTATAGATTTACTCCCTCTGCCAGAGCAGTCAGGAGGCATCCACAAGGTCCCATGTGTGAGAATGTGCTACTGACATGCCAGAGAGGAGACCCACAGAGTCGGGAATAATTCCCATACAACTTTCTCTGCAGGTCCTCACACAGCAGGGTGGCCAGAGGGTCGCAAAGGCCCCCTTGCTCTTGCTGTCAGCTCCTGTCCCTGAGCCTCGGCACCCCCACCTGGGTAACCCAAGAACGATGGACTCTCATTGCCCTGCTCTCCAGTGCTATTTCTCCATCTTCAATCACCCACTTCCACGGTCAGACTCTAGAATGTGTTACTACCAACATCTCTGTCACTTCCATGAT
Source organism: Canis lupus dingo (assembly GCF_003254725.2). NCBI lineage: Eukaryota > Metazoa > Chordata > Mammalia > Carnivora > Canidae > Canis > Canis lupus. Next base: position 54,274,773 of record NC_064258.1, on the reverse strand, counting down.
CTTAACTTCAGGGATCTCATTCTCTGAAAATGACTTCTTATCTTTCCCATTCACTTTCCCCAAACGACTGAGAGGCCAGTAACTCACTGACCTCCCAGGGAACTCCAGTCCATTGGCCTCACCACCTCCAGTGTGCTGTCCCAGGAAACCCTCACTCTTCCTTAATTTTTACTCTGAATGTCCTGCCTTGGTACCTACGAAGCTGAACGAGGAAAGGAAAAAAGGCACAAAATCACAGCAACTTAAAAAATAGATTACTGACAACTGATCTCCAGTGGACTCTTAAATGTTGCCCGGAAACATACTGCATGTCCCCAATTCCTCTGTTGTCCCCAGTTATTCCACAACTTTCCCCAAACCACCAAACCCCCTTCTCAGTTATCCTCAGTTGATGTTCCTGCTGTGTATTTTCCTCAGGACACTAAAGCTGTCAGAAGAGATCTTCCACATGTTCTCACCCCTGAATCTAACAACATTCCTCTACGTGTTCCGTATTCTCTTCCTGTATTGTCTGGCCTCCTGACTGAGGCATCCTTCTTTTGCACTGTAGTCCTTCCCCTGCCATCTGCTCTAGCCTCATTCTTGACATATCTCCCTTCCCTCCTGCATTAACAATTTTTCCTACACCACAAGTTATAACAGTTCCCATCTTAGAAGAACCTGCCTTTGATGCCAAAGTCTCTTTTACTTACACTCTCTCTTCTCTTTGAAACGAATCTCAAAAGTGTTGACTACACTTACGGTCTCCCCTTCCTCCATCCATGCTTCTTCTCTCTTGAACCAACTCCAGTCAGGTTCTTGTCTTCCAACTGGATTCAAACAGCTTGTCTTAAGGTTGCCAGAGACTTTTGCACTGCCGACCCAGTGGTCAATTTTTTAGTTCTCATTGTATGCAAACTTTAAGTGGTATTGGATATCATGCGTGTCCTTCTTGAAATATTTCCTTTATTGGGCTTCCAGAACAGTTATCTCTTTTCCTCCTGCCTCATTGGCAGCTTCTCTTCAGGCCCTTTTGCTCTTCACCTTGCCTTCTCAACATTTGTGCACCCCACAGGAATTAACTTGTGTATCTTCTTACTACCCGCACTTACTTCCCTGGGGGACTCACCATTTGAGGACTTCTGCTGAACTCGGATCTCACATATCCAATTGCCTATTTGACATTTCCATGTAGATATGTAATAAGCTGCCCAAAATTAGCATGTCTAAAATCAAATTATTGATTTGCACATCCCCGCCCCTGTCCCCATTCTGATTCACTCACACTCTCCCATCTTGTTTGAAAGGTATATTCATCTTCCAGTTTCTCAGACCCAAATAGTTATTCCTGAGTCCCCTCAGTTCCCACAGTCAAACCCTCAGTAAATTATTTCAACTCTTCCTTTGTCATATGGCTAGAACCATCTGACCGCCATGTATAGCTTCCACTACTATGACTCTTTCTCAATTCACCATGAATTCTCACTTGGACTTTTGCACTTATTTCTTGTTATCCCCGTAACTGACCTTGTCTCCTTGTAGTGTATACTTCACACACAACCAGAACGATCCTTTCAAAACCTAAGCCAGATGATGATGTTATTCTTCAAGGAAGATTTCAAGGATTTCCATCCAGCAGAGTGAACCCTGTCTGACCTAAGCTCCTCTCACTTGCCCCTTTGCACTCTTGACTCCAGCCATGTGGGCCTTTGCGCTGTGCTCTGTGACCTGGTAAGCAGACGATGCCTCAGGGCATTAACACGTGCTCTTCTCTCTGCCCCGTCTCTCTGCCCAGCACCCTCCCCATTGGTTCTTTTCTCTTTTTCCTACTTTGTTTTTCTCTACTGTCCTTACTGGCACCTGGAAAATCATGTTTCACTTGTCTCCTCCAATAAAAATTAGGCTTCATGAGGAAAGAGGTTGTGTTTTGTTCACTGTTCCATCCCAAAGACCTAGAACAGTACTTGGCAAGCAAGAGTTCCCCAAAATAATTTCTGGAAGAATGTACATAAATCACAAAAAATTAAATTATCCACAATTTAGTTCAGAAAATTAAGATATTATTAGCTTATTTTCTTTCATTTTATTCTACATTCTCACCCCAAGTAATTGCAAATGCTTTTTTAATATATTTCTTTTCTTGTCAGGGTCTGGTGGCTCAACCAAGGCCCACAGAATATTTGTAGCTTTTTGAAGGTCAAGGAATTGGTCAGGCATGGAGAAAAGGCCTAAAATAAAGATTGTCTTCATTCATCCTAGTACAAAATTCTTAGAGATTTGATATTTCCATTTAGTGATGATACCATCATTACATAAAGAATATAGCCCATTATGTTGGTAGGCAAACTGAAAATAGGCATTGCATTTATGAGGGTATAAAATTAAACATAATACTTATTACCTTGAAATGTAAGTGTCAGCTTCCAGTGTCTCAATTTTACAAGATGCGTAGACGAGACACAGATGTTCTATTACTATTTCAGTTAATTTCCCCTTTTTTCTTTAGGCCTCATTAGCTTCTTCTCAGAATTATAGCCTGTATCTTGGGAAAGATAAGACAAGTATAGTAATTTCCATCAAAAGCTTTTCAGTTAGTTTCCCAAGGTGATAAACATTTTGAAAACATGAGTGTTAAATAACTTGAAGAGTTGCTTTTCAGGGTGCTCTTCTCAAAGTTTTAGAAATGTGATGAGAATTTGATATGTCTGGTGGCCTGGGTTCAAGATGAGAGTTTGTCAGTACCAATTGTTGTGGACATTTCCTAAACAGCCCATCTCCTTACCTAAAGAGTTCGTAATGCTGTGCCATCTCTTAGGAAATTTTGAGGATGCGATAGGACAAGGCACAAATGCCTTTTGCTAACTATAGAACACCATTACAAATTCTTCTCAATAATAGCTACCCAAGTATCAGCTCTGGGGTGAGGATCCCTCTACATCCTCTAGATGCTAAACTTTTTCAACCCTTTCATTTTATAGATGAGGAAGCTGAGGCCCCAGGACGTAATCTCCCTGGATAGCTCAACCTCAGAGGCTTGGTTTACCCAAAGTTCTTTGCGCTACCCCAGGCCAGCAGTGTGTTGGCTAAGAATAGTTTTTACATTTTTAAATGGTAGAAACAAAACATGTTAAAAGAATAATATTTCATCATAGGTGAGAATTGTTTGAAATTCCAATTTTGGTGCCCACAAGCGAAATTTATTGGGATGCAGCTATGCTTGTTGGTTATGTCTTATCCATGACCGCTTTGGGGTGACAATGGCAGAGCTGAAAAGATGTGAGAGAGGCCAGATGGCCTTCAAAATGAAAATATTTACTGTGTGTCCTTACGCAGAGAAAGGTTGTTCACCTCTGCAGTGCACCATTCCGCCTTCATGTTGGTATCTGCTGATCACTCACCGTCACTCCCTTGATAACTAGTAACTTTAAAAATAGGAGGATGACATATGCTCATAAGTCTTACACTAATCTTTTGAAACAAATGGTGATAATTAAATCTATTTCGGACCAAAGCCTCAGTAGGTTAAACTGTTTCATAAGAATGAAAACTAAAAGCAAATCCTTAACCTAAGTGTTCATTTACATATTTCTTTTATTTCTTCCCCATTTGCTTTCTTACTTTTTTTAGCTTTTATATGTACACAACACCCCCGACCCCCCACAAGCAGCAGCCATGCTCTCATTTTCAGCTATAATATATCTAGTCCGACCTGCAAACAAAACAAACATAAGAAAACACCCCAAAATGTTTTTAACTTAGAAGGAACCAAAAGGGGAGACATCAGATTTTGAGCTGGAATTGCCAGAAAATATTTGTTTTTGCTATAATTTTAAGAAATGAATCCATCTAATGTTTTACAAATTAAGTGTGATATTCTAAAATCAATTTAAAAATTCTTCTCTCTATATAGTTTCTGTGCAAATGGTGTTTTTGCATGGAGCTATATTAAATAGCAGTGGAACTGATTGAGTTCATTGAAATTATTAATAGTATAGGGATGGTAACTACAGTATTTGGTTTTCTTTCAAGATGATGTTTTCTAGTCTTGGTCAATCTATTATTTCTATTATTTCTCACTTCATATCATCTGGGTTATAACATCAGGGTGATCCAGACAAAATTTTGTCATGGAAACCTATATATCTAAATTTCTTAAGCAATGCACTAAAAAGGGAACATATAGCACTAACAAATACTACATTTACTCTCTCATGGCTTATTATTAGAATTGAATGAAACTGGTAATTTTAAAGAATTGGTAAACAATCCATATTTGAATCTTTCACAGTTTTGAGTTTTAAAGATTTAAAATTAATAAGCATTGCCCCAAAGCAGCCAGCTCTAATACCTGTGAGCAGACCAAGTTGTCAGTGCTTGAAAGGGCCCACATCAGACAACATTCACAGGGTAAAATAAAGGGGCTGCAACTCTTAAAACTGCAAACAAGCTCTAGAAATTAGACAATGTATGCTTACTATGTATTTGTGTATGTGCAAGTATTAAGTACAAAGAAGTTTATGCGGTTAAATTTTCATCTCTGGTATGATATATGAGCCATCCTCAGTTCGTGAGGGCCACCACGGTGGCCATAAAGCTGTGAGATAAGTCAGTTAAAAGGAAAAAAAAAAGATCTATACTAAGACTTATTTTACTAAGACTTCTTTAACAGGGCTCCAGATGATAGCTAGTTTGCTTGTTTATTTTTCCTGAAATGACCCTCACGTCATCTTATGTTATTTCATGTTTGTTTTGAACCTAACATTAGACAACCAATTAGTTTTGATTAACTCATATTTTTCAGACCTGAAGTCTCTTTTTTTCCTAGTGTTATTTATCAGAGAGATACACCATCATATCTAAGAGTAAATAGAAAAGTACATGTTTAACTAAACTTTGCTTCATTTTGAAGTTATTTCCTTGGTTTAGCAATAAAACGAGCTTGGTAAAGACTGGCTTGTATAAACAGAACAGTATTACTTGTTTTTCGTTTAAAAAACCAGATTAAATCAAGTATGCAGAGGAATTATGTACTAGATGGCAAATAATTTACCCGATTGGATATTTGGATATAAATCGATTTGGGTAGAAATAACACCAGACCTTTTCTGGCATACGTAAATGTTTATAAAGGTTTTCTAGTAATTTAAATGTTCTGTGATTCCTGGCAAACTTGAGGAGGATGTAGTTAAAAGTATTTTAGTATGAAGACTGTAAACACGCTATACAGGATTGGCCCTATAAGACCTTAACATGTTTTCTTAGAAATATATTTTTTTAACTACGAAAAAGTGATATTCCGAAAACTTTAAAGTCATTGGCTTGAACTGACATTTAAGCTGAAAAATAAGAATGTAAAATTTAGCTGTTCCTCCATTTTGGATTTCAAGAACTGATTCTGGGTTTTAGGAGCTGGTTCTTCAAGGTTTGAAGCTCTACATGTGTTTCTCACCACTGGTTCAGTTACAACACGAGAGGTTGCCTTCTATTCCTTCCAGAAGAAAGTTTTCTGGGACCATATGAATAGTCATTAGCCAGTTTTTCTGTTAGCCTGAAAAATAAGAGATTTAAAATAAGGCAAATTGACATTTCTCTTGATAGCTACTACCTCAGGGAACTTTTTAGAAGATCCTTTTTTTTTTTCCCCTATGGTATAAGATCCCAGGTAAAGACTCTGAGCACAGCATATGGTCTGTTAGTAATGCCAGTGACGTGAGCAGGTCTGGGTGTCCAATTACCTTAGTTGATAAGCATTTGTTGATATAAGTATTCTTAGAGTTTATTGAAAATTCCTTTCTGTAGACAAGTAATATTCAAAGTAAACTCTGGGTTTCAAGTTTTAATATGTTCTTGAAATGATCCTTTGAGGCTTTGGGGTATTGAATTAAATATTTAAGCACTGATAAAAATGAACTGCTCCTTCTCCTAGAATATGTCAACTTTTTTCAAGGACAGCACTTTAACAGGTTGTCCATAGTGTAGAAATTGGCACCATTTCATTGAAGGTAGAACCAGGAGAGAGAATTGTCGAGGGTAAGAAAGTCTTTCAGAATTCAGATTTGGGGAAAAAAAGTAATGAAAATAAAATATGCTTTTTCTTTCTAGGACATCTCTTTTTTTTTTTTTAAGTCAGCAAAGCTGAATAAGTTAACTCTATACTCTCTTAGAGGAGGCACAGAGATTCCCAAATTACATTTAATTTAGATCGGAGAATTAGGTATCAGTGCCAAAAATTGGATATTCTTTGGTGAAATGGTAAAAGCGCAGTATTTATGTAGAGTTAACAATAACAAGCCATTAGAAAGAGTTACCCACTCAAAGAGGCTCTGTGTCACCACAGAATAAAACCAAACCAAACCAAATACTGAAAGGTAGAGAAGCTCCCTATTTCAGTCCTAGGCTCATGGGTCACTTCTGGTGACTATTTATTGGTTTTCTATAATGACCAGTATCGAAGTTAGCTGGTGACATCTTACCCCTCACCAATTTTTTTCTCTCCCAATATCTGATTTATATGTGATTTTTGCTTAACTTTCAGCTAATTCTCAGGAGGCAATTGCCAGCTTACCCTACTTTCCATGTGCAATCCCATAATGCCATTTTTGTTATTTTTATTCTATATACATCGTTAAAGCACATACAATTTTATAACGTTTTGCTTTTATTGTCGACTGTGTTCTGTAGTTATATATATTCAGGGCTGCCTATATTTATGATGAATAACTTGTCATTACTTACTGCCTACCTGAGGCTTGTTTTCTACAGACTTCTTAGGGAGACCATATAGAACAATAATCCATGAGTTCTTGTCTATTTATGACTATATTTATTTGGCATTTGTGTTTGAAGTTCAGTTAGCTGACTATAACATCCTAGGCTCATGGGTTGTTTTGTTGTGTTTGTTTTTTATCACTTCAGAATTTAAGAATTGTCTTGGGGCACAAAGTGTTGATGTGAAACAGTCTGAGGCTATTCTAATTGTCTTTCTTTTACAAGTTTTATGTCCTTTGTGTTTGGAATGTCCATCGAGTTTGCTGGAATGTCCAATGGGCTGGCTTGGATAGGTTTGGGTGTTGGCCATCCCTAACTCATCTGTCCAGGGTGGTGTCTACTGGGTTCTGAAGTTTCCACCCCACACATGATGTGTCTTTGTGGCCTCTCTTCCACATTTACTCATTCCCCATAAGCCTTTTTCTATGTCTTTCGTGATACTTTTGGTCTTTGAAAATTTTTCCTTCCCTTTATAACTTCTAGTTTTCTTAGGATACTCTCTGCAGTCTTTCTTTGTGTGTTTCTTCTACTTTATTTACTAGTTTTTGTTACCAAATTGTTTCCTTTCCTGATGTGTGTTTTACCATCACTTCCTGCTGTGGTCTAGTTGTGTTGTTTTTAGAATTTCTTTTGGTGACTTATACTGCTTATTCATAACTTCTGTCATTCTCTTAATGTCTTTCAGCTAATTTTGAAATACTGGTACTATTACTTGGTGTGCTCCTCTGTTGCCAAGCTTTTTGAGTAATTGTTTCTTACACCCTCTTTGAGTAACAATCAGCCACAGCCCTTTCTGTTGCTCTCACTTCTTTCTTTTTTAAAAAGATTGATTGATTTATTTTAGGGAATGAGAGAGAGAGAGGGAGAGAGAGAGAACAAGGAGAAGAGCAGACAGAGAGGGAGAGAGTCTCAAGGAGACTCCTCACTGAGCACGGAGCTTGAAGCAGGGCTGGATCCCAGGATCCAGAGATCATGATCTGAGCTGAAACCAAGAGTTGGATGCTCAGCCCACTGAGCCATCCCCGTGCCCCTCTCACGTTTCAATGAGATGATTTTCCTACATGTTTGAAAAGGGTTTCTAGGGTGATGATTGTGAGAGGAGCCCCGAAGCATTTTACTCTCATGATTGGGAACTCCCTCCTCATTGGGTCCTCTGAGGTGAGACACGTAGTAGCTACATTTGCAGTTACCTCTAAAGATCCTCATTCTTCTTCTCCTCATGAGTGTGGGGGTCTTCTTTCTTCTGTACCACCAGTTGTTCCTGCCTGGTCGGTTTGGGCTCTGCTTTTAGTCGTATTTCCTCAGATTGGTCTCCGTCCTGATGAAGGGGTAGTTTTCTGGCAACTTTCTAGATGCTGAGCATGTAGTGCCTGGGATCTCCGGGGTTGTAGCCCGAAAGTGTGTCCCTGAGGTCTTTTTACATTCTCCCCAATTCAAGAGTCTGTGAAAATTTCTACTGTTTCCACCATTTTTTTTTTCCTCAGATAAACTTGTTCTCAGGCAAATGCTTCCTGACATTTCCACTTGGATTGTGGTTTTCCTCTTTTGGAGATGAATATTTTAAAGCGATTTCTGGAATCTGGCTCACAGGGTCATCAGAACTCCTATTTTCTTTTTTATGCTTCTGCATGGGTCCTGGCCCCAGTTTGTGATCATATACATATGATATATACATAGATAGATATCACCTGCGATATGACATACATCTCACACAGGCCTGGGATCTAGTCCCACTTGCTCAACTTCTGGGGGTCTAGGGGACATCTTGCCATCTAGTTTTATTGAGGACCTTGTCCCTTTGAGATCTTTTTTTTTTTTTATTTCACTTTCCTTTACTACAAGGGAATTTTATGATACTTGAAAACTATGCCACTGCTTTATAGATTTATTATTCTTTAAATATGACTCTAGATCAAGAAGCTGATTTCCCATGAACTGTTTTTATGATTCATTTCTTTTCAGTCAAAGTTAAATATGTCCAGTTTGACTACTATTCACCAGCACTGGCAAATCCTCAAAACACCCTGCCTGTCTGTTCACCTGCTTATTGGACTTGCTTTCTTTACAGTCTGTCAAGTTCTCTTCACGTCCTGTCCTTATGTGGCTCCCACCGACTAGGGTATGGGTTTCTGTGTAGCACCTGTCTACCAGCTTCATTTTTAGGAATACAAACTCCAACAGCAGAAAAAGGAAAGTTGGAATGCCTTTGTGAGTCGGAGTGGTACAAAAACATGGTTGTGTTTTCCCCAGAAAGATATAAAAACAGCCGACTGTGTAGTCTCACTCACTCGCTTGGCATCTGCAGAATAGTGTGGGCAGGTGCAATTAAGATCCAAGGTGATGTAAGGGGAGGCAAACTGGAGAAATTCTGGTACTTTATAAATTCTTCCAGCTTAGTGACATCTCAACTCTGCAACTGATAAACTCGTTTCAAAGGAGTACTACATGATTTGGTTATTAATTTTTTTAACAGTGAAAAACAATTACCTACTTTTAATTTGAAATAGGACCTACCAGTGCCCAACAATATAAAAAGCAGAAAACCTTTAAGCAAGTGGAAGAAAGATAATGACAGCAGTTATATACTCTTAACATAAAAAGGGAAAAGCAAGTAGAAATTCTGATAGTTTGACTTTTAGACTTATGTGTCTCAAAATTAAATAACCTATTTGTCTGCAAGTGATAAGGAAATTTAGATGTCACTAGAATACCTTTATTACACTTATTATAAAGCTATCTGAAAATGCTCCTCCAGCATATGGTGGACACACAGCAGAGAAACACAATAGCTTCGGGAGAATGACTTTCCAACCAAGAAAATACAGAATCAGCATGCCCAGAGTACAGAGTATACAAATGTTAGATCCCAAGTTGAGATTGCTTGAAAAGTTTCCAGTAATACTCAGCTACTTATTCATTGCAAAGAAAATAAAATGGCTTTCTTAATGGTAAAGGCTTTTACCTTAAAACATAGGGTGATGTTTTATACTTTGTGTCCTTTTGCTAATTGTGGAAATGAGGATAATTAAACAATGGTGCATTTTATACACATTGGAAAATATCCTGTGATCTCATCAGTTTGATGTGTTATGCTTTAATAAACCTTCATAATGGACATTTCCAGTTTATTTCCTGAGAATTATCGGACTTTTTTTTTTTTGGCAACTGTGGAAACCTGTTCAAGTGTCTGTTAGGACGTGTAGGGGAAGATGGTTGTGTTTACAAAGGTTTCCTTGACCTTGCCTGAGTTTCTTTGATGGGAGCTAGTTTTCCACGTCAATTCACGTCTCTTTAGTTTTTATGATAAAATGAAAAGAATAGTGTATCCAAAACCAGTGAGTGTTTTTGGTTTGGAAGTTAGGTGACAATTACTGGACAGAGTGGGAAACTGTAATTGGTTATAGCTTAATTTACCAATATTTTAAGTGGTGCTAAACCTTTATTGAGCTTTTATGAGATTGTATTATATGGATAAAACCAGCTTGCTACAAATAGTGAGCTGGTGGCAAATTATTCCTGAACAAGTACTCTATTAAACTCTCAAATGGGGTAGCCCGGGTGGCTCAGCGGTTTAGCGCCTGCCTTCAGCCCAGGGTGTGATCCTGGAGACCCCGGTTCGAGTCCCACGTCAGGCTCCCTGCATGGAGCCTGCTTCTCCCTCTGCCTCTCTCTCTCTCTCTCTCTGTATCTCTCATGAATAAATAAGTAAAATCTTTAAAAAAAAACAAAACTCCCAAATGACCATCTTTTAACAAAAAATGTGATCAACTTAGAAAAAATAAAGATGAGTAATTTTTATATGATTGAGCCTGTAACACCTCTTGAGAGTCTGTAACACCAGCCTGTTACACCTCTTGAGATGATATTTAATTATTATTTTAACTTGTGCTTTTAAATTATACTCCCATTACATACTGCCAAGGTGCACTTAAGGAATGGTTGTCATTTTAATCGAAAAATGTCTCATATACCCATGATGAAGCAGTATGAAATAAAACAATACATTTACTTCTGTAAAGTCAATGTCATACATAATGTTTTTCTTTGTACTTGAAAGTCTGATGTCAAATGTATTATTTAAACAAAAAACTAGTGTATTTAAAAAGAACTCCATGAAGAAAGTCTTAGGTGCTATAAAGGAGAAGGCCCTTGCTTCAAAGGCAATGCAATTATGAAAGAAGTCACAAAAGAACCTGCTACATATGGTTTATGTGTGGAATAATGTGGATGAAAAGAGATATATTAAAAAGTCTGAGAGGTCAGCTTTGTAAACCCACAATAACTGAACATAGACATACATGCGTGCTTCTGTGTGTGCATGCGTGTGTGTGTGCATGTAAAGAGAGAGATCCTGTAGCCAAGGAAGCACTGAAGATGGAATATTGCACACTCAGTTGGAAATAGTCCTTAAACAGCTTTATTGATATGCAATTTATTTACTGTAAATGAATTGATATATAGGGCTGGGCATCACTCACCATACCATTATGTTTCCAACATGACATCAAGCCTCCCGGTGCCCAGAAAACATATTTGTTACAAACTGCATTTCTGAATCCTGACTCCTACGTCCAGTACTAGGCTGGTGCTGGTTTGGCTTTCTATCTCTGTAAATTTGCCTTTTCTAGACTATTCCTATAAATGGAATCATATGATATGTAGGCTTTTGTGTGTGGCTTCTTGGGATACCGTGTGTTTGAGGTTCTCCTATCTCGTACCGTGTACCAGGAGTATGTTTCTTTCAATCCTTGCATGGTTTTCCATTACATGGATGTACCACCTTTGTTCATCCATTCCTTAGTGGCTTGTACATTTGGAAAGTTTCCAGTTTTTTCACTATTGTGTATGATACTCCAATCGGCATTCACACGTAAGTCTGTGTGGATGTATGTTAGCACTTTCCTTAGTTAGCAGTGGCTTTTCTGAGTTATGGACAAAGATTTACCATTTTGAGCAACTGCCAAGTTACTTTGCAAAGTGACTGCAGCATTTCACATTCCCGCCAGCAATGTATGAATGTTCCAAATTTTCCACATCCTTGCCAATGCTGGTTATCATCCGTCCTTTTTTTTCCATTCTAATGGGTATGTAGTGATATCTCATTGTTTTAATTTGTATTTTCCCCAAAGACTAATATTGCGGAGCATTTTTTCATGCACTTATTTGCCCCTTGTAAATGTTATTTGGTGAAATGCCTATTTAATCTTCTGCCCAGGGATCCCTGGGTGGCGCAGCGGTTTAGCGCCTGCCTTTGGCCCAGGGCGCGATCCTGGAGACCCGGGATCGAATCCCACGTCGGGCTCCCGGTGCATGGAGCCTGCTTCTCCCTCTGCCTGTGTCTCTGCCTCTCTCTCTCACTGTGTGCCTATCATAAATAAATAATAAAAAAAAATTTTTTAAAAAATAATCTTCTGCCCATTTTTGGTTTTTATCATTGAGATGTATTTTTATACATTTTTACAAACTACTTCTTTATCAGATATATAATTTGCAAGTATTTTTTTTTTCCTGGTATAAGCCTTGCCTGTCTTAATAGTGAAAAGACAAAAGGTAACAAGTATTAACGGGGATGTGGAGAAAAGGGAGCCCTTGTGTACTGCTGGTGGGAATGTAAATTGTTTCAGCCACTGTGGAAAACAGTACAGAGGCTCCTCAAGAAATTTAAAATAGAACCATCATACATGATCCAGCAATCTCACTTCTGGAAATCTATGTGAAGCAAGGATCAATACAAAGAGCTATCTGCACCCCCCTGCTCACTGCAGCATTATTCACAACAGCCCAGGCATAGAAACAACCTAAGTGTCCAGTGATGGAGGAATGGATAAGAACGCGTGGTGTATATCCACCATGGGACATCATTCTACCATGAATCCTGCCACGTGCGACAACTTGGATGGATCTTGAGGGCGTAACGCTAAGTGAAATCAGTCAGAAGGAGAAGGAAGGAAAATACATCACGACCTTACTGATGGGTGGAATTTAAAATGAAACAAAAAACTCACAAGAAACGAAACCCAAATTTCATGTAAAAAGATCAGATTTGTGGTTACTAGATGTGGTGGGTCAGGGCAGGCAAAATGGGATGAAGGAGGTCTTAAGGTACAAACGTCCAGCTATAAGGTAAATAGGCACTAGGGGCGTAACACACAGCATGATGGTTATGGGCAATGCTGCTGTTTGGTACATAAGAAAATTCAAAGGGTAAAACCTGAGAGTTCTCATTACAAGGAATAATTTTTCTTGTATCTATACGAGAAGGTAGAGGTTAACTAAACTTACTGTGGCAATTGTTTCATGAGACATGTTAGTCAGATCATTCCCTTTAAAGCTTCACAGGGCTGTATGTCAATTATATCTCAATAAAACTGGAAAAAAAAACCCCAAAAACCCTTGCCCTCTGAGTCAGCCTGAATTCCTGACCCACATAATTCTGAGGAAATAAAACAATTGTTGCTGTACACCGCTTAATTCGTGGTGGTTTGTTATGTGATAATTGATAATGGAGATGACCTATTTATTTTACATTTTCTCTATAAACAGTTATGCCTGAGCAGAATATCTTAAAACAGGAACTATGGTGATTTTTTGGTCTCCTCCAAAATATTTTTGACTTATCTGATGTCAGAAAGGACAGACTTTCTGATAGGACATTTAGCTACCCATCTGTGTGCTTTTTGGGGATGTAAGTACATCTTTCATCTGCTTTTGTATAGATCTTTCAAATTTGTGCTTGTCAAACTGGGCTTTATGTCAAAGTTAATGCAATCGGTATTGTTTTAGGGGGTTGCATGTGACTTCTAAAGCTGTTGGTTGTCAATGTATGGGATTCATGCCTCAAGTAAAAAGTCTAGCAGGTGGCTTCCTTTGCTCTTGTTGCCTGCAGTATCTCTCTGAGATAGGTATGATGGTTTGAAAAAAGGGGAAGGCATTTGCATTATGGATTCTTTAATCAACAGCAGTCAACTGTCTGCCTTTTATTACCACTTGCAAAGCCACTGGTTCTTAATTTCCCATTTTTTTAAAAAAAGATTTTTATTTATTTATTATGAGAGACACACACACACACAGAGGCAGAGACATAGGCAGAGGGAGAAGCAGGCTCCCTGCAGGGAGCCCGATGTGGGACTCAATCCTGGGACTCCAGGATCACACCCTGAGCCAGAAGGCAGACTCTTAACCACTGAGCCACCCAGGCATCCCTTTAATTTCCCATTTCTGAAATGTCCTAGGGTAACAAATTCCTAACGACTTAAGTGAAAAGGGAGCACCTTCTCAGCTTGCTCAGGCCTTAAGGCCCAGAGAAGAGATAACCAAATCTGTCTGCTTTCATAGACACTAAATGCTAAATCTGTTAGTATTTCCTGCTATTCTTCTGCATTTTGAATACCGTTCATATAAATTGAAAAGGCCAACCTATAGAGACATTTATGTGATTTCCTTCCTGTTAGAAATGTAGACTTGATAAGGTAATGGAGCAGCAAGTTTTCATAGAATTGTGTGTACAGTTAAAAGCTGCAATTTCTTTTATATTGAATAGAATTATTTTTGTTATAATTATGTAAATAAAAGTATTTCCCTGTAACTGTTATGATGACATCAGATTGGTATTTTGTTTGGGGAAATCTACATATTTCATTCATCCAAAACTAAATGATTTACCTTCGTGCTTCACCACATAGCCACTTCGATTCTAGAAACATAACAGCTGCACATACAGGCTTGAGAGGGTTTGACAATTGATCTTCAGGACACGTTTTAAAGAATATAACCTAATGCGTATTACTTTCTATTTAAAGTAGCAAGAGTCTGAAGAGGCCATCCAACATTTGTGATATTCATTCTTACTGGGAAATAGCTATGGGGAAGGATTTGTTTGGTTATAACTATGCATCCTTATAGCATCTTCCATGCCAGAGTAAATTTTTAATCTTGACAGATCATAGGATAGAAACATTCTCTTTGTAGAGAAGGTAAATATTAGACACTTGGGGAAGGAGTTACAGGAGCATTTAGGCTCAAACTTTCCTCTTGATATTCCTCCCAGATGGACCCTAGAAACTTACAGAGTTTAAGTCTAAACACCGAGTTTAGTCTTGCTTTTTCTTCTCAAAGATTTGATGGTTATTTTTTGCTAGGCAGATAATTTAACTGAAAATGTTGGCTATCCTTTTATTTTAGTCCCAATGAGCATGTTTTCTTTTTCTTTCTTTTTTTAAAGATTTATATTTCTGAGAGAGAGAGAGAAGGAGAGAGAGAGAGGATCTCCAGCAGATTCCACACTGAGTAGGCATGTTGCCCAACAGGGGCTCCATCCCAGGACCCCGAGATCATGACCCCCAGCTGAAATCAAGAGTTGACTGTGCAACTGACCGAGCCACTCAGGTGCCCCAGCACACTTTGGATTTTTAAATAAATGCCCATTCTTCTTTGGACAATCCCTTTAAAGTCAATCTAATTCCTCTTTTTCAAAGGTTTCTTGTGTTTAGGTTGTAGAAGTTGTGCCTTTACTGACCTACTGCTCAGAGGTAAGGGAGCTGGGGAATTGAAGGGAATTTGTGAAAGAGAATAGAGAATTTCCTCTTGTTTTGCCTGAGTCTGGCCCTAAAGTGCGTTCCACAGATGAGGGGCATCTGCATCACTTGAGAACTTGCCCACTCTGAGACCTCCTGAATTAGAATCTGCATGATGACCAGAATCCCCATGCAATTTTCATCCTCAAAGTTGGTAAGTTCTGCCCTAGCAGAAAGCATTAGGTAAAACCGACCAGGCATCCATCTCCCATGGCCCTCAGGAAGATCTCGTCTTCTAGATTTACCCCTAAGGAGCTCTGGCAGTGTGTTTCCACCAGACCAGTGATGGTCTAACAGTTTGTGATAGGTCTCTTGAGGGTTAGCAGGCAGTGACTCACTCCCATCTGTTGACATTGAGCCCAAATCATTATTTAGGAAGAGAAAGTCTCCTCCACCACTGAACAGACACTCACTTCACCAGCACATACTTGCACTAGCCTAATTCACACCAACTAACTCTAACTTAATTCGTTTCAACTTAAGCTAAAATAAGCTAGATTCATAGGAATATAGTTGGCACTAAAATATATTCTGAGGTAGAAGTAACCAATCATTAATACATTAGTTGACTTACATATTTTTCCAAAAGAAAAAAAATGTAATGAATGTTATTCTTTACAATTAGAATGTATCATGCCTTCAACCAATTACCTTCTAGAATGCACTTGGGATTATAGTGTACTATATACTATAGTTTTGCTGCAGACATATAAAGATATACACACAAGTTTATCTTTAAAACTCAAAGGAGAGTATTAAAAATAACTACAAAATATACTTTGATTTACAAATTATGAAGTTCTTTACCCACATGATTTCACTAAAATACGAGAAGTCTATGTGACTTCCAATTTAAAAATGCGATGCTTGGTAAATTGGTTGTTATTGTTAATTTTGTAGATTTCTTTGAAATTCTTAATTGAAAGCATCATGAAGGTGGTTTACTGTCATTTACTGTCATGTATGCTATAGACATATCCATGTTGTTCATGATTGTTACTGTATTTTGGTGTTGTAAGGGCTTAGGTTAAGGAAATTGCTATTATTTCCTTAGAATTCCTTCTCACTCCATCTATTAAGGTCAAGATGTTCAGCCTGAGTTGACATAAGGTACAGACAGCGAGGCACCAATTTTCTAGGCTTGACAATACTTAAGACTGATATTCTTACTTGATATCTCACTTTCAAGATATAGGAGACATTATAGGCTTTAGCATGTGATAGCCAGATTAACTCTCAACATCTAAAATGATTTTAAATAGCTTAGTGGCAAAAGGTGATAAAGGATTGAGGATAAACATTGTAAAAACAGTTAAAAATCATCCTGGGAGTATGTGAAAGGCATTTAGATACTAAGAAGTGTCACATATTTCAGAATAAAATAAGGTAAAGCAGAACACTATTTTTTCATGATGTATCTTTTTACTTGATTGTAAGATATGCCAGGATTTTTTATAACCCTTGAGTGCACACTTTTTTTTTAACCTCTAAATGCATGTCGATAGTTAAAAACACCACAAGCAAAAGCTTAGATGGTCATTATTAAATGTTATTTTTCATGAATAGTTTTTTAGTAACCAATAAACCATTGAAATAAAAAAATGCTTTTTCCTTATTATGTCTTATTCAATGACGTTTAACTAAAAACCTTCCTGAGCTTTCTTTTTTCTTTTTAATAAATATTTATTGTATACCAATTATGTGCCAGATACTGTGTCATACTTAAAGACAAAGACAAATAAAACCCAGTTCATGCCATTGTGCATCCTAGGGTTCAAGAAGATTGAGGAAAAAACCTTAGGAACTATAAGTTTGTTGTTTTATTAAAGATGAAATTAACTTAATGAGGATATCAAATTAATTTATAAGAAGTTGAAAGCATAGTGATTAATATGGAATGATCGTATGAAGGAATATCAAATGATTATTTTAATGTCAAAATCCAATGAAATTAATTTTTTCAACAAATACTTATGTTACTAAGTGCTACACTCTATACTAGGTTTCAGGGGTATAAGGGGGGAACCAGACATACTTGATTCCTGGTTCTTATGGATAGGAGATTCTAGAACTGGAGTCAGCTTAAAAGTAAAACAACAACAACAACAAAACAAAAACGAAAAGAAGAAAAAGAATGAACGAAAAACACAATACTTAAAATTAGCAATAAGAATGAGTGCTACAATAAGGAGCCATGGTATTGGGGTAAAGATTAGAAGAGAGTGACCAAGAATTTGAAGTTTTAGTCACTTAGGATTTAAAAGTTGAAAGAAAGCCAGCTATTGGAAGCAGGTAAGGCATGGTGAAGGCATTCTAGAGGATGGAAAAGTTGATAGGATGATTCTCTGGAATTTTAAGATTATTCTATAGGCTTCGTATTTATGATTCTCTATAAACTCTATAAATATATAGAATTTTAGAGCTAGGCCATGAGAAATCAAATCAACCAACTGTACCATTCCTGTTTTATGATTTTCTGTAGACAAATCTGAAAATAGGCAAAAATTTAGATTCCATTCTCTGTACCTGAGCTTATAAACCTTAGTTATAAGGAATGACCCCTTGAACTTTTTGCTTTTTTTTTTTTTTTACATGTATAAATTATCTTAAAAATGTTTAAGTACAGATTAGGCTGTTTTCTTGACTTTAAGACCCAAGTTTGACCAGTCACTAGGGAATATAGAATTTCACCAAATAATTCCCAAGACAAAACAATACAGAAAGTCAATGTGTCTGAATAATTTGTTAGTATTTCACTTTAATTTATCTGCTGAGTTTTGTACTCTGTGTAGTTTTCAGGGGTTGCCATAGAGATTACACACACTTTAATTTTCACAATCCACTTAGAATTTTAGCACTTAGAGTCAAGAAATCTTACCTCCTTCCTGCTGTAGTGGTCCAATGTGTTACATCTACATACATTGAAAGCACAACAGGCTACATACTTTTTGCTTTCAATTGTCATACATATTCTAAAGGACTTAAAAAGCATCTATGATATTTAGGCACATATTTGCAATTCTGTGGCCCTCATTTTTCATTTCTAGAGTTCCCTTTGGTATCATTTCCCTTCTCTCTGAAGGACATCTCTCGGAGGAGTTCTGCTGGAGATGGCGTCTTAGCTTCCTTCATCTGAGGATATGTCTTATTTGCCTCCCCTCTAAAAGATGATATTTTTTACTACTTTTGGATCTCTGCGCTAACACTTCTTTTGCTCAGCATTTAGAGAATGTTTTCTACCACCTGGGTGCCTCTCTGATTATTGCAGGTAGGAGTGGCCAAGAAGATGTAAGCAGAAGTGGTTGGATGGGTCTTCCTTATGGTTCATAACTTGCCAGAAAATGACTCAGTGGCATGAAGTGCCACATTTCTCACTTGTGCTTCTTATTCCTGCCTGGAACCCCTATGTGATGGCTGTAGCTCCTGCGGAAAACCTCGGGACTTTGCAGAGGGAAGAGG
Organism: Canis lupus dingo; assembly: GCF_003254725.2. Lineage (NCBI taxonomy): Eukaryota > Metazoa > Chordata > Mammalia > Carnivora > Canidae > Canis > Canis lupus. The sequence continues at coordinate 54,255,994 of NC_064258.1, read as the reverse complement.
TAATCCAGAAGGAGCCAGGACCAGGATGATTTTGCTAAGTACTGTGCCAGCTCTGGTAAGCTTACCTCCGGACTGCTTTCAAAGTAGAAAAGAAAAAAAAAACTCATTTATTAAAAAAAAAAGCTCTAATTCTATGACATGTGTAACTGGTAGGTACTCAAAAAAGCTGCTGACTGATGCTGTTTATATTTTGAAATCTTTTGATATATTAGTATATCTCTGATCCAGAGGAAGATGGTGGACTCTGATTATTCAGGGTCTCTTCTAATACCTAATTTTCCCCAGAACCTAGTGCTGTGCTTATACATGATGCTAGTAATGACTGACATTCACAGGACCTGGTTTCTTTCTGAAACTTCATTTGCTAGACCCCCTGTGGCCAAGAGTCCAGTGTTAACTACCAAGATAAGAGTGTGCCATAGGATATTAAGACATAAGACATTTCGTTGATTGGATTATTCGTCTTTTGCATAAATTTAATCCTTCAAAAGTGCTTCAGATGCCAAAATGTATGATGTCTTTCTTCATATCTAAAAAAGGTAATTAGGTTGGGTTTTGAGGATCTGAAAGTCTGATGGAATGTGGAAAGATCAATATGACCAGTTATTAGCATTGAAACTATTAAAAAGCTTCTTATCTTGATGAAGTCCCAAAATGAACTATTGGGACTTCATCAAGATAAGAAGCTTTTGCACAGCAAAGGTTACAGTCAACAGAACTAAAAGACAACCTGCAGAATGGGAGAAGATATTTGCAAATGACGTATCAGATAAAGGGCTAGTTTCCAAGATCTATAAAGAACTTATTAAACTCAAAAGCAAAGAAACAAACAATCCAATCATGAAATGGGCAAAAGACATGAAGAGAAATCTCACAGAGGAAGACATAGACATGGCCAACATGCACATGAGAAAATGCTCTGCATCACTTGCCATCAGGGAAATACAAATCCAAACCACAATGAGATCCCACCTCACACCAGTGAGAATGGGGAAAATTAACAAGGCAGGAAACAACAAATTTTGGAGAGGATGCAGAGAAAAGGGAACCCTCTTACACTGTTGGTGGGAATGTGAACTGGTGCAGCCACTCTGGAAAACTGTGTGGAGGTTCCTCAAACAGTTAAAAATAGACCTGCCCTACGGCCCAGCAATTGCACTGTTGGGGATTTACCCCAAAGATAGAGATGCAGGGAAACGCCGGAACACCTGCACCCATATGGTTATAGCAGCAATGGCCACGATAGCCAAACTGTGGAAAGAGCCTTGGTGTCCATCGAAAGATGATGGATAAAGAAGATGTGGTTTATGTATACAATGGAATATTACTCAGCTATTAGAAACTGACAAATACCCACCATTTGCTTCAACGTGGATGGAACTGGAGGGTATTATGCTGAGTGAAGTAAGTCAGTCGGAGAAGGACAAACATTATGTTCTCATTCATGTGGGGAATATAAATAATAGTGAAAGGGAATATAAGGGAAGGGAGAAGAAATGTGTGGGAAATATCAGAAAGGGAGACAGAACGTAAAGACTGCTAACTCTGGGAAATGAGCTAGGGGTGGTAGAAGGGGAGGAGGGCGGGGGGTGGGAGTGAATGGGTGACGGGCACTGGGGGTTATTCTGTATGTTGGTAAATTGAACACCAATAAAAAATAAATTAAAAAAAACTGAAACTATTAAAAATAAGCAAAAAGTGAGGGTGGGGAAAATAATATTTATTATCCAAAAAACTTTGTTTTTATGAAATTGGCTATAATTATTATACTCACTATTAATGTGTTCTGTTCTAATAATAGTAAGGACTTGGAGATTTCTCCAAATTCTATCCATATTTTCTAGAGGTGTCAATTGGGCTTCTAATAAGTCTCACTTTCTACTTCTTTTTTGGTCAGGCAACTTCCTGCCCCACAGTGAGCTCTTCTCTTGTATTCTCCATCTCACTGAATGGTGCCACATCCGCAAGGCGGCCCAGAAAACACTATGAAAAACTATCTTTGAATTGTTCTCCTCTATTTGGCCAATGTACAGATAACCTGAAATTCTGTGAGTGATGTGCATGTTTATCTCAGATAGGCCCATTCTTAATATCTGCCTCTATCACTACCTTCCTTTGGTTGAGCTGTTATCTCTCTCCTGGCTGTTTCCTAATTGGTCCCTCAGTCAAGACAAATCATTCCTTATGCTGCTTCTAGAATTATTTTTCCAAATGTAGATGTGGCTGTTCTTCTTTCCTACTTAAATTCTTCCAATGAACTCATTGATTTTAAGACAAAGTTCATCCAAGGTTCTCATTTGGGTGGCTGCCCAACTTCTACTCCTGTACTTTGATCATCTCGTTCCCAACATATGCACACATGCTTGGGCACGTACACACACACACACACACACACACACACACACACACACGGTTCTACCTACAGTCATATCAGATTACTTTCAAGCCTGTGCTCCCTTTAACCTTAGGTTTTCTCTTATCCTATCTCTTTCCCGTGGAATGCATCACTCCTTGCTTCCACTTATCCATCCCTTTTCATAGAACTGAAATTGGGTGACTTGTTTCTTTCATTTGAATTACTCATTTACCCTTAAATGTACACCCTCCCCTCCCCGGCTTACTTCATCCACACATGGTAAGGCTGTCTGAGGGTTGGAACCCCGACTTGTTTACTATTATATCCACAACACCTAGCAGGAGGCCTGTTTGATGAATAATTAGTTACTATTAAAAACTTCTTATTGCAGATGGATTTAGAATTCTCTTCATACACATAATCCTGTGAAAACCAAGCCAAGTATGTGTTTAGAGGGTGAAGACTGAAGAGGTAAAGGCTATGAGTTTTCATTGAGGTAAGTGTCCTGATTTTCACGCAGTCTGCCCTGCATCAAGATTACTTGAGGACCTGGCATAGGAGCCATTGCCTAGCTCCTGGATTGTTCTTGTTAATCCAGCTAACAGCAGTAATTATGTTTGAAGTTCTGTCTCATATTGTTGCATTTTCATTTATACTTAATAAAAACTCAGAGAAAAGCAAAAGGCAGTACTCATTTCTGCTGAGAAAAAAAAGAGAAACTAGTGAATCCTTTACTAAGCAATTTCACATGTTTCTGTTGTAACCTTAATAGCATAATTTTAACTTCTTGGCACTGGATGAGGTCAAAATTGATGTATTTTGTACTAACACATACTGGAAAATTGGATCCAGAGGTAAAGTGGAGTTTCCTTTTCTCAAAAGTTGTCTAGCCAAGATATACAATCCATGAACAACAGTAATTTGGTAAGAACACTAGCGAAGTGTATACCTAGGTGGTAACTGGTCTTCCCAGGTCCTATCATACCAAAAGCTTACTTCCTTTATGTTCCCTTTATGTTTCCTATTATTTTTACGTAATTTAAATGGCAAAATAGGCTAATTTATTTTATTTAGACTATAAGTCTAGGAACTACTATTTAAAACTATTATTTCTGGCATGATGAAACTTCTTAAAAAAATTACGTTCGATTGTGAAGAAGGATGGGTGCGTCTAAAGCTTTTAGCATCTAAGAAACATGCTTAATATCCAGTTTTAAGAAAGTCACAACAACTGTTTTTTTATACTTGAGATTCTCCAGGAGTCATCCAAGTTAATTGTTTGCTAATAATCTCATTGATATTGTGATAGCTTGAGATTTAACAAAAAAAGCAAGTTCAATATGAATTACTAATTAGCGCCACTAGCAATTTAGGCAAATTAGTGAGTAAAATTGCATTGGTATAATGGTAATCACTTTCAGATCATTCAAAATGAACTAATTCCTAGTCAAGACAAGGATATATTTGAAGGAAAATGGTACAAAAGGATCAAAGTTACAGAATTTACAGAAAATAGTTTAAAAAATATTTACTTATCAGAGAGAGAGAGAGAGAGAGCAGAGGGGAGGGGAGAGGCAGAGAGAGAGAGAGATTCTCAAGCAGACTCCCCTCCCTGAGCACAGAGCCTGACTCTGGGCTCCATCTCAGGAGCCTGAGATCATGAATTGAGCCGAAACCAAGAGTCAGTTATTTATAGGGCTGAGCCACCCAGGTGCCCCCTATAGCAAATAGTTTTTAATTGAAGTCCAGATGTTAGCAACAGATTATTTTGAAAGGGATTTCTTTGACTAAGCCCCATAACTTAGTATTATTTTTCTTCTGCATATTATCCAACACGTTTCAATCCCTGCAATATGTAACCTGGGGTAGAAGTCTCTCCAGAACCAGCTTCCTCATGATCCTCTGCTATTTCCTGTCTGAGTCAGAATGGAAATATCCCAAACAGACTCTATTTCAGGGGGTTGAGCCCTTTGCTTCCACAACTAGGGAATCAAGAGATAAAAGAAGCTGAAATGAGCAAAAGGCAGCCAAACTATGATTTTGGTTTTTCAGAACCTTTTCTTCAACTGAAGCTGAAAGATTGATAGATTATGTTCATCCACCAGTATATTGAGATGCTTTCTTTGCCGACTAACTTAATGGGTCACTGACTGTAATTGCACTACTAGGCGCTTGAGTCAAGGTTTGGAAGAATTGGGTAGAGGCCCATTTGGAGCTTCTTAAAGATTTTTTTTTTTTAATTTTTATTTATTTATGATAGTCACAGAGAGAGAGAGGCAGAGACATAGGCAGAGGGAGAAGCAGGCTCCATGCACCGGGAGCCTGATGTGGGATTCGATCCGGGGTCTCCAGGATCGTGCCCTGGGCCAAAGGCAGGCGCCAAACCGCTGCGCCACCCAGGGATCCCCCCATCTGGAGCTTCTTTAGCAGAACAAAGGTGACGGTATCGTGATGATGTGAGCTCTCAACCTGTGAAGAGGTGAAGACAGCCCAGGGTGCGTCCAGCAGTGAAGATCTAGACGCTGGGACCGCATTTAGATGGTAACTTGTACCCTCTGGGTGAGATATTTCCCCCCTCAGGGCACTGAACTCCAGCAAGGTGTTTCAGATGTTTTCTTTTTTGCCTCTTTCTTCCTGTTTTCTTTTTAAAGCAGCGGTCCTGTAAGTCTGCAGTCTTAGGCAGAACCTCAGTTTCAACAAATACTTATTGAGTATTCAACAAATATTTATTGGATACCGACTGAGTGCTGGGCATGATTCAAGGGGCTGGTGCATAACACACACGATAGATCAGAGGAGAGATGATGTGCTGGAGGCCAAGTGGAGGAGGAGGCGCCTGACTTTTTAGACTACCCCCTGAGCCTGGCCGTGGTCCAGAACATTCTCCTCTGAATCCTAGTTTTGCTGGAGCGCAGTTTGAAAATCACAGAGAACTTCCCTTATCTTTTTAATCATCTATGGTTCCAGAAACAGAAGGGGCCCATTGATGAGCAATTATAGCTGCCATCACTAAATGCATCAGGACTGTCACGGTCAGGTTCTCGGGGTACAGGACCATCTGATTATCATTGACATTTATTTGCTTTCCAGGTGAAACAAATCACATTTTTACGTTAGTGAGATCTTTGCCTTTCTTGGTCTCAGATTCTCTTCTTGGCGTTGAGATTCCTGCTAGAGAGGGTGGGGCTGGCCCAAGATCCACCTCTATTTTTGTGCGGTCATGAAGGGAACTCTTAACCATTTGTCCCAATTTTAATTAACAAACCATGCTGCTAAGTCAGGGAGACATTGCGCAATCGACTTGGTATCTGAGCCAGGTTAGGGTAGAACTGAAATCTATTCTAATTTGCCATCGAGACATAGAAAAAAGAGAATACCAGAAGTGGAGGGGAAGAAAACAGCAGGTGCCATTCAGCATTTCCAAGGAATAGTTACATTTGACAGGTAAAATATATAACCACTTATCCTTACTGCCAGTCAAAGACAATTTCCTGCGGTTCCTTCTGTTTGAATCCACCAAATAACTTACCAGGTGTTTTTCTTTTTCTCTTAAGAAAAAAAAAAAGGTAGTCTCTGAAATCATATGATGTTTAAATGATTTAAGTCCCAGTTAGAAAATTTAGCTTGAAATCTAATGGTTATCATCACCTTATATTTCAATAATATTTAATTTTCCGCACCTGCCTACTAGAGCTGGTTCAATCATGAGTAACAGTGGGGGAGAAAAACGATAAACATTCCGTGTGCGGAAAAGGCCTGAGCGGTTCTGAGCCAAGTTGGAAGGGGAAACAACTGGGACGACGGGGCTGAACCGGGCGGGGAGTCTGGAGCTCTGCCCCGACCATATACCAAACTGCAACTTTACTCCCGATGTGCTTTTAAAAAGACTTGATCTTTCTACTATTACACTCTGGAAGCCAACTCAATAGATACCCTATTTCTGGAGAGCCGTGTAGCCAGAATTATGGAAAATTCTTGTGGTCGTTGTCGTGTTTTTCGATGAGAGAGCAAAGCGCAGAATGAAGGCAGCTGATTTGCACAAGGCTTGAAGGCCCTGACCGTGGTCCCTGCAGAGCATCTTCCTGGCGCTGCGGGGGACGAGAGGCATTCGTTCCAGCAGCTGCGAGGCTCGGGATGTGGGGCACTGAGCTGGGGCTTTGCCCCCGTCTTGGCACGACCCCGGCCGAAGCCAGGGCACAGACCTGGTGCCCGGGGCCCTCAGGGGCGCTCGGTGGAGGTGTGACAAGCAGGTGTCGGCTTGTGACACGATGTGCAAAGGGCGGGCAGCCCTTGGGGGGTAAATCCCACGCTTCCAGGGTCTGACACTATGGTTGTGCCTCTGAGATGGCGTCTTTCCAGCTCTTTTGCAAGTGACAGGAGGTTGTCCAGAAGGCCCCTTGTCACTACTTCCTTGCTAGGTCACTGGCTCCCCAGCTAAGCAGCAGGAGGTAGGACCCTGCACGAATAGTCCCCCCCGGGGGTCACTTTGGGTCAAGAGACTGGCACGAGAGGCTGAGGATGCAAATGCAGGTGGGAGCACAGCAGAAGCAGGGGTGCGGCCCGTGCAGGGCGGGGGTGCCACGTCCCCAGCCTTCCTCATCCAGGCCTGATTCTTCCCACTTCATTTTGTGGGGCACAAAAAAAGAAAAGAAAAAACAAAAACCCAAGGAACTTTCCGCCCTCCCCTTGGCCTCGCTGAAGGCTCACCGGTGATCCCTACTGGGCAGCGGGCCCTCGGCGACAGATCCTCCTCCTTCTAGAACTGGAGAACGCAGAACGTCTGGAGGTTGATGGCCTCCATTTTCAGGTGGTGGCCTCCTGGGGTAGGAGACTTACGTCCCTGCAATAATTGCGCTTCCTCAGGAGCCTCACCTCAAGCAGCCAGCGACCTCGGCTGCAAATAGTCTCACCCTCCTCTCGGCCTTGGATGCGTGTCCATGGACACGCTTCAGATCACCCAGAACAAGCCATCATGGGGCCGCGAAGGCCTAGGTCAAGGGTGTCTGCTAGGCCAGTGACCTTTGGGGTCAGGTGCCTGCCTGCGATGAGCTCCCCGTCCACCCAGAAAGGCTGGGTGAGCCAGCAGGGGCTCGGAAATCCACCCAGGGCCAACTGGCCTGTGCTCAGTTAGCGGAGGGGCCAGGCAGGCTCCGCTTTGGCGACAGCAGGACATCTCCCCAGCCAGCGTGGCAATTGTCAGGAGTTGTCACCTGGGTAATATTCAGGGCTCCTCGTGTCCTCCCCTTGCTTCCTCTCCCTTTCCCACCCCTGGCCCCTTGGTGCAGGGTCCTTGCTGGATGGGGCCTCCACCGTGCCCACCAGGGGAGCCTCGTGCCCCCGGAGAGTCAGAGGAGGGGGCAGTTGCTGCCCTTCGTGGCCACCAGACAGGGCTTCCCAGGGGCACTGCACCAGCCAGAGGAGGGCAGGTCCAAGGGTTGCCATGGATTAGTCATGGCCTCCCCAACCTCTGTCTACACCACAGGATGCTAATGACACACTCCTTTATCTGGGAATCCCCAGACTGCTGTTGGAACCAGGAAGCACTGGATGCCTCACGTCCGGTGTGGCTTCGGACAGACTGCCAACGTAGTCTGGCTTGACCTGTTCCTACATGGGGCCCAGATTAAACCCACGACAGGGTCGGATCGGTTTGCAGGGCAGTGGCTTGATGGGCCTGGATGCTGTTGCCTGCATTTTGAGAGGAGCTCCACCCAGCATCCTCCCTCGGAAGCTCCCTGCTGTCTCAGTGTCGCAGTCCCCTGCCCTCCATCCTTGATCCCAGCTCTCCTGGGACCCCAAAGAACAGAGGGAAGGAAACTGCAACCAAGCTTTCTATGGGCTTCACAGCTTTATGGGCAATGGGGTGTGAATAGATACCTTTCAACCAGAAATGGGTTTCTTTTTTTAAAAAATATTTCTTCCATGTGTGTTCATTTTCATTATTTTTTCTTTTTTAAAAATTCAAATTCATTTTGCCAACACGTAGTATAACACCCAGAGCTCATCCCATCAAGTGCCCTCGTAAACGGGTTTCTTAACCTCCTCTGCTGCCCCCGGTGAAGAAGCAGGCAGCTGGTGGAGCATGACTGCACAGTTTTCTATGAACTCCCCTTGGTCTCAGCGAGAAGAGAATGAGCCATCGCCACCCAACCGGGTGCACTTGAAGGTGCCTCGTTTCTGAGCCTTGCTTTTCATAGTTTTTTTTTTTTTCCAGAAAGCTTCAGTCCAAATAAGGTTCTCACTCCTCCTGAGATAATTCCTAACATTTCTAAGTGGTTTCAAATTCCCCACCAATCCCACTATCCGTAAGGAGCATCGCATTTCACCAACGGGCCAGTTGGTTGTGCAGATGCACATTTTAGAACTCTATTTGGTTTCTTTTGTGATATTTTTAGAAACTATGGAAAAGGAATGGTTTATTTAGAGATCGGGGTAAACACAACCTTACAATTACCACGCGAACATGGGGGACTATGGAAAACTTGGGTATAAACACCACCACGGGCAACACTCTGCAACGGTTTCAGCCCCCTCCCTCCCTCCCTCCCTGCCTTGAGATGTTACGCATTTGCTCCACTCAGGTGATTTTTAGGCTCCCTTAAAAAAAAATCATGTGTAGAGCCTTTTAAATGTTGTCTGCGGTGGTAGATATTTGTTTTTTGAAGACAGACTTTAATTTAGGGGACTGCCCCAAACACAGAACTAGCCTGATGAATGAGATGGGTGATCGTGGCAGGTGATACCAATTGAGTCAAAAAAAAAAAAAGGGAAATGCCAAAGATTTGCTCCATATGGTTTTTTATGCCGTAGCATCTGGGGGCTAATACTGTAACCTTATTAAACGTCTCTTTTAGGAGGCTGACACTGGATGGGCAGGTTTCTTCTCTTCTCCTCCAGGCTCTATGTTCTGCAGCTTGCTTTCTGCTCCGGTTTGCACGGACCAGCATCCCTGAGCAACGCAGCTGGGTCTCACAAGCTTCCTGGAAATCCAGCGCACTCCAAGCAAGTATCGAATATATCAAAAGAAGATCATTAAATCGGGCTCTTGCCTTGCAGAACACTGAGAGCGAAGTAGCTCCTATATTAGTAAAAAAATTAGACATGCTTTTGGAAATGTTAAATTATCTGTAGGTGTGCAAACCAGAGTCTGAGTTCAAGGCCAGCGAGTACCTTAATGTTTCCTCAGTCGCTGCTAGAACATGGGTTCAATTAAAGTCGCCTGACAGTGAAAAATCAACATATTCCAAACACGCAGGCAGAGCTTTCCTCCTTAGGGCCAAAGAATTGCTCTGCTTCTTGGCTCCGGCCATTACTTTGTTTTCACTTTTTTCCCTCCTAAGTTCACACTTAAGGCACATTTTAATGCTTGTGTGAGCACCACCTATTTCCTGTTATTGTGTTTCTTTTTATAGGCTGCCCTTCTTGCAACTCAGTACCTTTTCACCGTCTCCCAGTCCTTTTAGTTGAGATGAATTTGCCAGAGGCAGGGAAAGACTGAAGGGACTCTGTTCATAGCTGAAAGACAGCCACACCATAATCTATTAAAATAAAGAATGAATGTCCAGTGCGCTCACCACTTGTGTTGTGGTTTTATAGCTGTTGTTTGAACTGTAAGCCAGGATGGAACTCTTTTTAATTTCAAAGGCTTTCTTTTCCCCCGCCAAGTCTCTTTTTCTTTTTTTTAAATCTAACTTTGGACCTTAATGTGTCGACAGATCTCTCTTACATTATTTTTGGCCAAAGCCAGAAACAAATTGTGTTGAAAAATATTATGAGAACACCTCTCCTTCTAAGATTTCTAGCCCAGTGTAGTCAACTCCAGAGGTTTGGATGATTCAGATAAGCCTTAGAAAAACATCCACTGTTTTAGATTATCTGCTTAACCAAATCCCAATGCTGAACTGCTGGAGCGTCTCTTATCTAGGCTGCACTAACTGTATATTATGGGAGTGAGCTGAAAAAGTAGCCAAATGAGCTACTACTTATATATAAAGGAACTCTAAACCCCCTGGTTTTGCTTTTAATAGCACGGCTAAGGAAAGGTCACATTCATGTACATTCCTAAGGTCAATATGTATTTCGCAAGGTGCCGGTGTCTGACATGATGAAAATATCCATGATGAAATATGGGACTGAATTAACCTGATTATTCCATAAGAAGAAGCCAAAAAAAATCATTACGTTATCAAAATTTTGCCACTTAGAGATTATTTAGAAAAAGCATATTTAAGTCAGGAAAATTGAATCTTCAGTTTGAAGGAACAAGCGAATTTTAAAATTTCTGCGTGTATGAACAATGGTGGCGTTAATTCAATAAATACTTCCTGAGAATCTGCTCTCTGTTGGGTGCTGCCACAGACATGGATGATAGCAGAGCAAACTGACAATATGCCTGCCCGCAGAGAATTCTAATGGGAGACAGTCAAATGAACACACATGGCCAATGTCAATGTGGGAACACATTGTCTGGGGGAACATATTGGTACATCCACTGCTGGGTGTGACACCTTTACACAGTGGTGGCAAGATGTGCCCTAAATCCTGAGGGCAAAGTATGAATTTCTTCCATGGTGTCCGTGTCAAAGATGTGGAGGCAATGAATTTTAGGAACTACATTATATGACACATGAGAAGTTAGAAAACTGGATGCTATCATTTTATGTATCTTAACATTACCTTGTACCTACATCATACCATACACTATACTAAATACTATAAACTCACATGGCCTTAGTTTGCCATGTGCAAAATTGGAACAATGTGAGGCTTTTCTGGAGATTAAATGTATTCATACACAGAAAACACTTAAAACAGCACCCAGAATATAGTAATTTGACATATATGGACTATTATTAGCTATTATTTTCAAGCTTATCCATCCTTACTGGGGATGCCACATATCAAATTGCAGGACAGTTGATCAGTTCATTCCTCTATTCACAAATAGTTGTTAAGCATGT